>NW_023502978.1:0-1200000 GCF_014066315.1 Letharia lupina | reverse complement strand
ATTTATCTGGATGATGTGAGGGTGGCGGTTTGGAAGGGGGATGCTTATTGATTGGGTTGATGCGGGTTAGGACGGTAGCGGGTGAGGTTGGGAGGGAGTACGGGAGTGAGGTGGGAATTATGTAGTAATGTTTATACTTAATACGACCCCGACGTCAATCCAACTCCCGAAAAGCGGCACCCTACTCACGTTTTTGCGTTTTGCAAGACAATTTGCTGCCCCAAGCTGGCGAATCTGGGAGATATAGTGTTTTGATCGACGCATACTGATTCATAAGACATCGACGTTTTAGGGCGTGCATGACGACTTGGCTCACTCAGATCCAGGGCCTGCTGATCGTTCCATCCTATCTATCGTCTTTCGCGTCTGCCGAGATATACATCTTTCCCACGGCTTCTGTAAAAAATCTTTCTACGTGGAATTAGCATTTGATGCTTTTTTTAAGAGCCAACTTACCGTGTTTGGTTGGTAATTCACGTAGGTCGGCCACTGCAAAGAACTCCACTCATCGTGACACTCTACGAGTAGCGTTTGACGGAACCACCTGAGATTTACTGGCTTCCACAATCATTTAGATTATATTTTGCAATAGTGACAGGAGTCCAACGCACCGCATCCGATGTGGTCTAGTGGTTAGGATATCCGCCTCTCATTACTGAGAGACTCCAGTGCGCGGATGGCCGGGGTTCGATGTACGTGGTTATAAATTTTCTGAGATGCGCCTGATGTTAACATCAAGCTAGTCCCCGCATCGGAAAAAACATAACTTATATTTTTGCCCATATTAATGGAATTTGCATACTCCGTGCTCTGTGTTCGAAGGATCTGGCACCCATTGTGGAGCTCGAACATGATGTTACCGAAGATTTACCGCGAGCGATGTTCGTTCCTGGCAAGCTTTTCTGTGCCGAGGCACGCGAGTCTTATCGATAAGGACGAGGCATCTAGCAATACTCTTTCTATTCGCAGATTCTCACATTCATCGCTATATACTTATCCTAAACTTATTATATCTACTCACCTCCCTGTACTTGTACGTCAGGATCAAACCCACCCATTGCCAGTACAAGGAGCTCCAGAGATTTACTGTATCCACAGTGAACACTCCCATCGCCTCTTACAACTTAGCCGTCTGACATATGACGAACCCCGCCTAGGAAATGACGGTCCACGAGAAGAAAGTCCAGCCAGAAAGGAACCAGCCTGCTCGGACTCCTTTGCCAGTATACTCTATGCTTCCGAGCGTCTTGCAAAGTAGCCTGCAACCGCTGGTTTTGGTCCGAAGAAGCCTCACAGACTACGGCCTTCGATCACGGAGAAGAGTCACCAGCCTAGACACGTACCGCAGCGAAAGTGAACATACACAGGTGGTCCCAGATAAGATGGCCGTAGCAGGCGAATGCACGGCAGACAGCGCAGAGGTCCCAGGCATAAGCTGGAAGTTTGCCCGCCATGGTAAGACGCTGCACACAAAAGGCAATCACCACAAAATTGTCTGACAAGAGTCAGGCTCGAATACACTTCAGACTTCACTTGCAGAATCTCAGACCTCAGACGCTCAAAGCCAGGCTTTCTCCCGCCAGCTTTACCTTGACGCCATGGCATACCTAATCCAAGGCCTTCCTTCCGATCTCTCGGACCAAGAAACGCTTCACCTGAAAAACGCTCTACCAGACTCCCTGAAAGACTCGACTCCTCCCGAGACAACTCAATCTAGGCATCGAAATCCCTCACTCCTCCATCGCAGCCTCGCTTCCACAATCATAGCCATATGCCTACTACTTCGTCTGGCACTTCCTTATATCAAGCTCTTCATTGCAGCTGCCTCCAGCTACGATCGCACACACCATGTCAGGGAGAGAGTATTTGCCTTCAGCGTCACTGCTGCAGATTTATTTGGAAGGAGGAGCATGGCATTGGCCAGTACAGCTATGACCAATGAAGTCGTCTGGGGAGCAGTGAAATATTGGGTGGATGGAATACGTGGTGGGTTGAACGAAGGGCTCGGCGAGGGATTGAAGGTCATTGAAGCTCAAAACGAACCTTGAGAAGCACCCTCAAACCATGCGCATGGCCACAACCTCTTTGAGTCTTAGGTTTCGTCCATATATTCAATACTATTGGCGCTCAATGCCTTCCAGCTTTTGAGCTCCTCCCAAACAGAAGAAGTGAAGGATGCGTCTCTCCAAGGGAATCACCGGACCCTTCTCGCACAATTCGCAGCAGCTTCGGTGACGAAGCGCCAGCTGTACTCCGCAGACACGGTACCCTCCGTCACAGCGTCACAAGGCCCGGTGCCAGGAACCGGCACTGCCATCATCAGGAAATGTTACTAACGCAGGCGTCACAGCCTCGCCTGGCCTTACTCCTGCCCAGGATTGCGGATTTATCAGACGCCAGCCGGGCATGCTTCTGTCTACTTTATCGAGTATCTTGTGTACGGGGGCTCAGAAATGATGATTGAGCTCGTCTCGCTGAGACCTGTCTGACAAAACAGGACTTGCCGCTATGCTTCTACCTCAGACCGTAAAGCCGAAAGCTTTGAGTAAAAGGCGTGGAACTGGGCATTGCACTATCCGTGCATAAGATGGGGAAGAGCTCGATCAGGGTGTAGTATTCGATGATTGAGAAATTCTGTAACCTTGAAGGAAGATCTTGAGCTCAATTCATCTCTCCTAATCCACCAATTGAATTTCGAAATAGAGGTATCCATGGCGCTTCTGATTAGTGACAGTGGCGTTAGCTCGGCTTCGTTGCCTACAAATACCCGATCTTCCCCCAACTTTTCTTTTCCCCAATGCCACCGTCTCCAAGGTCTTATCTTCTCCCCCGTTCCTACCAAGAACTGAACCTCTAAGAGGCTCTTTGGTCATCTATTCTACATCTTCTTCGGGATACGTTACATTTCGTTTCAAAGCTCATTGGCGACGATTGTCATCTGATCATCTGACTTTTCTCAACTCAAGGCACCAAGTATTCATCTCCGTCGCCCAGCTTGAAAGATGTCTTTCATATACGTATATATACCTTGGGTCTTCTGATGAGTTACGAATAATTCCCGCTTACCTATGATTGAACTCTCTTTGCTCGCCTCAAATGATTCCGATTTCCAACCTTGCCTCCTCCCAACCCTCCTTAACCATCCTCGCACGTCCAAGTCATTCCACCTGCCCGGCGTTTGCCACTGTCTCTAACACCATCTCTCTGTATCTCAGCCTGGCTCATCGAAGTTGCGTGGTGGACAAGGCCTGTCTTCCACCATCCGGAAAGGCCTTCCGGTCACAGTAGCACGAGTGATATAGCTCATCGATGGAAGGACTTGATAGCGGAAACAACTACGTTTTACAAGGACAAAGACAACGTGAGCGTTCACTTTTGTTCGTTACGCTGTCTGTCATACTAACGACAGACAGAGCGAGTTTTTAAGTGCGTTAGCTTCGAACGGAGTAACGCCGACTGAGGCGAGCACCGTCAATTCCACCATACCATACATAATATCGTTGCTAATGTTTGGAACGCTCTAACTGAAGTACCGCCTGTTGCCGTCACCAGCAATGTCTTTTCTGCTGAAAATAATGGACACCATGGATCTTCTGTCAGTATTGCCAAACATGATATCCTATTTATTCCAGTTTAATCTATTGACCCCCTACAGCCATCTGATGAACCACCAGCTGCCAATGTTCCCATTGAAAAGGCTCCACCAAGCAAACCTGCCGCTCGCTTTGACGACACGCCGTCCCCTATGCGCGCCGATGGCAACAGCCCCAATTTCAAGCCTCTGATCAGTCCCGAAAAAGTATCCCACGATGCTACGATTACTCCTTAGGATATACGCCCTGGTCTCACAGATCTAACCCGAGAGGTACCCCGTGGCCCTATCACTGCACCTCGGCATGTACGTTCTGGTACTACGGTTCCCGGTCAGACAGCATCTCGGGATACCGTGAATCCAACTCAGGATGTACGCTCTGGTGCTGGGGCGTCACCTAAGGCCGGCGTCCATGTGAAACCAACAAACCTCAAGAACCGTCAACGCAAAACGCTAGAGGACTGAAATCTTTGTTTGGTCGTGGAAGGTTTGCCAAGGATGAACTCCGCGATGCAATATGTGCATTTGAGGGAGTTCTATTGGGTACTCTGGCTCTTTCCAAGGCCAGTTTCGCCGCGGGTCTACCGTCAGCATCCGACAAGACGGCCACTACCCTGACATGAGAAACGTCTATTGAGGAAGGAGAATTGACTGAGCCTCGACCGCTAGCACTTTCTCCAATCGTCCGTACTACCCAAAGCTTCATCCCTCCCTCGAATTCAGATCAGTCGAACTCAGGTGAGTTCTTGAGCACCAAGCCCAATATCCATGTGCTAATAAGGTAAAGCATCGATCGGTGAGGCCAAACGCAAGTGGAAACAGAACAAAGAGAGCAAAGGGCGAAAGTGCCTAGACTCGACGCGACTGGTCATGACGAGAAGGCCATGCGCACCAATGCCCGGAATCTCGTTGATGACCCTCGCGCGCCAAAACCTCTACATGACCCAGCTACCATGACGCGGGCCAGCTATTCAGGCATCTCCATCGCGGGAGGACCAATGCTGGAGTCGCGATTAAACGCAAAGTTTCTATCATCATCAGCTCAAGTCTCCAATCTCAGCTCGCTCTCGAATTTAAGGTCAAGCCTGCTCAAGAGAACACCAGTTTGAGCGCAGAAGTCATGCGAGCGAGGCGAAGCGTGGACGAGCTCGAAGGGTAACTGACCACTAAGACAGAGGAGACGAGCTCGATGGGTAACTGACCACTAAGACAGAGGAGGAGTTGTTCGAGAGCAGAAGTCTTGGAAGGGAAGCAGAAGGTGGATGAGCTGGATAGGCGCGTGGAGCCTTATGGCTAGTTCTTTTGCGTTTAGGTTAGCCTACTCGCTTGAATGGATTTCGTCGCAGCTAGTAATTTAGCTCTGCAAACCACGAAGAAGATCACCCTCAATGCTGGCCAACTCGAACAACCTAATTACGAAGCATGAAGCGATTTTTTTTCAAGAAGACTGGAGCCAGGATAAGCAGCCACTGGACAAGGTGACTGAGACGATCCAAAGTACCACGGTATCAACCCAGGAAGACAAGCCAATGATCAACATGCAGGCATGGACCCCTAGGGAAAAGAAACCCGCGAAAATAATGTACGAGACGATGAGCGTGCTGGAGTCTCTTCAAAGTTGGGTGAAATCTTTTTTGAAAGACGCTATGCCTCGACCAATGGTGGAGTGAAGTAGACTCTAGCCAAACCGTGCCAATCAAGAAATGAAACCATCTCCTCGTGCCACATTCTCGCTCGATCAAACAGCTAGCGTAGCAACATGACTGAAGCCTCTGAGGATATAAGTCCACCATCATCCGCCCACGCAGACTGACTCGGAAAAGACCCCCCTGTGAGTAGTTCTATCATTAACGCCTTTCGCACTTACAGAAATCGACCCAGAGCGGTGGAATACCGGCTCCCAAACACGATTGCGAGGAGCAATCCCCATCATATAGCAATTGCACCTTGGAAAGGAGTGTTGCATAAGCAAGCAAATGGCGTGGCGGCCTAGTGGGGACGATGCTGAGGATGGATAAAGACGATCAAGCAGCTGACGCCTTGACCGTAGTCCTGCTTCAGAATCCGCCGGCGTCCGCTTTTATATCCGTGGTCGCAATCGTGGTGGCATCTTGGGCGAACCCCGTAAGCAGACGTGCCTCCGCGGCCGTCATACCCGGTGCCGCCGCGGGTGCAGGCAAAGGGCTCGCCGACTGCGGAGGGAAATATTCCATCTCGTGCCCCGGCGGTGGCGAGTATACCATCTGGGGCTGCGGTGTCGGCTGGGCTGCTGCGGCGGGGGTGGACGGGGCGCGGGCGGCCGACTCCTTGTCTTCTTGCACGAGCGCACAGCAGCAGCAACAGCACGAGGAGGAGCAGCAGTCGTCGCTCCACGTTCCCTGGATCTGGTACTGCGCGCGCATGTTGCTCCGGTTGGTGAACTGGTAGATTCCCTGGAGACAGCAGAGAGATAGGACGGCGTAGCCCATGCACTGGGAAAACGAGACGTTAGCGGATGTATGTATCTCTTGTGGTTCTGTGGGGTTCCACGCGTTGGGTATGGTGACCTACGGGACCATTGCAATTGGATGGAGTTTTGCCTGCTCGACGGGCTTTGATGTTGCCAAAGGTCATGCACGGACACATGAACGCTTTGCAACCTAAAGTGCGGGTCCCATCAGTACTGTACGTCTGACGGTTTACTTTATTTCATTGATACTGACATGTTCCGCATGGACTGCAGCAATCATCTCGAGGGTGTATCCAGCCAGCCATTCTTCCTTGCGTTTCAACCGTATGTCTTTGCAATAGATTGGAAACAGCTATTGTATCCGCAAAGATGAGTCAAAGAGAAAACGGCCAAGGTTGGAGAAGAGCTCGAACGCAGCAGAAGTAGGCATTGTTGCATAAAGTGACGAACGAATATTTAAGTACCGTGCTACGGTCCATAATCAAGTCATACACTCGGCTTCGCGATGGCCGAGTAGCGAGAAAAATGCGAGGCACGATTAAGGTTTTTGGCTCGCACCGCTGCCATGGGATAAAAGTTCATTGAAAGCTGAAACTCGCCGTCACAGTACAGTGATGGGGGGGGTTGGGACCAATGGACATGGTCAACAACCACTGTCAGGGCCCAGGCCCACCCCGCTTATCATCTGTATGGTATCATTGTTCCTCAATAGGCCTATTCAGAGACGGGGCTAAGCTCTAGCCATCACAATGTCTTAAGGTTATTTTGCACTGCAGGTTTCGTTGCAGGCGGGGACATTTTATTCACAATAAAGCCAATCAAGTAAGGCGGCCTAGAAACTGGGCACACAGAGGCTTACGACGTACCGCCAGGCGCCGTCCACTGGTTTCCGTGATCCATTCATATAGGCCTCCCGATATGCGAGTTGATAGGCTTGCGATTGTCGATCCATCTGACTGATATCGACTGATGCGCAAGCCATGCATGCTGCATGCACCTCGCCATCATGCGAGTCGATCAATCCGCCTAATGTTACATTTTGCCCCGTGGGGTTAGTTTCAGTCAGATTTGATAGTCGAAAAAGTTGGAAGATGAGACTGGGGAACAGGAAGATGAGGCTATGGATGATTGAAAGATTCTCCCTTGTCAATAAGCTTTCAGATGATCAAGTTGGCCCTGATCCCTATCATTCAGACTCATAGAACAATGATGACAGTAAAAAAAAACAGTATCTAGCTACGTTATACAACCGAAGTCTTTGATCATTGGGGATGAATCGGGCCCTACAATAGATTAGCGTATCCTGGGGGTCATGTTGCTAATCCGAGCCCTACTTGGAGCAGTTTCCATGTTAGGCTACTGGCTCGCATGCGGCTATGAAACAGGAAACCATTGAAAGCTGAAAGCTCGAAGCAAGCATGCCATCGCTGGAACAGGGAAGATTGCGGCAGATGGGCTTCAGCCACCACAAACATGTTGGCATTAACGTTTCGACACGTCAGAACATGACATTGTTAGCACGGTACACTTACACAATAGTGCGTACACCTGCGTGACTAAGAAAGCTCTGGTTTTTTCCCTGTTTCTTAGGATGACAAGAGGCGATGACAGTGAAGAAAGAAGGATTGAAGCGGAAGGTTTGAGGTTTGGGGATGAGGCTCCGCGGTTACTTGGCAGGGTGCATCTACTCTATCCCGCTATCACATCACACCGTCAGTAGGGTGGCACGAGTAAGGGGCAATATGGGTAGAAGAGGGTCTGTTGTATTGTGTAGTCGTGGATTCCAGAAGTGAGTCCTTTGATAAAGCGAGGACACCAATAGATATTTCCACTTAGCGGCATGTCGCTTGATCTATTGGTGTCCTCGCTCTATCAAAGGACTCATTTCTGGAATCCACGAGTAGGTGTCTAAGTGTTATTTGGCTATGGAATTATTTCCTGTCACGACGCTAGCTGCAGATGTACTAGCATGATAATCGGCACCGCCTATGTTCCTCAGGGAGCAAACACCCAAGTTTTACCTAGTTGGGGGGGGGCCGCCCACCGGATGAGTTGGAAGGTGCAGCCGGTTGCAGGCTAGCTATATATGGTATAGGTGCTTGGCGATGGGGCTATACCTGCAGGAGGCTTGCCTCTTCCACAGAGTCCTCTACAGTCTTCTTCTTTTTTGCATTCCGTGATTGAGGCAACATATATTTCACTACAGAGGTCTGCACCGAAAGTCCTGCACCCGCTGGTGCCGCCAAGACTCTTGCGCTCAGACTTCGGATAACGCCCCACCTAAAGGGCTACCTGGATAATGCGTTTGGAGTTCTTCGGAATCGCATCTAGCTCTAGTTAGGTTTCGGGATTTAATACCCCTATTAAGTCAAAAGAAGTACCTAAAGTTTTATCCATGCATTGTGAGAAGATATTTCTAAACTTCCCCTCTATAGGGCCGCTTTCCGAAAGTAGGGTTAGGGCTGCACTAGTGCGGGTGCAGGACTTTCGGTGCAGACCTCTGTAGTCATCCCATCAGATCTCATGATGACCGATAGAACATCTCTCTCTCGAGTGCCCGGATCAATGAGACCGCAAAATCCGCGGTCAAATCTAACCTCGCCATAGGATAATAGATTCGCGCCCTGGGCAAGTCTACTATGCATAGCTTTTAGCATAGGGAATTGAGCACGTTAAGGATGCACCTGAAAGAGCTGCGGTCTCAGATTAGAGAGAAGAGAAGCCCACGTTCGCGGGGCCAATCATGTCGAAGTGTACGCCGTACACTAGAGATGGCTGAGCCACGTGGCTGTGCCTATTGATGAGGCTGAGCGCCACAATGCCTCAGGGCTTCAACTCCTCAATCAATGTGGAAAACAGTACAGACAGAGGCATTATGCGGCTGTTCTCTTACGTGCTCTCAGTCCTTCCTCCGCAACAATGACACCCGCGTTCGGCTTCTCAGTGGGGGATCTCATCAGCGCCATAGGTACGATCCCCTGCCACCGCTGTCCTGTCAATGGAGGAACGCTGATCTATGTGTGCTCGAAGGTCTCGTGAAAAGAGTCACCAAGGCGTTGAAGGAGACAGGAGGAGCTCCCACGGATTATCAATTAGTGGTCATCGAGCTCAAGGGTCTGAAGAGCATACTGCGACACCTCGAGACGTTGAAGCCCACCAAAGATAATGTCACCCACATCAACGCCATTGGCGGCATGGCTCTTGCGTGTCAGCTGCCTCTGCGAGACTTCATGGTCAAGCTTGAAAAATACGAGTCTACACTGAAGCCATATGCGGACAAAAGATCGCTTCGAGCGATGGTGAGGAAGTCGAGCGTTTACGGGCCGTGGTTGCAGCAAAACCCATCAGCCTCAATCTCCTGCTCGCCATGAATACGTCGTAAGGCTCCACCAGAAGTGACAGACAGCCAAAGCTCACGGAAAGTGATAGGCAAACGCTCACACCCATGGATTCCCCGGACCAAGAGAAGCACAGCGACCTGATGTCAATGGCTGCCGAGCTTTGAGCTGCGTTGCACAAAGTGCAGATGTAGTTTCGTAATCAGATGATACCTTTAATTACAAGCAATGCTCAAGAAATTGAGGTACGCGGGCAGAGTGCCCTATGGCAGAAGGAATCTTCGACCACCACCAGAGACGGCTGTGAACGCACAGGCAGGTGTCTTGTCACCCACTGTTAACAGAACAGTCAGAGCGTAGACGAGCGTTTCTAACGTGCTGTGAGGTACGGAACACATCACCCTAATCTGCATTTGCGCTTCACTTCCATTGGCTTACAATCTCCATCCACAGATACCGGGCGTTCAAGATCCGCCTTCCGCCAACTCAAGGCCCTGGCGCCTCAACACGAGGCTCTAGAGCTCTTGGTGATCGAGTTGCATTTCGAGGATGGCAGTCCGAAAATTCGTCATTTTCCGATGCAGCATGTCGCAGACCACCACTGGCTTCTTGGTTGTTGCGAAGTCTGAGAAAAGTGGAAGCTTCATCATCCCAAGGGGCTCTGATAAATAACAGAGTAAGTGTTAACATCAAAGTCTCCTCACTCTATTGAATTATGATTTTCGCTGACACTGGATTCAAGCACCCCAACGGTCGCGATTGGCCTTTTCCAATTAGAATGTGGTTTTGAAACCCAAAGACCCTCCTTGCTACTCCTGAAGCCGAGCATGTTCCCGAGCTTTGAGATCGAGGCCAATCACCTGCTTTCCATCTCATGAAGCTCGACTTTGCTGAAGTCCAGAACTCTCGGGTCATCTTCGCTGACTTCGATACTGACAGTCTAGATACCATGGACCTGGCGAATTAACGCTGCTGTGGGTCTTAACATTCTCACTTGTCAAGGGTTTGCAGGTTTGGTTCAACTTTGTTTTCATTTGTGTATCTGTCGACATATATACCTTTCGAGTGTACGTTTGGGAGGTAATCAATTCTTCAGACCTTTGACTCTGCTTCTTTGGAAACAGAGCATAGGATCTGTAGCGACAAGCGAAGCGAGCCAACGAGGTCGGATCGATACCAAACTATCATTACAGAACTTGCCCACCCTATCCAGTTCAACTATGCATATAATGATGAGAAGGAAACAGCGCCGTGTCTGTTACGAGCGTACCCTTGACACACCCCTCAGCCCTATGGCTAGCGGGCCTTGGCGGAGGCATCCTCTACTATATTATACCTCCTTCCCACCTATATAATTCGATATCTTAGTTATTTTATTTAATATATCTATATTAATATTATATCTATATTAATTCTAATACTATAACTAAGATTAACTTACTTATTTTATTTATATTAATAAATAAATTTAAAGAAATATATTAATAGAAGCTTTAATAAGAAATTAAGTTAAGCTATTATATCTCTAAATAAATTTATTAAATAAATAAATTAATTTTAAAGAGTTTAAATAGAATAGCGAAATAATCTTAATAAATAATAATCGAGAGATAAAGAAGATATTAAATTATTTATACGATTAGTAAATTAAAAGAAATAGTTAATATTATTCTATATTTTTATATTTAAAATATATATTAATAATATTATTTATAACTTTATATATTATAATATTTAGAGTTTTAATAAAATCTTAATTAAATAAAAAATAATTAAGTTATAATTAATTTAATATATTATTTTTTTAAACTTTTTTATATATAATTTTTTTATAAGATAAGAAACTCTTTAAGCGGAGTAAGTATATTTAAAAAATTATTATTTAAAGTATTTATAGTCTTTTTAACGTCTTAAATAATTAAGAGATAAATATATTAAACTCTTATAAAGAAATAATCTTATTTTAAGCTTTATAGTAAAAAAATTTATTCTTAATATTAAATAATTTTAATATATTTTTAAGAAATTTTATTATTCTCTAATATATCTAATATCTCTAATACTTATTCTTTTAAAGTATTTAAATTTCTCTTTATTTTATTTTAAATCTTCTTTTTTTTTTTTCTATAATAAAGTTTAATATTAAAAGAATAGATTAAATTAAGATTTTATTTAAATAAATTAAATTTTAATAAGTATTAATTTTATTAGATAATATAATTAATGAGTTTAATTCGATAGAAATATTTTAAAATATTATTAATACTCTATAATTATAATATTAAATTAAATATTAATTTAATAAATTTATAATTATATTAAATAAGATTTATTAAAAATAAAATAATTTTTAAAAAATTATTATTTAATATTATATCGTTATAATAAAAAAGAATTTAATTATAAATAATTTATTTTAAATTTATAAAATAATTAAAAAAATAAATTAATTAATTTAAGATTTTTAGAAAAATATAATTTCTCTATAGCGAAAAGTTAATAATCTTAATTTATAATTTATAAAAGATTTATAACTATTTTTAATTAAGAAAGAATATATATTTAGATAATTAAAAGAAAAATTAATTAAGATTCTAGATCTATCTTTATTTATTAATAATATTAATTTTATTTAAAATAATTAATTCTTTAAAATAAAATAGAAATTTAAAATTAATAATAATTATTATTTTATTAAAAACTTTAAAATAATTTATATAATTTTATAATTTAATAATAAGATTATATAATATATAATATATAAAAAACTTCGAAACTTTATTAATTTATATTAATCTTTTATTAAAATTATAAATAAATTAATTAATATTTATAAGAATTTAGATTAATATAATAATATATTATATAATATATATACTCTATAATAAAAAACTTAATTCTTTATTAACTTTTATTTAGATTTTATTTAATTAAATATTATTTTTAATATTAAGAAAACTTAAATACTAGAGAATTATCTTTTTAAGAAATTAAAAAAAAAATTAAGAGAGTTATAATAGATTATAAAAGATTTTATTATTTTAAAAATTATAAAAGAATATTTTCGAAAATTAAATAATTTATAATATATTAAATATAAAAATTTTAAATTTATAAAGATTATTATTAAATTAATTATAATATAAATATTAATAATAATATTTATAATTAATATATATCTTATATTTTTATTTAATCTAATTTAAATATAATTATTATATCTCTAAATATTATAATTAATTTAAAATTAAAAAAATTAATATATTATAATTATAATAAAAAAGATTATTATTAAAAAAATTATATAATAATTATTTAAATTAAGATTAATAAAAAAATCTTTAAAAAAATATAATTTTACGCGATAAAAATAGATAAAAAATTTAAAATTAATAATATTAATATTATAGATAACGACGATTTTTCTTTAAATTTAAAAAATAAATAATCTCTTTTAAAATTATAATAAGAGATATTTATAAAGTATATTTAATAGATATTCTTAATAACGCTTTAATATATTATTCTTTTTATATATAAATTATATTATCTTTATAAGAGAAAGATTATTTATTTAAAAACTCTTTAATAGATAATAAATATATTAATATTTATATAATTATAAATAAGTTTTTAATTATAATAATATATAAAGTCTTATATTTAAAGTTATTTTTATTATTAAGATTTAAATTATTTAGAAGTTATAATAATTAAATTATAAAATAATTAATTATATATTATTTACTTTCTATTATAATAGTAGAAAATTATTAAAAAGAAATATATTTAATATTAATTATATTATTAAAATACGATATAATAATTAAAAAATCTTAAATAAATAAATATAAAATAATTTTTAATATATTATAAAATAAGATACTCTTTTTATTTAATTAATATAATTATAATAATAATAAAATATTAATAATAAATAAACTTTCTTTTTTATTTACTTTAAAACTTTAATTATCTATATTACTTATTTTTTTATCTATTATATTAAAATAATAAGATTTTTCTCTATTTACTTACGATAATAAAAGTAATTTAAATATCTTATTATTAAATAAGATTAAGTTTATCGATATCGCTAAGATTAATATAGCGATTTATTATTAACTAGCTTATAAAAAAGATAATAAATTATTTATATTAATAATAAATAAGATTTATAATACGTTATTTATACTATATATATCTCTCTCTATTTAAATATCTCGCGAAACTTATATATTAATTAATAAACTATATTTCTATAATTTAGAAAAGAAATATAAGAGATATTATAATTTTAATTATTTTATTTAGATTAATAACGCTAATATAATTAATTCTAAAAAGATAAAATATAAGTTATTTTTAAAGTATTATAATTATTTAGATATTTTTAATAGAATTAAAATAAATATATTTCTTCTATATTATTTTTATAATTATAAATTAAAATTTAATAATAATTTTAATAAAATGAAATTTTTAAAAAGTAAGATTTATTTAATATTAGAATATAAATTAAAATAGATAAAGAAGAAATTTATAATATTAAACTATATACTATTTATCTTACTTATTTTATTTATAAAAAAGTCGAATAAAGAATTATATTTTTATATAAACTATTAAAAGCTAAATACTATTATTAAAAGAAATTAATATTTAATTTTATTAATAGATAAGATTTTAATAAGAATTTAAAGATATAAATATCTTACTCGATTAGATATTATAGCTATATTTAATAAATTATATATATATTCGAATAATAAGAATTTTACTACTTTTATTATCTTTCTTAAAATATATAAGTATCGAGTTTTTCTTTTCGAATTAATTAACGATTTAGTTATATATTAATAATATATAAATAATATTCTATTTAAATATCTAAATAACTTCTATTAGATTTATCTCGATAATATACTTATTTATAATAAGATAAAAAAGAAATATATTTAATACGTTAGATAAATTTTTTAGAAATTAAAAAATATTAATCTTTAAATAAATATTCTTAAATGCGAATTTTATATTTAGAAAATTAAATTTCTAAATTTACTAATATCTATAAATAGATTATAAATAGATTTTATTAAAATTTAAATTATTATTAAATAAATTATATCTATTAATTTTAAAGAGATATAGATCTTTATCGAATTTTATAATTTTTATTAGCGATTTATTAGAGATTTCTTTAAAATAGTTAAATTTATAGTAAAATTTATAATAAAGAAAGCTATATTTAATTAATTTCTAATATATTAAAAAACCTTCTATTTTCTAAAAGTTATTATTATTAAAGCTTTTATTTTATATTATTTTAATAAAATAAAAAAGATTATTTTAGAGATTAACTCTTTCGATTATATTAATAATAATAAAATTTAATATAATAATAAAGAAGTACTTTATTCGATAGTCTTTTATAGTAAAAATTTAATCTTAATTAAGTATAATTATTAGATCTATAATAAGAAACTATTAGTAATTATTCGCTATTTAGAATATTAGCGTCTCGAGCTAAAATATATAAATATTTTTATTAGAATCTTTATTAATTATAAAGAATTAATATATTTTATTAAAAAAAAATCTTAGTTAATATTAGACTTAATATTTAAATATATTATTAAAATTTAATATAAAGATTATTTATTAATTTAAATCTTAGAATATTAAGATAAATATATTTATATAAATATGTTACGGATCAATCCTTCACACTCGGCACACCTTCCTAATTAGGCCTTAGCGCGCCTCTCTCCGCACATATGTGCCTGCAGGCCACATAGATTAATAGAACATCTTTACACCACACCACATATATGAGTCACACCATATTATTCCTTAACAAATGGTAGCAACACCTGGCCCTACTTCATAGGATATCCAGGCGTCATCAGACGTTTACGCAAAGCCCACATCAACACCTAATAGTGTGACGCTCCAAGCCGGACCTCCAATACACTCGCGTCATCGAGTACCTTTTGACAAAAACCCACGTCCAAATCGATCCTTTTGATAGGCCTGTCGATCTCATCATGTCTAGCTCTACGAGAGGTCAAAAGCAACTACAAGAGGCTGAGAAACAAGCCGCCGGCGATAACACATCATTCGTAACCATGTCAGAGCTGGAAGCAATCATGCAGCGTGTCGTTGTCAGCATGACTACTAATATGACTGCCATGGAAGAAAGAATGAACACCAGAATAGCTGAAGCCAGATCAAGACCTCCTTCACCTACTCCGCAAATGACTCCGCAGCAATCACAATCAAATCAGCCTCCTTCTCAGCCTTCTCTGCAGCAAACCTCATCTACCATAGTCCCCGTCCCGCAACCGGAAGATAAGAGGTGGAGACCAGAGGAGATTGGCGAATTTGACGGTACCGGTGATGTGCAAGCATTCATTGATCGTATTCGAAGCGTGGCTAGCCACAAGGGTCATCGACTAGTACAGACTCACCTTGATACGGTCTTGAAGGAAACAGCATTCAAATGGTATCATTACGAACTCACAGACGGCTTCAAGTTAGGCCTAAACCAAGCCACTTCCATTGAGCCATGGTGCACCGCAATTCTCAAGCGATTTGGGCCTCGCTACACCGATCTCATCACTCAGCTAGAGGCGTATCATTACACCCGAAAAGATGCGGCCAATAAAAAGGATGCTACGAGCTACGTTCAGGAGGTATTACGTATCACCAAAGGCCTTGGTTGGAACGATCACGTCAAATCCGGAATCAACACGGCTTTCCATCATTTCGAATCAAGCCTTCAGCAAACACTCGATCCGCCGTTAGACTTGAATAGCTTCATTGACCAAGTGCAGATACGACAGCAGGGTTGGTTCCAGATTTATGCTGGCTACGGGAAGCCACGTCCACCTGATCCCTACCCGAGGCCCCAACAGTCCTACCAACCTCGTCCACAGCAACAGCAGCAGTACAAACCCTCATATCCATATCGCCAGTCACAGCCACAGGTGCAGCCGCAGCCACAGCCTACACGTCCGCAGGTCTACTGGGGTGAAGAAGAGGAGGAGTACGTGTACGATGCACCGGCCGACAGCTACCATGTGGCCCCTACATACCATCCCGCAGGGCATACACCACGTCGCTATGGCAACACCCATGACGGTGGTGGGAACGAGGCTATGGTCCATTGGGCCTCTGCAGGGGAGGATCACCGGTGCACTCATGAGGGTTGTACCCACTACCATTGAAGGACGGACGATGCATATTTGGACGAATTGAAACCGTCCGATGTCATGTTTCGATATCCATTTCTTTATTCAAAAGTTTTCATTCCAGCAGGAGATTTCGTGGGATGCACACCACTAATTAGCCCGGTGTCTCCACTCCTTTCCGGTTTTTCGAAAAGCACACATGCATGCATACTTCTTGCCATGAGGACATGGCATTTTTCTTGTTTTTTGTGGGCAATTGTTACGGATCAATCCTTCACACTCGGCACACCTTCCTAATTAGGCCTTAGCGCGCCTCTCTCCGCACATATGTGCCTGCAGGCCACATAGATTAATAGAACATCTTTACACCACACCACATATATGAGTCACACCATATTATTCCTTAACAAAATAGCTAAATATAAATTAATTAATTTTAAAAATAAATAATTACTTTAATAATATTAAATAATTCTTATTCTTAATTAATTAAAATTAAATAATAAATATATCGATATATATATAGTTAATAATCTTATTTATTATAAGATAGTAAGAGCTAATAAAAAGAATAACTATTATATTAAAATTTATAATACTATTATCGAAGATAAGAATAAGTTTTAAGAAATTATTCTTAATAAGTACTTCGTATAGAATAGAGTACTTTTCTATAAGAATTATTTATAAATATTCGATAATATATATATTAATATTATTCGAGAGATATATAATTAATTATTCTACGACTATCTCGAAGTAATATATATTTATAAACTATTTAAAAGAAAATACTACTAGCGAGATATAAGAACTATTATAATTATCTATATTAAGAATTACTATATTTATTAGAGAATTAAAATATCTTATAATTAAAAAGCTAAGATATCTTATAATTAAAAATATAATTTATTATAGCTTTTATTAATTTTATATAAATAATAATAAGATATATTAATCGACTTCGTTATAGATTTATTTATATTTAATAATTATAATATTATTTAAATAGCGATTAATTAATTTATTAAGAAATATTACTATATAGCTTATTTCGATATTAATAAAAATATTATTACTAAAAAAATAATTAATTTATTATTTAAAAAAGTATTTTATTTATATAATCTATTAATCTTAATAATATTAAATTAAAGCTCTTAATTTATAACTATTATATAAAAGTCTTTTTATAGAAAATTAGATATTATAATTAAGCTATTAATAATCTTCTACTCTAAAATTAATAAATAAATTAAATAAATGAATTAGAATATAAAGTGTTATTTTTAAATATATTATAATTATATATAGAATAATTAGATAAAATAACTATTTATTATTAAATTTATTAATAATAATACTATCTTATTAATTATTAATATTTTATCTTTTCTTATAAATAAGAGATTTTATTTTTAAATAACTTTTAATTTAAATATTATTAATTATAAGATTATATATAAATATCTTAATATTACTTAAATAAAGAATATTATAAATTATATAAAATAAGTTTTTAAGTATATTCGAAGTAATATAAATTATATTTAAAAGGCTATAATTATATAAGTTAATAAATATTAATAAAAGATTACTTTTTAAATAGATAATAAGATCTTTTTAAATAATAAGAATATTATCTTTAATCGCTCTTCTTATAAATTAAATTATAAGAAACTTAATTTATTTAAAATTATAGATTTTATAGAAATTTTATATTATTTAAAATTTTCGCTAAGTATAAGAATTTATAATATCTTTTACTTTAATCTCTTAAGTTTTATAGTAAATAATCTCTTATTAAGATAAATAAACTCTTCGCTAAAATATATTATTATTAATAATTAGATTAAATAAGTTATTAAAAAAAAATTTATTTTTAAATTAATTAATAATCGTTTTAAATATAAAGTTAAATAGAAAGATCTTAATAATAATCTTATTTAATATAATATAAATAGCGATAAATTCGAAAATTACTAGAATTTAATAGATAACTTTTATAAGTAATATTTCGAAGAGTCTTATCTATAAAGAATTAATTAATAAAATTTTAAAATTATCTTAAATACTTTATTTTTAATTAAATTAAAATTATTCGATATTTTCGTAATAGTCTTATTTTTTTAGAGCTAAAAATTAATTCTCTAGATCTATATTAATCGAAAATTATATTATATATAATCTTTCGCGTAGAGTTCTCCTATTAATTAATATTTAAGTATCTTTTAAAGCTATAATACGTTATTTATAAATCTTATTATCGTTATTAATAGTTTTTATTAATATCGATTATATAATATTCTATAAAGAAACTTATTTAATATTAAATTAGAGTTTTTAGCATTTATAACTTAATTCGATTTAAAAGCCCTCGATTAATTATATTATATTATTTTATCGATATTTCATCTATTTAAATATAGATTTAGAAATTATTATTATTTATTACTACGTTAATAAATATTATTTTCGCTATATTATATCGATTTTCTCTCGACTAGACTTTCTATATACGTCTAAATTATAATTAATAACGTCGCTATAATATAATTAAGAAGAGCTATTATCGTTATTAATATTACTATTATATTTCCAGCATAGCGTAAGAAATCTAACTAGCGTAACTTAGCATATCGCTTTCTTTCTTCGATTTCGTTTATAGCTTCAACTTAATTAATTAATTAATCACAATTAGAATTAAGAAATATCTTTCTCTTCTTCGTAAAACTCCTTTTTAGAAATATATATATACTTTTTATATAGTATCCCTAATAATTAATAGTAATATATAATTTTTCTATATTCTTTAATTATTATTCTTACTATTTTTCGTATTAGAGATACTATTCTTATATTAAAAAGTTTTACTTCTATTACTTTCTTAAAAAAAAAAATTTTTTCTAAAAGAAAGAATCGCTATAAAAGCTACTTAATTCCCCTTATCTTTTTAAATAACTTTTCTTCTCTTAAAAAAAACTTATCTCTTATTCTTAATATCTTTCTTCTTTTTCTATAAAGCTTTCTTTTTATTTTCTTTCTATATCTTTCTTATAATAGAGTATGACTATTTATAATCGACGAAGTTAGGAAATCTATTCTATTAGACTTGATGATTTTATTTATCTTTTAATTTTAAGCTTTCTTAGTAAAAAATCTTAAACTTTATAAATAGATTTTTAATAAAAATTATTATTAGATTATTAAATCGATTATATAGACTTATAATTTATCTATCGACGTTCTATATAATTAAGATCTATATATTTAACGAGATCGATCTTAGAGTATTAACTCGGTCTTTTCTTCGGAGAGCTACTTAATTAGAGAAATCTCTTACTTATTCTCTTTTCTAAAATTATGATTTTAGATCTATAAATACTCTAGTAGAAGTAATTATTATCTTTATATAAGAAATTTATTATTATATAAATAATAATTATTTTCTTATCTAGTAAGCTAGAATAACTCGCCTTAAATCTAAAAATATCTTTATTCTCGAGAATCTAAGCCTTAACTTAAGAGGTTATATAAATATCTCTCTAAAGTTATTATCTTCTTCTTTTCTTAAAATAACTTAATCTTCTCGCTTTAATAATAGAACTTCTTTTCTTAAGCTCGATAAAGATAAAAAAAGAAGATTTACTAGTCTTTTCTTATTATTATCTATAATATTTACGCGAAGAACTTAATCTCTTTATCGATCTTAATTCTTATCTTTCTTTTTATCGCTTTTGAATTCTATATCGAAAGTAAACTCTATTTTAAAGAAATTAAGTATATTAAATCCCCAGAATTTCTATATAACTACGAACTTAATAAATAGAATTCTCTTTTTACTAGATTAAGCTATATTTAATAAGATATCGAGAAATAATAATAAAGAATATCGAAACTTTATAAGTGTAGGATTTTCTAATAATAAATTTAATAGATTAATTTTTAATTAGTTAGAAGCTTTTAATTTAGAAAATATCGCTTTAAAATTTAATTTTAATAAAAACTAGCTTTTATAAGATTAAGAAAGCCCTTAATAAATGCTATCTTCGCTTATAAGAGTAGATTCGATAATATAATAGATTATATTATAAGTTATATAAGCAACTATAAGAAATTTATAATCTATATCTAATATTATAGATTTAATAAATCTATAAAATCTTTTAAAATCTTCTAGATAAGCTACTTCAAGAAGATCTAATAATAATTTCTATATCTTCGATCTAGAATTCTTTTATCTAAATTTTAAAGAATTATATAATATTAATAATATTATTTTTAATAATAAAGAAACTATATATCGAAAAGTATATTCTTTCTATTAACGTATAAAAGATTACGCTATAATTAAAAAAGAGGATATTATATATATAAATCTCTTAATTTATTTTTAAGAAGCTATCTTATTCTAATAGCTAAATACTCTATTTTAAGATGAGAAAAATATAATAATATAACTTTAAATAGAACTAAGAAAAACGCTTATTCGACTATAAGATCGTTTTAAGATATTTATATTCTTAGCTCTAGATTAATTTATAAGATAAGTTTATACTTTTAATAATGCTAATAGTAGATATAATTCTATAAATTATATATAAAGCGTTTTTAAGTATATTATATAAGTAGAAATCTCTAAAAAGTACGCTTAAGCTATTTAAATATAAAATTACTTAAAAATCGAGTTATAAATTACTATACCGCCTTTAACTTCTTAAATTATACTTTATAAATTTATAAAAAAGCTTAATAATAGAAAGAAGCTATAATATTATCTTAATTAATAAAAGAAATTATAGTATAAAAATATATAAAAGAAAGTTTAAGATCGAGATTAAGAGAGAGATCGAGATCGAGACTATAAATAACGATTTAATAAAGATTAATCTTTATTTAGAGAATAATAAGGTGGGTTTTAAAAAGCTTAAAAGCGATTATTTCTTTCTTCTCGCTCTTTTATAATAGGTCTGTAAGCGTATAATACTTATTCTTATTAGTTAAGATCGTTATATCTAGATTATAAATATTAATAATAATTAAATTTCTCTATATATCCCTCTTATACTTTTTAAACTTATATATCTTATTAATAAAATTAAGATAATTAAGTATCTTTTTATATATAGCCGCTCGAATAGTAATTTCTATAAACTTCGCTTTAGATTTAGACTTAGATTTAGACTTTAGCTATAACTTCGAGAAATTAAGCTTTAAGAAACGCCTTATTAACTTCTAAGTAGTTATTTATAATTATAATTAAAAACGCCTAGTTAAATTAGTTATAATATTTAAATTAAACGAATTACTAGAATTATAATAGATATTTATTTTATCTAGTTAGATAATATAGCGATAATTAAAAATATAATAATTAAGAATTTATAGAAATATCTATATCTTAACCTTCATAGAAGGTATATTTTTATAACCTTAGAAATAAGAGCTTTATTTCTAAGGGCTATTATAGAGACTATAATTTTATATATTTATAGAATTCTTCGATATATTATATAAGTAATAATAATTATTTCTATAATATATATAAGAATAAGACTTTAGAAGATAAGAAATTTAATTATAAGAACGAGAAAGTCGATATTAGATTCGTCTCAATTATTTATTATATTATTATAAATAAGATAGAAGATTCGCTAGTTTATTAAAAATATTAAAAGAAGTTTTTATCTAATAATTAGTTATATACTTATCTTAAAAAGAAATCTTATTATTAAATAGCCTCTTTAAAGAATATTAAGAAGATTTTTAGAGAGAAGAATTCTATACTCGACTTACTACTAGAGAAATTAATATAAATCTTTAAAAAAATACTATTAGAAAAGATATTTATTTCTAAAAAACTCGAGTTAATCGAGTTCGCAGCACCCACGAATTCGAATAATAAAATAATCTTTTAATTATAATATTATCTTATCGAGCTATTTAGTCTTTCTTTAAAAGCTTTATTAAAATTAGAATATCTAGATATCGAATACTTAATAAATATAAGAAATCGAGTTTTCTTAAAAAGATTAATACTCTCTTTCTCTATTAAGAAGTATATAGCTTCGATTATCTTATATAAAATTAGCTTAAATTAATATTTTATTAATAAATAAATTATTCTTTCTTTCTTTATAAAAGATAAAACTTTAGAAGAAAAGTCTATTATAATTAAGTTTATTCGAGATATATATATCGTAAATAATCTTAAAGTAAATCTTCTAATAGAGATAAATATACTTAATCTAGAAGAAGTAATAATCGATCTTTTATAGAAGAAAGTAATTCTTATTAAGTGTAAGAATATCGCTATATCGATATAAGCTACTATTAGAGATAATATAAGAATTTAATAAATCGTAAGATCGAAACGATATTAAGTTATTCCTCTAAAATCTATTAGATTTATTACTATATCTTTACAAGATAAGAACTTACTTTCTAATTAAGACTTTCTTTTTAAATCGAAAATAAATAAAATTTATATATATCTTATAAACGTAAATTTCAACTTTATTTCTATTCGAAATAATAGCGTTACTTCGCTTATAATATCTTATTATTATAAAATTAATTTTATAATTAAATATAAAGCTAAAGAAGATTATCTAATTTAAATAAAGAATTACTCTTTAGTAGCTAAGATATTCGAAGATAAGAGGTTTATATTCGAGAAATTTATTAATCTTATTATATCGAAGTTAGCTATCGAGAAGATAACTATAGATCTCACTTTAAAAACGCGATTATTTAATAAAATTACTATCTATAAAAAATAGAAATATTATTATACTGGCCGGAAAGGTATGGTATATCCCATGGGATATTCCATACCAAGTGATATCATATTGTACCCGGGTATGGTATGGGTAGGGTCGGATACCATTCCATTTTTCTGGTATGGGTTCGGGATCTTGGCGGGATATCCCACGGTATGGTATATCTGTGGTATCATACCATGGTATGGGATATGTATGGGATATCCCGGTTGGGATTTCTATATTTAGAAGTATAAGTAGCTATTCTAGTCATCATTCTGGCCAACCATGGCTGTCACTATCATGACTGCCACTACCATGGCTGCCACTACCATGGCTGCCACTACCATGGCTACCACTACCATAGCTACTGTCGAAATGTGACCCCCGCGCATCCCAGCCACCGTGTTCTTCAGCTACCTGATTTTGTACTGTATTTAGGACCTGGCCCCGGAGAGGTTCTGGAGAATCAATCCGTCCCTTCTATACATCACATACCTGATATTTTAACAGCTACCACTACCATGGCTATCACTATTTATTATTCAAATAGCCTACTATCATATGGTAGCTATGATAGTGGTAGCCATGATAGTGGTAGTTATGGTAGTGGTAGTTATGGTAGTGGTAGTCATGGTAGTGGTAGTCATGGTAGTGGTAGTCATGGTAGTGGTAGTCATGGTAGTGGCAGGCATGGTAGTGGCAGGCATGGTAGTGGCAGGCATGGTAGTGGCAGGCATTGGTAGTGGTAGCCATGGTAGGGGCAGCCATGGTAGGGGCAGCCATGGTAGGTAGCCATGGTAGTGGCAGCCATGGTAGTAGTAGCTATTATGTCGGATTTATCGAGCCGTTGATCAGAATGATGACGAGAATACTTCTAAATATAGAAATCCCAGTCGGAATATCCCATACATATACCATACCATGGTATGATACCACAGATATACCATACCGTGGGATATCCCGCCAAGATCCCATACCATACCAGGTATGGGATCATGCAAATATCAATATTCTATATCATACCAGAGTATGGTATGGCAGGTCAATATCCCATACCATACCATACCTTTCCGGCCAGTAGAAATATATTAATATAATACGAAGTATCTTAGAAGAAAACTCTCATATCTAAGAAGACTCTAGTAATACTATTAATCTTTCTAAAATAAAGTAATTATAAATACTAATTATTACGAATTAGTAATCTTTCTTAACGAAGTTAGAGAATAAGATCTATTCTCTAACTCTAGAAAGCCGTAAACTTATTAATAAAAAGTTCGATAAGATATATATATAAGATAAGATAAACTAATCTAAGAAATTAACTTTTTTTACTTTCTCTATTTTTATAGTTTATAAAATAGTCTATATTAAATTTAAGAAAATATCTAAGCGAAAAAGAAAAATTATTATTAATATTAGAGGTCTTAATAAAATTATAATTTTTAATAATTATTCTCTTTCTCTATAGAATAATATAATTATAATAATTTAAGAATATACTTTTATTAATATAATTAATTATAATAAATAATTTTATCTTTTTTTAATAAAAAAAGATTATTAATAACGATTTACTATAATATCTTATCGAGAATTAGAGTATTTTAATGTGGTAGTAATAGGTTTTAAGAACTTAATATCTTATATTTAAAGGAAAATAGATAATTTTCTTTATCTATATTATTATTTTACTAGATACTATATAAACGATATTATTATCTTTTCTTAAAATATAAAAGATTATTTTAAATATTTAAGAACGATCTTTCGTCTCTTCGCGAAATTTAAAATTACTCTTAAATCTAAAAAATCTTATTTTAGATATTTATTAATTACGCTTTTAGAATAGAAGATAAATAAATTTAATCTTATTATTATTAAAAAAAGAGTTATAGTAATTAAGAAAATATAATTTCTTATTATCTTAAAAATACTTAAAACCTATATAAAAATAGTAAATTAATTATAAAGAAATATTAGATACTTTACTTAGATTTCTAAGCCACTATAATATTTAAAAATAGAACTCTTAAAGCGATCTCTAGCCTCGGACGATTATCTTTATAGAAATTTCTTAAAGATTATAAAGATTACCTCTATTAAAAAAGAAGTAAAGACTTTTATATTCTATAATAGATATTAATTATAAAAATTTATCTATATTATTATAATATTAATTATTAACTTTATATTAATCTTAATAGATTTAAAAAGTATAATTTCGAAGTTATAATATATTATATAGTAGACGATTCTTAAAAAAATTCTTTTCTTAAGATGGATATTTAATTTATTATATTTCTATTTAAGCTCTTAAACGCTATAGAGTTATATTATTAACAAATAAAATTAAAAATAACTACTTTAATTTAGATTTTAAAGAAGATTTCTTATATACTAAATTAAAGAATAAAAAAGAAAATTATTATTTTTATTAATTACTCTATTATTATCGATATTACTTATTAAATTATACTTTCTTCTTTATTCTCTAATCGAATAAATTTATAACTTATATATACTTTATAATATATCTCTTAATTTAATCTAAATATTTAATAAAGACTTAATAAGTAAAATATAATTTTTAATATTTTATTTAGATTACTTTATAAATAGAAAGAGAAATTTAATATTTAAAATCTAGGAATTCTTAATAAGATTCTTATATATAACTTAATACTTATAAAAATATTTAAGAAATTTTATATTAAACTTATATTTAGCTATTAAGAGAATAAGAAATAATTAAAAAATTTTAATACTCTTATCGCTTGAAAGATATAGCTTCTCGAGAAATGAGAATTTATAAAATATATTAAACTCTTAAATATATAATTTCTACTTTAAGACGAAATTATTTACTATTAAGATAAGTTTAATAAATAAAAATAACTTTATATTTTAAAAAAGATGAAATAGAAGATTTTTAAGCTTACTTATAATAATTATAATTATATTAATTTTTATAGATTATATAAGAGAATCGTAAAGATCTACTATATAAGATATTTAACTTAATATTTAAAGCGCTATATTATTTATTATTCGAAGTATTAGCTAAATTAAATTATAAGATATACTTTATATAAAAATCTTAAACTTATTATAACTCCTTCTTTAATTTTCTATATAATTATTATTAATTTTATTCTAATACTATTATTTCTAGAAAATAAATTTAATATAATAATAACTATTATTAATAAGTTTTCTAAAAGAAATATATTTATATCGAGAAAAGATATATAGAATACTATCGAATAGACGAAAGTCTTACTTCTTATTTTCGCTAATTAGAGAATTTCTAAAGCTATTATTTTAGATAGAGATTTAAAAATTTTTTCGAATCTCTAAAAAGCTATCTTTAGAACCTTAGAAATAAAGCTTCTTATCTTTATTACTTATTATTTATAAATAAATAATTAATCTAAATAAACGAATTAGACGATAGAGATTATTTTAAGATTTTATATTTTTTATATTCTCGATAATTTCTAAAATAAATTCTTAATATATTTAAGGGGTAGTCTTAATAACTTTATAAATATATTAATAAAAAAAACTCTTAATAAGATTATCTATAATATAAAACTTAATAATAAATCTAATATAACGAATATCTTAGTAAAGAATTAGATAAATATTATAAATAATTATACTCGATATTAATAGAAAGCTTTAGATATCTTAGCTTTCGCGATAATTAATATAAAATTTAAATATAATTTAAAGTATAAAGTTTTAATTATAAAAAAAGAGAATAAAGCTTTTATTAAGCTCTATAGAGAATATTATCTTTTCGAATTTAAGAATATAAAACTTTTAAATTAGAGAATTAAATCTTTTACTATTCTTAAGCGAGTTAAAAACTTAATCTATAAATTTAATCTTCTAATTATTTAAAAGATTTATCTTATTATCTTAATTATAATACTTAAATCTATATCTAAAAAAAAAGATTTTTATTATTA
Organism: Letharia lupina; assembly: GCF_014066315.1. Lineage (NCBI taxonomy): Eukaryota > Fungi > Ascomycota > Lecanoromycetes > Lecanorales > Parmeliaceae > Letharia > Letharia lupina. Next base: position 1,172,684 of record NW_023502978.1, on the reverse strand, counting down.
ATCTTATAAAAAAGAATAAGCTTTTATATTCGATTATAAGAAGCTAGTAATTAAGAATTATTATAAGATTTAGAGATTAATAAATTAACGTATTAATTGATCTTTAAGTTAAAAAAATAAAGATAAGAAAGATATTATAAAGTATCTAATAAAATAAAAAAATTAGAAAAAAATCTATAATATATAATATAAGATAAAAGATTTAGAGAATATAAAGGATTTAATCTATAATTACGATTTAAAATATAAAAAACGCTTATAAAGAGAGTATCGAAAAAGAAAATCTTAAAACTCTACGTAAGCTCGTAGTGTAAAAATTATTTTTTACGCTATTAATATATTATTAAGCTAAATATTAAACGAAGTATAGTTTTTAGACTTTATTAAGCCGCTAGATTATAAATATAATTTACTTTATTAATTTATATTTTCTAATATATTATTATATAAAAGCTTAAATTCGAAAATTTCGAGAATTTCGAGAATTTTAGAAGACTTTATAACTTATAATTATAAAGTAAAATAACTTAATTAGCCTCTTATTTCTTTTCTTTATCTTATTATATCTTTCTTTTAACACTTTATAATTAAATATAACTCTATTTTTCAAGAAAAGACTTTTTATAATTCTAATAATTTAAAAGTTATCGCTAAAAAAGTAAAGCTTTAATAATTTTATTTAAGATTTAAAAAAGTAGAAATAGCGAATTTTAAGATCTTAAAACTAATTCTCTAAAGTTAAATTAAATATATATTCGAATAATTTAAATTCTTTTAATCGAGTCTTATAAATCTCGATAAAATAATTAATTATATTCGACTCGAAGTAAAAGAAGATTTACTCTCGAAATAGTGGGATTATAAAAGTTTACTATAATATATTCTTAATTATTCTTTTTAAATTTATCTAAATTACTTTTATAAACTTAAGAATAAATTTAAATAAATAAATATATATTATAATTAGAATTCTTATTATCTCTATTTATAGCGAGGCTTTTTTATATATCTATTAAATCTTTATTATAAGAATTTAAATAACTTTCTTAATTTCGTAACTCGTTATTTAAGAATATCTCTTATTTTAAAATCTAAATTAATCTTATATTAGATAAAGGGTCTATCTAAGAATAAAGATTATTATTAAGATAAGACTATTTCTATTAAAAAAGTATCTAAAGATATTAATACTTCTCTTTATTATATAAATCTTTTAAATATTTAAATTACTAAGATAGTAAAAACGCGAAACTTTATTAAATTTTAGCGATATTAATATTAATCTTAGATATTCGCGAGTAAATATCTATATTAAAATTATATTATAAAAGACTAATTAGTAAAGATAAATATAAAAAACGATAATAAAACTAAGTAATACTATAAGGTTATATTTAAAATTTAATAATTATATAAAGATAAAGAGAAAAAATATAATTATTCTCGAGATATTAATATTTATATTAATATCGCGAAGTATAATAATTATAATCTCTATTAAGATTATCTTTATTTTATTTAGAATTTTAAATATAACTTTAAGAAGATAAAGAAAGTCGCTATAAAGAAGATAGATTTCTTAAAAAAGTCTAAAAATACTTTATTAGAAATTAAGAAATAAATAATATCGTTATTAAACGCTAATATAAAATAATTTAAGAAGAATAAGACTATTTATAAGACTAGGTCTATAATAAAAAATATTATAATTGAAGCTAAATTCTTAAAAAAAATCGCTAAGAAGTTAAACTCTAAAAAGTTAAAATTCGAGAATCTAAGTAATAAAATAATAATTAAGAAGAAATTAATTTATTAATTATTTATCTTTAAGAATTCGAATTTAGAGTTAAAAGTTAAGAAAGTAGATATTTATAATAATTATATATATATAAAAAAGAAGATTAACTTATTAAAGAATACTCTTTTAAGAATATAAGAAAAGCTAATAGTACTTTTAACGGCGATAAAAAGAATTTATAGAATAATTACTTTACTCTTAATATAGTATAAGAGTATAATAAAACTTATTAAAGACGTTATAAAACTTTTATCTTTTCTAAATTAAGATTATAAGTAAATTAAAGATAAAAAAATCGATATTAAGAGTATTAAGAAATATTAAAGTATTAATAAATTATTATTAAATAGAATTCTCGATATCTTAAATAAAGCGTAAAAAACCTTCGCTAAGAAATATCTAAATCTAGCGATTTTAATATTTATTTATAACGATAACGAAAAGTTTTTTGTAGAGTTCGAAGAGTAAAAGAAAGAATTTTTTATTTTTAATTCTTTAACTAAAGAAAGCGCTTAATATATATCTTTATATCTAGATCTTTATAAGATAAAGAACGCGGATCTTATTAAAATACCTTTACGTTAAATACTTTTATACTTTCTCTTTTATTACTTTCTAATATCTATCTTAAATTCGATATATCTATTTTCACGAGGAGTAGAACTCATATATCTTCTTTTCTACATCTTTACGTCTAAACCTTTATAAGATATCTTAATTCTATTTAAAAAGAAACACCTTTCTTTCTAGCACTTTCACGTCTAAATCTTTATAAGATATCTTAGTTTCATTCAGAAAGAAATATCTTCTTTTCTATCTTACACGATTTTATATCTAAATCTTTATAAGATAAGAAAAAGCCTAAGAATAATATAGCTTTTTATAAGAGAGGGTAACTATTATATTCTTAATATAGCGTGAGAAATCTAACTAGCGTAACTTGATATATCGCTTTCTTTCTTCAATTTTATTTATAGCTTTAGCTTAATTAATTAGTTAATTATAATTAGAATTAAGAAACATCTTTCGCTTCTTCGTGAAACTCCTTTCCAGAAGTACATATATGCTTCTTACACAGTATTCTTAATAATTACTTTTAAAAAAAGATATTATATTAAAAGATTCTAGATATAATTATTTCTTTACTATTTTTATTATTTTTCAGACGTTAAGCGTATATATATATCTATTTTTCTATCTTTTTACTTATTAATTATAAAATATAATTTAATAAAGAGAGGAATAGTATTATATATTACGAGCGTATTCTATATTCTTAATATATTACTTAATTCTCTTATCTATTTAAATCTAGCGTATCTTAATAGAGATATTTATCTACTATTTAATATCTTTCTTCTATCTATATAGTTCGATATCTTAATTATCTTATTTAATATATTTATATTAATATTATATTTATATTAATTCTAATATTATAATTACGATTAATTTACTTATTTTATTTATATTAATAAATAAATTTAAAAAAACGCGTTTATAAAAACTTTAGTAAGAAATTAAGTTAAGCTATTATATTTTTAAATAAATTTATTAAATAAATAAATTAATTTTAAAGAGTTTAAATAAAATAGCGAAATAATTTTAATAAATAGTAATTAAGAAATAAAGAAGATATTAGATTATTTATATAACTAGCGAATTAAAAGAAATAATTAATATTATTTTATATTTTTATATTTAAAATATATATTAATAATATTATTTATAACTTTATATATTATAATATCTAAAATTTTAATAAAGTCTTAATTAAATAAGAAATAATCGAGTTATAATTAATTTAATATACTATTTTTTAAAATTTTTTTATATATAATTTTTTTATAAAATAAAAAACTCTTTAAGCGAAGTAAATATATTTAAAAAATTATTATTTAAAGTATTTATAATCTTTTTAATATCTTAAATAATTAAGAAATAAGTATATTAAATTTTTATAAAGAAATAATCTTATTTTAAATTTTATAATAAAAATTTTTATTCTTAATATTAAATAATAATTTTAATATATTTTTAAGAAATTTTATTATTTTCTAATATATCTAATATCTCTAATATCTATTTTTTTAAAATATTTAAACTTCTCTTTACTTTTTTTTAAATCTTCTTTTTTTTTTTTATAATAAAATCTAATATTAAAAGAATAAATTAAATTAAAATTTTATTTAAATAAATTAAATTTTAATAAATATTAATTCTACTAAATAATATAGTTAATAAATTTAACTCGATAAAAATATTTTAAGATATTATTAATATTTTATAATTATAATATTAGATTAAATATTAATTTAATAAATTTATAATTATATTAAATAAAATTTATTAAAAATAAAATAACTTTCGAAAAATTATTATTTAATATTATATTATTATAATAAAAAAGAATTAAGTTATAAATAATTTATTTTAAATTTATAAAATAATTAAGAAGATAAATTAACTAATTTAAGATTTTTAAAAGAATATAATTTTTTTATAGCGAAAAGTTAATAATTTTAATTTATAGTCTATAAAAGATTTATAATTATTTTTAATTAAAAAGAAATATATATCTAGATAATTAAAAGAAAAATTAATTAAAATCTTAAATTTATCTTTATTTATTAATAATATTAATTCTATTTAAAATAATTAATTTTTTAAAATAAAATAGAAATTTAAAGTTAGTAGCGATTATTATTTTATTAAAAATTTTAAAATAATTTATATAATTTTATAATTTAATAATAAGATTATATAATATATAATATATAGAAAACTTCGAAATTTTATTAATTTATATTAATTTTTTATTAAAATTATAAATAAATTAATTAATATTTATAAGAATTTAAATTAATATAATAATATATTATATAATATATATACTCTATAATAAAAAATCCGATTCTTTATTAATTTTTATTTAGATTTTATTTAATTAGATATTATTTTTAATATTAATAAAACTCTTATATTAAAGAATTATTTTTCTAAGAAATTAAAAAAGAAATTAAAAGAGTTATAATAAATTATAAAAAAATTTATTATCTTAAAAATTATAAAAGAATATTTTTAAAAAGTAAATAATTTATTATATATTAAATATAAAGATTTTAAATTTATAAAAATTATTATTAAATTAATTATAATATAAATATTAATAATAATATTCGCGATTAATATATATTTTATATCTATTATTAAATTTAATTTAAATATAATTATTATATTTTTAAATATTATAATTAATTTAAAATTAAGAGAATTAATATATTATAATTATAATAAAAAAGATTATTATTAAAAAAACTATATAATAATTATTTAAATCGAGATTAATAAAAAGATTTTTAAGAAAATATAATTTTACGCGATAGAAATAGATAAAGAATTTAAAATTAATAATATCGATATTATAAGTAATAATAATTTTTTTTTAGATTTAAAAAATAAATAATCTCTTTTAAAATTATAATAAGAGATATTTATAAAATATATTTAATAGATACTCTTAATAACGTTTTAATATATTATTCTTTTTATATATAAATTACGCTATCTTTATAAAATATAAATTATTTATTTTAAAACTCTTTAATAAATAATAAATATATTAATATTTATATAATTATAAATAAGTTTTTAATCTTAGTAATATATAAAGTCTTATATCTAAAACTACTTTTACTATTATAATCTAAATTATTAAGAAATTATAATAACTAAATTATAAAATAATTAATTATATATTATTTACTTTTAACGATAATAATAAAAAATTATTAAAAAGAAATATATTTAATATTAATTATATTATTAAAATATAATATAATAATTAAAAAATTTTAAATAAATAAATATAAGATAATTCTTAATATATTATAGAATAAGATACTCTTTTTATTTAATTAATATAATTATAATAATAATTAGATATTAATAATAAATAAACTCTCTTTTCTATTAACTTCGAAGCTTTAATTATTTATATTACTTATTTTTTTATCTATTATATTAAAACAATAAAGCTCTTTTTTATCTACTTATAATAATAAGACTAATTTAAATATCTTTTTATTAAATAAGAATAAGAATAGTAAGAAGTTTAAGTTTATTAATATTATTAAGATTAATATAGCGATCTACTATTAACTAACTCGTAATAAAAAAAAAAAAAACTATTTATATTAATAATAAATAAGATTTATAATAACTCGTTAATATTATATATATTTTCTATTATCTAGATATCTCGCGATTCTTATATATTAATTAATAAATTCTATCTTTATAACTTAGAAAAGAAATATAAAAAGTATTATAATTTTAATTACTCTATTTAGATTAATAATATTAATAAGATTAATTTTAAAAAGATAAAATATAAACTATTTATAAAGTATTATAATTACCTCGATATTTTTAATAGAATTAAAATAAATATACTTTCTCTATATTATCTTTATAACTATAAATTAAAATTTAATAATAATTTTAATAAAATGAAATTTTTAAAAAGTAGAATTTATTTAATATTAGAATATAAATTAAAATAAATAAAGAAGTATTTAGATGAATATCTAAAGAAGAAATTTATAATATCAAGCTATATATTATTTATTTTATCTATTTTATTCGCGAAAAAGTCGAATAAAGAATTATATTTTTATATAAACTATTAAAAGTTAAATATTATTATTAAAAGAAATTAATATTTAATTTTATTAATAGATAAGATTTTAATAAAAATTTAAAAATATAAATATCTTATTTAATTAGATATTATAATTATATTTAATAAACTATATATATATCTCGATAGCGAGAATTTTATTACTTTTATTATCTCTTTTAAAGTATATAAATATTAAATTCTTCTCTTCGATTTAATTAACGATTTAATTATATATTAATAATATATAAATAATATTCTATTTAAGTATCTAAACGACTTTTATTAAATTTATTTTAATAATATATTTATTTATAATAAGATAAAAAAGAAATATATCTAATACGTTAGATAAATTCTTTAGAAATTAAAGAATATCGATCTTTAGATAAATATTTTTAAGTGCGAATTCTATATCTAGAAAATTAAATTTTTAGATTTATTAATATCTATAAATAGATTATAAATAAATCTTATTAAAATCTAAATTATTATCGAGTAAATTATATTTATTAATCTTAAAAAGATATAAATCTTTTTAAAATTTTTATAATTTTTATTAATAATTTATTAGAGATTTCTCTAAAATAGTTAAATCTATAATAAAATTTATTATAAAAAAAATTATATTTAATTAATCTCTAATATATTAAAAGATCTTCTATTTTCTAAAAGTCGTTATTATTAAAGTCTTAACTTTATATTATTTTAATAGAATAAAGAATATTATTCTAAAGATTAACTCTTTTAACTATATTAACGAAGATATTCTTTTCTAATATAATAATAAGAAAATTCTTTACTCGATAATCTTTTATAATAAAAATCTTACTTTAATTAAGTATAATTATTAGATTTATAATAAGAAGTTACTAGCTATTATTCGCTATCTTAAATATTAATATCTTTATTAAGATCTTTATAGATTATAAGAGCTTAATATACTTTATTAAAAAAAGAGATCTTAGTTATTACTAGGCTCGCTATTTAAATATATTATTCGAATTTAATATAAAGATTATTTATTAATCTAGATTTTAGAATATAAAAATAGATATATTTATATAAATAGTTAAATATAAATTAATTAATTTTAAAAATAAATAATTATATTAATAGTATTAAATAATTCTTATTTTTAATTAATTAGAGTTAAATAGCGAAAATATCGATATATATATAATTAATAATTTAATCTATTATAAGATAGTAGAGATTAATAAAAAGAATAACTATTATATAAAAATTCGTAATATTATCGCTAAAAATAAAAATAAGTTTTAAGAAATTACTCTTAATAAGTACTTTATATAAGATAAGATATTTTATTATAAAAATCGTTTATAGATATTTAATAATATATATATTAATATTATTTAAGAGATATATAATTAATTATTCTACGATTATTCTAAGATAATATATATTTATAAATTATTTAAAAGAAAGTATTATTAATAAGAAATAAAGGCGATAGTAATTATCTATATTTAAAATTATTATATTTATTAAAGAACTAAAATACCTCGCGATTAAGAATATAATTTATTTTAGTTTTTATTAATCTTATAGAAATAATAATAAGATATATTAATTAACTTCGTTATAGATTTATTTATATTCGATAATTATAACGCTATTTAAATAGCGATTAATTAGTTTATTAAGAAATATTACTATATAATCTATTTTAATATTAATAAAGATATTATTACTAAAAAGATAATTAATTTATTATTTAAAAAAAAAATTCGTTTATATAATTTATTAATTTTAATAATATTAAATCGAGGCTCTTAATTTATAGCTATTATATAAAAAGCTTTTTATAAATAATTAGATATTATAGTTAAACTATTAATAATCTTTTATCTTAAAATCGATAAATAGATTAAATAAGTAAATTAGAATATAAAGTATTATTTTTAAATATATTATAACTATATATAAAATAACTAGATAAGATAATTATTTATTATTAAATTTATTAATAATAATACTATTTTAATAATTATTAATATTTTATCTTTTCTTATAAATAAGAGATTTTATTCTTAAATAAATTTTAATTCGAATATTATTAATTATAAGATTATTTATAAGCATTTTAATATTACTTAAATAGAGAATATTATAAATTATATAAAATAGATTTTTAAGTATATTAAAAGTAATATAGATTATATTTAGAAGATTATAGTTATATAAATTAATAAATATTAATAAAAGATTATCTTTTAAATAGGCGATAAGATTTTCTTAAATAATAAAAATATTACTTTTAATCGTTCTCTTTATATATTAAATTATAAAAAACTTAATCTATTTAAAATTATAGATCTTATAAAAATTTTATATTATCTAAAACTTTTATTAAGTATAAGAATCTATAACGTCTTTTATCTTAATCTATTAAATCTTATTATAAATAATCTCTTATTAGAATAAATAAATTTATCGCTAAAGTATATAATTATTAATAATTAAATTAAATAAATTATTAAAGAAATACTTATATTTAAATTAATTAATAATTATTTTAAGTATAAAGTTAAGTGAAAAGATCTTAATAATAATCTTATTTAATATAATATAAATAATAATAAATTCGAAAATTGCTAAGATCTAGTAAACGACTTTTATAAATAATATCTCGAAAAATCTTATCTATAAGAGTTAACTTATAAAATATTAAAACTATTCTAAATATCTCGTTTTTAATTAAATTAAAATTATTCGATATCTTCGTAATAATCTTATTTTTTTAGAAGCTGAGAATCGATTTCTTAAATCTATATCGATTACAAATTATATTATATAAGGCCTTTTATATAGAATTCCCTTATTAATAAATATCTAAGTATCTTTTAAAGCTATAATATATTATCTATAAATCTTATTATCGTTATTAATAATCTTTATTAATATTAATTATATAATATCTTATAAAGAAACTTACTTAATATTAGATTAGAGTTTTTAGCGCTTATAACTTAATTTAATTTAAGAGCTCTCGACTAATTATATTATATTATTTTATTAATATTCTATTCGCTTAAATATAGATTCGAAAATTATTACTATTTACCTCTACGTTAATAGATATTATTTTTATTATATTATATCGATTTTCTTCTAGCTAAGCTCTTTATATATATTTATATCTTAATTAGTAATATCGTTATAGCGTAAATATAACAAGCTATTATTATCTCTAATATCTCTTATAAAGAAAGATATAATACTATAAATCCCGAATACGATTATTTCTTTACTACTTTTACTATTTTTCAGACGTTAAGCGTATATATATATCTATTTTTCTATCTTTCTACTTATTAATTATAGAATATAATTTTATAAAGAAGAGAGATAGTATTATAAGTATACTTTATATTCTTAATATATTACTTAACTCTCTTACTTATTTAAACCTAGCGTGTCTTAGTAGAGATATTTATCTATTACTTAATATCTTTCTTCTATCTATATAGTTTAATATCTTAGTTATCTTATTTAATATATCTATATTAATATTATATCTATATCGATTCTAATACTTATTATAAGCGTATTCTTAATATATCTCTTAGCTCTATAGCTAGCGAGCCTTAACGAAGATATTCTCTACTATATTATATCTTCTTTTTATTTATATAATTCGATATCTTAGTTATTTTATTTAATATATCTATATTAATATTATATCTATATTAATTCTAATAGTATTATTAATATAAAGATACGATTAAGCTAATTTTATTATACTTTTTATATTATTAGATTATTAGAAAATAATAGATAACTTAATTATAACTTAACGAGTAAAGGTTTATAAATTAAATTTATAATTATTTTTTTAATTAGAGCTATCGAGTAAGTAGATAAGCGATCTTTAATAAGCGAACTTTAATAAGCGATATTTAAATTCCTTACACCTTAATAATTAGGAGATTTCAGATTAGAAGTTTTTAAGATATATATATACTATCTTAACTATCTTACGCTAAGAATTTACTTTCAAGTCTTTAGATTATAATTTTCGAGATTTTAATATTTCTTAGAATAACGATATATCTTAGTCTATTAAGATATATTAATATATATATTAAAACTTTTAATTTCTTATAAATAAATAAATAATAATAATTAGAAAAAAATATATATATAAGAGTTATAAAGAATTATATAAGAAATAGATTTTATATATAAAAACTTTTAATTTAATAAATACGTATAAAGTTATTATATATATTCGTAGATTTCGTTATTAGCGTAATTCGATTTTAGTATATCTAGACTAAATTATTAATATAAGTCTTCGAGTATATCTAAGCGTACTAAAAGCTGAATTAGCTGTCTAAGCGTGCTTACGCTAAATATTAAATAATATTAATAGTAATCTAGAGATTTAAAAGTATCTTCTTAGCGTAAGATAGTTAAGATAGTATATATAGAACTTAAAAACTCCTAGTCTGAAAGTCTCTATTATAGAACTAAATTTAATAGTTCTTTTTTTATCTAAAAGCCTATATTTTATTCTATAATTTTAAAAGAAAATCTCAAAAATTTAATAGTAAATAAAAAAGTTATTTTAAAATTAAATAATGTATATCTAATTAGAGCTATTTTATTAGGATTAATATAGGTATAATATTAGTATAAGTAAGGTAGATAGGATTATAAGGCTATCGAACTATGTAGGTGAGAAGGAGGTATAATATGATAGGGGATGTCTCCGCCAAGGCCCGCTAGTCATAGGGCTGAGTGGTGTGTCAAGGGTACGCTCGTAACATATCCGACTGTCGAGCGAACTTTGATAAGCGATATTTGAATTCCTTGCGCTTTAATAATTATAAGACTAAATTTAGAAATTCTTTTTCATCTAAAAGTCTATATTTCGTTTTATAATTTAAAAAAAAAAATCTTAAAAATTTAATAGAAGATTAAAAAGTTATTCTATATATTAATAACGTATATCTATTTTTTTAATAAGAGAGCTCGAAAGGGCTAGCGAGCTAACTTAGATAGTCTAGTTAAAAGACGTAATAACCTCGAATTTATAATTAACTATATATATAAATTTAAGATTTTTAAGCTTAGCTCTATCTTATTCTTTTATATATATTAATATATAATATAAAAGATATTTATTATATTATATATTTATAAAGTAGATATATATTATATTAAGTTACTTTAATATTATCTTATTAAATAATCTTAATATATCTTAATATAGATTTTTCTTAAAGATTTATTTATAGTCTATTAATAAAACTTAAATTTTCTAATTTATATCTTCTTAAATCTTCTTACTCTTATTAGATTTAAGATATTTAATTTACGCGTTAATATATTATATTTATATTATTCTCTCTAAATTATTAATTTTATTATTTAAGTTTATTTAATATTTAATAACTTATTTTAAATTTAACTTATTCTCTATTAAAATTAAAATTAATTATTTAAAAATATTTTATATTAAAAAAATAAAAATAAACTAATTTATTATTAAATAGATTTAAGATTATTTTATTATATCTTTTTTAAATAGCTTAAATTAGTAATAAATATAATAAATTAAAGTTTTTAATTTTTATTATAAATACTTTATATATTATAGCTATTTAGAATAAAATATTTTAATTATTATAATATAAGTAAGATTATAAATATAAAGTTAAAGAAAGCTATTATAAGATAATAAGGCCTCTTTTAATAAAACTACGTAATAGCTATATAATTACGAGATTTAGATATATAATTAATAGTATAAATAGATTAATTATTAGATAAATTAATAACTAAAAAAAGAAGAGGAGAAAAAGAGAATTTATAAGTATTTAAGACTTTATTAAGTATATTAGATATTTATTTTAATTATATAGCTTATAATCTAATAAGCGATATAAGCGAGTCTATTAATTCGCTTTAAGTACTTCTACTCTTATAACTATATTCTTTCTTAAAAGATTTAATCTCTAAATCTTATTATTATTATATCTTATAATTAAATACTTATAAACTTATTAATTTCTTATATATTATTTATTACTAGTTTAAATATAATCTAAATTAATATATATTATAATAGCGTATTTAAACTTCTTATCTAAGATCTCTTTAGATCTATTAATATATTTATATACTAAATCGCGATAATATTATTATATATATTATTATCTTAATTAATAAAATATAAGCGTATTACTATCTTATTGCGATATACTATTATTATTATTATTATTACTTTAATAATTATAATAATTCTATTATTATAATTATAAAAGTCGCGCTAATAAGTATAAAAGTCTTACTTTTAATTTAACTTTTATTCTTTTTAATAATAATATTAATATTAACGCTATTATAAGTAAATATCTAATTCTTCTTTATATCTACTATCTTATCTTTATTTATTTCTATTATAATATTATAATAGTAAGTTATATATTATTATAATAGTATAATATATATATTAATTAAGATAATAATTAAATAAAATTAAAGTTATTTAAATTAACTTTATATATAATAAATATCTTAAAAAATACTTTATAATATTTTTTAAATAGTATAAAAAGTATATTAATATATTAATAATAATATTAAATCTTCGCTCTTATAATTCTACGAGTTATTAAATACTTATAATTATTATTATTTTTATACCCTTCGCTATAATTAATAAATATTTATATTTATTTTAAAGATATACTTAACTAAGAGGGCTTAATAGCTTCTCTTATTACTATTTTTATTTTTATTTATAAATAAAAAAGATATTAAATAATTAAGAGATTACGCTAATATATATTAATTTCCTTTTACTATTATTATATATATACTCTTATATATAATTCTTATATAATTTATATTATATTTTCTATTAACTCGCGCTAATATAAATATAAATAATATTTTTATAAGAGTTATATATATATTATAAATCTAACTCTTTACTACTAGATAGATATTCTTATTATAATTTATATTAATAAGAATATTTATATTATTCTTTAAATATAAAATAATATAAATTTTAATTAATATATATTAGAATATATAGTTAATATATATAGCGATTTATTATATTAAGAAACTTCGATATAATATTATTATCTTCGCTTCTTCTTTAATTACTTCTTTCGCTATCTCTTATATTAAATCTTTTTATTATCTAATAAATCTTCTAAATAAAAAATTACTTTTTAATATAAAAGAATAAATAGATTAATATTAAATAGTAATAATTATATATATAATTTTAATAACTACTTTTCTTATAATACGCGACACTTTAACGCTTTAGAATATATCTATAAATATCTTAGCTATTTTCGCTAAACTTTTTAATTATAATTTATTTACTTTATAAGATTTCTTTACTATTATTATTTTCTTAATCTATCTTACTTCTTAATTTCTTTTAATAATTATATTTTTAATTTTATCTTAAATACTAATTTATATAACTTCTTTATTTACTTAAAGTTTTTAATTATATTTTTAATATTTTCGAGATACTCTATTAATTTTTATAAAGCTTTATAAAATAAGAAGTCTTTTTAATTAATAAGATATTTAATTTTATTCTTATAAACTCTTTTATCTAATATCTTATTAATCTTCTACTCTTTTTTTTTATTAATTAAAATTATTTATAACTTTAAATTATTATTATATAAATATTATAGTTCTAATAATAATATATAAAATATAAAATAATTTTTTTTATATCTAATAGAAAGATCTAGCTTATAAATCTATATATTTATTTTCTCTAATACTTTAAAAGATTTAAGCTATTTATAATTAAGTTTCTTCTTTAATTATAAAATATATATATTTAAATTTTATAATAATATTTTATTCTCTTTTTTAAAGATTATAATCTTATAATTACTATTATAATACTTTATTTATTACTTTAATACTTACTCTTATAATTCTTTTAAATATAATCTTATTTCTTATAATTATTCTACTCGCTCTATAATAAGTAATACTTTTCTTCTTAAGATTTTAATCTTAAAAGTATTTTCTAAATCTATTATATATCTTATTAATAGCTCTTATAAAATCTTATTAATACTTATATATATATTATTATTATATATAAATATAATTATTAATAAGATTTTAGATTAATTATTTTATTTATAATTATAATATACTTATAAATAATATTTAAGAACTTAATTTTATTTTTTAATTTAATTATTAGTTTAAGAATAAAATATAGTATTAAGTCTACGCTTTATATCTAAATATTAATATAATATTATTTAGAACTTATTTATAAATAGAAAGTTTTAATTTAAAATTAAGTTATATATTATATTATATAATAATATAAATTCTTATTATAAGATATTAATAAGATTATTAATCTTTAAATTCTTTATAATTATAATATATATTATATATTTAATTAGCTTATTTATTAAGATTAAAATAATATTATAAATTTTATTAATATATAAATCTCTTATAGATAATAAGTCTATAATAAAATTTATTATTATAATATAAAATAAATTTATATTATCTAATAAAATTAATATTAACTCGCTATATAACTTATAATAATAAATTTATACTTTTTAATAATCGAGATAAGTATAAATATATTCTATTATATCGCTTATTATATCTATTTAATAATATTTATATTTAATATTTTTCTTAATACGCTTATAAATAAAATATTTAATATTAAAATTATTATAATTTATATAAAGAATCTCTTTCTTTATAATAGAATTATTAGAAATATAAATTATAAGATTATAATATAGTAATTTATTCTTATTAACTTCTTATTTCGAAAGCTTATTTTATTTAATAGCGTATTTTTAGCGTTACTTCTTATTTATAATAAAAATATTTTTATATTATAATTTAAGTAATTATATTATTATTAATTCTTATAATTTTAAATAAAATCTCTTTAACTCTAAAATTTAATAAATTAGAAGTTAAAATAATATCGTAGTATTTAAAATATATATTTATCTATTAGATATTCTCTTATTTAAATTAATAACTTAAATATTTATAATAATAATATTATCTAATTATTTTATTAACGCTATAAATTTAATTATAATAAATATATTTTTATATTTTTATAGATTAAATTAATATTTTTAATTATAAAGCTTATTTCGTAAGATAGAGAGAAAATTATTATTATTATTCTCGCTATTATTTAATTTAATAATATTAAATCTTTTTAATAATATATTTATAGAATTAAATTTTTTTTTATAATATTTAATTATAAAGTTAAATATAGCTAATTTCTTAATTTAATAAATCTACTTTATATTAAACTCTTTTATTATTATAAAATAATATAAATTATTATAATTTAAGATTATATAAATAGAATACTTATTATCTTATAAGTAATATTTTTAATTCTTAAAGTTTAATATAATTATATAAAGCTTTTTATTATATATATCTTAGCGAGACTTAATATCTTTAAATTTATAGCTAAAAAAAGTAATAGAGTATTATTATTTATTCTCGCTTAGTTAATTAAATATATTATCTATATCTATATTAGAAATATTAGTTTTTATAATAAGTAATATTTTTTAATTATAATATTTTAATATAAATACGATAATAAATACTCGCTTAAGTATCTTAAAAGTCTTATATACTTTCTTATTAAATACGAAGAATAATCTAATTTTATCTTTCTTTACTTTTTAAATTAGATTTATTAAAAATATAGCTATCTATAAAAAGTCTTATATAAATTATTAATAAAAATCTATAAATTTTAGAAAGATTAAGATATCTTTAATAGACTCTAATTTTAATTATTTAATAATAATCTTAATACGCGATAACTCTATTTAAATATCGCGCTAATTTATTAAGAATCTTAGAAAAATAATCTTATTATAATTAAAAGTATATTTTAATAATTTTATATAAAGTCGATATTTTAATAATACGCGTAGTATTTTATATATATACTTTTAATATAACTCTTTTATTTTAAAATAGATTAATATATTATCTAAGTATATTATATAAAAAATATTAATATATAATTTAAATACTTTATTTATATAAGTTTAAAAGATTATAAAGATATTTATAAGATTAAAAGATATTATTTAATACTTAAATTAGTCGTAGTAAATTAAAAAAGTAATTTTCTACTTATCTCTCTTTTATATTTATATTTTATAATATATATTACGAATATTAATCTTAATAAAGTATTTTATATATATAAATCTCTTTAATATCTCTAAAAGTAGTAATAATAAATAATTATTTTTAATAATTATCTTATTAAGCTTTTAATAATTAATATAAAATTATAATAAGTTATTTAATTTTTTAATAAATAATATTAATAAGCTAATCTAACTAGTTAAAAGTTAAATCTATTTTCTCTTAAATATAATATTTAAATAATCTCTAATTACTATAAGTTTATTATATAATATATTATAAATTAAATCGCTTTTAAGTAGTTTTTTAGATAGTAGATTAATAAGATACTCGACTTAATTATATATATTAAGACTATTAAATAACTCTTCTAAAAAGACTTCTAATAGATTTTTAAATTATTTAAATATATTAAAGTTATCTAGCTATATAATATTATATTATATAACTTTATTATAATTATTTTTATTACTTTTAAATAAAATCTAATATAAGAGTATAATAAACGTTTATTTTAAATTATATATAATCGCTATATTAATTAATAACGTAAATTACTTTATATTTACTATCGCGATATCTACTTACTTCTTATTATTTATAAAAAAATAACGATAGATCTAGAATTACTTATACTAATAAATATTTAAATCGATATTATAAATCTAAGAGAAATTACTAGTCGGAAAGATATGATATATCTTATAGAATATTTCATATTAAGTAATATTATATTATATTCGAATATAATATAAGTAAAGTCGAATATTATTTCATTTTTCTAGTATAAATTCGAGATCTTAGCGAGATATTCTACGATATAATATATTTATAATATTATATTATAAAATAGTATATATATAAAATATTTCGATTAGAATTTCTATATTTATAGAATAATTCGATTAAGATATATAGAATATATTTATTCTTCTTTATTAAGAGAGAGAGAATATAAAGAGTAATTTAATATAGCTATTTATCTTCTTATTAATAGTAATAATTAAAATAATAATTAGAATTATAAATATCTCTATTCTTCTTCTTAAAATTATAATATAAAAGAATATTCTAAATTTTAAATCTTTAAATATTATAAGAATAAAATTCTATAATTATCTTTATTTATATATTTATTTTAACGCGTTAGATAAGCTTAATAAACTTTATATTTATTCTTCTCTTAAATTCTTTACTACTCTTCTATTCTACTCTATTATAATTCTTTTAAATTCTCTAAATCTACCTTTATCTAATTAAACTTATTAACTATTTATAAATAAATTCGCTTTTTAAATTATTTTAAATCTCTTTTTTAAGATTAAATTTATTATTATTAATTCTCTCTAACTATAAATTTATTAATTATCTTTTTATATATTATAGAGTATTAGTAATATATTTTAATAAATTTATAAATATTAAATTTATCGAAGTATTTTTTATAAGCTCGTTATCTTCGCTAATATAATTATTATAAATATTAAATAAATTTTTTTATAAAGTATTATTAGCTCTTTTAGTCTAATTCGATATATTAAAATCTTCTTTAAAATTAAGTTTAGCTTATTTAAATTTATTTTCTTAATACTTTATATAAAGAATTATTATTAAAATATAGAATATTATTAATAAATAATACTTCTAAGTATTATAATATCTTTTAATTATTAAGAAATATCGCTTATATATAATAATTTTCGTAAGAAAATAAAGAATATTATAAGTTATTTAAGTAATTATAACGTATTTAAATTCTAATTTCTTTTATTATTTTAAAATTAAAAGATTTATTAAATTATTAAAAGAAGCTTTATAAAGATTAAAAGTAAGATTATAATTAGAATAATAATTAGAAGATTTATTATTTCTTCTATACTATTAAAACTAATTATATCTATTCTTATTATCTAAATTCTTAATCTTAGATTTTATTACTTAATTAAACGTATTTTTATTTAATTAATTTATTCGCTTAGCTTTTTATAATTAACTATTTATATTAATATTTTAATAATTTTAGAATATTCTTTTAAATACTTTTTAATAAATCTTTATCTATAATTACTTCTAAATATTAATCTTTTAATTTAATTTTTTTAACTTTATATTATTATAATTTAAATATAAAAGTATAATTTATTTATATAAATAGTTTAAATCTAATTAAATTCGATTATAATAAATAATTAATTTCTCATGAGTCGTCTTAAAAGTTTTAAAAAGTTTTTTTTTTTTAAAAATTCTCTTTCTTTTTAATTTTCTAAGCTTTTTATCTATATAATTAAATAGATAATTATAAATATTAAAGATATAATAAATTATAATCTTCTTTTCTCTATTTATTAATTTTATAAATTTATAAAAAAATCTAATAAGCTAAATTAAATATTAAATCTATTAGAAATTAATTAAAAATTATTTAGATATCTAGATTATAATTTCTATTTATAATTATTTTTTATTACTTAATCTTAAATAAATAATTAATTTATTTTTTAAAAAGTATATAATATTAATATAAAGAAGTAGAGTGCGAATTAATATCTAATAAGTTAAATTTTAACGAGTCTTAATATTCTAAAAGAGCTTAAGAGAATATCTTTAATAATATTATTTCTTTTTAGAAGATTAATATTTATCTAATATTAAAACGTTTTTATCTTAAAATTATTTAATTTATAATATAAAAAAGATTTCTTTATATTAGCCGCTAATATTAATATATATAGCGATTTTTCGAATTTTAATATAATTAATAATATAATAATTAGAATAATAATAAGAAATATTATATTTTTATTAGAATTATTAATAGATTAATTATATTTATTTAAATTTAATTCTTATCTTCTTTATTATCTTAATTTCTCTAAAAAATTTTATTTATTAAAATAACTCTAATATTATCTAGAAATTCTTTTAAGATTAATTAAATAATATACGCTATATAAAAAATATATTATAAATAATTTAAAAATTTAAATTTTTAATATTAAGCGAGTTATCTATATTTGCAAATCTGAAAAGTTTCTATAAAATTTGAAATTGCTAATCGCGCGTTTATCGCGGAAATTACAAAATCTGTCGAATTAGTAAATCTAATTAGAATCTACTATTAGAAACTTAATAGTATATATAATAACTCTATATTATAGTATAAAGAGAATACTATCTATATAGAATTATTATAAATATAGATTTTATAGTAAGATAGAAAGGCCGAAAGGCCTTAATACGCTAAGTCTAATTGGGTTATAATATAAATAAGGTTATAAGATCGTAAGATTATTAAAATCGTAATATTACCCCTCTTTTTAATTCGAAGCTTCGGCGATAACTACTATATAGTAAACACCGATCTTATAAAAAGTATATCTAGATATATACGAAGTAATATTCTTAGATATATTAACTCAGTATTTTATTACGATATCGAAGTCTTCTTATAAGTCGATATAGTTATTATAGATTAATAATACTAATAAAGAAGATTATTTTAAAAATCTTTTAAATAATAAATAAGGATTAACGATCTCGGGATAATAATAGTAAAAGTCTACTATTAGATTTAGATATTCTACTATATTCATAAATAATTACTAGAATAGATTTTCCTCGATCTCAGAGCCTCTATACCTAATTTTATATATCAGATATTCTCTTTTACTAGTTAAGAAATTATTCTTTTATTTATCTAGCTTAAATTAAACTATTTCTTTAATATCGTAGATTTTATCTTTTTTATTAATATTAATAAATAGTAGTAGAGACTTAATCTATTCTAATAGTAAGTTATTATTATCGAGATATAATAGCTATAGATAGAAGATAAAGTGAATATTATTTATAGAAATTAAGAGTTTTAACTTATAAGCGAAATTATTTAAAGCTTTAATAATTTTAAATAATTCGAAATTCTTATAATCTAATAATTTATTAGAGTATATAATTTTAATATTTCTTTTATTAAGTATAATTATATTTTTAACTCTAAATTCTAATATTAAGAGCTAATAATAATTAGTTTACTTTTTTTATAAAGCTTATAATTATTTAAGTTAACTTCTTAAATAATTTTTTATAATATTTATTTTCTCGATAAATCTATTAGCTAATTTAATATCTCTCTTCGCTCTTTAATTAGCGAATTAATCTTAAAAAATTAAAGATTCTATTCTTAAGCGAAGAATATATTCTTTAATAAAAAGAAATAATAATATATCTAATAAGATATTTTTATTGAAGTTAGCTTCGAACTCTACTATTAATAATAAATTTATTTAATTATCTTAATTATAATTAATATAAACTTTAAAATATTACTTTAAAGTAGTATTAATATTCTCTATTTATTTATTAATTTCGAAATAAAATATAATAGAGAGTTTAAGTTTAATCTTAATTCTTTTATATAGTTTTTTTTAAAAATATATTATAAATTAAGTATCTCGATCGAAGATAATAATAAATAGATATCTTTTTTTCGCTATATAAATTCGATAAAGATCTAAACTACTACCTTTATTTCTAAAGAGTTTAAAAAAATTAATTTCTTCTTCTTATTAAGTCTATTTATAACTATTATAATATATTAATAAAAGTATTTATATCTAAGATAAATAGATAATAATATAATAAAGTTAATAGAAATATCTTATTAGTATTATTCGAGAATAAGAAGAAGTTTAAGTAAACCTTATTTACTCTTTTTATAAGTCTTAGATCTTTTATAAATATAATAGCTCTTAATATAGCGAGTAACGAAATTCGTTATTCTTAGTTAATAGTAAAGTCTACTTATTTTATTATAGATTAATAATCTATTAGCGTAATCTTTAAATAAAGAGTTATAAATATCTCTAATAATTTTAATTCGTAATTTGAGAATATTCGATATATATAATCTATTATTAATATATAATAATTCGTCGTAAAGATAATAATTACTTAATTTTAATTTAAGATTATTCTTAATTATTTTAAATAATAGCTTTCTCTATTTAAATATCTTTAATTAAATAATTTTTTAAATAATATTATTATAATTATAAGTATTTTTTATCTAATATAATAATTTAGAAATATTAATAATAGAGATTTCTCTTAATTTTTCTAAAAACTTCTCTTAAGAAGTCTCTATCGAGACTTTTAATAATAATTCTTTATTAGATTTCTTATTATTAATATTATTCTATTTACTAAGTTTATATAGTATTATAGCTAGAGAGATAATATTTTCTCTTATATTATCTAGAAGTATAATAATAAGATATATAATATTCTTAATATCTTTATTAAAATTATTATTTTTAAGAATTATACGATATTAATAATAAGTATAATCGTTATTCTTATTTTTAGATAGATCTTCTATTTATCAAATAAGACTATTAGATTTAATACTTTATTTCTCTAAATAATAAATAATATAAAAGTTAAATTTGAAGAGAAACTTTATTTATCTTATTTATTGAAAGTTAAGTTATTTAAAAAATATAAAATACTATAAATTCTTATAATCTAAAATAACTTTAATAGAGTTCTCGATAGAGATACTAGTTAGCTTAAGATATTATTTCTTAAAAGTCTATATTATAATTATAAGTTTCTTATTATAAATATTATAATTATATTTTATAAAAGATATCTTCTTAAAGAGAAATATTATAGATCTAAATATTTTATTTTTATCTTCTTATAATAAAATAGTAATAATTATAAAATTAGACGCGTTCGTTTCTAATTAAGTCTTTTTATTTAAATTAAAATAAATAAATATAGAAATAGTAGTAAAAGCTTTCTTAAGTATTTCGAAAGCGAGTTATTTAGAATACTTTTAGGCCTATAAATAAATAAAGTCTTTCTTCTATTAAATATAAATAAGATTTATTAGAAATACGACGATTTTAGAGTACTTTATAATAAACTTTTAATAGAAATTAGCGAATTCTAGAAATATTTATATATCTTTAATATATCTAAATTTCTTTTATTAAGTAATAATCTTAATTTTCTTTATATTTATTTCTACTTCTTTTATAATAATAATTAATTCTAGATATTTAACTCTAATAATATAAAAGTTATATTTATTAATATTAAGATAAAGATTAACTTATTAAAATTTCTTTAATACTTTTTCTATATATTAAATATACTTATCTTTAATATTATTATAAATAAAAATATTGTCTAAATAAATAATATAGAATATATTTAGATATTCGCGTAAGATATTATTAATAAATATCTAGAAAGTAGTAAAGGCATTATATAATTTAAAAGATATTATTATATATTTAAATAAATTATATTAAGTAAAAAATATAATTTTTTTTTTTATAACTCTTTTTTACTCTAATTTCGTTAAAAGCGATTATAATATCGAATTTATTATATATTCTTATCGTATATAATTTAATAAGAGTCTTTTTAATTAATAGAAGAGCGTTTTAATTAAGAATAGTAAGTATATTAAAAGCTCTATAATTTATATATAGCTTAAATCCTCTATTAAATTTCTTTATAATTAGAATAAGTGCTATATAAAGAGAAGTACTCGATCTAATATAGTCTTTTTCTAATATCTTATTAATATATTTCTTTATAACTAATATCTAATCTCTAAAGAGCTTATAAGCCCTTTTCGATAGTAAGATAACTTCTTTCTTAAGATGTATTTCGTAATTAATAAAGCGATAAGAGAAAAGTTTATTAATTTTAATAAGATTTTAAATATCTAACTATTCGTAATATATTATAAAAACTTATTTCTATAACTATTCTATAATTAGTAGTTTCTTTCTTAATTTATAAAAGAATTTTTTATAATCTTTCGTTATAATAGCGATAACGTTAATAATAAACTTTACTTTCTTATTAATAAAATTAAAAAGTTATTTAAAGTTTTAAAACTATATAATAATAACTTAATTCTCTAATTTCTTAATTATCTTAATAAAGATATAGGCGGAGATCTCTACTATATTCTTTTCTTTAAATATAATCTTTACTATATAATTTAAATTCTTTCTTAAAAACTTATTATTACTCTAAATAATAATAGATTTACTATATAATAAATAGTTAAATATATAATAATCTAAATTAAATATAATAATTCTAGATCTAAAAAATATATAAGAATTATATTATTCTAATTATAATATATTTAGAATAATATTAAATTATTCTAATAAGATAATTAAGTATTAAAGTTCTTCTATATAATCTTTTAAAGTAAGTTTTATTAAAATTATATATATAATATTAAAGATAGAGATAGATTTATTATCGATTAATTATAATCTATAGAATTATATTAATATTACTTTAAATAGCTTATTTACTTTAATAAAAGATATATCTATAAAGCTTAATATTAAAGCTTCGATATTCGAGAGATAATTAATCTTAATCTATTTTATTAATATAATAATTTTTCTATAAAAGTCTAATTAATATTTATTCTATAAAGAGACTTTAATAATAATAATATACGCGAATAAAGAGATAAAAGCGAGTATTCTTTCTATTTCTAACTCTTTAATTCTTATATATAAAGCTTTTAAATCTCTAATAGCGACTTAATTAGAGATATTTAATTTTTTAATTCTTATAATAATTTAACGAAAATATTCTTCTTAACGTCGACGGCTTTTAGAATTATATTAACTTATTCTTTTATTAATAAATCTATATTTTTATATAAAATACTATTATCGCTAGAACGATATTTAGTCTTTAGATATTTAAAATATCTATCTTCTTTTTAAATTCTATTTATTAATAATTTAAGATACTTATATTCTTATATATAGAAATTTTCGATAGTAATATTATTATTTCTTTTAGTAAAGAAAGTATTATATTAATTATTCGAGGGAATAGAGTTTTTATAACTATTATTAATTTTATTAATTTCTTTCTTACTCTTTAGATCTAATATATTATTAATAGCTCGTAGATTTATATTTAATACTTATAGAAAAATAATTAATTCTTAAAAAATATTAAAAGACTATCTTAAAATTCGATATTTTAGGTATATAGAGATTAATCGTTTTAAGTTAAATATCTTATAAATATTAGTAAATCTTAAGAGAGTAATAGCTATAGAGAATCGTACGTAGAAATCCTTAAACGATTTCTTCTTATCTATTACTCTTATATTAAATTTAAAATTAAATATCTTAATATTCAATTTAGTAATCTTATTATATATTTCGAATATATTATCTAATTTATCGATTATTTCTTAAATAATTTAATATAAATCTAAGATATCTTCGTTTACTTTTATTTTAATAATATTATATATAATAGACTTATAATAATCTTATATATAATTAATTTTTTTAAATTTAATAGAAAAGATTATAGCGCTTTATCTAAACTTCGCTTTAAGATATTAATGCCAGCTATCTTACTTATTTTAATTATTAATATTATAGAAATTCGAAATATCGAAATATTATTTATTTAATTCTATATTCTCTACGCGATTTATAATAGAGATATAGTATAAATTTCGATAAATGTTATTAATAAGAATACTCGACTAATAAAATATAACCTTTACGTTCTTCTTATCGAAGTTTTCTAAATTAGCTAATATATAAGATTATTACTTTTTTAACTATTACTCTTTATATCTTAAATCTTACTTAAATTTCTTATTTTCTTTAATAAGTTTTATAATATTAATACGATATCTATTATATAAACCTCGAAATTTATTATTAATTTCTTATTTATAAAATAATTAATTATTACTATTACTTAGCTAAGTAATAATTATTAATATTTTTATTTTAACTTAAGCGATATTATAGTTAAATTCTTTATTTTATTATTAAAATATCTTAATATTACGACTAATAGTTTAAAAGCTTTCTATTAATATCTTTAATTTATTATATTAAATATTAAAAGTTTTAATAGCGCTTTTTATAAAATTCTATAAGTTAGAGATAAAGATAAAGATTATAATTAACTCTTCTTCGATAATATTTATAAGTTATACTTCGATATAATTTAAATTAAATTTAATAATATATCTTCTAAAGATAGAATGCTTTTTCTTATATTATATAGATAATTTAGCTCTATTAATATTTAAAATCTTCTTATTAAAGTTCTTAAATTCTTTTAAATAATAATATATTTATAACTTACTTATAATAATTTAACTTTAAGTATTATTTAGATTTAGAATTAAGAGATATATAGTTAATATTAAATTAATAAGAGTATAAAGAAAGTTTAATCTAAGATCTATTTCTTTTAATATATTAAAGATTTTTTTTTTTTTTAGATTCTTATTTAATCTAGCTAGATTAATCTTTATATAAATAAAAGACTTTCTTTTAAATAATCTTTTAAATAGTAAACTTCTTTAGCTATAACTATTAACTTCTTAATAATATACTTTCTTTTTAACTATATATTTAATATAACTAGTAAATAAATTACTATCGCTCTAAAAGAAAGATAAATAATATTATATTAGAGACTTAATAGTATATATAATAACTCTATATTATAGTATAAAGAGAATACTATCTATATAGAATTATTATAAATATAAGCTTTATAGTAAGATAGAAAGATTAAAAGGCCTTAATACGCTAAGTCTAATTGAATTATAATATAAGTAAGATCGTAAGATTATTAAAACTATAACATCTACTTAAATTTCTATCGATTTAGTAAATCTAATTAGAATTCGTCTAAATTCCGCCGGTTTAGTAACTATCTTAATCTTTTCTATTAGTTCTATTAGTTTAGTAGTAATACGTATAAAAAAAGAAAAGTTCTAATAATCGACGTTGCGACGATAAGATTCTACGACGATAAGTATTAACGTCAACTTAAATTTAATTATAGAATTAAATAATTTAATAAAATTAGTCGCGTAGATAATACTCTAATATAGCGTATAATAATACGTATATTAATAATAATATATATTAATATTATATATATATAGAATAGTACTTAGAGTATATTAGAGTGCATTACGTAAAATTTTTAAAGTTATTAAAATTTTTTAAAGTTATTAAACTAATAGAATTAGCGAAAAGAGTTAAGATAGTTATTAAATTAGCGAAAAGAATTAAATATAAGTAAAGTCTGCTAAATAGACTAAATCGTACTTATGATGCGAACCCGGCGGAAATTATACGGAAAGGAACTTTTTAGATTTATAGATATACTATAGAAATAAAAGAATAAATAATTAAATTATTAAAAAGTATATTATTATTATTAGCGTTATTAATTATAAATTTAAATATATAAAATTAAATCTTATATTCTATAAGAATTAGATTAATAATACTTATAAGTTTCTAATTAATATATTTATCTTCGATATATTTAAAATCTATAAGAATCTTATATTATTATTAATTAATATTAATAAAAAAGACTAAGATTATTATAAATAATTAATAATTATAAGATAATTAATAATCTAAAATTAAAGAGACTTTAATATTATTAATTAGTAAATTCTTTAATAATTTTATCTCTAGCTTTATAACTTTTTTTATTAATTAATTCTTTATAATAAATATTAACTTTAATTATATATTAAAATTAAAATAATATAAAAGTTATAATATCTTAAGATTATTAGTAATTATTAATAAAATATTAATATTTATAATTTAGTAACGAAATTATTTCGAAAAGTCTTTATATATAAACTTTTAATCTCTTAATATTATAAAAAAATCTTAATATTATTTTTTCTAGAGTAAATAGTAAATTAGATATTCTATTTATTATTTTATTTATTAATAATTTATATTATCTAATTTAGAAATATATTTAATTTTTATAATTATTAATTAGATTTATTTATTATAAACTACTTAAATTAGATTTCTTAATATATCTCTTAAACTTAATATATACTTTTATACTACTTATTTTATAATCTATAAATAAATAAATTAAAATCTTATTATAGTAATAATAAATAATATATAACTCTCTAAAACTAATAAGCGTATATTCGTTAAATTATATTTATTTCTAAGATTTTCTAATTTGTAAGCTTTAATAAATAGATTAATAATTACTATTAAATTTAAACTAATTCTATATAACTTATATTATCTTTATTTATTACTATATTTATTATTTCTTATTATTAATATTAAAAAGAAAATAAAATTTATTATTATCTTTATATTAAAATATATTTATTAATATTTTATATTAAGTATTATTAATTAAGAAAGTTAAGTTTATATTAAATAAAGATTTAATTAATATTTTAAGATTAAGATATTTAAAGAGAAATTAAAAGAGATATATAAATGAATAAAATATTAGAAATAAAATGAGATTAATATTTAATATATAAATTCTATCTTCTCGCTATAATAGAAACTTATATTACTTTAATAATATATCGCTATATTATTTCTAATATTTTAAATTAAAAATTAACTCTTTCTAATTAATATTATAATTAATAATTATATATTTAAAAGTATATAATAACGCTAATATAGAATTAGTATTTAACTTAATTAATTTAAAACTCTAATTAGTCTAGTTATTAATACTTTTTTATTTAATATAATATATACTTTATTCGCTTTAATATTAATACTTATTTATTATTATATTATTTTAACTATTAGAATTAAGAATTATATTTATTTAATTAATATTCTAATCGCTAATTATATTAATAAAAGTATATATTAATATTTTAAAATTATTAAATTAATTTTATTAAGTATTAATATAGAATTAAAATTTAATTTAAGCGCTTTAATAATTTAATTAGCTAGACTAGTTATTATCTAAATCTTCTATATATAAAAATTAAATCTTTCGCTATATTAAGATTATTTTTAAGTTTTAAAATCTTTCTTATTAATATAACTCTCTCTTATTTAAATAATATTATAATATCTTTTACTTAAGCGTTAAAATATTAAAATATTATATTCTTTACTTTTAATTAAGCGATATTATTTTTAAATTAATATCTTTAATCTTATAAAAATAATAACTAGTTTATTATAGATAAAAATGAAAAAGAAATAATATCTTCTTTTATCTTTATAATAAAAGGAGAGAAAAGAGTAAGTAAATTAATTATAAGCTATAAATAATTTAATATCTAAAGATAATAAATTAATAAAATTATAATATTAGAATAAAGAGCTTTTCTTATAATTAATAAATATAAAATTAAATAAAAATTAATTAAATTAATAAGATTATCTTTAATAAATATATTACGTATATAAAAAATATCGAAATATATAGAATATAAGAGAGAGCGTATATATATAGTTATAGATATTTAAAGTATATTTAAAATATAAAAAGAAGCGCTTATATATAGCTTTATAATATATATTAATAAAAAAAAAGTTAATCTTTTTTTCTAATTAGCTTTCTAATTAATATTTAAACTTAATTTATCTTTAAATAATATTTTATTTTAATAAGATTTTAATTATATAATATTAATTAGCTCGATAATAAATATTTAATATTATTCTTTTCTAATTCACTCTCTTCTTTTTTAAAAATTCTTTTTATTATTATAATATTTATATTATAATACGCTTATTTATTATAATAATATTTATATCTAAAAAAAATAAAATTATTTTCTCTATATTTTATAGTTAAATTAAATTAATAATATTATTTTTATAAAGTAAATATATATTTAATAGCGTTATATCTCTTAATATAATAACTAATTATAATATTAATTATAGTTTATTAATATATAATATTATTATCTATTAAAGTTATTAATTTAATAATTATAAAAGCTTAAAAGATTCTTAATAATTTATTAATTATTAATTTAGATTTATTTAAATTATCGAAGTAAAGTAAAGATAAGACTTTATAAAGATAAAAATTAGAAGATTATACGCGAAATTTAAAAAGTAAAAATATAAATAAGAAAAGTATATAATTATATTAATTATATATATCTAAAATAAGTAGTAAATTAATTATATATACTAATTATATTATTATTAATTAGACTTTAAAGTTTATATATTAAAGAAAATTCGCGAATTATAGAGATTAATAAACTTAATTATTTCTTAAATCGTATTCGCTTAAATAATAAAGAAGATTTTAATTTATATAGCTTTAAATTTAATTAATTTACTTTAAATTTAAATCTCTATATTAAATATATTTTAAAAAATAATAAAAATAAAATTAATAAGTAATTTTAATAATATAATTTATTTTTTAGTAATTATAAATAAAGAAAATTACTAATTAATATTTAGCGGTTTAATTATATATATTTTATATAAAAAGAATTACTTTATAATCGAAAAATATATAGCTTCTTAAATAATTACGATAAGATATAAGTTTATAAATAATAATATAATATTATTAAAGTTTAAATATAGTTTTTATAAAAAGAAAATATATAATAAATAAAAGAAAAATTATTCTAAGTTAAGAATAAGATATTTTAATTATTATTCTATTTATTATACTTAATTAATAATATTTAACTATTATACTTAATCTAATAACTTTATATATTTTATATTTATAAAATAGAACTTCTTAAATTAATTTAAATATAGATATATACTTATAAAAATACTATTACTTTAATAAAAGAGGCTTTTTATTCTAAAATCTATATTAAATTAAAGATTATATCTCTATATCTAATAGCTTTAATTTCTATAATTACTATTAATATCGCGATTAAATTCGTATAATAATAGTATATTTTTCTTATTAGCGAGTATCTTTATATTTAATAGCTTTAATTTCTATAGTTATTACTAGTATCGCGATTAAATTCGTATAGTAATAGTACGCCTTTCTTATTAGCGAGTATATTAATAATTATAAATAGTTAAAATATAATAGAAAATAGTAAATAACTCTTAGTAATATTCGATTTTAAATTTATAATTTCTTTATCTTATCTAGAAGTAAAGATATTTATATCTAGAATTTAAAGTAAGTAAATTCTAATATATAGTTAATAAATATTTAGATATAAATCTTTTAGTACTTCTCGCTAAGCGTTTAATATTTAAAAGAAGAATATTAATTTTTAATTATATTTATATAAATCTTTTAAAAGAAGCTATATATTAATAGAAAGTCTTAACTTATATTAATTATAAATATAAAGATAATTATAATTATAATCTTAAATATAATTAGATATATAAATTATAAGACTTATTATTAGCTAGTAAATAAAAGATTAAATTCTATTAATTATTTTATTTAGTATCTTATTTATTATAAAAATATAGAGTTATCTTTTAAAAGCGAATCTTTAAAGATAATAATTAAATAATATAATATATATATAATATAAAATCTTATAAACTACGCGCTAAAAGAGAAGGTTTGAAATTATAAAATTAATTAAAATTTAATAATAATAAATCTTATATAAAGCTTAAGCTATAACTCGCGTTAATTATATATAATAAAAATAATAATAACTAAAAGAATATACTATCTAATTTCTATTAATATTTTAATATTATTAAAATAGAGATAATATCTATTAAAATAGCGACGATATCTATTAAAGTAGCGATAGTATTTATTAAAATAGCGACGATATCTAATAAACGCTTTATTATAACGCTTTTAAATAGATTATTATTTTATATAATCTAAAATAATATTAGCTTTTTTAAAGAGCTATTAATAATAAATTAAATATATATAAATTAAGCTCTTTACGCGATCTATCTATATATTAACTTAAAGTTATTAATAAATAAAAAATAAATATATAATTTAATATCTATATTATACTTTAGATATTATTATAATAATATTAAATTATTTAAATAAAAGTCTAAGATATAAAGAAGATAGTTTTATAATAAGAAGAGTTAATATAAAAAAAAGTCTTAAAAAAAAAAGAAAGTTTAGATATCTATTATATATATTAAATATTTAGATTATTTTATATTATTTAATTTAATTTAAATATTAATAAATAATATATTTTCTCTTTAATTTTAAAGATT
This sequence comes from Letharia lupina, assembly GCF_014066315.1. Lineage (NCBI taxonomy): Eukaryota > Fungi > Ascomycota > Lecanoromycetes > Lecanorales > Parmeliaceae > Letharia > Letharia lupina. Next base: position 1,140,952 of record NW_023502978.1, on the reverse strand, counting down.
TAAATTTAAGTAAATTATATCTATTAAATATTATTATCTAATACGATCTTATCTACTTTTATAATATTTATAATTATTATTATAATCTATATAGATTAAAAGATAAGATATTTAAAAGAGCGAGTTAATAAATAATTATCTTTATCTAATTTAATTAAAATAAAATTATTATAACTTATTAAAATTTTTATATATTTTATTTTTATTTTCTTTTCTTTATATAAATAATTATTCTTTTAATTTAAACTCTATAATTAAAATAATATATAATATATATTCTCTATATTTCTAACTTCGATACTTATTAGAATTAATATACTTTTTAATAAAATAAATATTAATTAAAATTAAGTATAGCTTAATATTTATAAATATTTATATAATTTCTTTAATTTCTTTATATATATCTATTAATTTATCTTTTTATAATAATTAAAATAGAAAAGATTAAATTTAATAATTTATTATAATAAGTATTAAATATTAATAATAATAATAATATTAAAGAATCTTAATATAGATTAATTAGATAATAATTAAATTTTTAATTAAAATAAAAAGCGAAGAATAAATTTAATAAAAATAAAAATATTAAAAAATCGCGATAGCGAATAAATATATTTATATTTAAAAAGAAATTAATTAAGAAAATAAAGAAAATTAATATCTTAATTATTAATTATATTATAATTTATAATAAGTATAAAGTTAAATATATTAATATATTATAATAAAAATAAAAATAAACTTTTAAATGAATTAGATAAAATATAATAGATAAATAATAAATAATTTTTAATTCTAATTATTATTCTAATAAACTTATATTTTAATAATATTATATAAAAAAAATATATAAGCGTAATTTAGAGAAAGTTTAGAGTTTTATTTTTCGCGTAAATTATTATATATATAAATAAAGATAAGAGTTTAGATTATAAGAATATAGATAATATCGAAATTAAATAAAATATAAGTATTAAAAATAATTTTATTATACGCGCTAATAATTAAATAAATTTTATTTTTTAAACTATTTAAAAGCGTAATATAGAATTTAATAATAAACTTTATTATAGCTTAAATATAATAATATTAACGCATTAACTAATAAGTATTAAGCTATTATAAAAATCTTAAAATATTAAATATAATTATATCTAAAAGATAAAATTATAAATCTTTATTAATATATAATTAATTTAATATATAATAATAAAAAGTTTATTATAAAAATTATACTATCTAAATTAATACTTTAATCTTAATTATTATTTTTACTATTATATAAGTAATATAAAGTTATCTCTTATTTAAGTATATCTAATTCTTAATTCTAATTATTATTATAGATATTATTAATTTATTCTAGAATTATTAAATATACTTTTATATACTTTTTATATCTCACCTTTTTTTTAATTAAATAGCGATTAAATTCTAAATTAAAATAAATATTTAGAAGAGAAAAGTTTATAAGTACTTAATTATATAATTTTATTTCTCTTATACTTTTTATAATTACTTAAATAATTAATAATATATAATTATATCTTATAATTATATATATAATAATTAATTAATTTAATAACTAAATTATATAAAGATAAATATATTTTTCTTTTTAATTTAAATAACTTAGCTAAAATAATTATAAGATTTAAATTCTTTTTCTATAATATAACTCGCTTTTTATATATTATATAAAGATAAATATCTATTTAAATAGAGATTATTAGAGTTAATTATAAAGTATAATAATAAGAAATTTACTCTTAAATTAATAAACTAGAAAGACTTCTATTATTTTATATAATATTTTAAAAATAAATTTTTAAATATAATAGCGTTTTAATAGATTTTAATTAAATATAATTTAACGAATTAAGTATTAAAAGAAAAGCTTTAAAATTATAAAATTAATTAACTTTTAATAGCGATAAATCTTATATAAAGTTTAAGCTATAGCTCGCGTTAGTTATATATAATAAATATAATAATAATTAAAAGAATATATTATCTAATTTTTATTAACGCTTTAATATTATTAAAGTAGAGATAATATTTATTAAAGTAGAGATAATATCTATTAAAGTAATAGCGATAATAATTAAAGCGATAATAATATCTAATAAAGATTTTATTTTAATATTATATCTAATACTCTAGAATAATATTAACTTTTTTAAAAAGCTATTAATAATAGATTAAATATATATAAATTAAGCTTTTTATATAATCTATCTATATATTAATTTAAAGTTATTAATAGATAAAAAATAAATATATAGCTTAATAATTATATTATATTTTTAATATCGCTATAATAATATTAAGTTATTTAAATAAAAATTTAATATATAAAGAAAATAGTTTAATAATAAGAAGAATTAATATAAAAAGAAAGTTTTTAAAAAAAAGAAGAAGGGAAGGAAAGCTTAGATATCTATCGCGCGTATTAAATTTTTAAATTACTTTATATTATCTAGCTTAAATTAAATATTAATAAAACGCTTTCTCTTTAATTTTAAAGATTTAAACTTAAATAAATTACGCTTATTAAGCGCTATTATCTAATATAATTTTAGCTATTTTTATAATAATTATAATTATTATTATAATTTATATAAATTAAAAAATAAAAGATTTAAGAGAGCGAGTTAATAAATAATTATCTTTATCTAATTTAGTTAATATTAAACTACTATAACTTATTAAAATTTTTATATATTTTATTCTTACTTTTTTATCTTTAAGTCTTATTATCTTTATAAAAATAATTATTCTTTAAATTAAACTTTATAATAATATACTTAAAATAATATATAATATATATTCTCTTTATTTCTAATATCGATACTTATTAGAATTAACGTATTTTTTAATAAAATAAATTTTAATTAAAATTAAGAATAGCTTAATATTTATAGATATTCGTATAAGCTCTTTAATTCTTTTATATATATCTATTAATTTATTTTTTTATAATAATTAAAATAGAAGAGATTAAATCTAATAATTTATTATAATAAATATTAAATATTAATAATAATAGCGATATTAAAAAGTCTTAACATAGATTAATTAGATAATAATTAAGTTTTTAATTAAAATAAAAAATAAAGAATAAGTTTAATTAAAATAAAAATATTAAGAGATTATAATAGCGAATAAATATATTTATATTTAAAAAGAAATTAATTAAAAAAGTAAAAAAAGTTAATATTTTAATTAATAATTACGCTATAATTATTAAAAAGTATAAAATTAAATATATTAATATATTATTATTATAATAAAAGTAAGCTTTTAAATAGATTAGATAAGATATAATAAATAAGCGATAAATAATTTCTAATTCTAATTATTATTCTAGTAGACTTATATTTTAATAGTATTATATAAAAAAAATATATAAGCATAATTATAAAGAAGTCTAAAGTTTTACTTATTATATAAATTATTATATATATAAATAAAGATAAAAGCTTAAATTAAGAGAAAATAAATAATATTAAAATTAAATAAAATATAAGTATTAAAAATAATTTTATTATACGCGCTAATAATTAAGTAAATTCTATTTTTTAAATTATTTAAGAGTATAATATAGAATTTAATAATAAATATAATTATAGTTTAAATATAATAATATTAACGCGCTAATTAATAAGTATTAAATTATTATAAAAATATTAATATATTAAATATAATTATATCTAAAAGATAAAATTATAAATCTTTATTTATATATAATTAATTTAATATATAATAATAAAAAGCTTACTATAAAAGCTACGCTATCTAAATCGATATTTTAATTTTAATTATTATTATCGCTATTATATAAATAATATAAAATTATCTCTTATTTAAATATATCTAATTTTTAATTTTAATTATTATTATAGATATTATTAATTTATTCTAGAATTATTAAATATACTTTTATATATTTTCTATATTTAATCTTTTTTTTATATATCGCGAGAAGATAGTTTAAAGAAATATAACTTATTATATTAAGCTATAATACTTTTAAGAGAATATTAAAAGATATATTAATTTTTCTAGATTAGCGATTTAATAAAAAAACTATAATTATAATATATATAATTTTATATTAAATAGCGATATCGAAAATATATAATAGATATATAAAATTATTATTAACGACTTTAATTATAAAGTGCTAGCGGATTTTATATAATTAATATTAGAAAAAGATAAGCTTTTCTTATTATTAGTAAATATAACTTACTTTCTTTTATATATATAAAGTAATAAAATATAATTATATTTAATTCTATATCTTATTAATTTAATATAATTATTAATTAAAATAATAATTAGAATAGTTATTTCTAAATATAGAAATCTTAATCGAGATATCTTATATATATATTATTTTATAATATAATATTATAGATATATTATATCATAAAATATCTCGTTAAGATCTTATATTATATTAGATATAAAATTATATAAATCTTAATAATTTATATTATATTAGAGTATAATATAATAGATTAATATTCTATATTATTCTATATCTTTTCGATTAGTAAGAGAAATTAAAAATAAAGTTATATTCTCATATATTTATAATATACATCTTTAAGATTTACTCTTACTTTTTTTCTTAACTATTTATAAAATTAAAAATTAGATTATATTTCTTATATTAGAATATTTAATAATTATTAATAATATATATTATTATTAACGCGTATTTAAATTTAGAAATCTATATCTTTTTAATAAAAGATTATAATATAAAGATTTTCTTATTATCGATATCTATTAGAATAATTATCTTACACTTTTTATTTATCATGATTTCAACCGGCATTCCTTCTCTAGACTTGCGCTAGGCTTCATTTAAGCTAGCTTCTTAGCGGCTTAATACTCTAATAACTTCGATATATATATTACTTAGTAACCTTTATAGTTAATATTTTATTTATATAATATTACTAATATTATTATTCGATATATAGTTTATTTTCTAATATAATATTAATTATTTAATATAGTTATAAGCTAAGCTATTATTACCTACCTGCTTCTATCTATCTATCTATCCTATCCTACAAAGATCTCTCAAATATCGACTACTTAATCGCCTTGTTGTGGAGGAGATATTCGGACGATTCCCTGCCTGTCTACCTGTCTGCCTGTCTATCTACCCTACCTCTGCGGGGATCTCTCAAATATCGACTACTCAATCGCCTTGTTGTAGAGGAGATATCCGGACGATTCCCTGCCTGCCTACCTACCTATCTACCTATCTGCCCTACCTCTATAGAGATCTCTCGAATATCGACTACTTAATCGCCTTATTATGGAGGAGATATTTAAACGATTCCCTGCCTGCTTATCTACCCTATCTCTGCGAGGAGATATTTCGACTATCTCTCGCTTACCTTATCTGTTACCTGTTTATATCAGTAAAGAGATCTTTACCTAATCCGTTATAAACTCGGATCAAGAAGAAACCCATCCTGAATCGTTATTAATGATTCAGTATTATCAGGCCTAGATTCGTGGCCTTAACACTACTATTTAGAATCTCAGCAACAACCGTTCCGCCTAGCCGCATGCGGCTAGCGCATTCAAATCAGTTTCGATTTGGTAAATCATCGGACTTTACGTTTTTGAACGAATTTTTTTTCGCTTTTTTCGGCAATACACCAAAACCACGAATCTATTACACCACCTCTCAGCACCTCACACTATTACTTTAAGTACCTTCCCGGACTATTACCCTATATTAATACCTCTATTATCTACGTCCGCAGGCCTACTACATAAGATTTGACTCAATGCCACAATCGGATACTAAGAGTATCTATAAGAAAAAGTTTAAAGTTATTATTTTAGAGGGTAGCAAGTATACTTTAGGCTATAAAGGCCAATATACTATAGATTATAACGATCGTCTCGCTATTATCACCTCGCCGTCGTTATAATTTAAACTATAAAGATATAGTTATTTAAGAGAAGAGATAATATTATAATTTCAATCGACATTTCTTCTTTAGACTTACGCTAGGCTTTATTTAGACTAGCTTCTTAACGACTTAGCACTCTAATAACGTCGATATATATATTTTTTAGTAACCTTTATAGTTAATATTTCATTTATATAACATCACTAATATCATTATTCGATATACGATTTATTTCCTAATATTATTTAATATAATAGTTTTATCTCTTAATAATAGAGAGTAAGATTATTATTTAATTAATAATATATTTAATATTATAGCGATAAGTATTAAACTTTATCTTTTCTCTTATCTAATTTATAATTATATATTTTATTATTTATAATATAATTTAGATATTTAAGAGAATTTTTATAATATCTTAGTTACTCATAATTATAGTATTATATCTTAATAAAAGATATCTTAAGCTTAATATAAGAGTTATTATCTTTAAATTTAATTCGCGTAAACTTTTAATCTTATAATATTAAAGAGAATAAACTCTTCTTTTAATCTTATTAATTCTTTATATATTATTTCTTAAACTTTATATACTATTAATTACTACTTTTCTAATTATTTATCTTATTATTAAAGCGAGTCTTATCTAGAATAAAAAGCTCTTTTATTTTTTATAATCTTTACTTTATATTTTAATATTATTATAATAATATAATATAAATAATAAATTAAATAGCCTTCTTTATAACTTTTAGAGAAATTTTCTCTATTACTCTATCTTATAAAGCTTTTATATATTTTAGATTAATTATATAGCGATCTCGCTATAATTAAAATATAATAAGATAATTATTAAAGCTAGCTATTAATTACGTATTCTTTATAATTACTTTAATTAATTAATATTTTATATTATAAGATTTAATAACTAAATTATAAACTTAATTTAAATATTACTCTTTATATTTCTTTTAAATAAATTTCTTAATATCGCGTAATATCGTATCTCTAATATTTCTTTAAATTTATTTTTTAATATTTACTAATAGAGTAGAAGACTAGCGAGTCTTTTTTTTATTTATATAAAAATCGATATAAGACGCTAAGATAATAAAATCGTTATAATCTTAAAGAAATATAATTATCGAGCTATAGATATTAAGATATTATATATTAAGTATTTTAATAACGCTTATTTTTTTATAACTCGAATTATAATAGTAATTATTACTATACTTATAACGATATTTTTATATATTCTATATTTTAATTAGTTTAAATTTTTTAATAACTAGCTACTTAGCTATAGATATTAAGATATTATATATTAAGTATTTTAATAACGCTTATTTTTTTATAACTCGAATTATAATAGTAATTATTACTATACTTATAACGATATTTTTATATATTCTATATTTTAATTAGCTTAAATTTTTCGATAACTAGCTACTTCTTAATATTAAGCTTTAAAAATTAATAGCGTTAAATTTAAGTTAAATCTATAAAACGAGAGTCTTTATCTATAGATAGAGATTTATTAAATATAATATTTCGGCGATTATTATTTCTATTAATAATATTATTAGAATTTTTATTAATATTAGAATTAATATTATAATCGCTTAATTATATAATAGATATATTCTAATAAGAGTCGTTTATTAAGTTAAAAATATTATTAGTTAGTTATAATAAGATATTTCTACTTTATAAATTAATAGAATTAACTCGCGAGTTATTTATTATAATTAAATTAAATAACTTTATATAAATAAAGTTATTAGAATTATAAGATAGTAATATCTCTTTTAATAGAACTACGTAGTAATTATATAATTATAAGATCTAGATATATAATTAATAGAATAGATAAATTAATTACTAAATAAATTAATAATTAAAGAAAGAAGAAGAGAAAAGAGAACTTATAAATATTTAAGACTTTATTAAATATATTAAATACTCGCTCTAGTTATATAGCTTATAGTTTAATAAGTAATATAAGCGAGTCTATTAATTCGCTCTAAGTACTTTTACTCTTATAGCTATTTCGAAAAAATTATAAATTATAAATATAAAAATACTTTTATTTTATTTTATCTTATTATAATAAAAAAAGTTTAATCGAGTATTTTTTATATACTTTCTAAATAGATAATATTAATTTATATCTTAAATAATAGTTTAATAAACTTTTCTTATTTAAGAAAAATAAATACTCTAGAAAGATAATATATTTTCAATCTTTTTATTTTTTCTAAAATAATCTATAATTAATAGAAAAAAATTCTATTAATTAAAATTAGAGTTTTTAATTATATAATAATTAAAAATAGTCTTTAATACTAAAGCGAAATTATTATTAAATTATTTAAAATCTTAAATCGTCTTTTAAACTTAATAGATATTAATAATATACGAGCTATTAAGTAAAAAGTCTAAATTAATAGAAATTTAATTAAACTATATTAGATAATATAATATAAAGAGAATAACCTTTTAAAATTATTATCGATAATTCGAGAAAATTCTTTAAAGATATTCTAAGCTTTTAGAGTTAAACTATATATATCTAGCGAGAGTATTTAATATTTCGCATTTAAGAGATAAATCTAATTATTAGAGACTCCTCGAGTTAAATTCGTAACTCGAGTTCTAGTCTTAAAAATATTAGAATATCTTAGATATTAATATATATAATAGAATAAGATAGAGTTAAGCTAAAAAATCTTAAATTTATATATATAATTAATTATAAATTTAAAGTTACTACGCTTTTTAATTAGATACTATAAGTAAATAAATTAGCGTTCGTAACTATTAAAACTTCTTACTCTACTTTAAATCATTTAATAACTTTATTATTTTCTATTAAAAATTTAGATTTTTTTTTAAGAATTATAGAGCGTAAACTACGCTTTTTAATATATTAAGAATTTCGAAATTTAATCTTATAGTAATTAAAGGATAATAAATTTCAAATATCGCTTATTAAAGATCGCTTATTAAAGATCGTTTATTAAATTACTCGATAGCTCTAATTAAAAAAAGAGATTATAAATTTAATTTATAGGCCTTTACTCGTACTATAGAGTATATTTTAATATCGTCGAGTCTAAAAATTCTATTCTAGGGCTCTAGCGTACTCGTAATTTATACTTTATATACTATAGCTATACTGTAATAATTATAATAAGAGATTTCTATATAATACCCCCGCGTAGAAATCGTTTTAAACGACGATTTTTTAAGATTATAAAAATAGAGCCTTAGGCTCCGTATAGAGGTCTGCACCGAAAGTCCTACACCCGCCAAGACTCTTACGCTTAGACTTCGAATAACGCTTTATCTAAAGGACTACCTAGATAATGCGTCTGAAGTTCTTCGAAATCGCATCTAGCTCTAGCCAGGTTTCGGGGCTTAATACCCTTATCAAGTTAAAAGAAGTACCTAAAGTTCCATCCATGCGCTGTAAGAAGATATTTCTAGGCTTCCCCTCTATAGGGCCGCTTTCCGAAAATAGGGTTAAGGCTGCACTAGTGCGGGTGCAGGACTTTCAATACAGACCTCTATAGAGGCATAACTCTAGCGAGTACGCTCGGGAGACTATATATTGAAAGAATTTTTCTTTTTAGCCTAATATAGTACCCGACGGTGTCGAGATAGCACCCGGGCAGCACCCGATACCTGAAGTTACGGAATCCGCTCGAGGCTTGCGAAGTCAGTCCGAGGCTTGCGGGATCAGCCCGGGGCCGGCCCCGGGAGCGCCGAGCGCACCCGGAAATTCGAGTCTGGCGGGCCGACCTCCCGAATTGTGATTGGAATATAGTAATAAGGATTCAAATGATAAGAACTTATATAGTCTCTTTCTCCTCGAGTAGAATATCGATGAGTTTGAAAATTATCAGACATAAGATATATCATGAATAACTCCGGCTTACATAACCTAGAACGCCTCAGCAGCTATATCTCGCTTCCCGCCTCTTTGGTCCAATCTTCGTCCTCCGCCAATAGACCTCCTTGTGTATACGCGAATGATGGAAACAACTTGGCCACAAGTTCTTCCCGGAGATCTGATCCAAGTTTAGGTGACCATGCTCCGCCAGAGAACACATAAGGCGATCCAGGATTAGCCCACCCGTGAGCCTCGCGTTCCCAGTCCAGGTCGGACGGCCCTTGCTCGGCTGCTCTCCGACCCATGCTCCAGATTCGGATCTTGTCCAGGGCGCCTGCTCGCAAATCTGCCCGCAGATCGCTCCGATTCTCATAGTCGTAATAAACATCATACAGTGCAAGCTGGCGGAGGCTGGCCTTGTGACGATGAATCAGTGCGGCGAGGCCGCCGAAATCGAAATTGTCGACAGATTTGATGGATAGATAGGTGAGATGGGGCCATGTGATGCTCTTGCCGAACGCATTTTCCAATCGGTCTTCTGTGCCAAGGTATGTAGATCGAAAACGCAGGCTTTCAAGGTTTGGCATCGTCTGTAGAAAGCTTATGATTGTGCCGGAGGACATGAGCTCCTGGACTTCATCAAGGTCGGCCAATTTTAGGTAATAATTGAAATGTTTAGTGCCGGTCATGAGTGTCTCGACCACAGCTTTCTCCTTGGGATCCTTGATTTCCATGACTATTTTGCTCAAGTCTCGAAATAGAGGGCCAGCGTCGGTATGAGCCCCAGAGGAAGCCCTTCCGTAAGCTATTGCCCTCAGAATCATTGTGCCCTGGTCCATGTCGAAGTTTGTCTGACAGGATCCTGTCTTCCATACTCTATCTATAATGTCATCTCTTGGCGAAATATCGAGCCTCTTGAAGTGCCAATTCCAACCGGGCTTAGGTTCAAAGTCATTTGGTGGAATGTCCTGTCTTCTGCGAGTCCAGTCCCATGATAGACCGGATTCAACCCGTTTGAGCTGTGGGAGACGGCCAACGGCGGCTTGCAAAATACCTTCAGCCGTAGCGAAGAGCTTTTGCTGCTCGGCGTGAAGCGACGAGTATTCCTTATAATGGAACTTGATTGCCTTTCGAGAGATTTTGGCGCAATCCGGCACGACCAAAGGTCCTGCGTAATCCTGGCCAACGTACAAGACCAGTGGATTGTCGATCAGCGTCCTTTCTCCTCGAAGCCATTGTCCAAATTCTTTTTTCTGGAGGAGCGGGCCAGAGATGGCTTTTGGCACGATGTGCAGCACTCGAACATATTTCCTGTAGGTATGCTGCGAGATAGCCTCGAGCTTTGCGTGGCTCTCTTCTGTGAAGTGTAACAGGACCTCTTCGAACACAAACTCTGCGGTCATCAAAGCAAGCTTTTTGTTGCATAGTCGTAACGATTTCAAGGTCGCGAGCCGATTAACTGTCATTCCGGGCTCCGTGTCTAAATCTTCCCTCTTGCCTTTCGTGGGCATATTGGCACATAGCTTGCGTACCAACGTCAAAAGCCGAAATTTGCGAATCGCAGCTAGTCGATTCTGCAGCCGTCGTTGCATGTTCTTTGTTGACTCCACGATTGAAGACGAGTGTCTCCGACTGCTGGTTGTATGCGACTGGACTTGGGAGTTGGAGACTGATTGTAAGGCTTGTACGTCAGCAGTGGTGGACGGACTGCAGTCTCTGTCGGGTGCCCAAAGCGAGTCTTCTTCCTCATCGTCAATCATGGAGACGATGAGGCGGTAGACTTCTAGCGGAATTCGGTCCATCTTAGTATTCTTCAAGCTTCAAAAAAAGGCCTACGCCGTCAGTGCGCTTCCCAGGATGCGGAGACGACAGTCATGCGGGGTTCCAAATTCTGTGTGAAAGGCTATGATGCCCTTCAGCCTTGGGGGTCTACTCCCCGCGAGGCTGCTTATTCCCTCCGTAAAGGTGCAGGATAGAATGCAGGGTCTGACCAAAGAAACCTAGTGCCATGCCTAGCCGCATAAGAAGGGCTGAGGTGGGGACGGCGCTTCGACTACCCCCACGCTGGAGAGCAGTGTGTTGAACTCCGGTATCGTTGTCCAGCTTAGCGATTTGATCGGATAAATCCATGTCTCAAAATAAATCAAGAGATCTTGCAGAGGATAAATGAAAGATGAAGGATGTAGGAGTGGAGGCAAGAGGTTGGAGAAGGCTTGGTGCAAGATGTCTTGCGCTAGGCCAAATCTGGATGGACCCCACTTCTTTCACTCTGAATTTGTGGAGTTCTTATCATCATGCGTGAGATCATATTGGTGTTGACTGTATACACATAAATGGAAAGGCAAACGACATTTTAGATGTCGTTATGACTTCCCTGCTTGTCGGAAACCCCGGCTGTGCAGTCAGCATTCTAGTTCCAAGACCCTCCAACGCAATGAGTTGTCGCTGGCCTTCTTCAATAACATTGTCCTATCATTCATTATACTCCAACACTGAGACAATCATCGAGGCAGTCATCACCTTTGCGCTCGCACTCATACATCAGATATGCCTGCGTGCGAGGCTCGCTAATCAGATCCATAAAAATTGGCTCGGCCTCCTCTTGCTCGATGAGCTCGATCGAGAGACCAACGCATTTGGAGCGGAAATGAGGAGTCCTTGACTATGCCATCGGCACCTATTTCTTCACGTGTCTCTAGCGCGACCTCCAGGGAAGCAGAGCTGGCGGCAATGAAAGTCTCGCTCCAAGGTCCATGCGCTGATACCTGCAGACTCCGCCCTCGATGTAGTGCGGAACTTCTATGATCCCCTTGCGAATAAGTCTGAAGGCTGGTTTGTTTTTCTTTGCGTCCTCTTGGTCAGATATGTCACTCTCATTCTCGGAATCCGGGTTTGGTTCGGTTGTAGCATCTGAAGTCTGCGGATAAATCTGCGGCCTTGAATTTATGAAGATGACTTTTCAGGTGACGAATGAGCCCGTCTTTGGTTGGAGTATTGCCCCCTGAGTTCAATCCCATGATGTATCTTAACGGCAATGTCTGGATCTTTGACATTATCTTGATTGGCTTTTGTGGTATTCAAAAAGTGAACGTCGATTCATTCTTGATCGTACCGGGTGGCCATGACGGTGGAGTAATTCAGTACTTTTTGCACTAGTTCCCACTGTTCACCTCGCATTGGTGGTGAGTCGTCGACCAGAAAGACCTTATTGTAGCGCTCGAGAATGCTGAACCGGTCTTCTACTGCATGTCACTCGTCATCTACTGGGGTTGGAGGAGGTGGTAGGACGATTGTCGGACGAGAGCGCGCGTTCCCTAGTGCTATTAGTCGTAAGTAAGCTTACACGCGACATCGTGCATTCCAGGTTGAGTTGTGGGAGACCTGTGATAGAGCGTTGCTAACATAGGAAGTTACCCGTGTTCATGGCGCTAGGATATCAAATACCGCTAAACGAGTGTAGGAATATGAGTCATTGATTGTAGCTTTTCAGCGAGTTGAATCATACTGGCAATCGCTTTGTTCACACACAAGTGCTCCAAAGATGAGAATATAGACTACAGTGGCCACATATCATGCGCTTTCAAGCTCATGGTTGAAAGATATTTTTCTAGTCCAGAAGTTGTCCAGATGAAATCTGCGGCCGCGTACTAGGAAATCCACTACAAGTACACAAGATTCTGTCAAAGGTGCCTGATGCTCTCGAAAAAATAATTCATGAACCAGCCCTTCAATCCGCAGTTTCTTCTAATCATGACATCCAGCTCTCATACATGATTTTCCTGAGTAGACATCCAGCCTATGCGCACTACAAAACAAGCACTATCACCCGGAGGTTGACGATTACCCAAGAATACGCACTTTACGCCTGCTAGACACACAGGTCCTTCCCTACATGAAAACGGGAGCAACGAGTTTCGCAAGGAAACAAACTCAAGGAGCCAATATTCATGTTCTAAAGGCCTACGTACGTACTCTGAATTTTCAATACGTATCGCAAGGGAATAATTATCCAACTTGTATGAAGGTTTTGGGGAAAGATCATGTATGATACGCACTAGGCACTGCCTAACAGATCAACACGACCCTGAATTGCCTCTCTAATCCAGAATACTCAGTTTTAGCACCGCACCGACCTCTCCCATCCACCACAAACCCTTCAGAGCAACTCCGCACCAACAATTTGACCCGTCCAGAAATTCCCAACGCAATCCAGCAGCAGCTCTGGGAGAGTGATGCCTCCGTCACCACCCACAATGGGACCCACAAATAATTTCAACAAAACAGCCTTCATCAACCCCTTGAAAGAGAAGAGTACCTTTCCACTATCAATGAGACCCGCCCAGAATGCCAGAAGATAGAACACTGTCACCACAAACACAGGGCCGATCTGCTCACCGCTCGAACCTTTGAAGAGAGCGAGGATGATATTGTCACTCGTGCCGGAAGACTCGGGTTGGGCGACTTCAGTGGAGCCAGCGTAGCAGACGGGCTTCTTGGAGGATGAGCCGTACGAGGCGGATGTTTGAGTGTGAGATGGCATGGTGATTGTTTCTGGCTTGTTTTTGGTGGTGCTTTTTCTTTTCTTTTCTCCTTCTTTTTCTGCTTGAAGATTGTTGAGGTTGCTGAGGGGTGTCTCCAGAAGAGAGGTCTGGTGGGCAGATATATCGATAAATACGCTCCCGCATATGAAAGAACAAATGAATTCAGGAGTAGTGAAAGGCTGTGGTAGACATCATCATTGATGCCTAATATCAAAGAAAAACTCAACAATGATATTCTTCATGTCATGAGGACGCAAATATCATTGCGTACAACAAGATTGGCCTACTCTTTCTTCAGAACAATTGGAAAACGAGAACAGTATCTTACAATGCGAATGAAATAGCCAGATTTCCGTTTTGACACAAAGCCGATAGAGACACGAGCTTTGTTCGCTTAAAACAAGAGGGCCACAAACGATCCACAATCCCATTCTTCACCTCAAGCTCCTCCCTCCTTCCGCTCTCCAGTCACACTATACACCTCAGCAGCACAACCTCTCAATCTCCGCCCTCCCTAACCGCACGTCCACCTCACAATCTCCTTTGCGGCAATGGGATCCACAGCACTCAGATCCAAACCTACCGTCCACAACGGTGCCCTCCACAACATGTACAAATCGCAACAATCCGACCGCTCTCGCCACGACGACGGCCGCCGCTCGCCCGTTTCTCCTATAGAATCGAACGGCGAAACATGGAAGTACCCACCGCGCGCGCAAGCCCATCTGAAAGGACTGGGGCCTCTTCACGATAAACCCCACGGCGAAGCGCCCAAGGACCACTTCCGCTCCCGCCCAATGTCCTACTACGATGGCCTGCCCGCTTCACCGGAGCCAGATACCAAGGCAGTCTTCGCCGACCTTCCCGCCGCGCCTGCCAAAAAGAGGCTATCCCGCCCCTTCGAGCAGCCGTATCCCACGTCTAATCAGGGGCGCCAGGCGCCAGGAAAGGGACAAACCTCCACACCATCCGCTGCCGTACCGATGCAAGCTAACCTGTCCCGCGCAGATTCTCGTCTTCGCCGCCAACCGGCCGGATTCTCGCATCCGAAGGCTCCGGCCCCGCTGGCGATTCCGCCGCCGGCCCACCAGTCAAGACGTCAACGCGAGCCGAGCCCCTATCGAGAAGACCAGGCTCCGGCACAGCGTTCCGTCCGTCATCAGGGAAAGCCAGTTTCCGGCCAGCGCCCGGCTCGTCATCAGGGGTGGAATCCGCTCCAGGAGCCAGCTCGTCAAAAAGGTACCGTTTATGTCCAGCGTAAAGATCAGCGTCGCGGTGACGACCTCGAACGGCAAGGGGGGCTCGCTCGCTCGAAGAGTCGGGCGAAAGACAATGATCCTGAGTACAAGTCCGGACGGAGATGTTTCTTCTCTCTTATGGTTATGATGATCTTAGTTATTGTTGTCGTTGTTGTTATGGTCGAGAAGAACAAGAGTCGAGGTTGATGGTCAGCGTGGAGGTACTATAATGAGGGCGGTTGTATAGAATATATATTGTGTCAAAGATCGCGATGCCTTTTCTTTTGCTGTTACATGCAATAGAATAGGAGTATATATCAGAAAAAATGGTTTTATGGATCAAACGCTTCGGCTTGAATGTCTTCGAAGTGATAAAAGGACAAGCATCCCCTGTCCATATCCTCGACAGATCCTACTCGCCCTGTTGGAGATAATCTATCGATTATAGATGAGCTGTCAGTCCAGGTAGTTTTCTTTCATAGACGAGTGTCCATCGCACTCAGCAGATTGAGACAGGGACTGAACAGCGGGAGAGGGTCATTGACCGAGTTAACGCTCGTGAACAGCCTCATATGAACGATATCATATATCCCTACCAATTCAAGCGGTGGGTCCCCCACGGCATCGGCAGTCAGACACGAGGAAGGCCTGCTAGGTACTGCTTCGTGGGTATGTCACCCAGTGCCACTATCGACTTCAGCAATATTGGTTTCATCCTGGTCTTTGCGCATGAGTCGATGGATGTCGTAATCCAATGCGTCGTTCCGAAGGAAATGCTGAAGGTTCAGCCGTGTTGCAGAAAACTAGCGTCGACCAGTACGTCCTTCTCACTCGCCATTGTACGATCTCGAACCGTTCGCGAGAGCTTGAGAAGCCCTGCTTACTTTTAGCACAATGGCAGGGACACATTTATGGCGCACAAAGAATTGAAGCCCCCGAAGTTCTGGCAACACACGTGACGTGACCCTTTCTTCAACTGGATTCGCCATTGATGACATCTTTCTGCGGTTTTCTTACTCCACTTCTTGCCGGGCTGCGCTTGGGTTGCGCTTGGCATCGATTTGGTGAATATCCAATGATCTTTGCTGTGGGTATTGCTGGGGCAAAAGTTCAGTACGCGTATGTGCGGGAGGATCGATAGGCACAAACCTTCTGGGTAGGCTTTAGCGAAGGCGGTATTGCCAGAGAAAAGAGTTACTGGTGTCTCAAGAAGAGAGACGCAGCTTTCATTACTACATCCTACGCTCGGTAGCAAAGACGCTTGAACTAGTCCCTTTGTTCGGACTGGAGGAGCAAAGCTGATACATGGCAGCGGTAGCTATTGGGGTGGAGCCAAGATCGCTCTTATCAACATCATACATTGACCATATTACTCGGTTGTCGGTCAAGCTGATGCTTCTGCAGGGCTATCACCTCGGGCTAGCAAGCTCAAGATACCAAGCCAACCTCAAGATCTAGAGCATTGGAGAGTACTGCATACCACCAAAAACGTGGCCTCTCAGGCCCGCAGAATAGACTTGCCAAGCGGATAGGGCATTTCGTTTCGGCCGGAACTTTCCCTCCCTGGCTTCCTTTCAGCCTTCAAGCCCATAGAAGCCACAGCCATTCTTCCGTGTGTCCCAGTGTGGCGCTTGGCTCAACGGCCCATACCACAGGGTGGAATACCCGTCACTCAGCACCCTGGGAGACAGGTTTAGCAATGTGATTCAATAAAATGATTCAAAGCGGGAGCAGCCTTACAGCCCTACGACTTTACTCAATAAGGCAAGAAAGTGAATTACCCCAAAGGGTATTACACGTAATTATCTGTGCCTATCTGATGGGTAGACTTTAGGGGGTTTCGGGGAGTTACACCCCGGAGAAACTACGGTGCGAAAACCTAATTAGGCAACTATGCATTTGAATCACTGTTTCATAATATAAAACAGTGATTCAATTTGTGGGTGATCGACGACGCTAAGTATTACCCTGTATGGTTAGCCTATTGAATTATTACCTTTTTCGTTTTGAATCATTCTTTTGAATCACATTGCTAAACCTGTCTACCCCGTATACATTACCCACGTTATCAAGGAAGCCCTTTATGCGTTGGGGAATCGATTGCGCTTCTATTTCCGGAGACATGACATCATATTCATGCTTCCCACTCAATTATTCACTTAGGTACTTCAGTAGGTAATATCTCGTTCGTCCATCAAAATCCGGGTATACTCCATGGAATGCGCCATACGCCAAAAGTCGGCAACAGACCCGCGATGGTCAATCTATTTTTCTGGTTTACTGAGAGGCAATGATGCAGTGGTAAGGGGTCCTGAGCCAGATTCCGCTGTCCCGACGACCTGGATTCTTTTCGCACGGGCAGACTCTAACATGATCTAAGCTCCTAAATCCTTGTTCCCATGCTTCCCGTGCTACAGTAGTAGCCACGGCCTAAATACATAATCAACCGCCGTGTCTTGTCAGTTGGCTGGGATTGTGTTGGAATTCAGCAACTCAGCCCTGTTATGCTTGGCATGAACTATAAGTAGCAGTACTCCTCCATAGAAATACAACAAGCCGTCATCAAATTCATCAGATTGTTTAGATTCATGTCCCTGGATCTCACAGGGCCAAGGTGGGTAAGGGCAAGGGTAAGGGTAAGGGTGGGTAAGGGCAAGGGGTAAAAGGGTGACACGCAGTTTTACGAGCCATGATGACACCCCATAGCTCACCGCTGCCTGCAGCCTAAAGTACTTTGAGCTAGCCGATCCAGCGGGCCCGCCTTAGTATGCGGCTGATTGGCCCACTTCTAAGGTATACGGAGGTGGCTCAGCCGCCACCTCTGAAAGCCAAGTGCTATTGCATATGATAAAGTACTTCCTTGAGCCCCCTTACGAAAATTACAGCCCGAAAGCATTCGGCACATCACACTTCCTCGAGGGAAAAGATGATCACTTTACGCTTTTACTATATAGGCTCTCGTCTCCCCTCATTTCCACACTGTTCTGAATCACATACTCGATCAATATCAAGTTCCGAATCAAGCACGTTACCGTCATTTCTACCAACTTCGATAGCGTCCCCACTCGCTCCCCCTAGCCTCGGGCCTTCCCTCTGTACCACCTAAAATGAAACTCCTCCCCCTCCTCGCAGCCTCGCTCGCAGCCACAGCATCCTCCCCACCCACCCTCCAATCTCGAGTTACCAAATGTTCAGAGCCTACCGCCAGCACTGAATGTTTTCCAGCCCCGCGCCGGCACACCTCCGTTACGATCCTTCGTCGCATGCAGCGGCCAAGACCCGATGAGGTATCCCTGCCACCGCCAGCCTCAGCGAATGCCGGCGCATCCGCGTCAAGCAACATCGCCAAAGACAACAGCTCAACATCCTTTACTCCACAAACGATACCTTCTCCGCCTGCTTGGGTCCTGACACTCGAAGACCTCGTCACTGCCATCTATCGTATTGTCATTACCATCCTCACACTCTTCAATGTCAACATCACTTGGAGGATCCGCGGTGAGTGTCAGAGGAGTCCTGCGTACGACACCAAGACTCACGTGTCCAATAGCGAACCAAGATCGTCGACCTCGTGGGTTAAGGCATGCATGGGCCGGTGTGAGGTTGGAGTTTGTTTAGAGTAAGATTTCTGCTGGGTATGCGGTTTTTGTCTGTTTTGGTTGGATAGCGAGGAAATAAAAGGTTAGAGGATGAGAGGATCATGCCTCGTTTTGGCGACTGGTGCCCTGATTTACTTGCAGTAGAGTAGATTCATTTCAAAAGACCGTTGTTTTCCCGACGTGAAAAGTTGCAGACGAGGCTCTTCAGTAACGGAGGAATGATAATAAGATGCGAGATATCACGGAAGGAGATCGTTGAGGAATCGGAAGGTTTGTTGTGTCTGCGTTCATGGTTGATGAGTCGTAAAGGCGATGTTCGAAACTACCATTTTGCGCGGCTTTCCATTCCACACCCGCTGAGACTTTAAGCACCTGGACCCGGAAACAAGGACGATACTAGAGGTCAAAGATGCTGTACCGCACATGCGATCCTCAAGAGAAAGCATTCGATCTAAATACAGAGTTTTCCGCATGAATGCTCCTTTATGCTTTTAGGCAGGGAAGAGAGCCGATCTATGAATATGACCGTGAATGGAAAAAGAACATAACTTAAAACACTGTAAACTCTTTCTTCGTTCATGGGAAGTGCCGCGAGTGTTAGCTCAGATATCAGCTACTCCATTCCTTCCAACCGTGGCTCCTGTGCTAAAAATCGCAAAATCTTGAGTCATCCCGTAGACGCCAATCATTACATCTTTACTTCATCATGATATTTTTGAAAATGGCGGCGTTACTGCAACATTCACATCGAGCGCTGATGATATCGCAGTATCCAACCTCATACCAATAGAGGGAGGCTGTCCGGACACCCGCGCCATTGCTTTTCCTCAAATGCAATGCCGGATTAGCCTGTACCGAGATCCATCGGAGTGGACGGCCTACGGTCAGCAGCTCGACTTGCGTTTCCGCGTTGGTCTGAAAGAGGTACTGGTGGAAGAGGCTTTTTGCGAAAGTTGAAGCCATGTTCATGATTCGAAAGCTGTGGCGTCCAGCCATGAAAAAAATTCGAGGTAGGTAATCTAACAGTATTGGCACTATTTATATCGTTTCGAGAATCTGAAATTGGTCCTTGCCTGTCTATAGTCACTGATTGTCCATACCGAGAGGAAGACATTTGAGCAACTAGTGAGGCTCCACTTTCGATCAGGTGGCCTTGGATTCGAGTATTGTTATTAAGTGGCTGGCTTGTATCCATAGACGGCCATTCCGTGGAACAAGCAGAATTGGACTGCTGCGATGGTGTGTCGCTAGCATTTGGGTCCATGAGCGGAGCTGGATGCGAAAATGTATCGTTGTAAAGATAATCAGGTTGGAATGAGTCATTGAGAAACGCTGTTGGGTTTAGAGGAAGGTCGTACTGCGGGTTTGGAAATCCCGTGCTAGAATTTTGGACGTTACTCGAAGAAAGCGACCCAGCCAGAAGTCGTGAGAGTGGAGCACGCCGCCGCGTGTGATTAGACAGTGATTGATACGTTGAATTTGACAGAGGTACCACCATAGCGGCTCCTGGACTTCGAGGAGCCGTGGAGACCTTATCAAAGCTCATCACTTCTCTACCCGTTGTAGCCATCGAACCCTCCTGACTCGACCGTATCCACTCATAGTTACTGAGCTCTAGCGCCGCCTTCGCGAGGACTAGCGCAGGCTCTTTACCCATCTCAAGTCTCAGTTGTAGGCCTTCTGCCAATGGCATTTCCCACCGAAGATTGGATGCTACCAAAAGAGGATGCGATCTCAAAAGAGCACGCCAGGCGGCCTGCACTTCGGGCTCAAGCAATAGTCCCCTAATCGAGTTGCTCAATTCCCACGCGCCCATGTTCTGACCGTGTCTCCAATGCTCGTTGTCGATATGATTCAATCGATCCGTGATCGAGATGAAGATCATAATACAAAGTCCACAGGAGAAGTATTTCTTTTTGGAATCATATCGCCATCGGTCAGTAAGTGCTTCGCCAACTTTACTGTGAACACGATGTAGCGCCAGATGTCTGACCATGTCGCTCCTTCTTGATTTTTTGAGGGGAACCCCGAATTTGCCGAAGCAACTTGAGATGTTGTGCCATGCCAGATGATCCGCGTCGGGATCTGCTTTACCACAAAGTGCACATATCAGGCCATTCTGAGTAGGCTCCACCGGTCCATGTGGCATGCACAGATAACCTGTTTCATGTTCTCTTTCATGCCTTTTCCAGCCTTCACATTTGTTTATCGGTCTGGAATGTTCCCTGTAAGTACACCAATGTGCATGATTAGACTCATCATCGCAGGCAATCCCCTCGGGAAGCTCAGGCAAAGGGATGCCATAGCCTAAGGAGCCACCAGAGCTCCTTGGGGTACAATAGTTCGAATTACTACTGAAGACAGCAGAGGGGGTGAAAGAGCTGGTCGAAGATCTTAGGCTAAGGTTTGTCGAGGGCTGTCGTAGATGGCGTGATGTAGGCACAACGGGGGATCTGAAAGTGGAGATGGTGTTGCTCAACGTGTGCTGCCCATTGAAATCACCTGTGAGCTATAGTCAGCGACAGGCCATCGGTAGGAAAATTTGGCAAGATCATCACTGACTGGTGCGAAAACTGAGAGTGAGCCATGCTAAGATGTCGCTGTCGCCGCAGTCTCTCAATGTGGAGAGTGCCTCAAGCTGCTGATTAGAGAGGCACCCTCGACCTGCCTGGTACCGGAAACCCGGCTCAATGGACCGCAGAAGTGTAAGCCAGGCAAGGATCTTCTCGTTGTCGAAGGATAGAAGCTCGTCGAGGGCTGCTTGTTGCTTTGGGGTCGGCAATGTGTGTGGCTGCACGTCCGAGGGGTCAGAATAGATAAGATTGGGGTCCTCAAATGAATGAGGCTGATTGGCGTAGAGAGAAAGTAGGGCTGGGCTTCTGACTAATGATGATGCAGCACCTTTCTGCATGATTGCGTCTGAGCAAATATTCTCTAGATGTCAGAATTTCAATGCAGAAAGAGCGCTTCATGAACTGTTGCCATTTTTCCTTTTTTTCTGGAGACACGACAGCGAAACGATGACTTTTGTTAACCATGGTAAAACCGCTGACCTCCTGCGCCGCTGGCTGGCAGTCCGCAGTAGCATCATTTGCTTCGGACTTTGGCAGGAACAGGATCCGCGCTTGTTTCATGATCGGATTTCTGGCCAGGAGGAGTTGCCAAAGCTGTCACACAACGCGCGATTGAAAGACTGCATCACCTGGAACTCAGTTGCGACATGCGACGGTCGAATCAGGCCCTTTCTCTCTCTCTCTCTCTCTCTCTCTCTCTTGGTACCTGGTGCTGCTGGTGGTGCCTACGTGAACTCTTCACCTGCCTCGACAACCATTTCACTTTAGCCTAGCCATCATGTTGAAGACAGAACATACATTTAATCAAAGCCTTTCTTATTCTAAGTAAAGACCTCCTGCGAATCTCTACCTGCAGATCGTGACTTTCAATGGCCCGCTTGGGAGTTCTTTGCAGAATGAAAGGATGGCGAATGAATTTTCGGAAGTGGCCTCAAACCTGGGGCTCGGCTTTCGGAGCTACTCCGCCACAAGATCCCTGGGACACCCCACCGCTTCTTGAAACTTGAAGTCATGTGAAGCAATCAAACGATATCTCATTCTAGGCGTATTTGGTAACATGAACACTCGATCGTACCCATCAAGACCGCGATCCAATCAAATTGCCACTCTCTCTCCTGCCAACGCTACGACGAGAATATTAAGTGCCATTTATGTAGCAGCATTGACATGATACTAGACTTTCATTTGGCACTGCTGCTCACAGCCTGACAGCTTTAGCATGCTACATCATGTTCTCTGAAGATTTTTGAGTCGTCGAAATGTATGGAACATAGATCTATCATTACTGGTGATCACGACGCGAGATATCAGTAAGAAGCAATCAAATCCAATCCAATCCTATCTCCGACGTTGAGGTCGGTGAGCTTCATGTCGCCATCGATCACAATTTCCATACATCATCGTCGATGAGCAAGCTCGCTGTTTCAAATTATGCATGTTGCCGTTCCTTATCTCTTCCAACCCCCCAAAAGCGGTCGAGGCGCAACATCCAAGTACATACGCCTATTGCCAACTCTCCGTCACCGGACATCGCACTCCAGTTGCCCTGAATCTCGTGAAGCGACCAAAGCCCGATGAGGTATCACCGTTACCACCTGGCCAAGAGCCGACCATAGAGACGAACAACGACTCGTTCAGACAGCCGCCAATAGCTGCGAATAGTTGGTACGAGGAGGTGTCATAACCCATAGCCATGAACATAGCCTCCAGTAGCAGGCTGCTGACGAGGTGCTTGAAGAGGAGGGACAAACGACTCATGCAAAACAAGCTAGTCGTGACTGTCGAATGCAGCCTGCGTGTGCTTCTTGTTCACGAAGTGGAGCCTTGTGCCATTGCTGAGCGCCGGTGATCGATGCCGGTAGTGGTGACGTGTTTGCCCATTTGCCCTGGCTGGGTGCGAATACCATCTTTGCTATAGAAGTCAGGCTCGTCGAATAATTCTGACTGGATCAGAAACACTTGGTGCAGGTTGGATCTTGATGCATGGTCTTTCAATCGCCAGAGGTGCTGAATGAGTTTGCGGACACGGAAGTCACCTTCCACGCCAAGACCTTTCAAGAGCGTGATGGAGCGTTGAGAAGTCTTGGAGACGCCATGTTTGGGGCTACGGTGGACCCCGAGAACTAGCATGATTAGCTGATATTCGTATGTACAGTCGCTAGGTTTGGTGTATTTAGTGGCTCGTTGAGGATGGTTTTGGAACGATCAATAGCTGAATGTTAGAAGAGAGGTAACCGGCCGTCGTTTGTGTTGATGTAAACAACGAATAACACAGCAAAGATGATACGAGATGTGTTGTGCCCTACAAACATTGATCACTTGGAAATTTGGGATGAAGAAATAGACGATTGGGAGGACCCAAGATCATTTGATGCACGACTGCACAAATTGTGGGAAGAGGAGCGGGACTTCCATAACAATCGCCAAAAGATTTGATTATTTGTGAGTAAAGTAAACAGAGAAAGTCCATCATGCTCCGCAGTGTCGGCAATGATTTCGAATGCACGTTATTACCAGTATCAGAACACTGCTCTCAAAATACTCCGCCAAAGCCAGTGGCGAATTGAATTCTTTCATCTCCTCTCGATTAGACTAGCGTGACAAGCCCTAGCGTCCGAAGTGTTGAATCTATCAGGTACCTTGACTCCGCTCGCTCCAACCATCAATGCAATTCATGAATTCGAGGGCCATTGACGAAACTGCTCATACTTGAACATCGACAGCCATGTAACAGATCCGTTGGGCGACGAACTGCAAAATCCTTTCCATCAGCCTGTTCCTCACCTGCAAGCCGATGCGCAGCGGAAACTACCATCACTGCTGCAACCATAAGGTGTTGAAGACCAAAGCTTTAGTATCATCATTCTGACAGTTTCAATACAATCGAACTTATTCGGACCACCGCTCTAGCACTCAACAATGTCTATCTCAACCACACTCCTCACGCTCCCCTTGGAGATCCGGCACCAGATCTACTCCTACATGCTCCTCAACGAAAACATCATAGACATGATAGCGGCAAACGTGACCCGCCCCCAGGAATACGGCTTGTTCCTCGCCTGCCGCCAGCTCCACTTCGAAGCCTTCGACTACTACTACAACGCCAACACCTTTCAACTCTCACTCTGCGATCCTACCTACTCGCCCAGTGAGTACCTCCATGGGGATCGTATCCTCGTGGAACGTCTCGGCAGCATGCGCAACCTCCACGTGGAGATTGGGCCCATGGAGCGCAAGGACGTCGGCAACACAAGCCAAGATGTCTACGTTCTGCGATATGAGAGGGAGCAGCGTTGGAGACGCTTCGTCAAGCAGCTGGCTGATGTCCATGAAGGTCAGGCGGGATGGTTGCTCCGGAGTCTGGTCATTGTGGCTCGTTACACACCTCGTGTCCCAATTCAGACCGGTTGCTTGAACGATCAGCCGGTACGGCCCCCGACTCACCCGTCAGTGTTCGAGAAGAGGATCGCGGCCTTGGCACAGTTGGTGAAGCTTTTGGAGGATAAGGTTGGGAATCTCACGATCGAGATACGCTCTGGTTATGTTTGGACTCCGGTGGTCCCGATCGGTAATTATCCGTACGACGTGCTAACGAGCTCGACTGTACCTCGACGCTAGAGCTTGCAGATGTGGATGTTGTCAGAGTTTTCTACGGTGAAGCTTGCAAGGCTATCAGCAAAAGCCAGACAAACTATTCCTGCACGGTATCTTCGTTGCTGAGCAAGGAAGGAATGGCTAGGCTTCATGTGGTACGGACAAGTGTCTGACAAATGAAGAAAAGGTTATTGATTTTGTTCCATACGATGCAAATGCCGGCACGAGACTTTATTGTTCTACAAAGCAGTATTATCAATGTTAGCAAGTAGCTCCAAGACTCTTCTTCGAACCTCGCAAAGGCGATATCATTACAACAGTAGAATGCTCTCAATGTTTGCTGCTAGTTCGATACTGAAGATGTGCCTGAGCTTTGTGCCAAGCGTATACATGCATCATGAGGCAGAGAAACAGTGTGCACTCAGAACGACTTTCAATGTGATCCGTCAGTCTACTTTACTTACTAACTCTTCGCGCTGCCAGCTCGCTTGAGCGACATTGATCTTGCATTCCATCACATTACATAGGGTCTTTACCCTACAATTTTTTCACAGGGTCTCTAGGCTGCTGTGGTACTCGACAGATATGTGTAACTTGATCTAAAAGGGATTGACAGGAGGCGATCTTCATCCTTTGACCCATGGCTGTGATTCATCAGGAAAGACGTAACTTCAACGAGGTTATCGAGAATGGAATGCTAATATATCCAGTTATCAAGAACAACTGCAAGAATTGCAATCTTCTGTGTCTCGAAGCCGCTTTGAGAAGCACTGCCTTGACTATTCTCTGTACAAGTTCGAAGGTTCTCACTATTTGCAAGGTTTCGACTCGATAGGTTTTATAAAGAAGTGTACACTAGTATGTCCAATCATCAACAATAACTAAAAATGCTGTCATTTCGGTACCTCGAAGCCGCCTTGAAAAATGCTGCGTTGACTATCCTCTGTGCGAAACCGGAGTTTCGCACGGTTTGCAAGATTTCAATGCGATAGATTTCTCAATGACCTGTATGCTAATACGTTGGAACATCAACAACAATTACAAATGCTGTAACTTCGGTACCTCGAAGCCGCCTTGAAAAATGCTGCGTTGACTATCCTCTGTGCGAAACCGGAGTTCTTCACTATTTGCATCCTTGATGCACCGGCGCTAGTCACTCACGTCTTCAAGTGTCCAGAGGCACCTAGCATCGATAGTTTCGGGATCAGTACCTCATCTCCTGCCAGTTTTTATCCACTCATAGCTCGTGGCTCCTTCCAAAACTACGCTCGCCATGATCCACGGCAAGTCCTCGGGACCTTCTTCAATCCTCGGCCTCGGAATAATGAATTCTGTGATTGACTTGGCAAGGCGCAGATACGTCAGATGGGGGTGAGACTCGTCGCACATGGACCCAAATGTCGGAGCAGGGTCTCAAACCACTATACAGATGGTCGGAGGACATTCTGCTCAATACAAATTCAGTCAAATTTGCACGGTGTCGGGTGGCAATGGCTTGCAGTCCAGACACACGCAGGGCATAGAATCAGTGGGCAGCATTCTTCAAGGCTAGGACGTCATAACGTCTTTTGCTCTTCGGCAAATGTTTGCGATCTAGGAATCGGTATAGGTATGTATTTTCTAAGGGCAAGCATGTCTGCTTGATTTTGTTCCAGTGGTTTTCTTTCTTCGAGACATGCTCCCATGAGTATGTACTTCCCCAACTTAACCAACACGAACATACGAGAAAGCTGAATGCAGAAGTATGCTATGTAGGGTTCATAAAAGCCATTGTCACGTCGTGAACAACCAACACTCTTCAAAGATTAATACTTTTCGAGTTTCAGTCGTTGTGATTGAGCCAGGAAAAAGCCATGTCGCCGATCGTTACAGGTAAAAAAGTGGCCAAACTCAAGAAAACACTGTGGGTACATCAGATTGGCCAGCCGTTACGGGCAGACTATACTTGATAGCGATCAAGACCTAAATGATTGGCCCCAGTGGCGGGTGGAGATGGGTAAGATGATGGAAGTGGACAGAGATGGTGTGGGATGAGGTAAAGTAGGGTGAAGGTTGGCCGAAGTGTTGGAGGACTCATCAACCGCGTATCAAGATGAAGCTACGATTGGAATTGAATATATTTATGAAAACTTCTACAGAACCAAGCGCTCAGGGCATTGACCGAATTCAAATGTACACGGCTAATTAAACGAGTGGTTTGTATACTGGAGTTACACTGTCAGATTCCCACGATGACTTCTCAGCCAGCACCAATGTGATTTACAGTCTTACTTTTTTGCTATGCACTCGCCCCTGCTATTTGCGCGCTTGCCGTGTTCCCAGCCCATTCCTCCCAGACTCTTATGCCCGTCGAGCCAGCGAATCGTGCGCCGGTGACAGACTCCGCGTCTGCTCGTGCTTGAAGTTTCATGAAGTCGTCGCTACTGTGAGCACCATTGACAATGTCCTGACCGGAATTCCAACCTAACCCTTCGATGCACCTCCTTAGCCCATCCTCGTGGGTAATTGCGAATCATGAAACCTCGGCTGGGTATTGTGCGCTGGCGACTGCCGATATGCTCCGCATACCGAACACGTCACTGGAGGTCCGCGTGGCAGGTTTGTGCCGCAGTGGCCGCAGTAGAAGATGATCTCCATCGGCCTCTCGGATGGCGCTGTGGAAGGAGAGACTGAGAGATAGGGTCTGGGTTCGATCTTTTGAGCGATGAGGGCTCGGTCTTCGTTTTGCCGTGAGGCGCGGCCCATGGTGTTTGTCTATGGAGAGGGAGGAAGATGGCGATGGTGATGGTGGTGGTGGTTGTAGAAATGGGATTTGCTTTGATTTGGGGTGAGGTGGTGGTCGCGTTGCAAGTAGTAGATGGTAGGCGCGTAGGAATTGAAATGGAGGCAGTCAATTGAAGTGTTTGGAAGAAAGATAAAGTGTGCAGTGATAAAGCTATAAATACTAAATCCGTCATATAAAATTTCTAGTACGTTGATTTGCACGCCGAAGTTCTGTAAAGACAGGTGGAGATTCTGGAAAACAAAAACTGAGGGCAAACCTCCATGGTTATGCTGAGCGCCGGCGAGAAGAAAGCGATCAATGGCATAATCATCATTCTTTGCGCAGGGATTTGGCGCAGGGACAAGGTAGTTACCAACATGGAACAAAGGCGCAAGAGGTTTGTTTGCATTGTTTGTCAGTCAAAGGCTGCAAGTGTGGCGTCCGGTTCAAGCATGAAAGGTCCAAAGCGAGAACAAAGCATGAGATCACACTTCGAGCCAATAATGCTTCCACTGGAGAAAGAAAGGGCCTGCACCAATGGTTCCGTCAATCAGGCGACGGGTCTGGTGGGGAAGGGGGACAATAGAGACAAAGTGAAGCCTGATCAAAATCAATTCGTGGTAGCGGTAGTGTTACTAACTTATGATCTATGTGAACGCGCGACCATTGTAGCCGCAGTCGATTCATTTCATCAAGACTTCTAACCAAGCAGCTCAAATCTCCGAGACCAGATAGTTACCCAGCATGGCCCCATTTGGAAGTTGTGTGAAGCCGACAGCCTTGCGCTCCAAGGACCTCGGATTGCCAGCAAAGGGTCCGCATCGGTCGCATTTGTCTGGTGCTATGTGACCCAGGGTCCTTTGGCAGGCGTTGCAGTAGAACTCGGAGACTGGTTTTCCTAAATAGAAGAGTCGGTTGTAGGAGAGGGAAGACTTATCTTGAGCCTGACTCTCGGCGTTCAGATTGATAGCGCTGATTGCGAGCTCGCTGTATTGACGTCCGAGGTTGAGGTTGGAGTTCATCTTGATTCTGCAGGGAGCAAAGATGGTTGCTTTGCTGAGGGTGTTGCAACGCTTGAGAAGTCCAAGATGGCCTGGGGATCATAGGTACTTAAGCTTACTTACTATGTGCCACACAATGACAAGGAATTCTTATTGATCCGAAATACAAGCTCTTTCTTCATTCATAAAGAATGGACTTTTAACGCTAACGCAATAATGAGAAAGCTTTGAGACTCTTTGACCATCAACATACATAAAGGGTCTTGGCGCGAAGGGCACAATGCGTGTCGCTGATTTGGCGGCTCGAGTCATTCCATGTACTCGTACTAAATCCGAGGCCACCACGATTCCCGTTGGACCATTTCTCGGAGCTCAGAAATCGGTTCTAAAACCTAGTGTTTGTCGTGGATAATTAGCATTCAGCGTAGACACTGCGTGCAAAGACTTGGATCGTTTTTCTGAACGAATAAAACATACACCATACAACAAAAAAGGCACACGAAAACAAGAACAATAAGTTGTGCGTAGTATACGACCGAAGATGCTACTGGTCAGAAAGGCGTGAGGTTTTGACATTCGAGCCTTGCACAAAATTGTCGGAATCCGAGTTAGCGAAGGAGTTGAAGACTATGAAAGCCATCCTCAAGCCAGGTGAGGAGAAAAAAGCAGATCTATAGCTTAAGCATTCTTCTCAATACGGATGACAAGGTGGCGCAATGGGCTTCCAATAGCCCAAAGACAAGTGCAGCACGTCTGGGAACCGCCGAGAACAAGTCTGGAGGCAGTAGTAGGCTGTAGGTCAACGATTGATTGGCACAGTCCGAACTTAGCTCTACTGTAACCTGATCACTCCGCCCGGATCTTGTCGCGTTCACATCGCACTTCAAGTCTATCAAGAGTGAACGCGATTTAGTAGTACGGCGTTCTCATTTCGCCCCTCACTCGTGTCAACTTCGCAGCGACATAAGAACTCTCACGTCCTGTCCAAGTTCACAAACACCAGTTGCACTGACACTATAAGGGACCTTCCACTCCATGACCCTATCCCTAGGCTCCATGCTAATTTACCGGACTGAATGGCCGTGCTTTGGACGCTGTGAGGTGGCTGGACTTGGGAGGAATGAGTCGGCGTCGAAGATTTCGAAAAAATTCTTGGAGCTATTTCGAGCGGTCGGGAGACGGCAAGCAGCACGATCGGTATGGAAAACAAGAGAGTCGAAGTTTGAGGAATCCCGGAACAAACGATTTCAAGAAAAGAGATAACCAACTTCCATATGCATTTTTTCAGTATATTCGTGATATTCACCATTTCACTTTGGGGCATTGAAGCGGGCCGCGATTTTTCATCCTCCGTACCCTGACTTGACGGCATTAAGGAAAGACACATCGATATGTACATAATCGTCGACGTTACCATGGGAAGAAATGCGCGCGTAAGCGTCGGCTGTACGGAGTCGGTCACGCCAAGCGGTGACCATCTAATCGTATTAGTCAATGAGTATTTAGAGACTCCGGTAGTGTCATACCAGATCATTGAGCATGTTTTTCGAGGAGTCACCGAACAGAGAACCTCTTTCCTAAGCATCTCCTTCCACAGGCCCCATTCTGCAACACACTCATGTGATCTACTCGCCAAAGTTGCCACATCACTTAATTGACTCAACAGACTATCTCGTTGTATCTTTCACCGCGATGAAGGTCATCGGACAGGTGGAGGTATAGTATTCCACCGGCGAAGATGACCAGTACGAATGGTTGTATACTTTGGTCAAGCTCGAACACAACAGTGATATATTCCAGGCGCGCAGCACCAGCCAGTTGATGGAGCTTGACGAGACCGAGTCATCGCTCATACCAAGAAGAAAACCTCTACCCTCTGTACCCGGGCGGGCTTTGTCGAGGTTTTGGGAAAAACTGGTTCATGATAGTTTGGTGTTGGGACCCAACTGTGGCGATCATGAACTTGTGTAGTGACTCAATGATTTTGAGCATGGATCATTGAAAGTAGAGTCGGAGGAAAAGGGGCAGTAGCTTTGACTGGTGGGTGCGAATAAGCCAGGGGTAGACGAGATCCTGCAGCTCCTGGCGGTCTAGTATCACTATCTGCATTGAAACCCGACTGAATGCTTGAATGTCCTATTAGACATTGCTAGACACCTACTCGGACGTTATGAAGCAGGACTTGTTCAGGGGGGAAGCAGCTGCCTCGTTCAAATCGCATGCGCAAGCACTTCGCTGAGACCAGGATCACGCGGCGTATTACGATCCCTAAGATAAGGGACTCAAACAGAATGTGGCGCACCAAGTTCCGTTTGTGTGTAGCTAACATGCATCTTTCCATAGCGTCCTGATGTCTGGTAACAAAAGATGGGGCCTATAGCGGGATTGGGGGAATGCACGTTATGGTACAGCAAAATTGATTGTATTAAGTGTAGCCATTTCATAGGCAGCGTTTCGAAGATTATTGTAGTGACAGGAGAGAGCAATTTGCTGCTGCTGTCATGGTGAAGGTAATTGAGAGCATAAGTGGTGGGGTATCAATTTGCTTTTGCAGTCAAAGCTCCATCGCGCATTCCCTGTGTGAAAGCTATGACACCCTTTTGAGGCGTGTTGGAGCCAGTGACACTATTGACGACAGCAACGAGCAACGAGCAACGAGCAATCTCCACTCACGCTCGCATCATGATTCAACATTGCCAGCTTCGTTTGAGATGTTTACCATTGCCAACTCCAGATGCTGCAGCCAAGAAGAAAACCCCTTGTCTCAACGCCCTGACACTCCATACGCTCCCTCCATCCTCCCTCCCACAGGCCTCTCCCCTACTTCGCCTTCGATTTCGCATCACGCGCTTTCTTCAATGCGGCGAGACGTTTGGCTTTGATGGCCTCGCGCGTCTTCTTCTTCTCGGCGCGCACGGCGTGGGCCTTCTCAAGAGGGGTCTACAGAATGTGGCAAAGAAGTCAGTGAATAATTGAAGAGATGATAACAAAGCTAAGGGTAAAGCGATTGGGATTGAAAAGGCGCGTGACAACTGACCTGCTTGGCTGGTGCCATTGTTGGGTGACAAGTGATGGTGCGGCTTTATTTGGTTGGTGATTGAGAGGTGAGGTGATTCGTTTGGCGAGATGAGGAACGAATTGGGTGATGCAGTGAGAGGGGAAAGGTTGATGGATGGTTGTTGATGACAGGAAAGAAGGTCTGGGGATGCTGTGTTTACTCTACGCAAGCGCGCTTATTTTAGCTTTACCGAGTAGGGTCCAAACTCACAAATCAGGGTCCAGAAGCCGCTAAATTGGATCGGGCCAAGGCTCGTTAAGGTATCTCTGGGCAAAAAAAAAGTCTAGTTCCAATCATCACCAGGAGACTCCGAAACATTCTATAGCGTTTGACCATTGAACTGCATTGACACCTGCTTGGCTGTCGATTCTTGAGTCTGTGGATACGTTTAGCCGGACTTATTTGCTTGACATCGCCAGCCCATGCTGAACGTTGCCCGCAGAGGTACACCCTCTGTCGCAAGATCACTATTGTTCCTCTCAACATGTTCGAGATGCAGTAGGCCAGCCCACACACGAGATCTACAGCGATGCCTTCCACAAATCATATCTCCAATAACAGCGAGACCGTTCGGCAGCTCTTCCCAATGGAAACGATCCGCTGCAGCCAGCGTCGCGGCGGAAGACGAAGCCATTGAAGGGGAGATTGAGCAGGAGGTCTTTTCGCAGACACCACAATCCGATGCCCAAATAAATCGAGCCGTACAACATGGTCCGGTCACAAAGTTCAAAGACCTGGCGGAGCGTGGGATGGTGTGCCAAACTGTCGTGGACACCATCACAAAAAACATGGGCCTTGAGACTATGACACAAGTACAGAGCCTGACCATGAACGAGTCGCTCAAGGGCCACGATATGTAAGCAAGCCATCAGAATGCCATCACAAGCCGCAGTCTTCTCATCCTGTCAATAGTCTAGCACAAGCACGTACTGGGACGGGGAAAACCCTTGCTTTTCTTATACCTCTCCTCCAAAACATTATCAACGTGGACCCGAGGCTTGAGAAGCGCTCTCGTACTGGCCGTCGCGGCGATTCTACGCATATCAGAGCCATTATAATATCTCCGACAAGAGAGTTGGCGGAGCAGATCGCGGTGGAAGCAAAGAAAGTGACAAAAGATACAGATGTCATCGTACAGACCGCTGTCGGTGGTTCGGCAAAATCGCAGGGGCTTAGGAAGATCAAGGCAGAAGGATGTCATATCCTAGTTGGAACTCCAGGCCGACTGAATGACATTCTGTCCGACCCCTACAGCCAAGTCCGAGCGCCGCAGCTCAGCTGTTTCGTTCTAGATGAAGCAGACAGATTGCTAGACCAAGGATTTGCGCCTGAAATCCGAGCCATACAAGACCTTCTACCCAATAGGAATCAGGTCGATCGACAGACGCTCCTTTACTCTGCCACTGTGCCTCGAGAAGTCATGAACGTTGTCCGCCAAACCATGAAACCAAATTTTCAATTTGTTCGGACGGTGCAGGAAGGCGAACAGCAGACCCACGAAAAGGTACCCCAGAAACTAGTCAATGTTGGGGGCTTCGAGAACCTCATGCCCGCTGTATTCGAGCTCTGCAAACGCGAAATTGATTCAATAGCGAATACCACGGGAGGACCTACACGACCGTTCAAAGCTATCATTTACTTCGGAGCTACGGCCGATGTCTCGCTTGCCGCTTCTGTTCTCAAGAATCTGAAGAACCCTGGACAAAGCATTTTCCACCAAGGCCCTCTGCATCCCGCTAAGATTATCGAAATGCACGCGCGGCTCACTCAAGATGCGCGAACCAGAGCAGCAGAGGCTTTTCGACGCGCAGAGTCTGGAATCATGCTCTCGTCTGATGTGACTGCTCGCGGAATGGATTTCCCAAACGTCACTCATGTCATTCAAGTTGGTCTACCACCCTCAGAAGAGCAGTACGTCCACCGTATTGGTCGGACGGCCAGAGGAGACAAGACTGGCGAGGGTTGGATGTTCATCACAAATCTGGAAGCTAGAGAAATCCGCCACAAGCTTCCGAATATGCCTCTAAAACCCGACAGCACTCTCGAAACCGCCAAAGTTGACATGAAGAAAGATGCTCAGCTGCCTGAGCACACAGCCAAGACTTTGACCACGGTAGGTGATGCAATGAAAATAGTACCCCGCGGGCTGAAAGCCGGATCGTACATGGCGGCTTTGGGTGTTTTCCAGTGGTATGGCAACAAGCAGGTACTCATAGATGCTTTGAACGACCGCGCAAGGTATGGTTGGGGGATGGAGACGCCACCGATGGTCGGTCGAGCATTGGCATCGAAACTTCGCCTCGATCGAGTACAGGGTATCAATATAGGTCGTGAAGATTACCAGTCCAATTCCGCAGGCAATGCAAGGGATGTAGGTATGCAGGGGCGCTCAAGGTTTGGCGGAGACAGAGGAAGCTATGGCTCTGACCGGGAAGACGGTGGTCGTCCATCTTACGGAGACCGCAATCGCGGCGGAGGCGGCGATCGCGGTGGCTATGGAGGGAGCTTTGGCGGAGGCCGTGGTGGAGGCTACGGAGTGGACCGTGGCGGAGGTAGCGACCGCGGTGGTTCCGGAGGGCTCTTTGGCGGAGGCCGTGGTGGAGGTCGTGGTGGAAGCTACGGAGTGGACCGTGGCGGAAGCAATGACCGCGGTGATTACGGAGGGAGCCGTGGCGGAGGCCGTGGAGGCAGCTACGGAGGGGATCGTGGCGGAGGCCGTGGTGGCTACGGAGGACGAGAGAGCAGGACTCGGTATTAGTATCTCATACTTCTGTTGTTGAAGATAGAGCCATGTTTGGGTCTTTACAGCATTGTAATAACCTTCTGTTCTCGTTGTACAATAATATTCATCTGCATGCTCAGTGGGCTATCACCACAGCACAAGGACTGCATGGACGGAGCTCGGCGCCAGGCATATACAATACACTCCACTTTCTACAGTTCTACTGAATGTTTCACGAGCCACTTTTCTGAAACCGAGAGAATTACACTTCTGAATTCGTCCGCTGCTATCTTGTTGAGACTCTCCCCCGTGCCGACTTCAATCCTGGGTTTCATACTTGCAGAAACCAGGGAAGAGAAAAAGGTGGCCCTATGCGGCATGCATAGCAGCCTTGACAAGGCTCTCAGCTCACCGTCTTGGAAAGTTTTGTGCCTTGCTCAAAAAAGAAAGTTTGTGTGTGTTCGCCCACTTTGCTCTGCAGCGCGCTTGTACGAGTACTCGTACCCATCAACCATGAGAAGCCACAACTGCGATGGGATTCTGGTATACAGTATACTTCTATACTTCCCAAGGAAAACTGCAGTTCCTGTCCATCCTACTCACACAGAATAGTAATTGATATTAAGTTCAATAGAGCTGACGCTGTGAGTTGGATGATGTTTCCAAGGCTGTTCGCCTCATTCCTTGGTCGCAATTTAGCGTCACCAGCCTCGCGCATTTTAGCCGGCCACCTCATTGACGCACTACCTACACAGGCGATGAGGCAACTTTGCTGCCCAATTCCCTTTCATGCTGTCCCACCTTCCTCTTGTGCAATTCACCATCTGCTTCTTCATGTTCATCTCTGTCTTCAACTTCATGTCACTCACTTGAACTACCGACCTTACTACCTACTACTATAGCGATTTGCCCCATTTGCGCAATTACTCGGTCTTGACTGTAACCGCCCCATCAAACCGACGGCTGCTCGCAGAAGGAACTTGCAGTTTGCAGCTCACCTCTAAGATACACCCATCCCTCGACCTCGATCACAATGCCTCCTCTCCACCCGTCATCTGCAGCGCCGATATCAATACTCCGACATCCTCTCGAACTCCGTTCCCTTCTACCATCACTCCACGACCTTGCCCCACGCCTCCTATCCCCAAACACCCCTCTTCTACCAACCAGGACGACACCATTCTCCCGCACACTCGCATCCCTACTCCGACGGCAAACTACAGTCACAGCGACCGCCAGCCCCATCATCCCCGCCACTTACTCCGGACTCAACTCTGGCCCCACACCCGGCACAGTAGTCGGCATCGTCTTTGGCTCCGTAGCCGGCTTCCTCCTCCTCCTCTGGCTCATATACACATGCTTCGGCTTGGGCGGCGGGGCCCAAGGCAGTTCATCGGTCGTGGAAGAAGAAGTCATTCGCCGGCGTTCCCGGTCCCCCCCCCGCCGAGCACCCTCACGACGGTCCTCTCCGCGATCACCACGGCGGACGGTTGTTGCATCCAGTGTGTCTGAAAGTGAAGTCGTGATGGAAGAGGTTCCGCGAGAACGTACGCCACCGCCGCGAAGGAATTCGAGTAGGAGGGCGGAAACCATTATTGTGGAAGAAACAATAAGGCGAGCGCCTCCAGCACCCCAACAAGATGCATTTGTGGAGGTGATTGAAGAGCATGACGAACCACCACCGCGGAGGAGTAGGAAGGCGCAGGGTTTCACGCATATTGATCCGGAAGCTCTCGGTGGAGGAGATGGGAAATTCAAGAGAGTGCCTAGTCGGAGATGAAAGGGTCGAAATCTCAAGATGAATATAACATGCAGAAACCACGCTTCCAAAAGCCCTCTACGAAGATGCACGGGCAGCTACGCTTTCTACGCCCTCTAACATAGTGCTTCGCCCACAATCAAGATTGATGGAACGGGCATACCCGGATCTTGAGACACGGCCATAGTCATGGAAGAGGAAATCCGATTGGATGACAGCTTTGACGCTGTGAATGAAGGAAGAATGGATGCAAATATGGGGTTTGCGAGGCGTTCCAGATATCCACATGTACAATAATGGCCCTGATTCGGCTTGTTTCGTGGTCTCAGCGATGCTCCAGCGACATTTGACATGTTTGTCTTCGTCTTTTATATTCAAGCATCCGTACTCGAATGGCCAGGCCGTTTCTCCAGCGTTACTGTTCGATGCCCTGAGCATATTCTTCGTCGGATTGCTTCGTGCGGTCTCTCGTATCTGGCTTGTACTTGGCTCGCCATTCAGCAATCAGTCAACACTATTTGCCACCTTCTCCAAAACGACGAAACTACTATATGACTTGATGTTTCATCTCCTGATTTGTAGAGTGGCAGCAAAGCGTGTTCTTTGTTCCGCCGTCCCCGCCACTGCCGCCCGAACACCGAGAGCTCCGCCACACCTCCATAGATCCACTTACGCGGCTGCAAGACCCTTCACTTCTCACAAGGCACCTTCACTTTCTTCCTTCCTACCCCCTTCCTCCCTCAAAACAACTTCCACCCTCCTCATCAAACACACGAACCTTCACAAAACACACGAACTAACCTCAACACTCACTCCCCCCCACACCAGCTCTCTCCAACCCCACATCACCAAACCGCCACCCCGCACCCTCGACTCGTCCGTCCTCCGTCACCACACCACAACAACCCCAACCTCCACCCCCCCCATTTCCCCACCCCGACCCCAAAAATGTCCACCAAATACCCCCCGCCCGCCTACCCCCCACCCGCGCACCAAGACGCCGGACCCTACTACCCGCCGACCCAGCAACAACAACAACAACAAGGCCCCTACCACACGGGCGCGCCGACCCCGTACCAGTACAACGGGGGCAACGCGCCCGGCTACGGGGGCCAGGACCGCGGGTACGCACCGCAGCAGCAGTACGGGTACGGGTACGGGCAGGGGGGAGGGATGTACTACCAGCAGGGAGGGGGCCCGCAGGGGTATTACGCGGACGGGAGGGGGGGCGGCCGGTCGGGGGCCGGGGAGGGGATATGCGCGGCGGTGATGGCGAGTTTGGCTTGTTGTTGTTGTTTGGACTTTTTGATTTAGGGGTGGGTGGGTGGGTGCGGCGTCATGCTGGATGCAATTTCGTGATGAGCGGGATGACACGGCAGGCGCAGGGGAGTTTGATTCGGACTTGTAGGATCTTTTCTAGTCTAATGGCGGTCGGAGATTTCGAGTGTTCAACGGAAGATCAAACCCGCTCAGTGACGGTGCATGCGAGTCCCAGATTGAAACGCTTGCTCATAAAGCGGAGTAGCGTGAAACAGGCCTATTACTATTGCTTATCCTCAACGGAAGCCTTCTCAAGGTCCTCAGTCACATCGGCCGCAGCGTCTTTTTCTTGCCCAAGCTCTGTCTCAGCAGATGCAGTACCATTAACCGAGTTGTTGGCTGTAGCAGGCTTCCTGGCGTGATCGTGGGTTCGCCGGCTGGGAGCCGAATGCTGGGGTTCTTTAGCTTCAGCTTCGAGACGGTCGATCTCTTTCTGCGCCTTTTCAACGTTCTGCTGTGGATTAGCTTAGTGCAACTGGATGAGCCGGATGAAGACGTACCTCCTTAGTCTTCCTTTCTTGGTCTTTCTTCCAATGATCCCTTTTCTCCTTGAGCTTCTCAACGACACTAGGCACACCGGCCTGGCTCATCGGCGGCTCTATATTGACCTTGGCGAGCTCTTCAATGATGCCAATGCTCAGATTGAATTTGCCCTCCGTAGGCGTCCCAGGTGCAGGCGAGCCAGCAACGCTTCCCTTCTTGCCCTTCTTGCCCTTCTTGCCACCGGTCCCCATAAAGTAGGTATCCTCGCGATCCTCCTTCTTGGATATTCTCGTCCCCTTAAAGTCGGAATTCGCATCCACGCTTCTCTGTGCCTCGGCCGCAAACCCGCTGGGACCTCGTAGCGATTTCGATGCTTCAGGTGATGATGGGTCGAAGTAGCGCATCAGGCCCTCCGCTGTCAGTATCTCATCCATATAGGCAGGCTCACTGGCCTCTTCCAATTTCTTGTCCGCGATCTTTCTCCGCTTTTCTTTCTGGTATGCATCCCGCTCAGCCTTCTGCTTTTCTTGCCTTATCCTGTACTGCTCTTGGTCCCAGTCTCGATATGACTTGTTCGCCTTGAAGTACTGGTCTTTGATGTCTTTCATCGCAGCCCATTTCTCTTGCTGTTCCGCATATGCATTACTTCGCTCATCCCGAAGCGAATTCAACCCTTTGTACGCTTCGTCCTGCTCAGCTTTGATAGCCTTCAGCTCCCGGTCTGCCTCGTCGTATCTTTGACTTAACGCTTTGGCCTCTGGGTTGTCTAATTGCTTCCTGAGCTCTGCGATATCCGCCTTGACTTTATCTATACCTCTTTGGGCTTCATCGAAACCACCAAAGGCTTTCTTCTGCTTCCGGAGGCTCGAGATCTGTGCTATAGCTTTCTTCTGATCGACCAACGTTGCGTTGCTTGACTCCGCTACCTTCTCCTGGCGTTGTATCTCTTGATCGATGTCTGCGGTGTTTTTCCAAGACACTTGGCTTCGCTTCGTCTTCTGTTCTGCAATTTGAGACTTCAATCGAGCATCAAGACCTGCAATCTTCTCTTGTATACCACCGCGAGACGATTTGAAGCCAGACTGTTGCTGTCGTATATTTTGTAGTTCCGTTTTGAGCTCCTGCTGCCTTTTACCGGAGGGGGAGTCCTTATTTTGAGGTTGAGCGAGATCGATCTTGGCCTTGATGGCATCCTATATGTCGTCAGCCGATTGGATTACGGTAATGGGTGGGTACTTTTGGGTTTGACAAACGTACCACTTTTTCTTGTGCAGCTGCATGCTCCTTCTGTGCCTTTCCAAGACTCTCTTTATATTTCTGTTCATCTGGCTTTTCCGGCTTCGTTTTTTGAGGCTTCTGAGTTGGCTCTGAGCCGGCATCTATTGTAGACAATGCGGCAGCGGCAGGTGTTGCGATATCTGCCATGATGGCGGTGAGATGTGCAGCAATGCAAGCACCCAGTCGCAGGTTATTGCATTCAGTAGACGAGGGCAATTGTGACCAAGTCCAAGGATCATAAGCGACGGTGTAAGTCACGTATGCGTTGTGATTTTGATGTAGACTATACAAGTGACTTTTGCAGCGAATTAATTCCAAAAGTGTGGAGACTGGAGACCGATTGTGCATATCGGCATAATGTACGCTAGTGTGAATCTGGCTAGCTATCCTTGTGCATAATAACAG
Source organism: Letharia lupina (assembly GCF_014066315.1). Lineage (NCBI taxonomy): Eukaryota > Fungi > Ascomycota > Lecanoromycetes > Lecanorales > Parmeliaceae > Letharia > Letharia lupina. The sequence goes on along the minus strand of NW_023502978.1, from coordinate 1,100,759 downwards.
TAGATCTTGCCTTGAGATCCAACATCTCCTTGTTGAAGAATGAAGCGACGACGACGACCCTTCACCACTACTCCGCCTCAGCTTCGCCTTGTCTCTTGTCCACTCCTGACCAATGCCGCACGTTCACGGAGCGGCCTTACCTTGACTTAAGCAGAAAAGGCTAGCTATGACCAGCCCTATCTATCCAACATAAGTTTCCAATGCTCATATTCTAAATTGTGTTCTCGTATTCACAATCGCGTATCAATCTTGGAAATGAAACTTAGAATTAGAACCCCCAGCGGCTGCTCAGCCTACAGTCCAACATGAACGCGTCCGGCCACCGCCATGTCTCAAAACGCGCGGTCCTCCCAGTCCGTCATCACCAGGAGCTCTGCGATAGCAACTGGCATCAAGGGCTTAAGACTTCAGGATGGTCAATCCAAATGGCTACCACTTCTCGAACACTGAATATTACAGTACCCTGCAGGTAGTCCCACAACCACAAAGAACACCGGCATGGATTGATGGGTTATTTGAGGAGAAGGAATCTCTCCAGGTGTGGCCGGAATCTACATTGGAACCAGTCAAAGCACGACTATTTAGTGATCCGTCCGATGCGCCAGAATTATCACCCTACAATTCACCCCTAGCTTCTTCGATAGCACCCGATGCATCGTTAACTCGCAGTTTCGGGACCCTCATTACAGAAAAGAAGGGTGGTGCCTGGAAAGGAGGCCGAACGATATGTGGAATTCCACGGAAGACTTTCTGGATTCTGCTCGGGGTGAAGCTTCTCATGATGGCCCTAGTAATCGCTGTCCCAGTGGGCTTGTTCGTCCGTCGGGGCAAGCACACATCAGCACACGCCAATGCCTCGAATGTGCCGCCAAGCAGCCCCATAATGATAAGCAACACCTCTAGCCTCGCCTCGATCGCTTGGAACGACACCAATGGCATCATGCAGTACCGAGTTTATTGGCAGGGCGAAGATAATATTATAAGGGAATCTGCCTGGAATGCGACCGCAAACTTGTGGCAACTCTCGAATAGTGCAATAGGCATTGCCAAAGCCAATTCTCCATTGGCTGCTGTCGTTAGCGGTCCAGCGGTCTATCCATTTGTAAGTGCCAAATGGCCACCAGGCCGAGACAAGAGCTGATCTTTGCAGCAAATACATCTCGGTGCTATCAGCGCTAGCGATACCATTGTCTTTTGGCTCTGTACCGACCCTGAACTAGTCGACGGGGAGACTAATTTCACGAGCGGGCCTTTCATTGACCCTACCAATGCACCAGCCGCACATACAGCTCTCGCCGCGACTTGGGACCGTGCGCTTGACTGCAATGGTTGCTCCGAAACCCTTCTCCTTTTGTACCAGGATACCGCTGGGCAGTTGGCATTGGGAAACTTGACCGTTGATGGGTGGCTGTGGTCTACACTTTTTGCAAACCCAGTGCCTGGAACAGGCCTTGCGCTCGACGTGCGATCCATGGGCAATGTGACAAGAAACATAGCCATTTTCTACCAGCTTGGAAATGACTACCTTACAGCAACGCTATTCAATGGAACTAGTGAGTAATTCTCAGTCCCTGAAACCCAAAAGTCATCTGCTGACTGCTTTCCAGCCTATCAATGGGAGACCCGAGAATCAGATCCTATCGGAATGATCGCCGCCAACGCCTCCATAGCATCCTTCAACTACGGCTCCACCTCAGTAGGCGTGACGCTGGACGAAGTCGTCTTATCGACGGGCTCGAATGGGACAGCGGTTAATATTTGGGATGGTCAAACCCAGACGTTTGGGACGGGGGAATACTCAACGGTCCTGGGAGAGTCAAGATCATTGGCAACCAATGCGGATGCACACGCGTACGGCTTGCAACATGGTACTGTCAAAGAGTTCAAAATTGATAACATGCTCGCTTGGTCAGTCGTTGGGAACGTGACTACTAGTTAAGACGACGTCGAACGTGAAGGCCAGTTGTGAGGAGGCCTCCAAAGTAATCGAACGCAGCATCGCCCTTGGCGGAACCCTCGCGCCAAGAAGATTGAATGGTGGAAGCAGACATGGAAATCACATCGTCCGTGACTCTAGCACAGTCCTCGGACCGATCCCCATTCGCTCGTTACATCATCCGCTGGTGGCAGAACTCACCCGTGATCCAAACCACCCCATCAAAGGAAGGGCCAGCGCCAGGAGCAATAACATCCGCGCTACAGTGCTACGACCAAGGAGCCTTCTGGATTATCAGAGCACTTTAAAGTTCAGAATACGGGAGGCAACGGGTGACTTCTGGCGCGTGAGCGGGCTACCTTGAGCCTTGGTGAGGTGTGTGTTGATTCACCGGTCGAAGTCCCTTTAGGGGACAGTAATTTTCTTCCGCCGGGCTCTAGTCTCTGGTGCATATATTTAATATTATACAATTTACAGTGTATTAGTGATCGATCAGGCGGAGAGATATCGTGTCTGCAAATGAGCAACATGCGGGTAAACTGTCGCTCGTGACAAGCACGATTGCATTTCCCATTTTTCGGTCCGTGGTACTTGAAACAGAGTAGTATGATCGATCTGATGGTATCAAATGCACCTCCCGTCAATCTAGTCCCGCTTGAAGAAGAACCCTCACTCAATGCAAATCATATCTATCATCCGTCACCACGCGAAATGCCCCTTACAGCCATCGAATTTGATACCGTCCCATCCCACCCCATCTAATCCGGTCCGTTCCATATACCCTCATGATAGCCCCCACCCCCCGCACCCCCAAACCCTCCACCGCCATCCATCCCGCCCTCCCCACCGGCCTGCGGGCCGAAAAAGAAGCCCCCGAACAAATCAGGCAGCTGGCCCCCACCATCGGCCCAATCGTGCTGTCCATCGAACCCCAAATTGGCACCGACGTCGCCGCTGAACACGGCAGCGGTGTTGGTGGTGTCGTTGTTCATTAGGAAGTCGAAGTCGAAGTTGTCGTAGGTGGAGGGGCCGTTGTTGATCTCGTTGCTGGGTGGGAAGGATGTGGGGAGGAGGGAAGTGTCGAAAGATTGGTTTGGAGGTGCCATTTGGGTTTGTTGCGGGTTTGACGGGGTCGTGGAGAGCGTGGATGGGGGAGAGGCGTTGGAAGGCGTGTAGGCGTATGTGGGTGCTTGGTTTGGGGCGATGCTTAGCAGGGGTGCTTGCCAGGTTTGAGACGGACGGTGGAACATGCGGCCGTTTTGTGCGTCTTCCGTGAAGAGGTTTTTGAGGTCATAGTCGAACTGTGGTGGTGGTCGAGAGCCCATGGTTGAGAAGCTGGAGGGAGGTGGGATGCGCTGGTCGAAATCATTCTGTGGTAGGATTGGAGAATCGTCGTCTTGTCTTTGCTTCGCGAATTTGACTTGAGAGCCGAAGCCGGTGGTTGAGACGCACATCTTGACGGTCGCCTTGCTCATGCGCTCAAAGGCGTCACGGCAGGCTTCGGCAGGTGGGCATTTTTCGATGAGATCGCCTAGGACGGAGGTAGCTGCGAGGACGGTGAAGTCGACGTCGTCAAGAGTCTGTCGGCTGTCAGCTGAGGTGGTGCGGTGGTGCTCGGGCTACTTACCAGACGGCTACGGACGGTAGGCGAGTGCCAGATAGAGTAGAGAAAGGCAATGCCAGCCATGAATAAATGCACGGTTGCGAGGTAAGTGTAATTGACCAGATGCACTCGATGTAGCTGACGGTAGAGTTTTAAGACTCTTTGACCAGCTTCAGCAACTTTAAGAAAGATTTCATCCTCGTCTTCATAAGAGTCCGCGTTAGGTGTCATAGGGCTTTCCACATCGTGATGAGGGCCGACTTCTCCCGCAAGAGTATGCGGTACACTAAGAGATTGCCTGTACAGCATGATGACAGCTTGCCAGTAATTCAACTCTAAGAATTTGATAGAAAACTGGACTGTAGTATCCTGCTGGAGGGGGGCGCTCTCTTTCCATTCCCACAGCCGTCGATCAATGTCCTTTCGCCATGCATGGAACGACTCGAATGGCTGGAGGAACGAGCAAGAGAGTTTGGTGTGCATGAATGGGCTTTTGCGCTCTCCATCCTTGGCGTGTACCCTCTGGGCTTGCCGATATTGCAACACCTGCAGAATCTCCGATTGAAGGAGACGAAGACGGAAATAGTGATGCGCAACTCGCTTGTAGCTTGGTCCACTAAAGTTGTGTGATGGTATCAAGAAGCCGGTGGGAGTAATATCTTTATCATCGAGAACGCTAGGCCAGTCCGTCGTGATGACCGCGTCCGAGATGCCAAATGGGCGACCCACGCACGTACTCACGAGGCGGTCAAATGAATATACACACCACCAGAGTCGACGTCGCAGGTCTCGGACCCATTCCCGTCTGCCCCGTTCTTTCGGGTCGAGACCTATAGGTGCAAAATCTGATTGATCGCCGCCCATTGCGATGTCGTGTCCTCTTGCGAAGCCAGTGCTGTCTTCAGTGGCATCGACTCCTGCACCATCCTCGTAGTGAAGGCCGAGATCGACACCTAGCCGCGTAGCAACACCAGTGATATACCACAGCCCCGGCGCTACAGGCCTTAGTAAGGCAAAACCTGCGAGCAGCAACACGGCCTGCAACTGCTCCAACCCACCACCAAACCCTTCCAGCCGATCAGCTGCAGGCATCGACCCAAGGAAAGATTCCAGGTGCATCATCGCCGAGGCATGATACTCTTCCGGCTGCCTCTGCTGGCTCGACAATTTTTGCTTTTTCGGGTTCGGGGAAGCGGGTTCTTGCTTCAAGCCTGGCGGTGTCGATCCTTTTGTTCCGGAACTCGGTGAGAGGTTCGCGGACGAATCTTCCAGAATGATACCTGCGCCAATGGCAAATACAATGTTCAACATATAAAGTTCGCGTGCTGATCTTCGCCGCTCTTTCGCTGCGTAGGCTCTACCAAATAGTACCATGAATTCGCCTCGGTGTAAGATGGGTATCTGCGGGTTCGCGTGCTCGAAGTAGAGGTTCACCAAGCGTAATCCTAGCTCTCTATCCGGGAAAGGTGCCGGTTTGATGTTTGGCTTGGTCTGTAGTCCGAAAAATGAATCCCGCATACTCGTGCCACCCGTAGCAGCAGCAGAGCCCACTGAACTGGGCTTGCTTCCCCGACCGCTCCTGTCACCGCCTGGTACCGAGCTCTTGACTGCTGCAAAGACCACTCTTGCAAATGATATACCGCTTGTAGAACCTAGGAAACGCGGGTCTGAAGCTCCTTGCACTGAAACCATGCCAATATTCGAGACCAATTTGTTCAGCTTATCCGACTCCTCTTTCTGCTCCCATTCCGATCCCGACTCACTCCCGGTATCTGCCCTTTTCCGTTTGATGACATTTTCCTTCGCGCTCGATCGCTCAGATAGCGGTGAATGAGCTGTAGAATCGTCTTTCAGAGGCTTAGAGCCAAGGTCGAAGTCGTGAGAAGGTCCGAAAGGGATGTTCCGGTCGCTGAGAAGCTCTTCAAGGTATCGCACCCGACTCTCAAGGTAGTAGACATATGTGCGAGGGATCTCTCGTTTGGTAATAGGGTCGAATCCGACGCATTTCACGCCCGCTTTCTCGCATGATGTGCACGCTGGGAGATTCTGGTCGCAGCGATTCTTTCGCAGTCTGCATCGATTGCAAGCTGATACGTTGCGAAAGGAGGAACTCGCGCCGGAACTGGCAGGGGCGGAAGTAGTATTGAAGGTCGAGGTACTGGAGACGAATGAAGGATGGGCAGCACCAGGGTAATCGTAGGTTTCCTCGGCCCGGGGGCGTTTAGTGCCGGCGTTCATGATAAGATGAACAGATAGCACAGAGGTAAATCACACTGCTGGCATGTTGACAAGTGAAGACATGCCAGGCAAATCTCATGTTTCGAATGACGATAATGATGATGATGATGATATGTATGATACGTATATCTAAAATGTATGATATGTATGAGAGTACGCTTATTATGCTGGAAATGGGGCGAGGGTATCAGGGTCCTAAGCTTGCAGCGTCCCGGTCAAGATCCTAGTGAGCTTCTATTTGTATGCAGCGTTTTAAAAAGGAAGCCCGGACTGATAAAGGCGATCACTGATCAGCCTTGCCTTATCATTTCGCCCTATCAACCGACTAAACTTGTGACAAATACCTATAAGCATTGGTACCGCTACTTCCAAGTCAAACTGTACGAGTACCAGTACCCGGCCTGTAGAGGATCTGTACTTTAGACTGTAGAGCAACAATGTGTGAAAGATTTGGTATTTGGTATATGGAATATTGTCATACAGCATTAGATAAAACAGGATACGAAGAGCAATAACGCTAATCTATGGGGGTATCCGGATGGCAAACGAATACAATGCACAAAAAGCAAGTCTTTCTCCCACGCTTCCCTGAACCAGGCCAATAATTCTCCCTATACGTACCCTTTGACCTGTCTGTTAATCCGCTGTCGTGCTGAGATCCGCCTCGAGAATGATGTGGCAGACAGGATTCGATTGGCCGTCAAGTCGTCTATGAACGAAAAACAAGAAGTTTTGCGCCTCCCCGGGTCCTGCCGAGCGAAGCGTCGAATCATATGCTAGAGGAAGTTGAGCGTCGACTCTGATTTGGGTATCTGTACACCACCCTCTTCGAATTGCTGAAGATCCTCAGCGGCGTTGATGGCGGCATCGATGGCAAGGGCATCGATCAAAGCTTCATCTGCAAGACGCTCTTCATCTTCATGGTCCATTCGACCGTCCACTGCTTCAATCCAGAGGCTTTCCAGCGCTCCTAGAATGCAGACAACACCACATGCCCACCAGGCTACGCCGGTGAAGCCAATTTTTAGACCCCAAGAGTGGATCAGACCTGTCACCGTTGGACCGAAAGCCCGGGCCAGACTGGCAGAGGATGCTGCAACGCCATTGATTACCCCTAGAACTAGCGAAGAAGGGGCTGAGTTCGTGAGAAGGATTTGGTTCGACGGAAAGGCAAAGCATTGAGCTGTTATCTTCCAGAGGAGGCATAGGTAGACTCCCGGCATCTGAAGTCCTTGTGGTAGAATGACCAGGTATGGCACCAGAAGGTATAGTAACGGCCATGTCATTAAGACACAGCGAAACAACTTCAGGGAGCCAAAGTGGCGTGAAGCGAACGGGAACAGATAGAGCTGAGCGACCATTGAATAAACACCTTGCACAGATAGCATCAAGCCTATTGTCTGTGACGAAAGGCCGAAACCACCAGTGAAACGGAATGGCAGGGATATTGGCTCTGTCGAGATCGGCTCGCTCAGGAATACTGGCATTAGCTGATCGAAGGCTATTGAGTGACTACATTGACGTCAGCAACAGATTGCGGGCATCAGGCGTGTGGATCAGCTCACTATGCGAGAAGACCAAAGCCAGCGATGTTCAATACTACCTGCTTTGTGAAGGCTTTCCTGACTCCTCGCGGCTTGTTCTTCACTCGTCTTTTGCCTTTCGTTTTTGCATCCGCGGGCAGAGCCTTTGGAGAAAGAGAAGGGGTTGAGGGTTGGCAAGGTGAGCCTTCAATCGTTCTGTATCCGGGGGGCTCTTCGTCTTCTAGAAGTGCGGATTGTTCCTGAAGATTAGCCTCGCCAGCTTTGTCCACGATGATCTGATCTGCTGGTCTGGTCTGGAAATGGCCCAGGAGCCACCTCCCAGCTTCAATACCGAAATCTCGGCGACCTTTCAGCTCCTCATGGGTTTCTTCCAAGAAAAGTACGCCGACCAAGACCCCAAAAGCAAGGATGACAGCGCAGACAAGGTTGGGTAGTAAGAATGGGAATTGGTCAAAGAGCGTGCCTCGGGCGAAGAATGTAGGGAAGGATTCGCAAGGTTGGGCCAAAGCTCCGCCAAGCGCAGGACCTAGAAGTGACCTTCATAGCATACTTTAGTACAAGCCGATGTCAGAGGCGAAATCGACGTACCCAAGACTCCAGACGAATGGCATGATAGCGTAGGCTTGAGCTGTTCGACGTGAGCTATAGTGCTCATCCCATCTTGAAATCCACTTACATTGATGCTCCTTGACCGTGACAATCTCGGCAACTGTAGTTTGGAGAACTCCCATATTCCTGCCATGTCACGTAAGGTACAAGTCCAACGAGAGAACGCAGGCTTGATGGGTCCTTACCCATTGAGCAATCCTCCCAGGGCTCGCCCTACTAGCGCAACTGGTAGATTTGGAGCAAACCCGAATACCAGCATACTGAGCGCCGTTCCTGCCAGTCCAGCAAGAAGCACCGGCTTCCTTCCCACCCTGTCGCTGATCCGACCCCAGGCGACACCTGATAAGAACTCTGCGAAGGCAAATGCGGAGGTGACCAATCCGGCGTAGACAGCAATTTGGCGGGTGTCAGAGGTGATCTTGAAGGACAGGATCATGTAGTAGACGTAGGGGAAGATGGACATGAAGGCGATTGGCTCGCAGATGCGACATAATGCTAATCGGGAGGGTGGATGTTAGCCAATACGTAATGTGCAATAATGATGGACAAACAATGAAGCAATGAGCCCCAGTGTTAGCAACCGATGGCATTCGATCGGGGATTGCTTTGATTTGCGTTCCCCAAGGGAGAGAGAGAGACATACCAAGGATATAAAGTTGCTTCGATGGGAACGGGGCTGTTTGGGCCTTGGCGACATGCTGGCGCCGGCGAGCTGGTATAGTGGAAGTCATGTTGGCCTGTGATGAAGAGCTTTGACAGCTAAAAAGAGGTGTGCAAGGCAGGCAATTTGTAGGAAGTTCTGGGGATGTTAAGAAAGAAGAGGGAAACGGCTGGAATGATCAGCCACGACGCAGGGACGTCGATGGTGAGAAGCCAGGGAATGGATACTGCACGTCAGATGGGTCTAGGGGAGCGATCATTCAATTCTAAATGATTCATGTTTTAATAGAACCCAGTAATTTGGTGGCTAACAGAGAGAGTAGAGGAAAGATGAGATCTTCTAACACTTCGGCTCACGTGGGGAGGCGTAAGTCAGGCAAGTTAGCGGAAACTTATTACCAAATTGATAAACTTGCAGGGAAACGGCCATGCAAGCTTGATATAGCAATTTACGGGGAAGGGGAAGTTAGAGAGCTCATCAGCTCATGAGCTCAAGGTGACTTGGTTGACGGATATGGACCCGGAACTTTATAGCCTTGTCCTCTTGAGTGCGGTGAGCATGTTGTCCCGCTGTACCTCGTCAGCTTCATTCCCATTGGTGCACAAAGGATGAAGTGGCGGTGGAAAGGGAAAGGTACCGGTATTCGCTGTCTTGTGCACTTCTCTAGTGAAAGAGAGTCTGAGGTCATCATGTCCCATGACCACTTGCTAACGGGATGGATCATTACGCCTGGGGAAGGCGATTTCAGGCGAGCAGAGAGGGGATGACATTCCCTGTTGTGGCCATGGGTATTTACGCCTTGTTTTTGTGTGACAGAAGATGAAAGAACCATGGGGGAAAATGAATACTCCCGCAAGAAGAAGGGGGAAGGGAAAAAAAAAATTTAAAAAAAAGGGATCCACGTTGGAAGAAGCATGCTGCGTCCGGCACTTGGCAAGAGCTTAGGCGAAGCTAAAAAGCATGCTGGTCATTGCCCCCAGTTTAGCGGCTAAACTTAGTGCGAAACGGATTCCCGGGTCCTATTCCAGGGGCCATTGCTGCATCGCTGCCTTGCATGGACAGGTTCTGTGAGGTACCGTAGCCTAAAACGTGGCCCTAGAAGTTTCCCGGGGGAGTCGGGTACATAGCCTTAAGCTGGGGGATTCAACGGCTTCTTGAACCTTGTTTACTCTTCTAGAAATCTAGGAATTTAATGGGGGAAAAGAAAGGGGTTGGTGGCCATGGTGGCGATTGTCATTCCTACAGTCCTACCGCAGACCGCAGAGTCACCGAAAACAAAAGTCTTGAAGGGAGGATGATGATCGTGATGCCATCGATATATTCGTCTTCCGGAAGGCGCTTTGAGCCGTACTGCCATCTTAGATCCTTCGCTGTCCTCGAAGACGCGGCCTTGGTGTGACCTAAGGTATTCTACGGCACACGGTTGCGATTGGATAGGGTCAAAAGAGCGGTCAAGAAAGTGGAAAGGAAGATCAGGCTGGACCGTGGTGTCAGCGTGAGAGTTCGGATTTTCAACGCCTTTCCATCATTCCATGCGGTGAGTGACCCGTCGCCAATGGAACTAGGTAATGGACTGCCCTGGGAGTTGCTTCAGATCGAGAGATGATGTACGGGGCAGACGGGTCCTATTGGTCAGCGGCTTCAATTGAGATTAAGGACAGTTCCGAGAGGAAACGCCCACCGGCATCCCGCCCTGCTCTAATCCATCACACCAAGAGCATTCCCTACTTACTTTACTTCCATCGCGCGCCGAGGGTCAAATCTCAACAGTCTGTTCGACTTGCTGCTCTTTCCCTGCGGTCGGTCCGCCGATAAATGCTCTCCGATGGGTCGCATCATCGAGAGCCTGCTTCACAACTCCCGACCCTGGTGCGAAGTCTTGGGCCGCGGTTGCGATTGAATGTCTGTACTTGCCATGGATTATATTCCAACGCATGCCTGTCGTGCATGAAGCACGCGGCAAACGACAGGGATCACAGCCACAGTACTGCAGCTAGAGAAAGGAAGTTAGCAGCCACCTCGGGAGGCCACACCAGCATAGGAGGCTTAGGAGCATAGGGCCATAACAACGGTGTAGGCAGCTCTAAAGCCGATTCACCCGACAAATCTCCGAGTGCCTTCTGGCACAACCGGGCTGACTCCTCCGCCAAAATCAGCACTCAATTACTTACTGCTTCTACTGTTGGGCCGCTGGGCGCCAGAAGGTTCTGAGGCACCTTAGTCAATCTCCGCTCTTCAGCCCTACTCCAAGCTTGATTAATCCTTTGTGGGATCGTTTGCGAAAGGATCAGATCCAGATGACCCGCTTATTGGCATATTTGATGGACCGCCATCATGTTCAATTCCAGAAAACTCATTGCATCGCTTGGGTGCCGATGCCTTTCCTGCTCTCTGGTACTCCGTCTGATTGTCCTGAGGCAAGGCTACGCGTCGGTTATGCAATGGTCCTATGGAAGACCAATCAGGGTGCCACAAGTGCTGTGTTCGTGTCCATCCATACCCGTGACTTTACTGCATGTTGCCTACTTGTTGGCGGACGGCATAACCCGACAGAGAAGATGCTTTCATGATCTGGGTAGAGTCCACCACGGTCCAGCTTTATGCTGCAGTACTTTTCCCAACATACCTCTGTTTCGAGCCAGACTCAAGCTGCCCACGAAATGTAAAGGACCGAAAAATAATGGCGACGATTTTCCGCTACCGCTACGTTGGGAGTCGGTGTGCTGCAACATCGTGGTCCCCTACCACAAAAGTTGACCTCATTGGCTGATAAGGTCAACCATGGATGTTTTATTTACGGAGAACACTCTCGCACTATCAAGGCTATGCTGCTGCACCTTGAAGTATGATCATCAGTCACTCGCCTCCGTGGACCTGAAACCCAGTATCAGAGGCAGCTCTGCATGCATGGTACCGATGGAGAAGCTCGGGGAAAATGTCAGCTCTGCAATTACTTTATCGATAACAACTCATTGGACTTCTAAAAGCGGGTTAGCATGACTCGTGACTTGGGAGCCCAAATTTCGATAACCGCCATATTCACCTTCAAAGAAGTTAAGGGGTTAGTACAGAATGTGCTGTAGATCATGAATCGAGTTGTTTCACGCGCTGATTTAATCCTCTTTGCGGGCACTAGACGATCGTTGACAACTCAGAAGTAAACAGCAGCCTTCCCGGACAGCTAGCCCAAGCCACGAACAGGGTTTTATGGAGCTGAACCGTAGACAGTAGCGACGGCTATCTTCAACATTTCCCATGCATGATCTCTCATGCATTGCACCCCTGCTCTTCTCACACCATTTACCTTTTCCCGGCTTTCGAATTGTCCAGCGCTACGCCACTATTCTTTCAACATCCATGCCAACCATATCCATTCATTTTAACCAGGATATAACCCAGAGGATCATTTCTGTGAAACTGCTGCTCGAGTGCGCCTGGTTTTACCTTACCTACCTAGAAGTATGTCTTTCGGTTACGTCGCCGCATCTGCATATGCACATTCCGCGCAAATCCTCTATACCCCTACATCTTTACCGATCTCGATACCTGTGACGTCGGAAGCGCTTTCGGCCTTCTCACGGACATCGAGGTTCCTGCAACAGGTAGAGCTTCCCAACTGCTTCACGGACCGTGTGAGAAGATCAGGAGTGCGCGAAACAGCGTGTATGCATGCACCTCGCAGAGGCTCGCAGAGGGAGACCATTGGCTTGGGACCTCCGAGGAAGACCGTGCTACATTCGGAGACATTCCTCAAATTACGCTATACCCAGTGTTTCTGGGGTAGAGAATGAGCTCCTACCCCGAGAATTTGCGATCTGGCGAAGCTGCCAAAGCTGCAGATGTGATTAGGAGACCCTTCCGTGCGCCGGGAAAAGGGACACTAGTGACCACTGACAGTACTTACCCGAGGAATCGATGGCGAACAATATCAATTCAAAGCTGTGAATCGACGCCTATGAAGTCGCCTTGGAAATGATTACTGGACATACTGGATCATTCCTTTGTGTTCCGCAACTGGGCCAATCTTTTCGACCAGGCTTGTTTGGGGCTGCCTGGAAGCGGCGGAGATTTCGAGCCAAGCTTTCACTCATCGCCCCGACATAAAGAGGCTGGACGCTGGAGCATGATGGCCTGTAAAGTACTGCCGGGCTCTGCTTCGCCAGATGCCACTCAGTGGCCGCACAAACGATCCCAGGTGCGATTGTCGCGAGCGAAGCTTTGGGTGACTACGCTGTGCCGTAACATCGACCTCTTCTTCCTCCTCGTCCAACAAAGAAGCGTCTAGGACCGTACCTCAAGGTTTAACCCTGCAGCCATGCCTGCCGATGCTCTCGTATCCTCACTCTTACGACATTTGGTGTCGAAAACCCTCCCGGGCCGGGTCGACGAGGGGAGAAACCCCAGCCTGTGAACATCGACCACGCTCGCCGCTAAGGTGTCAGTGTTTGGGTACAGCATGGGTGCCATCGATCACGCCATCCGGCCTTTTCCAAAGCCGCCTCTGCGCTCGGTTTACGCTCGAGACGGTGAAGGGGGCTGCGGGCAGGCCGGAACACGACATCGATCCAGACCCTGACGGACGCCGTACCTCTGACCGATGCCGGAGACGGGCAACATTTCACGACCAGTAGTTATGAGGTGGAAGGGGATTTGCGAGGTCGAAAGAGATGGGCCGTGGTTCTCTCTATACTTGAAGCGAAGATGGGTGGCGACACTTGCACTATCGGCCCGACTGGAAAGGATTAGGGTGGGTGAGATAAGGCAGCGATACTTATGATTTCCGCCGTGATCCGACGATTGTGTCTACATTGCCAGCTCGACAACCAGTCATTACCCACCCAAAAAGAAACTTTGCAACGATAATGGAGCTTGGGGGGAGCCTGCAAGCCGAAACCTTGTCTAAAACTAAAACTTTTTTAAACTTGGACAAACCGCCGTGCAGGCGCCTACACCCCATCCTCCACCTCCTCCTCCTTTAAGCCGTCCGACAGCACGTCATCCTCCATCTCCACGTCCCCATCCCCGGCCCCATCCTCCCTCGCCTCCACATGCTCGCCTAATCCCGCAGCCGCGACGTTCCCCTCTACATCCTCCTTGACAGCCAGCTCGTCTTTGACGTCAGCATTCGTTTCTGCTTCGTCTTTGATGGCGTCTGGCTCGTCTTTGATATCAGCGTTGGATTGAGCTTTGGAGTTGTCGTGGAAGCGTTCTTTTGAATGATCCATAAGTGGCGTGTCCTCGTTGTAAAGACGCAGCAGCATGGCTTTGCGATCTTCTTTCGGCAGCATCAGGTTGAGTGAGTGGAGGCTGCGCCAGAGAGGGAGAACCATGCGCTCGCTGCAGAGATGATGTTAGCATGACCGACTGCACCTACGAAGAATAATAAAAATCGTACCCGAAGCTATCCCTCCCGTCCCCCTTCTCGACCCTCAGCACACAGCATCCCATGCCAACATCTCTAACCCTCTCCCCAATCTCCCCCAACCCCTTCCATCCCTTCCCATCCACCTTTGGAAACATCTCCACCAAAAGTGCCCTCAGTGTGCTCCTTTCCCATAATCTCACAACCCTCTTCTCCCCCACCCACGCCTCCAAAACTGGCAATCCTTCGCTCTGGATCCTCCATCTACATACTTCGGCAGATTGTACGTCTTGCTTGACGAACATCTTCACGCCGCAGTGTACGAATTTGATGCCAGAGCTTGCGTTGGCGGTCAGGATGGCGCGGGCAAGAGCGGAGGTGTAGTAGATTGTTTTGGAGGGGTGGCCGAGGGCGTTGCGGACCATAAATCTGTCTCGTGGGAATACGGGTGAGAGGTCGTAGAATTCGTAAATTGATCGCAGGTCCGGCTGGTCAGGGTCGAGGTATTTGAAGGGTTCTTCGTAGGGTTGCTTGTTCTTGTAGAATTGCTTCTGGTTCTCACCGAGCGGTGGAGCCGGAGAAGGGAGTGATGTTTGTGTTTCAGGACGACTCGCGTCGAGCTGAGCGGCTGGTGGTGGGGGCCAGTGTACTTGACGATCTTCATCGCCTTGGGGTGCTGGATCTTCGACTTCAATTCCGTCTCTGGTTTTGAGACGTTTGGTCGACATTGCAGCGTCAGTCTCAGCGTCGTGTTCTCGTTTGACGGCCGTGGTGGTGCTGCCGGGAGCGTTCTCTTGGTTTTGGCGGGCTGCTGCTGATACGCCTTCTGCGTAGTCGTTGGTTTGTGGTTGCACGATCTTATCGGCAGCTTCGATTTTTTGAAGTGGGTCGCTGCCGTTTGTGGTTTTGGCCTCGATCTCTTTGACAACGTCCATAATGGAAGTGGGCTCTGGCTCGGGTTTCTTGGATTCGGCTTCTGGTCTTGTTTTGATCTCGATTTTCTTCTCCAGGACAGTGATGAAAAATGCGCCCGTGTCTTGCAGGTGTCCGTAGACGCGCATACACCGGTCAAGCGAGACAGCCTCTGCTCTTTTGGTTGAGGGGAACATGAACTCGGATAGTCTTCCAAGACCTTCCTCGCCATTTTTGGCTTTCTCAGCTTCTACTGCTTGCCAGGATGGCCAGATCCTGCCTTGCTTGTCCATCACTTTCCAGTCGTTGAAGCCTTGCCGTCTCTTCAATTCAGGCAGAGCGCTACTGCAGTCAATGATGTCAACCTTAGACATGCCACCACATCGATCGATAGCTGTTGCTACGACTGCCTCGTTCTCCACGGGATTCATGCTGCAAGTTGAATAGACCACTCTCCCTCCGACTTTCAGCATTTGCAGTGCGCGGACCAGAATACGGACCTGCGTGGAGAACAGCCCAAGCGCATTGCCAGGATTCCAATCTTTCCAAACATTGACATTCTTTCGACAAGTTCCATCGCCAGAGCATGGCACATCGGCTAGTATGCGATCAAACTTGAGATATCTGTTTTTTGTTTCGCCGCCCTCTCGTATGGGATCGGTTGGAAGCTTTATGGACGGGTACATTGTTGCATCGTGATTCGTTACGATCAGGTTCGGGGAATTGAGTCTTTTCATCTGGTGTACGAGCATGTGCGCGCGCTTATAGTCGGCATCGTTGGCGATTAGCAACCCAGTGGTTCTCCCATCGTCCGACCAGTCGCCAGTTTGTTCTTCCTCTTCCATTTGTTCTTCCGTTAATCGACCGTCAGGGCTCGTTTCTCGCCCTTGGTCCATCTTCATCTTGCGGACTACTTTTCGCGTTCGAGCCTCCTCTCCACCATGGACCATTTCGATTAATTGAGCCGCTTTGCTACCAGGCGCCGCACACAAGTCCAAGACGGTCATGCCTGGTTTGACGTCCATGAGAAGCGGCGGGATCATGCTAACCACCTCCTGCCGACTTATATTTCCGACACTCGTCTCTGAGACCAAGAACTTTTGGAACGAAGCAAACGGTGGGAATTTGCGCACGACGCTCTTGGGTGTGGTCATCTGCCATGCCAATTGATCTGGGAACCATGATATAGCATTTGGCGGATTGACGAGCTCACCATTATGCTCTATAGAGGTGATCTCCGGTATGTAGCGGTCCTTCAGTAGCTGCTGCACCGGTAGAGCTTGCCTGCAGAATTCAAGCAATCAGCATGAGCCTATGAAATTGGTAGGGGCTTGAGTACCCTTTTGAACCAGTGAAACGAAAGCTATTTGGGAGTTCTCTTCGCAACGCAGTCCAGAAATCTTCCCTTTCGGCCTCTTCGACCAAGCCTAGTTCATTGTAGTATTGCTCATATTGTGCATTTGCTTTGGGCACTTCCGAGTAGTCTGTGCGAATTGATCGCTGACCACCCCCACGACCACCGCCTCTGCTCCCGCCTCGACCCTGCGACGAGAAGTGTTAGCTCCTTGCTTTGGAGGACCACGCGTCGGACATACTGACTCTTTTGCCCCCACGGTTACCCATTTTTGAGTAGTTTCACAAAAGGAAAAGCGGTGGTCGGCTCTCCAAGTAGTGAGCTCCAATGAATTTTGGGCTGGCGGTGAGGTCATGTAACTTTCTCCGACTTGGTACGGTTGGCTACAAGCTGCCTCATGCAATCCCTTTTCCGTTTCACTCGCAGATCATCCATTGACTTTAGCATCAACTTCAATTTCAAGTCACCTTCGTCTAATTCGCACGCAGGTATGCATGTTGGCTCAGAGACGCTCTTATCGCCTTCCTCTGGCTACAACGCGCCAGTGGCTTCCCACTACCTTAACCTCTTGCAAGAAGTTCAGAAACACAAAGAGGAACTAAACTTTATAGATAGACAGTGGTGGATGAACTGGAACTCCCAGAAAGTTCGCGCAGCTTGGAGCTCGATGCTAAGTTTTATTTGTTTGTCTACTTCCCGTTCGTACCTTCATCTTCAGGAGGTCTCAACACTACTCGAGAGACACGTCTCAACTCCATGTAAGGCCGAAAAACGCTCACTATCAGGCCCCTAGAGTACCTAGGGATCGACATTCAGGCATTCGCATTGACACTGGATTCCATTGACCCTGGAAAGTACCCTCGGTTTCATTCTTTTTTATCATCAGTGTATACTCCTAAAAAGGAGAACGCTGAGCCAGAGTCCTTCCTTTTACTCGATTTTCTATCGATTCTCTTCTATGCACCCTTTTTTCCATCCACCCTTGATTCATCAGGCATTCCGATCCGACTTCTGCATCGAAGGAAATGCCTTACACGTCCTCTATCTTCCAAGCATTCGCCTGAATTTTAGGCCTCGGCTACTCTCGCCCTGAACTAAGAGACCCCGCCTCGCCCCGCAAGAGGATCCATCGACAAGAACACTCATGCTATCTTCACTCTCTTTCCTTCTTTACATCCGCCCAGGGACCACATCAAAATGGCACCACCATCAGCGACGACCACACAAAGCGAAACCAATGGCTCCTATCCCTCCACCAAAGCGCCCCTTGAGCCCGGCTTAAGCGAATCCCGAGCCAGAGGGCAAATGGCACACTTCCCCGGCCCTCCCACCTTCACTGATAAATACGAAGAGCGCGAATACCTCAAAGGCCGACTCGCGGCCGCCTTCCGTATATTCGGGAAGTATGGCTTCGACGAAGGGGTGGCGGGACACATCACACTTCGAGATCCAGTGGACCCTACTACGTTTTGGGTGAACCCGTGGGGGGTGGCATTCTCGTTAATAAAGAGGAGTGAATTGATACAAGTGGACCACAGTGGAAAGATTATTGGTGGAGGGAGTGTCAAGTTGTTGAATACAGCTGCGTTTATGATACATGGCGCAGTGCATAAGGCGAGGCCGGATGTGATGTGTGCTGCGCACAGCCATAGTATCTATGGACGCTCCTTCTGCACCTTAGGCCAGAAGCTCGACACCATAACGCAAGATTCCTGCGCATTTCATGACGTGCGACTGAATTTGTCTTCCTGTTTGGATAAAGGTGCTGACAACCTCAACAGGACCACGTCCTCTACTCAACATTCAACGGCATCGTCCTTGCCGAAAAGGAAGGCGAAGAGATTGCACACGCCCTGGGAGACAAAAAGGCCGCTCTTCTCCAAAACCACGGCCTCCTGACGGTCGGCGGAACCATTGAAGCTGCGGTGTTCTGGTTCATGAGCCTCGAGAAATGCTGTCACGCGCAGCTGATGGCAGACGCCGCTGCTGGAGGCCGAGGTCACGAAACCGTAAAGATCAATGATGAGGATGCAGCATTCACATATAAGACTATTGGAACGCCAAGAGGCGGCTGGTTTAGTGCCAAGCCGCTGTTCGATGTCATTGAGAAGGAGTGTGGTGCAGATTATTTGCAATAGGTGTCAAATTTCACGGTCTCAAAATTGAAGGTATTCATATTTCGACGAAAATTGTCCGCATCGATTTTCGGCTGTATAAAAATATCCTCGCCTATGAGTAATCTTATGTGTATTCGGTTAATCAGTTAGATGGTTGGATTGGCAGTCTATGGAAACTCATTTCTACCGCTGTCGGTGCCGTTCTTTGACGTGATCGATATTTTGTGCAAAATCATTGGACTGCTATGCTGCCGTCCAGCTTTGGTTGCACACCTCCGTAGAGTGGAGGTTTTTTAATTGGGTCATCTTAGCTTGACGCGCCTGTACCAGTTTTTTGCTGCTTCTCAGCTTGCTTGGCCTTTCTATGTGTGTCGTTGGTGTTAGAGGCGTTGATGCTGTTGGGAAGAAGAAGAGGTGGAAGTGGAAGCCTGGGGAGCCTGCGGATGATACAAGAGGGTTACTGCGCTAGGCCTTTGTGACTGGGTTGAAAATGCAGCGCCTTCTCAGAGGGACGTCCTTGTTTTGATCCGGGAAAGATCAGTAGCTGTCCGGTCAGAAAGTCGCGAAGTTTCGAATAGTCACATTGGAATTTCACAATCGCATTCTTTGATTATATTTCTGGAGCCACCACGTAGCGCTGCTTGCATCCTTGCCGCTGCATTCTAGTGAAAAAGGAGCAAGCACCCGGAATTGCGTCCGCTCCTTCAAACCTCCATCACCCTCGAAATTAAATTACGAGCCCGATCCCCAGATTCCTCATGAGACTGCTCTTGAGATCCCTCACGAACCCGGCCCCAACTCCCCCTCCACAATCCTCCCAAGATCCCAGGCATACCTAACCAGTCCGTCATCCCCACCACCGTCCCCCTTGTCCCACCGATAAACCGAAGCAACCTCTTCTCTCATTTCCAGATCCAGATCGAAATGTCCCCTGTCTGGATCGTAAAGGTCTATCTTCGAAAGAACGAGGTGTGTCAGATTCGGAAGGTAATTTCTAATTTTCGCCAGTTCTTTGACCGGCATTTGACCCGGAGTTGCATCGAAGACCACCCTGTGTAGTTGAATACTTCGGAGGGTTCGCTGGTGCATCACGGCGAGATAGAGCAGTCCTTCTTCGCGGAGGGGGCAGTTGATTAGGGACAGGGATTCGAGTCGTGGGAAGGTGCAGTCATTGATCACACCAGCCTCACTGATTCCCTTGTGTTTTCGATACTCGAGCTCACAGGTGGCAGCCTCCAGACGATCCACGCTAAGCTCGGGGCCGGTGAGCAGGTTATCGAAGTACAAATGGGGTCCGCCCATTTCGAACCACTCGTCCTCGTTGGGGTACAATCCCTCGCACGAGAGACTGAGCCGCAGCGTCTTGAGACGCTTGAGGGCCGTGAACTGTTTCCGCCAATCTTGCACGGCGAAGCACGTTTGTACTGGGTCCTCGAGAGTGCCAATTTCTTGACTGATCCTGAGCTCGATGTCGAGATGCACGACTTGGTCTGGGATGCGCCAATGGTAGAGCCAGTTTTCGAAGGGTACCTCGCGGAGCTTCAAGCTGGTGATGCTGATCGTTAGGGAGGTCATGAGGTATGAGACCCCTCGTCCTAAAGTATCACTTTGATCATTCGTTACAGTAGGGAAGTTTCCGGACAGGTCGATGCCCATCTCGTCCCAAATCTTTTGGTAAGCCATTGCCGTTCGCTCAGGTTCATGGGTAGAGACTGAGTTTTCGACATGGTAGAGCGTGGGCAAGACCGCCATAGTCTCACGCAAGATCTTTCTGATCGCCTGAAGGACTTTTGTTAGAACTGCTTGAGCCTCACACAAGAATGGACGAAAGGAAGACCTTACGTCAAAATTGGGGATCTCATCCTCCCATTGAGCCTCCAAAGGCGCTATGACCAGCTCGTGGATCCTGGCAGAGTTTCGCACTCTCAATTCTAATGCCGACGAAAGTTCAGTCTCGTACAAGTGACGTAGATGTGCAACACAAGGAGAGCTGGGGTGCCAGCGGGGGTCACAGAAAGCAGTGGTCGTGACTGGCGTCCTTAGCTGGAGACGCTGAACGTGTATTGCAAGCCTGAGTTTTTCTCTGGCAAAAGTGATAATTCTGGATAAATGACTTTAGTCTGGATAGCTCATCATTCCGGGTGCATCAAACCTTTTCATATCAGCAAGCTTGAAGGAGCTGAAGTCAAGCACAACGTTCTTGAAGAGGATTGGAGTAGCCACAGTTTTGAACTATGAGCACGCATCAGCCAAACTCAATGTCTTGTCTCACAGAAGAATATGGTGGCAAGCGGGAGCCAGTTTGACTAACCCTATGGGAAACAAGTCTCAGGCTCTGCAAATCCTTGGTTGCAACCGGATCAAAGTGATTGATTCTTCGACCAACCAGAAACCTGACAATCATGACGAGCATCTCGTTTGGCAGCTCCCAAAGCAATGCCATGTTGACGATACCCAGCTTCAGATGGAAGTAAGGGCCTTCGACCAAAGATTAATCACAATAAGAATCCAATGGTATGGCTGTACTGTGGAAGACAGAGGCTGGAGACCGATGAAGTTCTTTAGCGTAGGAATGGAAGGCGCAGGGTAGAAACCGATGAAGAATTCTGGAGTAGCGAGGCTTTGCACGATCGGATTGAAAGTGTGTGCTGAGTTCCGGATGGTGTGCTTGCCTTTCAGAAGACGAGGGTTAGAGACCAACGGATAGCTTCAGAGTAGCAGTGGAGGACACAGGCTGAGGATCAATGCCAACTTCGAAGTACCAAGGATGTGTAGGATGGAAGAGAAAGTATGTGCTGAGCTCCGGATGTTAAGCTGCCAAAACAAACGCTATAAGCGCCTGCTTCACGTTTCTGACAAATTCACGGTATATATGTATAATAAGCGGCAGATTCATTCTGTCCGACAGCTTCTCGATGTATATATACATTGGCCACGTCTGTAAGCTACGGAAAACAGATGCCATAAGCGCCTTCTTCACGTTTCCGCAGAGATTTATATATAATAAGCCCCAGATTTTTTCCGTGCGACAGCTTCTCGGTGTACATTCACCTTAGCCGCGGTATTCACAGACTCTCATAGCCTTTGCACAGCTATGGATGTAGCCGCGGATGCCCGTCTTCACTTGTTGTTAAGGCTGCATTACTTTTACTACTGTGATCACTTGCGAACGGAATGAATAGACCAGGGCATATGATGCCAGAGAAAATGCACTGGCTGAGATAATGATTGTGTCAGTCACTTCAAGAGAAGATTTCTCGACAACTCTTAGGCCTACAATCTTTGCTGCTAAATTCACTCTTGAAAGGAGATAATGAAGCAACGCATAGAATCTGAGAGATGGTAAATAATGCTCAAGCATACTTCATTTGTCAATACTGTCCGTCTGCAAAAAACTTGAGATATGCTTTGTCTTGGCCACCAATATATCAAATCCTTTGGTACGTTCATGGAAGATACAGATACTAAGCTGTTTGATACTTTGCATCAGTTCTTGTAAACAGGATGGCGTTCAAAGGATGGCGTTCAACTCGTACTTGGCAAAATTTTCATTCGCATTGAAATTCAAGAAGAGGACAGGATAAATCGAATATGCAACTGTGCCGTCCTTGAGGCTTTTTAGAGTAGAATGCCGATGTGATTCCGTCCCTCACCTCCGCAACCTAATGTGAGAAAGCATCATTGAGTTGACATATGGAAGTCGTACAGACTTCGGAAGCACCTACATTTAGTGATTCATTTCTCTCTCAAGCGAAGTCATTGTTGAGCTAGGGATGTGAGATGAGGATGTGAAGAATGGGGTACTGATACAGTGTTCTTGTAAGGAAAGGTATCTGATCGTCTATGGTACGCAGATATGTAAATCCAATACCTGTGGTCCACGTGTGACGTCTGGAGGTTCAATCAATCTGAGATATCATTGTCTCTTGGATTAGGTCGTCTAACCACTCTGCGGGTTGCAGTATCTGATTCTGGGTCAAGGAGTGTCCGACACACCAAGGAAGGGCTTCACGTACCAATGGTGGCAGTATTGTTCTGAGAAGCATCCTCGGCGCTCTTACGCGCATCTTCCATCTCAGCGCGAAGATTCTTGACCTGCTGGCTCATGACTCGCCAGAACAAGAGGTGATCAAGCTCGTGACTCTCTGCACCAGCCTCCGGTAGGTCATCGATTGCTTTGCTCGTCCCTTTGTGAGACCCGACGATCATGAGAAGCGAAGTAATGAAACTTTCCTTAAGATAAGCGAAGCTGAAGCCTTCGGTGATCGCTGCAATAGCTTCGGAGAGCTTGGGTGGAAAGTCGACAGTAGTGTTGTTGGAAAGCTTAAATCTCCAGTAGTCGCAGTATTTGACCCTCTCAGGTAAGGCAGGAAGGACGAAATGGTACTTGCGGTCGAATCGACCTGGGCGCTTGGAGATACCTGCATCCAGCCTCTCGAGATAGTTGGTGCTTCCAAGCATCATGAGTCCCTCATTTGACTCCAAGCCATCGACTTCATTGAGAAAGAAGCTCTTGACCTTGTCTGTGATCAAGCTGTCGAGGTCCTCGAAGATTAAGAGACATGGGCTAGACAGTCTAGCTTTGACGAAGATTTCTCGGATAGCATACTCAGGGCCATGACTGTAGAATGAGTTAGCTTTGCGTGCAACTTATCAACAGAGAGTCACTTACCATCCGGCAAGAGATTTGACGTAGAGCGTGGGAACAGGGTCTGGACGCTTGTAGAGAGCATGCATGAGAGCCTTGATGGAAATAGTTTTGCCATTTCCAGGTAGGCCATGGAATATGATGCCCCTCTTCCATGGTACCGCAAACTCCCTGTATTCGTCTCTGCAGTCGAAGAAGCCTTCAACGTCGTTGACCAGTGTCTCTTTCATGTCCTTGTCCATGATCACATCGTCCCAGCTTGCATTCTGAACAGAAGCCCATAATTCTTTGTTCTTGGTCCAGCGCTCTTGATCGAACACCAGCACCTCGTCATGGACGTTGTTGTTCCACTTCGTAGCTGCAGCAATAAGCTCATCGGTAGCCTTGCAACGTCCATCAACAAGCCCATGGTCACGTTTGTGTAAGACGTAGTTGTTCTTGACTTGTCCAAAGCCTTGTTGGAAAGTAGCCGTATACACGATGAAGACCTCGCTCTTCCACTCATAGTCATATTTTCCAAAGTGGACCTTGTCCGTCATTTTGCCCTCCTCCTGAGAGATACGCTGGCTAGGTGGAACATGCAGACGCCATGCTGACAATGACTCGGTCTTGGTGTCTAGTTCTGCCTTGGCCTGTCCAGCTCGAGCAAAGGCAAGAAGGCCTGTGTGACCAGGCGTGACCGTCACGGTCCAGTCTGGATAACGGCCCCGAAGGGAAGATACGATGGCGGTCTCGCTAGATATTTGGAGGCCAGCATTGTGCTTTTGGTAGTCTTCAAAGACGTTGTCAGCAGCCTTATCGGTAGCGAAGGTCTCCTCCATCTTGTGGGTGTAGGAGGCTTCTCCTTTTCTCATAATCTAATATCTTTCGACAAGCCGGGCTCAGGAAAGTATTTCGGCTTTGGTACAGGAAGGCGTAGATGGCAAGGAGCTACAGAGTGTTCTTGCCATCGTAGGTGGAAACTCCCTACCTTATATACTAACCTGCAAGGCTACGCTTCCCGGGCATCTGCCCTGCTTGGATGCAACTCCAGGCAGAAGTGCATGGATCTGTCATCATTTCGGCTCCTAGCCTCGCCCGTGCCGACGGGCCTATGATTTCAAGGCGCCTCAATTGGAAAGCCTGATGTACGAGTCTCGTACAAGCATTTGAGGTCGAATGTCTCAGGTGGAATCAGCCTTGGAGTGAAGTCGGCAGAGTAGATTTTAGCCGCGAAGCGCGATCCAAGCTAGCCAGAAACGTTGTGCTTGAAGCCATCCAAACGCCCTTTCCCATTGCATCATCCAGCTCGACATCATGGACAACCAAGATGCGGAAAGAGCGAAGATAGCTGCAGATGCTGATAGAGAACTCACCCGTTTATGGCGGGCATGGCGAACGATACACCAAATGTGCCAGGACAGGGTACAAGCTTCCCATGCCTGTACTCCAGTGACACCCCGCTGACGTCCTCCACAAGGGCTACGAGATAGGAGAGGAAGAAGTCAAGATATCTCTCGAAGATTTCCGCAAGAACTACGCTGATCCTAGCGGTGCGCCTGAGTCTGTCCCCCAACCCCATTACTGTGCAATCCCCTCGTGAGTGAGTAACGACGAGACTGACACACCACCCAGCCGCAAGAAAATGAACACCTCCTTCAGACCCACGGACGCCATGATTGCAAAATACACCGCCCTACCTACAAAAGCCGAACCCAACCCTCAGCCCCAAATCGGCACCATCTGGATCGAATTCTCCTCCGACGCCAGCATCGGTATAAAACAAATGCGCGCCTTCGCCCACCACGTCAACCAGCATAAATTCTACACCGGCATTCTAGTTACGCAAGCATCCATTACGCCTGCAGCGCTAAAAATAATTCCCGTCGTTCTGCCTTCCATCATTGAAACGTTCCAAGAGCAAGATTTGTTAGTGAATATTACGCACCATGAACTGGTGCCAACGCATGAGCTGTTGAGTGCGGAGCAGAAGGTGGAATTACTGAAGCGGTATCGGTTGAAGGAGAGTCAATTGCCGAGGATCCAGGTGGGGGATCCGGTGGCGAAGTATTTGGGGTTGAGGAAGGGGCAGGTGGTGAAGATCATTAGGAGGAGTGAGACGGCGGGGAGGTATGCTAGTTATCGGTGGGCGATATGATTGAGAGAGGGGGTTGTCACAGCTTCTAACGGTCTTTGCTTGAGGTGAATGCAGGAGAGTGTGCTTGAGTCGCATTTCAAGATGGATTGATGGGAAGAGACACCTTATGCATGCTTTGCGGGATGCTTGTTTCGTCTTGCAGTAGAAATATCTGCAGTCAGTATGACCTCGTTCGGTGACCTGAAATGAAGGGATAGTAAAGGGAAAAAGCGCGGAGTTTAGGTGGAGGTGGTCATCGACAGAAATACCCAAGATTCAATGCAATGCCAGATCTCCAATTGCGCGTTCTCCTTTAATCTCCCTGATCTTTGTACCGTTATCTACCTTCTTGAATTGCTGCCATTGCTCAGTGCTGAGTGGTGACAACGTGTCGAGCTGCATGCTACGAAGCACTTTCTTAAAGGGACGGAGGCATCTCTTTATTCTTGCTGGCGACGTATTTGTACCATGGTATGATACAATATTGATCAATACTCATTCAGAAAAAGGCGCTCCCATTTGCTTATTAGTACAGTGTTTTTGATTTGCTATGTGCTGTAGAACAAGGGTACACATAAAATAGTATCAGTTGCTTCATCTACAATTTCGCCTTTTCCTTGACATCGTCTTTGAGCTTCGTGCTCTTGTCTGCCTTGGCTTGATCTCTCAACATCCTCCTGAGGATTTTCCCACTAGCAGATTTCGGTATGATTCTACAAGATGCCGGCGTCAGCACTTCTTCAGAGTACATCTCGACTTGAACGACGTCTCGATGGAGCCTACACAAGAGACGAGCATTACGGCAACCATTCTATGGCTGGTAAGAAGGGATGTCTTACCCAACAAACTCCAGTTCAGTGATCCACTTAGTCCTCGACTTTCTCTCTTGCACATATTTAATCAATTCCTGTCCAAATTCTTGGCTGCCTTCGAATTCATCTTTTGGGACAACGTAAGCCTTCGGTCTCTCGCCGGTATAGTCGTCTGGCACGCTCATTACAGCAGCGTCTTCCACTTTGGGGTGGCCAAGCAGCAAGTCTTCAAGTTCAGCAGGGGCTAACACCAATGCCTTTAACCTTGATTAATTCCTTTATGCGGTCGGTGATGGTTAGCATGCCCTCCTCGTCGATGATGCCTTGATCTCCGGTATGTAGCCAGCCGTCTTTGTCGAAAGTCTCAGCTGTGGCTTTGGGATTGTTGAGGTATCCCATCGTGATTTGGGGACCCCTAGTCAGAATCTTCGAAAAGCGCGTTAGATCAGCCAACCCATTATAGGAGATCTAACCTGCCCTTACCTCTCCGGGTTGATTGAGACCAAGCTCATTGCCATATAGATCAATTACTTTGATTTCTGTGCTTGCGCAGATTGTTCCCACAGTGTGACCGTACCTGTAATCATACTTCTCTGGTGGATGAGCCGTAATGCAAGAGCAAGACTCGGTCATACCATACGCTAGTAGAGATGTTTAATTTAAATGTTGATGGGCAAGACTAGAACTCGTACCTTGCTTGAACTCAGTCTGTGGGAACTTCTTCTTGAGAAGGTGGAGTATCTCTTCCGATAGAGGAGCAGCACCAGTAGAGAATCGGCGTAAGCAAGATAAGTCGTACTTATCGACGAGTGGGTCGCGAACAAGTCTGATTAGAATGGGCGGTACGAGGAGCAATTCTCGGAGCTGGTGTTTGACCACTGTATCTAGCAAGTCCTTCATTGTGAAAGCTGGAAGCATGTATACTTCAGCATTGATGGAGATAGGGAGGTGAAGGGCGTGGACCAGGCCAGTGACTGGTGGCGTTGATCATTAGCCATAAGCAACCCATGAGCTGTCTATTTTGGACAAAATTCCTAGGGTTTCGGCATTGTGACATTTCTCCAGCGCTATCCAGCCACAATCTGGAGTCGGGATACCACAAATATCTTGGGCTGCTGTACAAGAAACCGTGTAGCACTTACTGTGAAAGACAGGAAGTACAGCCAAAATCTTCTGCAGGTTGGGTGGTGTAATCATTTGTACCTGCAAGACCTGTGCGATCACGTTCTGATGAGCCTGAAACCAAGGGTATTAGGATGAGTACGGTATAGAGGCAAAACAGCATGGTGTCATACTATCATCACAGCCTTCGGCAACCCAGTCGTGCCAGAGCTGAAGCTCAAAAAAGCACAAACGTCCTTACTTTCCTTGCCTTCGGGAATCTTGAAGCTCGGAATCTGGCCGTTTTCCGCATATGATCTTCCAATATCCAAAAGTGTCTGCATGGCCGTGAAACCCTCTAGCTCGCCTTCAAGAAGAAACACCCGCTCCTTGGGAATCCCAGCGCTCTTTGCTGCTGCGGCAGCAACGTCCATTGACGCAGGTACGGTCATAAGGAACCTAGCACCGGCCTTGTTAAGTGCGTATGTCATCTCTTCGATGTTGTAGGCCGGCGACGCCCCAGAGACAACCCCACCTATTGCTCGCACTTTTCGTCAACCATGTAGCTTGGCCAGCCAGAAGACCACATAGCATACCAGCTCTCAGGGTTCCTAGCATAGCTACTGGATACCAGATATTGTTAGGGCTGAACAATGCCACTGCTTCCCCCTCTTTCAGTCCATATCGTTTGACCAACGCCGTCGAGAGGTAGGTCGTCGCCTCTTGAACCTGAGCGTAGTTGATCCGCTCGCCTGTGATGCCATTACTGTAGCCACGCAGTGCTGAGGACGGATGCTTTTTGAGCGAAGAGGAGGGAGAATCAAATAGCCAGTCCCAGATCGTGACATCTGTCGGCACTGTAGTCAATTGAGTGAGTCAGCCTTTTCTTCACAGACCTAGAGCTAAATGACGTACGCGGGATATCTGGCTGAGTGGACTTGAAAGGCATTTTGCCGGTCAGTAAAATGGTCTGTTTCACGGACGTAGATACATAGACAGGTGTGAGGAGAAAGCTTCTCACCAAAGCAGATCCCCTCACTGATAGTCCCGCAAGTTCCAGGTACAAGGGTTTTTGAGCGTCTGCGTTCCCTTTGCTGCGGGGATGGTGTCGCGGGGAAGGAGCGCTGGGGAAGGCTGAGGACGGCGCTATTTCCGTAATTCCGCCTATTCATATTCCTTGACCATCCTCGATCATCATTACTACTAACCTTCTACTCAGACTCTCGAGCTATGGCAACTCTTTCATCGTCACGGGAGCCAAATATAGTCGTGAGCCGGGCACCTTCCCCTGTGGATCGGGCGCGATCTCCTATCAGTCGGTCTACAACTCCAGTACCGAAAATTGGAGATACGGCTACGATCGTTGCCTTTAGAAATGCCAGAGACACCTACCGAAAATCTCTATCAGAAAAAGATATGAAACGTATCATGATACCTACTGGACCCGAAGATGTCGTCAATGAGATCGAAAAATGGCATGAAAGACACTCGGACAGCAAGGTTGCTGCCGGTGTCCGCGGTGGCCTCGTTCGTTTGCAAAGGTTCAGCGCCTCAATCGATATGCTTGCTCAAGGAACACCAAGCCCAGGATGTTTATTGTGGGGTAGCATCAAGTTCGTCCTGACGGTAAATACTATGCTTATTCTGTCGTCGTCTCGTTTCCTCTTCCTTGTAAGCATCGAAATCTTCGAGCCAATGAACAGCGCTGCCAAGCGCCCTCCCAATCTCTGGCATTTGTCGACAAGATTCATAGATCCTAGAAGATGTATCACAATGACATGTTCGTTGCTTATGCCTAGCTGTCTTCTCGTGTAGATTGTACAAGACGCAGCGGAGGCATACGAACAACTCTGCAAGGCTCTCACCCGGATGATCGATTGCTTGCCTCGGATTGAGCTTTATACGGAGACTTTTCTCGACTCAATATTAGTGGCACATTGCGTAAATGCGTTCTATGTTTCAATTATCGGGTTCTGGGCAAAAGCTTGCAAATTTTATAGGAGACGCCGACTGTGGAATTTCCTGCGTGTCATCTGGAACGACTTCAATACAGAATTCAGCGATCTCGAGTTTGAAATGATCAGGAACCGAGATAGAGTAGAAAGTACGTGACCTGGATCATGGCTTTCAAGAGCGCAAATGCCTAACGGACAAGTCAGGTGCTGCGCTTGCAGAACATATAGGGGAGTCGAAAGTTGCAAGAGTGAATCAAAAACTGATGAGTCTGGAAATATTGCATGCCCAGAGCTTGACACGGCGGAAGGAGATCACCGCGTGGCTGGCGCCTGCTGCCTACGATGTCGAATACTACTCAAATGATCTCGCTAGCGCAAGAGCACTCCGTCATCCGAAGACTTGCATCTGGGTCCTGGACAAGACTGAAGTGATGCAGCTCTGTGATACAAGCCACAGGTCTGGGCAATCACTATTGTGGATCTGTGCGAACCCTGGGGCAGGCAAGACGATACTGTCTTCGTTCCTGATAGATCATTTTGAGTCCGAGGAACCGGATCCTGCCAGAGAAGATGTGTTCTACTTTTTCTGCAAGAAAACTGACGTCGACAAGAATACACCTACTGCAATTATACGATCTCTTCTCTATCAGCTGTATAAGTCGGTCAAAGGTCAAGTGACAATGGAGTCTCTGAATGATGACTTGGGACTCGCCTTGGATAGATCTGGGCAGCAGAGAGCGGTAAATTTTGCTGTCCTCTGGCAGCTGTTCTCCACTCATGTCAAAAGTCTGACCCCGGCAACAGTAATTTTAGATGCGTTGGATGAATGCCAAGATCCCAGCCGATTGATTCAAGGTCTGATAGGGCTTTCTACGCTGAGATCTATCAAGGTGATAGTGACGAGTCGCAAGGAATCGCATCTACACAACGAACTGAAAAATGTTTCCTCCATCGAGATAGCTCCGGAGGACATCAATGCTGATATCGCAGCTTATGTCGAAGCCAAAATCGAAGCGTCTTCCCGGCTTTCACATCCCTTGGTGCGTGGTCTAGTCTTCACAAAGCTATGCAATGCCCATGACGGGATGTTCTTGTGGGTCTATCTTATGCTCAAGGAGCTCAAGTCTTGCTTTTCGATGGTTCAAGTCCAAGATGCGTTGGCAAAGTTACCGACGGGCCTGGATGGAATGTATAAGAGCATTCTGCAAAGACTTCAAACCACACTTACCCGTTCCTCCTTCGATCTTTGTTCTAAGGTACTCATATGGGTTGTCACGGCTGTTGTAGGTAGCATTCTAGTCCTAAGTCGGCTGCATGAGGGACTGACATCTCTTCAGCGCCCACTTGGTATTGACGAGATCAAGCAAGCTCTCACCCTCCACTACGAGATGGATGGTGATACTCTACTTACGGATGACCGATCGTTTCCTTACTCCGACAAGGACGTCGAATTGATATGTGGTTCATTGGTTACGATCCGCAAAGGAACTTTGCAAGTGATCCACCTAACAGTCAAGGAGTTTCTAAGATCACGACATAAAAAAGATCGTTCTGCTTTCTCTAGCCTTCTCGTTGACCCTGAACGTGGGAGTCTGCAGCTCACGCTAGTGTGTTTGCGATGCGTTGCCACCAATGCCGAGCCTCTAGTAGACTTGGGATCCAAAGCTCCACAAATAGATTGGGCCTTCGAAACTGACACACTTGACCGCTGTCAAGCTCGAGCACCTCTGCTTGAATATGCAAGTTTCTCCTGGTTGGTGCATTTGATAGACTGCAAGCTGGATGACTTACTCGAGGTCACTCCGACATTTGAGAAGACATTTAATTCCCCAGCAACTTTTTCTTGGGTCGAAACGTGTATGGCTTCGCAACCGGACACCACATTACGCCTATTGGTAGGTGTCGATGAGGTTCGTGACAGATTCTACGGTTCTAGGGAAGACCCTTGGCCTCGACAAGAAGCCAGCTCCCAATTTCTCGCCAGCTGGTGCATTGCAATGTCGCGGGTGTTCGAAGAGTATGGTGGAATTCTTGCTCGACGACCCTGGGAAATCTATGTCATAGATTTGTGCGATATCTTTAGTGTTGACCCAAGTCTACGAAAGCTGTGGCAGGAGCACGGCGAGACTCCTTTAAGGAAAAAGGACCTGCACTTGAACAAATATCGAGCTCCTCATCCACCGCAGGTAAAGCCCCAGCCGCACCTCCAATTGCAACAAAGCCTCCATATCGGGTCTTCGAACCAGGAGCCGGTCTTTCTGGTCCACGATGAGGGTCGAAATGTCTACATCTGGGGAGAAACCGTGATTAGAGCTGATAATCAGGCTATTTGTGTCCAACATGACGAGACAGGACACCGTCTACCCCCAGCCGAAGAGTTCGGTGGAGGGCCGGACCAGATATGGCGGCTTATTGACCTTGAATTGAGCCCAAGCGGTGGGTACCTCGCCTTAGTCTATATTACAGAGTTTCCCAGTTCGAACGCAGCACCCTGGAACCCTCGCGAATTGACAGTTGTCTGGAAACTTGATGAAAACATGAGCTTCAAAAGACGGATGAATTGCGAGCCTTGGGCGAGGGTTGTTTTCAGAATTGAGTCCAGTCCCGCGCTTTTCATGGATGGCTCGAGAGCTGTCATGTTCAAGGATGACCGCCATTGCGTTACTCCAAGCGGGATGTTGGATCTTCTTACAGGTAGCAGACGACCGCTTCCTGATGGTATCCGTGATTACGTTGGTTCGTACCATTATATGTTCTACAGCTGTAATGGCCAATATCTGTTTAGTTCTGTGCCTGACGCCCATGAGTCGTCCGAGGAATACTCCATCCAAGCTAGGCGAGTTGACCCCTTTGAACCAAGCCCGTCTGTCAATTTTTCGTGGGAAGATAAAAGGAGATATTTAGTCGACGTAAGTCCTACTGGTCGATACCTGGTGCTGGGAGTGCCATTCGGTCATCTTGCATTCAATTTTGGAGAAGAAATATTATACCTTTACGACACAGATTCCAAAAAGCTCATTGAACTTCGGTTCCCTGAGCCACTGAACTACTGGGAGGGCAAATTCCACTTCACACGGCATGAAACAAGGCTTATTAGCTTTCTCCTGTGTCACCCTAGTAAATTGCATGTGATGATTTGGGATTGTCTTGCAACCGCACCTAGGCTTACGAGTCATGCCACGAGCCCGGCCAACTCGCACCTAGATTTGGTACCACAGCGATACCAGATCCATGTGCACAAGGCCGCAACTTCGGCAGTGATGGTCACCGATACGAGATCAATACAGCGGATAGAGCTTGGTGATGAGATAAAGTTCCTCGATGCTAACAAGACGATTGACGACTATTCCTATAGACTATCGACTGTCTCGAGAGATGGTTCACACTGGGCTTTGCTGTGCTACGGGCGGGAGGGTGGGAAGGTACAGATCATAGATCTGACGTCGCCCGACGCACCCGCTCGCCATTTTGACCTTGAATGGTCGCAAAGCGATATTCCAAGGGTTCTTACCCAGGGCACTAGTTTTCCTATAGGTTTCAGTCCGGACCTCCGTGTACTTATAATCAACGCAGAAGTTTTCGACATCACCACCACCGAGGGCGACGACCTTTCGAAAAGGTTGACCCTAACCCCTTTCACAATGGAGGCTCTCCCAACCTTGCTCGAACCTCACCGGCACAAAATCCCGTCCTGGGGTCTGGATTGCCAGATCAGTGCGTGCAATTCTTATGTCATCTACATGGGCAGAGGCGACCAGTGGGGGGACACATCCAGATACTCTTCAGCTATCTTTTTATACCGTATAGATCTCCAGAAGAGGACGTCAGCCCGACTTGAGCTGATACTACCCGAGGGATTAATTTCTCTGAATGCCTCTCTCCACCCGTCGCTGCCTTTGATGACGATAAGCTATGCATCACCAACATCGACCGAGCTCGAGGATATTCGAGAAAGGGCTCCTCCATTGCGTCTCGCCATATTCGACCTCATGAGATTGGAAAAGAGGGTCCTCGAGAATCCTAAGGGTCAAGCCACGAAGGCTATGGCAGAGTAAGATGATCTCCTAGAACTCGTCTCTGACGATTGAATGCTTAAGATAACATTCAATTTAGGTCCTGGCGGAGAAACGGCTTTCTACCTCGGCTTCTGTTCTCTGACTCTGGCGAATTCGCCTATCTCGAGGGAAGAGGCGAGCCTGAAGCATTATGGTTTCAGTCAATTTGTCAGATGGACATCAACCCCGTACCTTCTCGATTCATCTGCGATTCCATTTCACTGGATAATTCCCTCGTAATCTTTCACGACGGCAATAATGCCTCTGTCGCACTCGAGCTCATAAAATTCGATGACAACGGTTTCTGGATAGGCACAAGACCCGCGGTGGTGCTACGTGATATCGCCGCATACTCGTCGCATTCCGCTGTTGCTGACCGGTACCTTCTTCTTGGCGCCAACGATGACGAAAAAATGCGTCTGCTAATTGCCCCGACGGATGGACGGACTCCGGTCATCAAGACCCTCTCACTCACATTTGCTGAGGCAAGAGCGAGACTGGAAAAGGAGTGGCAGAGGCTGCACGCCAACTCCCAAGACCAAGATCTCAGCGAGACTGTCTAATTTGGCAATGGCCACTGGCACATTTGGGATCTTTTGCATGCGGGAGGAACGATTTATCCCAAGGGTGTATCCAAAGTGATTTTCCAGGCATATGACTCATGATTCCTGGGAAAGTGGACAGAGAATTCTGTGAGAACTTGCTGGAATGGCCGCCGAAGGATTATTTCGGATTGGGAGTGGAACTCTTGCTGCTTGGCGGCGGACTGTGGGGCCTGGGATGGAAGAACAGTCTTGATAGGATACAGAGGCGGTTTCACAAGAGCGTTGGGAGACTTGGGGGGGGGCGCATGAGGTTTACTATCAGATGCGAAGGTCCGGGCCTTGACGAATCAAAAGACTCTGTGCCGTCAGTGGCGAGGTATTGGGTTATTCATGAAAGGTTTCCTGTTTCTATCTCCATTCTATAAGCTAGACAGTATTCTGTTCCTGCCTCCGATAGTCTTCCACGCTTTCCATGACGACAACGCGGCCTGCAAGTGTTCGATCATTATCATGTGTCCGACCCTGCTCGCGCTCTACTAGTCATATAGAAGAGCATGTGCGAGCTAGCACAGGTTTACCGATTGTTCTCCGAGCTCACACAGCCTCCCAAACGGCTCGAATAGCATCGAAGTCGATTGCTTCCACCACTCTGAAGCTTATCGTGTCGCTCCATTACCATTCCCGCCTGCTCAGGTGCGGCCTTTGGAAACAAGTCCGCCAGCGCTCTGAGAACGGTGGATCCATCGTCCTCGGCGTTTAGAGACTCTTCGAACAGCCGCAACTCGTCCTCACCTTCGCCTAAAGCCCGATGGGCGCGAGCGGTGCACAAGGTTACGTACACCCGCGCTTGGTTTGGGACTAACCCCGCCTCGAGTAAACCTCTTGGAGCATCTTCGTCCAGTTTCAGGCAGAGATGATGCTTTAAGAATTCCGTCACATGGTCATATTGAGCAATGGCTTTACTCAATTTTCCAGCGACATATGCTTTATCTCCTTCGACAAGGTAAGCCTGTGAGACATTTTGTATTTGCTCCGCAGTCTTAGATCCTGATCCAGCACGATGCAGGATTTCGTCAACGCAAGCTGGGTCGACAGAACCTTGAATGGTCAGGTTCTGTAAGCCGCAGTGAAGACCGCAATTCCAAACTTCCGACTGGCTTCGTCTCACTTTGTTGGCGGTCAAGTACTCTGAACGTGTATTGCTCGAATAATGCCACCAATTTTTGATGGCTGTTTGCATTTCGTGGAACTGCTTTCTACAATTCTTTATCTTTCAAGGAGGTAGATACAAGCTCTACAGAGTCGCTAACCCGCCAAATATCTTTCGTCAATTCAACACCGTCAATTTCGGTCCGAATGGGTTTTGTTGTAGGCCCACAACTCACGCTGGCGCTTACACCTCGCGGCAATTGCTTACCAGCCTTGAGAAATAGGGAACTCAATTACCTCGTGGCCTGCCTGGCCGTCTCCGGCGTCGATACGCCGCAAGCTGTCCACTTCGGCCTTCTTTGCAGTATGCCAGCAGATTGTCCAGTTCTTTGAGGATAGCGCTCTTGATTTCGATCCGGACGGACCTGGTGGTATAAACCGCTGCACGATATTTGGGAGACCGACCTCGAAATTGGCAATGTTATCGCAGACAAATCCGAATCGTGGAGCAAACCATGGATTCCCACGTGTCGTCGAGTCAGCTTTGAGACTAATGAAGACTGATGCCAATACCTCCAAGGATAAGTCCACCGATTCCAACATCGAACACACGTCCGCCCACGATGGCAAGGCCCATAGCATCGAGCTTGGAATAAATTGCTGACCACCGCGTCCCACCGCCTGCAGATGTAATTTTGCGACCTGCCGAAACAGAGACAGATGTAAAGGAGCTCAGATCGATGGTCACTCCGCCTGCGATATTAGCAGATCCGGCCCAGAACATGTGACCACCACCACGTATAGCGAATTGACAGTGAAGCTTGGCGAGTTCTGAAACAGCAACGGAGACATCGTTCGTGGAGTTGGGGGTCAATCTGCATGCAGGAATCACGCTTTGCTCTTGGACCGACCAGTATCCAAGCGTAGTGTCATTCTGCTCGCTGATGAAGACAGTAGATCCAAGAAAGGAAATTTTACTGCCGAGATTGGCTTGCAATGCAGAGCATTAATGCGATTTATTAGTGAAGTCTTGATGGAATTGGAGTGCGCTCACGCAGTGAGCGCCTTTGCTAGTTAATCTAGCCACCACACTGGAATGTCCAACGAAAGGAGCCTCGTAGAGCACATTACCAAGCACTAGAGCTACCAGCAAGCATGTAGGCAATACCAACTTCATGGTGCGACTTTATTTGGTGTCTCAATCTAAACGACAATTTTGATGGCTTTGAAAGAGGGGGAGCAAAGGCTTCATACAAGACATCTGAAAGCTTGGACTTGACTAAGGGGTTTTCTATTGGGTGGCACTGCCACATCCATTCTGTGGATGCGGACGAATCTCGAGATCCCTTGATGAGAATGATAGACTAGTCGCTGGTGTGCCATTGAAGCCGTGGGATTGTAGAGACGGGATCTGCAAGAAAAAGGGCGGCGTCGATGATCAGCCAGCCGCACCAATCGTGCCTATCTCAACAAGCAGCACACACGAGATACTTCCCCGCCTCGCAATGTCTGCCCAACGTAGTCTGATGTAGTTTAGGAGTCAATCTCGAATCGTAAAAGCGCATTAACGCCGGGGAAGTCATTCCTTCACTCTTCACTAGATTGTGCAGCATCAAGTACTTTCCGTGTCTTCGCGTCTCTCCCCTTCGTATCAACGACCCCATAAGCTTCCTTTGTCTGATAGTAGATGTTCTTCTCCCATCCTTCGCCCGTGTTCACCTTCCCGATGTCATCCCAACAAGCCTGTACCGTAGCACCAATATTCTTGAAGAAAGCCTCAATCCCACCCTCACCCCCTCCGGCCTGATAGCTCTTGAAAGGGCCGGAGACAGCCCATCGTGGACCAAGGCTATTCTCCATGACGCTATCGATATCTTCGACCGAAGCCACACCCTCATTGACCAGATGTATGGCTTCCCTCAAAAGGGCGAAGGCAAGTCTGTTACCCGCGAACCCTGTGATTTCTTTCTGGAGCAAGACAGGGACTTTGCCCATGCTCTTCCAGAACTCCATCGTCCGCAATATCACTTTCGGGCTTGTATATGGAGAAGGGACCACTTCGATTAAAGGCATGACATGAGGTGGGTTCCATGGGTGCGCAACGATTAGGCGGGAGCGGTCTTTCATGTCGGTGGACTGGGTTGAGGCAGAAATGCCACTCGTGGAGCTCCAGAGTAAGGCGTCGGGTGGGCAGTGCTGCTCGACCTTAGGCCAGAGGGCGGTCTTGAAGGCGGCATTCTCCGGCCCTTGCTCTTGGATGATACTCGCTTTCGACACTGCGGTCTCCAGATTATTATCAACGATTAATGTATTGCTTCTGGCGTGTCCTAGGACATCGTCTAGGGTCACATCATAGCCACCTGTCACGTAGACTTTCTTCGTAATCTCTGCATTGGTGTATGCAGGCAGTGTGTTGAGTATGTACTCTTCAATGTCAGGCCGGGAGTCGTGGATGGTCAGCTCGAGGCTCGACGCTCCTTGGGAAATAGCTTGTTCGAAATGTAGAGCTACGAAAGAAAGGCCAATGGTGCCAGCACCAATCAATGTGATTTTTAATGGCTCATTCTGAGACATGGTGGCATGCAGGTGATGGTCCGCCTGGTGGATCCTTCTGCGGCTGCGCTTACAAGTACAACATAAATTTGTCTCAAAAATGCAAGGGTAATCTTAAACGATAGAAAAAATAGCAACCATTGGGTATAAGACCCCATGGCAAACGAAGAGTCAGACTACAGACGAGTTTTGAGAAAGATGCTTGAAAGCACTAGACACGTCCATCAATTTGGAGGCATTTCGTCACCTCTCTACATCAGATCCTTCATCGTTTTGCCGCAGACATTGGCGGATGACCCCCACAAGATGCCGTGGTGCAGGTCTCAGGAGGTGGATCCAATGACTACGAGAGCGGCAAAGAGTAATCTTCCGCACAATTCGCGCCCTGCATGAAGGCTTCCTAGGGTCCAGCTACAATTCTAGCATGTCGACTCGCATCCCTCGCATCTGTCCAGTACCGGGTCCTCATCGATTTTGATACACGTTCCGGGTAATGCCATCCAGAAGATCGGGAGGGTAGAGATAGTAACGCGCCAAGTGGATCTTATTCAATGAATTCATGTGCCACCGCAGCTCTTTCCCTCCCTCTCATCTCCCGCGTCAGTTGTGTTACCTTTGTTAAGAGCGGTACTTTCGCCCCTGTAAGGAAGCTGTCTTCTACGAACAGTAGCATTAATCAATGCTCGCAGCACGCTTCAATATTTCCAATACGATCCTGTCGTTCCTCGCTTTCCTCTCTTCCGCAACAGCAGATCCCGTCTGCGACCTAATATATGGCCAGCCAATCTATAATGATTGTCGTGACCTCGTGCTCGCGTTACATGACGGTTGGCCAGGACAAACTACTGATCGAAGAGAACATTACTTCTCCATACGTGGAGAAGAGCCCCCCCCTTGGATCAATCCTGTAGCTCGAAATTTTCGAGAATACGTGCCGAGATTTGTGCTTCAAGGTCAGCCAGCTCTCAATCATGATTGCAGGCCTTCTTCCGACTGTTGTGAATCATGGTACAGGCCATTGCAAAGTCGCGATGACATCGATACGCCTTCTCAACGAAACAACCACGAGTGATTCCGCATACTGGCCCGACATCTGGCTGAACGCCAACTCGGTACTCACCCGTTGTGTGGATCTCGGTATCGGAGGGTACCACCATGTAGGTACGAAGAACCTCAGAAGACTATCTTACTATCTTTCACTTTTGAAGCTACTCAAAGCTAACTCTACTTGAGCACTATCAGGCTCCTTGAACAGACTGATACTTACACTCTATGCACCTGGCTCTATTTATGATACTCAAATTGAGCACATACTCGATCAAGGTGGGGTTGTTTGCTCTAAGGAAGCCGTGTCATGGGGCAAATTACCTCAAGATTCCGAAGTCATCTCAGGATCAATCAGTTGCGGCTCTGCGATAGAGCTTGCGATGCAAGAACCGACATCAGAATGCTGCAACTCATCAACAAGTCAGATTCAATCGATCAAGCGTGGGAATGGGACCTTTTGTTTCTCCTGCGGCGCAAATTTAGAGGCTAATTCATAGGATCTTCCATCAGATTGAGATTTGGCCTTGCTATTTCGATGATCTGTAAAAGGAGCCTTTGTCATCTTGTGCTCTTCTACCAGTGTTTGTCGCTACCTTTCAAAACTTGCCCTTTTCGCCAATGCCTCCTTGCCCAGCTCCCCATCGTTCTCCCCCAAATGTGCCTAACCAATCAAAGCGAATGGGCATGCACCGTTATAGTCACGGTCAGGCACAACATTATACTGCCGTGACGAGGCAGCTGAGTTCCTAGAGAAGTCAGTCCTGCGGCCAAATACCACAATTCTCAGCAATGCTTACCAATAAATGCAGCGAGCATGGTGTTGGCAACGTGTGATACATTGGCAGTCAAAACGAATAGGTAATCATGGTATGTGTGCCAATCTTGTCTATTCTAAGTGCAACTTTGGAACCTAAGTACATGATACCAAGCCACTACCTTGCCGACCTTACTACTTTCCCAACCCTATCTATACCTTGCCGATTTCCTAACAGTTGGCCCCAACAAGAAAAAGCACCCCTTGTTACTAGATAGTTCTTCAAGCAATGCATTTGACGCTATCGTGCAGCACTACTAACCCAGTGCCGTGATACCTTGCCACAGGGCAAGGCTTCAGTCCGTCAAGTTTTACCTACGCATATCCGCCTTAACTTCAAGGTAATCTTTCAACATCTTCTTGCCGAGTTCCTTGTCCTTTCCCTTGCCATGCTTGCTGGGGGTATCGTTGGCTCGAAGATGGTCGTCATCGGTACTCTCAACCACGATCACTGCGCCCCTGTCAGCATATTCGCAGTCCAAAGTTATAGAATGGGTCTGATCTACATTCGTCCTTTTTCGTGGCCGTACCTGCCGCCGCTTTCCCAGCCTTCTTCTCTCTGTCCGCCGCAGGGCCTATTGGCAGAGTCATCACAACGTCCATATTATAGCATGTGGTACATGAATGAACGCCGGCGAATCCCAACATCTGACCCCTCTGCACTTCTAGCGTACGCTCAAACCAATATACTCCTTGACTTGCTTCGCCCGTGGGCGAGGTGAATGAATCAGGTTTTAGCGTGTGGAGCATAGGCCTGGTAGATCACGGCCGCGACGATTATTCGCTGCATCTGGGAGCGTGCCTTTGCCATAGAGATGGCGCTCATCCCTCCCCTACGCCCATCATAGGTCCGCACGTCGTCCACGTTGTGTCTCCAGTAGAGTACGAAGTGATTGGCGTTCATGTGCCGGATGACTCCGATCCAGCGGTAGTCTACAATCCTCCCACACTTAAACCAAGGTCGCGAGGCGGAAACGGTAATGTCATCGAGAATCTCTTTTTTTGCCTGCGCGCCTATCTGCTCGAGTCCATAGCTTACGACCAGGAACGGCGGCAGTCGATCCAGCACAAAGGTGAGTGGTGCCAATCGCTGCAAACAACGTTCGCACCCCAATTGTTTGAGACCATCTAGATCACCTGACGTCTTTGCCTTGAAGGGGAGGTTCACCCAGTCCTTCCAGGCTCTGGCTTCGGCGCGTTTCGCATTATTGTCGGTCTCGAAGCCGGTATGGTGGACTCGGAAGGCCGAATCGTCGTCGTAAGTTTTCACAGTGCAGCCGAGACACTGGTAGCCACCCTTCTGCGTCCTACTCAGGTGTGTTGGGGACTGGCTTAGGAAGGGGAGTTGGTGGAGGGAGATCAAGGCCACGATAGTAGGCGCTAGGGGCACGAAGTAGTAGCCCTTGATACCGCTCTGAAATAGAAGGAACGATATCACGACTCTCAGAACGAGAGTAGGGAGGTGGAGGCTCTGCTGGAGTCTCTTGTTGTAAGGTGACAGGCTGACGGACTGAGTTAAGGCGAGCCGTACTTGGAGCGATCGCTTCCGAATAGGCGGTTCTGGGATGCGGAGGTGTGCCAACAGGCATTCGCACGCTTCCTCTAGGTACAGGCCGGTCAGGTAAGCGAGAAAAGATCTCAGGTAGAAGAACCCTCAAAGATTCAAGATCGTATGTTTCATTCAAGGAACGAACATCATCAGAATCGATAGAAGAAGTGGACTCGGTCGATGTAGACTGAGAGGGAGAAGGACTGTTTGGATGTTCTTGTCCAGGCTGCTCAGATGCAGGAGTTGAAGCTGAAGTGGCAGGTACTGCGGTTGACTGAGCCGAAGATACAGAAGGACGCAGGTGTGACATTCCAAGATCCCGTCTAGACCCCGGCGCATTGGCGATAGGGAAAGGAAGTTCGCGATAAGCAGAAGACCGAACAGGAGCAACGCGAGAATAATTCGGAGGAGGATGAGAAGGTTGAACAGGTAGCTGCTGATTTCCAGGTTGAACCCGAGTTGGTGGTTGAACCGGAGGTGCAGGTTGGGGATGGCTTGCAGGTTGAAACTGAGGCACAGGAACAAGCGTCGGAGGTCGACTTAAAGGCCACACGTGAATGGTGGGAGGATCGGCGGGTGCACCGGTGTGCCCCAGGATACGCTACGGCATCCTTCGAAAAGAAGGTGGAGTATATAATCGTGTG
The DNA here is from genome assembly GCF_014066315.1 of Letharia lupina. Taxonomy (NCBI): domain Eukaryota; kingdom Fungi; phylum Ascomycota; class Lecanoromycetes; order Lecanorales; family Parmeliaceae; genus Letharia; species Letharia lupina. The sequence continues at coordinate 1,059,435 of NW_023502978.1, read as the reverse complement.
GGAGAAAACCGCCTTTGCGCTCATCTGGAGTTGCATATAAACGAGTACGGATCAACGTGACGAGGGCATCTCTGGTCTCGTTCAGTTCGTCTTGCGTCAAATCTTGCCAAGGACGGGCGATGGTCGCCCTCATCCAGAACCCATGTCCTCACGGGCAACGGGAAGTCTCGGCAGGCGCCATGTCGAGTGCAGAGATGGCGTGCCGAGGTGGTCAGGCAGCTGAGTGCGGCGAGGCTGGCAGATCTCGAGCTTGAAAAGCCTGAGCCGAAGCCCAAACATACTGTAAAAAACACTGAGGCACCATGCCCCATGGAGGTGGTGTTGGACATGGCTATGCCGCAGAGAAGATCCATGACTCTTCCAATCCCTCATGACCGCGCACGGCCGGATCAATTTCTGTTGCATTGGTCTTGATTGATCTCAACGTCGCAAACATGGCCTGCGATGCGGCCGACATCGGCGAGGTGTTCACGTCGAGGTCTATTGCTATTGGGCTTTGCTCAAGTCTCCAATTTGCCCCTAAAATGTAAGCCCCAGAAATGGAAGACCATGGCTTTTCGTCATCAACGAACAAGGGATAATGTGCCACGTGAAGTCATTCAACGTCCACTAGCTGCATGGAGAAAGGGGAGGGCCTCCGGCTAGGAGAATCTGGACAAATAGGCACATGTCGATTGAGGGCGTTTGACGGTTGTTGGCAGGTCCATCCCATAGAACGAAGCATCACAGCTTGTTTACTGGGCTTCTGAATCGGCTTCAGCCGGAAGTGAGGAGCGTCCGAGCCGCCAGCGATATCAAACTTCATTGTTGGTAAGAGTATCCCCACATTTTTGGTGCCGCTCAATCGTGTCCCTCAGAGCGCTCACACAACATAACGTGTCGTCCTTGCAAAACCAGTGGTTCCCGAACAGCCAAGACTCTCTTTCGTGCTTTCCTGGAAGACGACGCGACCCCAGTTCGATTGTCTCGCCCCAAGCATTCCAAGCCGGCCGATAATTTGTGCCTCTTCTTCCACTTTTCGGGCTTCGGCAGCTGTGGCATACTCTTCGGTCCACACCTGTAGCGCTTGTCTACCGGTAGACTTGATCGGCAGTCGAGGGAAGTGACGTCGTCCTCGCTGAGTTCGTCAAAAAATGTCTACCGTCTAAAGTGTGGTCTGATCCTCGCCACAAATCTGACCTCTCGTGATCTGAGCGTTTAGATCTCCCTTTGTCTCCTGTAAGCGTATTTTGTTCAAAGACTTGATGAGCTTTCTGGTCGTTCTCACTTCAATGCGGAGGTCGCAGACTTCAAAAACTACTGCGGCCATTGTTTTTGGATTCAAGGAGACAGGCGAGAGGTAATCGAACCATACGTGTTAAGATAGCTCTATTATATGAGAAGAAGCTAATGAACAGGAGACTGGTCGATACCAGTGGAGTGATGTTAAAAGAAAGAACTTTCAAAGGAGAAACATCAAAACGGGTATTTGTAACATCCCTTCTTCCAGTCGTCCTTGCCAATGTGCTGAGAAATATAGATACGGCTAATAAGCGCAGAGTTGGTCATCAATGAAGGCTTTCGAGTTGATAATGCCGTAAGTAGCGCGTTGCTGAAATCGCATTAGCATTCGTAATCAGACTAGATAGAGGGAACTTACGTTGCTGATGGAGTCTCTGACAGCCTCCACGGCAGTCTTTCGAGCCTTCCACGGTTGCCATTTGGTGATGTCCGTGGCTTTGAGAGATTCGCCGACGGCATCATCAATCTGAAGCACCTGGTCGATCCCGATTAGATGATCGACTTTATTGTGAGATGCGAATGCGTCAGCTGGAGACAGTGGGAACATGGAGAGCGTGTTTATCATGGTGATATAAGGGTCATGGTGATATAAGGGCTGGATAAGGCCGGAGATGCTTTCGACAGGAAACTTGATGCTTTTGAATGCGGGAAAGAGATATGGATTTAGTAAACCGTGTGATGTGCTTCTCGATGGATGAGAATCATGGGATTCTTGAACGAGTTTGTGGTGATGGTAGGTATGATGACTGGAAAAGAAATCACAATGTGAGATATAGAGGGTTTAGATACCCACGGAGGATCACTGACACACGCTGACATTCCGGCTTCCAATTTTTCTTTTGATCTCCACATTCATTCGAGTCTCTACACGGCAGCCCGCCTTTATTGTTGTTTTGTACACTCGAAGGCCGTTTTGGTACTGGCCAGTAACGGAAGTGACGATGAATCAAAAGTCCACGTACTAATGGGTCATCGGCCAATCCCAGAAGATGATCATCCTGCGGCAGTTCACGTGGCATGTATCCTGTGTGATCCCAGCGACGAACCGCAACTTGGCATCTCATGCTACCCGCGTAATTTGCGAAGCTTGGCCGGTCCGGCTTTCTAGGAGGTGTGCCGGCATGGCGTTGGTGACACTTAGATCGGCTTCAGTAGCCAACTGTTTGGCGTATTCACGGCATTCTTGCCAAATTTCCTCATCTGCTATGACGCTGCAGATTAAAAAGATAGGTCGCGTAGCACTCGGAGCGATACACTTGGCTCCAACCGTCATGGCTCCAATGTCGCGCTTTGGGTGTGGAACGTCCAGAATGAGTCTTCGGCCGGGACTTTGAAGGGCGAGCCTCCCAAGTGATGAGACACTCTAGTCGCGCCACCTTCGACTTCCTACACCGTGACGTTGAGGGAAGTATCAAGTGAGACGTCTGTGATCTGACTGACCCCAAGCACGTAATATAGGCTTTGATGAGGAAGTAGGCGGCGTGGGGGAAGAGGAGGACGGGCATTTCCGCTGAGGATAAAACGATTATGGTGTGGTTGAGGGATGGATGAGAGGGGAAATTGCCTTGGGAGCATTTGATGAATGGTGTCATGTGGTTTCGAAGGGTTCACAGCTTATAGGTGATATTTGTATATATGGGAAGAGGGCAGCGCTGAGATTTAAGAGCTATGATGAGATGCGGAAAGCTGGATGCAGCTGCTCAGGTGTTGGATGATGCTAAGGAGGAAGAGATCATTCTGTCAGATGGCAAAAAATGAGGTGATGTATCTGTCTAGCCTCGTCCGAACATCTTCGAGCTCAGCAAAAACTTCTGAACCCTACCTATACCTCAGCAAATGCATCTTCTTCAAGAAATTCGGTCCTGACCTTGGTCCTAGCTTTGGGGAACATTTCAAGAATGCCACTCACCATGATCAACGGGAAAAAATGATGAAATTCTTGCAAGACTTTCATCTATGTGTTCTCCGACTCTCCGTCGCGACGCTCGATCCATCGCTCCCAACTCCCGTCAGCGCTCGGTAAAGCCGCACGTCCGTGATAAGGCATTCTGTTTTATCGAAGAAAAGATCTAGAATTTGATGTAGTCTCGCACGTGGAATGATGAGAAATGATGCGGAAAGAGCGAAGAAATGAGTCAGAGTTGCGACATGAGCAAGTTTTTATTTAGGAACAATGTTCACAAAGATTCGTATTGGGGTGCTCAATGGCATCGTCTTTGTGAACGTTGTAGCGATCTCAAGCTGAATGTATGAGTGATTGAAGGTGAGAGGATCTTGGGATTAACACGCGAGTACCGTTAGGAGACGTATACTCTAAGCAGTGGGACGACAGAGTCTGATAGGTAATGGAGGAGAAAGGACAGGACTCAGGCCAATCGCACAACTGGGGCTGCAAAAGGCTTCAGAAAACCAAATGGATGTAATGACAAGCTTGCTGGGCCACTACCATCGCACCGTGGTCGCCACACGAGCAGGTGTTCGGCTTTACCTGTGCTGTGGCCGATGAGAAACTCTTTTCTCTCCTTTTGCTCACCGTACCATTGAAAGAAAAGAGACTCCAATAACTTGGTCACCAGATTGTCTGCTTCACCATACGTGCAATGTTTCTGTACTTTCTTGCCAGTACATGATCTTCCTCTTCTGCAAATCTGCAGGTGTAGATACATGCGCCGCCGCGCGCAACGTATTTCTCCGCGGTCCTCGAGACCTCCGAGTTGAAATATGCGGTTGATGGTCGTGTTTGGCAGACCGGCCGTCTGCTCTCCATGGCTATTTGAGATGCTCTTGCTGGTAGCGGGGGTCCTTCGCAGGCTTGCGGAACCCATAGGGAACGGTCCTGAGCTTGTGGGCTTGACGGTGCTCCCGCTCGTCCGGAAGCTCGTTTTTGGCGCTGGTGTCATGGGCGTCGATCCAAAGGTACCTGGGGGGACTTTGGACGCAGCGTTTCACATAGAGTTGGGTGCATTGGCCCTCGAGGAGCGTTACGCGGCTCACCACATCCTCGTCATCATTGCAGATGGCTTGCATCACGACCGCACAGCTCCCGGGGGCATCAATGGTCACGGCGCGCCTTGTAATCCTCATAGCAAATCAGGGCGCCGTGACGGCTGTTGGCACGAGCGAGTAAGCTGTCGGTAAGGTAAAAAACAAGACGCAAATTTATTTAGAATAATGTCGTCCTAAGTCACGGCCAAGCTGGTCACCAGGATCTGCCAAGGGTCATTGGTGTCGTTGAAGCCATCTGGGCCGCTTCGTGCTCGCTGGACATGTACGTCGAGCGGACGCCGAGGACTTTCCATAGTGGTTCCCCAGAAAGGTCTCAACCTGGAATTGTGTCACCGACTAATCGCAGAAGATGAATATCTTTCGGCGACCCATGTCGAGGACTTCGCTGTGAAGGTGGTGGGAGTCGGGTGTTGGTACGCTTCAGAAAGTGCAGATATCTATGGAATGCTGTTATGGAAGTCTGACTCTTCTCCAAACCAAAATGTGAGCTCAAAATGAGGCATCGTGAGCAGAAAGTAGATGACGAGAGCTAGAAACGCAGGATCAGATATTCGTCTATTGCAAGGTTCAATTATTTTGCGCAAGTGAATTTCAGATACTGACAAGGAAGCCTTGAAGTATCCCCAAGTCAAAGAGGCCTTCTCAAGCTTACTCAATCATTGAGACGTTGAACCTTTCTCAGACTAAGAGCAGTTAGAGCGCCAATGTTCTTGCAGATTACATCTATCACTTGCAGGGATAGAAAAAAAGAACAGCAAAATATCCATCAAACAAGACACAAATGACATTAGCCACTTCAAGTTCTCAGCAAAGAGAGTCATATCAAAGCACTGCCACAATGAACTCTTACAGCCACGAGATTGGTCAAAGATTTGTACCGTAGATCAGAGGAGGAAGTCCCATGGTAGCTTGAGTTCTAGACAACATGACGTCAGCTGACTCTTCGCTAACATATCTGGAAATGCAGGGATACTTACGCAACGGGATTGATGCCAGTGAAGCTGCGAATCTATATGTATACTTGTCGACCAAAAGCAAGTCCAAACATATGTGAAGCAGACCTTTCTTGGCAAGGAGCGATGCAGAAAAGAGAAGGAGTGCTGAGATGAAACCGTGCATGTGAATCACAGGGTAGTAGGAAGCTCTCTCAATTAGCTTAAAACGACTCGGAGAAGTCAGGAATTCGGTGAATGATTGAATACTTGCCCCAGGGTCGACTACAAATTGGTTGGTCGCTAACCCATGTAAGCTGAGGTCAGTGCTTCAGGATTGACGATAAGATATCAACGAGCTTCTCATTGGCGTGGAAGTAGCATGCATTGAGGAGTAAATATAGACGTGAAGTAAAGAAATAGAAAAGTAGCCACCGTAGTCCTGCATGGGTATCTTCCCTCCCGACCATCCCATCCATCCCTTTCAAATCCATGTACATGCGAGAGAATCGAAAGAATCATCGATTCCCCAAGTCCAAATCCTCGTCTCGTGAGAGGCTCAGTCTTATGTTTGCTCCTTGAGCGCCGAACACCTTACTCCATATCAATGAATATCGCAGGCACGAAATAATGAAAGTAGAATTCGTCATTGAGAATGTTATCGAAGCAACCTGACCGTAGGGTGATGGAAGAGACAAGGTTAAGATAATAAGCCTCCGACATCCTGCAGTCCCTGTGAGCCACGCCGTCTTTGAGGAGGGAATGCGGAGGGCTTTGGCGACAAAATGGGCGATGAACTTGGCGGCGTAAATTGCAGTGCTTCTATTAGTCCAGAGTGTTGAGAACTCGGAGCTGGGCGTGCATTCGTAGTTTGTGGGGAGGGTGATAGTAAGCCGCCGATATCTTGCAGTCCAGGTGACTCGCCTCGTCGCTGAGCTGGAGGTACAGAGGGTCGAGGTGAGGAATTAGGTGGTGTAGACTGTAAGGCCTCTATCAAGTCAGAATTTTGAGAACTTGGCGGCGGGCGCAATGTGGTAGTCCGAGGCGATTGTGGCGCATGTTCAATCAGTCCGCCAATGTCCTGGAGCAGAGCATGGCTACCTCTCCTTGACCCAGCTGCATGCGGATGCAAGCCTGACGATGGTAAGGTAGAGGGCCGTTGCTGGTATACCGCCATTGATCGTCGATGACGGACTTGAGGTGGGTCGTTCTCACCAAGCAGACCGCCGACATCAAAGAATGACATACGGCGGGGTGTAGTCGGTATCTCAGTGGGGCTTGGCTGTGATTCAAGGATAGGTCCTGGAGACTTCATGTCAGTTTCATCTGTCTCAACAGATGCACGAGTTGGGAAAGTCCAACTCCTGTCAACGAGATCTGAGGTATTGATGTTTGATGTCGAGTGTAGTGACATAGCTACAGGTGCTGGTCTTGCAATAGTTGACGGTTTTTCGGTCAGCTCAGGATCTAATCTCATGCCTAGGTCGCCCACGAGATCGGCATCACTGCCCCAATTTCTTGCCGTGATAGCTCGACGAGGAGCAGTAGTTGAGCGATCCAAGCTACTGTGTCCACCGGTGCTGCCAAAACGAAAGCGCTGCTTTTTGGCGCCACGGTCACGGACAAATGAGCCTAGAACAAGTGCGTTGGAGACTGCAGCAGCGGCAAGGATTTCGAGGGAGGCCAGAAGCGAGCGGAATCGTTGATCATAATGACGATCTATCACACTGACGACACGATAAAGGGTGATGGCAACGAGTATGAGAGAGAGCGCGAAGAGGAGGACCAGCGATATTTTTCTGCTATAGTCATCAGTACAGATCTAATCCATGTCAGATGTACATGAGCGCTTACCGCTTCGTATTCATGGCAGATTTGAGTACAATGGGTATTGGGAAGCCCACGATCAAAAGATCGGTAATGACATCGCTCGTACCCATGGTAACGAGTTGAGCAGTGCCTTGCCTGCATTTCGCTCCTGGATCTGGGACTACTTGCCAGTAGTGGCTGAAAGGTTGACATTCGGAGAGAGTCGCGATGACCACAGCGACGAAGGTAACGGCTAGGAACCAACGGATGCATTGTAGACAGAACTCATACGAATCTTTCCAAACATGACTCGTGAGGCGCTTGAGGAACTCGGAGATTGTGAATTTGGCGATCCACAAGCTTCGTAAAAATTAGCGCTGTCCTCCTTCACTGTGCTGATATGGAAGGAAACTGACAACATCGCGTACATGATCCTGGAGACTAGGACAAGTCTACTCCCAATCTGGCGATAATGAATGTCCCGCGCTGTCAGGCCCTCAGTTGTGGTATTGTTCGTTCCCCACAGCAACACCAAGTGAACGAGGCCCATCCTAGCCAACAGTGGTATCAAGCTCAAAGCCATGATCTTATCCTCTCTGAACAGTCTTTCCGTGCGTACATATCGTCCAGCTATTCGTACCAGTATGATTGCCACTGCGAACCCTGTACACCACCATGAGACGAGAAGCGTCGGGTTGTCTTGCTTAGCATCCCGGGGTGGGGGTGAGCTCGAGTAGAGGTCGCGTGGTAGAAGCATCACCGGGAGCTGTTCACGCCCACCAACCTCCGAAGAGGGGTGAGCGTAGAGATTCGATATGAAAGCAGAGCTATGAGGCCATGGAAAGTCGCAGTGACAAGGGATGTGAGGGTCGCATGCACATGGGATTGACAGAAGCTTGGACCAGGTCCCTCCAGGTTATCTCCGATAAGTGCCGAGGTCCGCCACTTTCACAATTCGATTGTTCTGCGCACAAATGAATGATGTTGCGACGAGCACAAGTACATTGTCAATGGCGAAGACGAGATAATGGCGATGATGATTATGATGATGATGACGAAGAAGGTGAAAGGTTGCGTGTCGGTGAGGTGTAAGCAGAGAAAAGAAAAGGTGAAGGAGTTGGGCAGCAAATGGAAGGGACAGGCGAGGCCTCTGCGGATGCGAGATATGCCGACTCGGGTCCAACAAGCAGATAAAGTACTCGCTGGCGGGCCACCGTGGGGCTGGGTGTGGCACTTTCATCTTTCTCGGCGACCAACGGCGATCTTTCAATTAGCGAGGGCGCTAAGTACGCCCGGGGAGTCCGTGATAAGGCAGGGCTAGCTTTGGGGGATTGGGGGATTGGGGGCTTTTAAGCCTCAATTGACTTTCCTGTGTGGGGGGTGGCCGCGCGGGCTATGGGCGATGGCACGAATACTGATATCAATATCACTTCCATGAAACCTCCAACAATCTATCCGCCTGGAAATAACCTACCTAGTCATTGTGATTATACCGATTCCGTGGCCCATTTTCGCCACTTGTACAGTTTTCGCTCGATGAATGTAGTATCCACATCACAGGGAGTGCTCGTCTCTGTGGTAGTTGGTGGGCGAGAAGCTAGATCTCGTCCCTCGTTAGGCGAACAGTCTCGTGAGCTGGAGGTCTCGAGGAGCTCGTCCGAGCCGTATACCGATTCTTTTGTGGGTCCTAATAGCTCGGAAGGTGATCTTGTTGGTGCAGTCGTTTTGCCGTATACGCTCTCCAGCCAATCTTCAACCATCACTTCCCTCGTGATACTGGGTAAGCGTGCTAGTTCAAGGATGGTAAATTTGTCGAGTCGAGCAGGCTCTGCACATAGTGATGGGCAACCTGCCTTTGTGTTGTCTCGTCTGGAGGTTGTGGTTTCCATTATGTATTTTTATAATAGGGTTCATGTGGTCATCAGATAGCCTGGTGTACTGGACACTGTGCTTACATGCTCTGACTGTCTTGTCTTGTAGTGTCTTTGAAGATACAGCTTCACCAGCTTTAGTCTTTGGTGATCGCTTAGTCGTCAACAAAGCCGGACTTTTCCTTCCATCAGCGGCAAATATCATGTATTGATTTTCTGTGCATGTCGTTGATCACACCGTCTAAATAGGCCATAGATTGGCGTTCTCTAGGCAGTACGATCAATCATCCAAAAGTCCCACAGTCCATTCTGGTATTTGGTCGACACCTTCACCCCGGATAGCACTAACAGGTATCGCAGCCAATCTGCCCTTCCATACATTTTTCCTTTTGCTTGGGTGGTCCACTGTACCACTCGCCAGAGCCGTGAGGTAAGCTTGCAGTTTCGCAAAATTTGCTTGAGTGCCTTCAAGATCTGCCTTGGTTGCCACGACAAACCAAGGCTTCGATGATATTGGTGCCATTGGCAGAGCTGTTAGCGATTTCGACCCAGAGGGTTCGATGATTATGTTTTCATCATTCCTTGCTACTGTACCATCATGAGCAGATGCAGAAGAGGTGGATCTGCTGAAAGCTTTCCACTCGACAACCCGCGATTCCGTTTGCATGTTGGTCTCCATACCTCTCAGTGTCTCAAATTCGCCAAGCTCCTTCCAGAGATCATTCAACGCCTCGACAACATCACCAGCGCTGAGGTCAACCACAAATGCGAGCACTTGAGCTCTTTCGACATGACGAAGGAAGCCAAGGCCGAGCCCCTTGTCCAAGTGAGCATTCGGTATCAGTCCCGGGATATCGGCGACAGATATTTGAGTCCTTGGTTCTCCACTAGCTCTGTTGACTTGTACTTGAGGCCTCCCACGACTATTGTCCAGGACCATGGTTCCAATGTTAGGCTGCAGGGTCGTGAAAGCCCAATCTCCAACCCTCGCCCTGCTTCGGCTGAGAGCTCGAAGCAGAGTACTTTTGCCGGCGTTTGGCATTCCCACGAAGCCCACGTCAGCGAGGAGCTTGAGCTCCAGCTCTAACGTCACTGACATGCCCTCCTCACCTCTCGTTGCAAACTTAGGGCGTCGATCTGAACTCGATACAAAGTGCGGGTTCCCCAGACCTCCCATAGCCCCTGCAGCAAGCAGCATCGGTTTCTCCATTGGCTCAGATAGATCCAGCTCTATAGGCGGTTCAGGTTGAGCCATCATCAAATTTGACCTCCTTGGCCTTGGAAGGGGAGGGAACTCCGCAGTCGCGTACTCAGATGGCGTGGACGCTGGATAGAGGACCCATTTATCCCTCCTCCAGGTTCCCCTTGTCTCTCCCTCGACAAGTTCGCTCCCTTCTTCCAGCCTCCTATTCTCCTCCTCCTCGGCAATAGGATCATGCCTGCTCACCTCCCTCACGAAGGTCCCCACAGGTACCTGCACTAGCACATCTTCTCCTCTTGTGCCCCCTTTGCTTTTCCCTTGGCCATTCTTCCCTCGTCCTGCTCGTATTATACTGCGTCGAGCAAGCTTGTGTAGACTTGTTTCTCCCCGTACCGCTTGGATATAAATGCTGCCTCCACTACCACCATCGCCGCCATTAGCAGGCCCAGCATCAATGAACTTTTCCCGGAGGAATGATATACAGCCGTGGCCACCAGAGCCGGCCGACAACGTCACGGTAGCCTTATCAGCGAATATTGTGCGGCCGTAGTCTGTGGGTGAGGGGTTGAGGTGTGAGATTTGAGAGAGTGTGTCTGTTTGCGGCTGCTCTAGGGATGCTGATTCTGTAGACTGAAGCCGTCTGGGATAAAGGCTTAGAGAAAGCAAGTTTAGAGGTCTGTGAAGCCGGAGAAGTGTAGATTCCAAACAAGGATGGAGGAATGGAAGAAGGGGGCCTTGGAGACGAGCCATTTGTGAATTGTTTTGGGTGTCACCTCAGCATAGCATGCATTGCACATGTGTGTCTCCAGAATGTTTTAATAATTGTCAGTCATATTTACCGCAGGATTTGGAAGTCAACTCATAAAGTAGACACTATCTCGAAGTCTCCGAGAGATCTACAAGAAATCCTGCGGCAGAGGAGCGAAGCTTTCTTAAGTCTCTCTCGATGATGATATGACCTCCCTGCATCAGCTTCCATGGCATCACAACATCCAGCAACATGCGCTGCTCGAGTAGTAAGTGCACATAATCGATATTAGAAGCCTTTAGTCAGATCTGAATGTCTACAGCGCGAGTCTTAAGCAAGCATGTCCAGAAGGGATCTATTTGAGTCTGAAGCCCGGAGCTTCAACGCAGTGGTCTGGCGTACTCTTCGTTCGCAAAGGTACAAGGCATATCAGATCCAGTGTTAAGAGCCTTCCCATTGGAAAACCGGCTGACCCATTTCAGGCCCTTATGCGCCAGCAATCCTACGCTTCCTGGTCTCCTTCCCCCCCGACTATCCTACCCTACCCCCCGTTATCACCTTCATTAGCGACATCTTCCATCCTCTGGTCGCGCCATTGACTACCTACACATACACGACTGGATCTTCGAGCTCAGAGACTGTCAGCGCCACTGATGAAGAGCGACTTCCCCCGGGCGGCTTTAGCCTGAGGCATGGATTTCCACATTGGTTTGGGAGGTCGCAGAAGAGCGCTAAGTTTTCAGCAACGAGCTCGAGAAACGTGAGCGATGCGCACCCAGGCGCTGCAAACCAGCGTGAAGACGTGTATAAGCCACCTCCGCCGGAAGATTTGAGTTCTAGAGAGTCCTCTCCAAGATCTGCAACATTTCGCATGAGCCATGTTCGAACACGACCAAGACGTTCAATCCAGCCTAGCCAGCAGACAAAGATCACCGAGGTTTTGGAGTACATGAAAAGCGCTTTTGACGATGAGATCGCGTTGGACACACTGCCATTGGAGGCTGCCGGAAACTCGGGTGCTTGGAAAGCATGGCGGGCGTACCGTAGGAGCAATGAGGCAGACAGCAAACTTGTCGACTCGGCGCCGAGCTTGCACAAGCAAGATGAATGGAGCTGGGATGGGGTCTGGGAAGAAAGAGTTCGAAAGGGCGTAGACGCAAGCATTGCAGAGTCTACACTCTACGGGGGTACTAGCGGAGGAGATGATCTGGTAAGCTTCCTGCGTTCGCTACCGATTTCTCACACTATCTGATTTCGTGTTTCAGATCCGATTCGTCGATGTAGGCAATGATTTGACTGAAGCAGTCAGAGCAGGAGTGGTTAGTCATGTGGGCGGCTCGTAGTGGCCTGTGGGATTCGCACTGGAATCCATGTATTCTGAATGCCTTCTTTGTTAGAGGAGGGCCATCTTGCAAACTCTCTAGGTGCGGTGCACTTACCGCAAACCATATCGTGAAATCGTTGCTCCTTCCTCGAACTCGGACGACCTCTTCTCAGTGAGAATGGACTCTTCTGAACCAACGACATCAATACCCTCTCAACATTATAGCATTCAGATAGCAGCTCTACGTGCAGTTAAGTGTAAAGCTATTGTCTACGAATTCTATGAAGGGTGTCAACAAAAGCTCTTGGGCTCCGGCTCCTATTGTTGCGCTGACTATTGTCCCAATCTTGATACTCGCCTTGGTGACATACACCGCAATTAAGTGTACCACCTGGGCCCCAGCACTGCGGTTGAGATTTGGGACCTGGCCGTTTCCTTGGGCAAAGCCCAGCTTCATCTTAGGGCACAAGAGGAACACATCCGATTCTACCGGAGAAGGTATTGGGAGTTGACCTTCGAGAGTTCGTTGGTCACGAATTTGACAAGCAAAGTGGGGTGTTGACCATCTCTTTGTTTGCCACAAGTCACCATGTCTATTGCCACTGAGCTGTTAAAAAGTTCCCTAGCCAATGGCGGCTTTGGGGATCCGGATCTCACACCCAAACCATTACGAATTTCTAAGCGAGACCATACTGAAACATCGACTGCCGGCACCGTTAACACCTCGCTCTCCATACGTAAATCGCAAACACATCGCAACTTGCAGGCGCTTGCGCCAAGCAAGAGATCCTCAATCCGTGTCAATAGCACGCAGCTGGACCTGTCCCTACAGAATCCCGCTGCGCCAACCTCACAATGGGCCCGCCGAAACACCTTCCTTCACGTGCATAAGCAGCGTCATTCTGAGCCGATCAACACGAATACGGCCGCTCTCACCGCGACATCCAAGGAGCCGATTGGCTTCTCGCCTTTCAATCCTCCTGCAAGATCCCGCGACTCATGCCCTACAATGGGCCAACCGGGAAGCAGCTCCGATGCAAGCACAGCCATTGGTGCAGTCAGACCAGCCTCTGCACGAGCGTTCACTACCGGGACTTACAGAAGGCCAAATCCATTGAGTCCGGTCCATGAGGTTTCATCGTCACCTTCAATACCATCAGCACCGCGAGGGGGTCAACGAAGAGCCGTGACTAACGTGGAGGCGTTCCACAAAGATCTGGACGCCTCTAAATCCCGCCCACATCACGGCTTAGGGAAGCAAAGTTCTATTAAGAATAGTCTAATGTCTCGAATGATGAGCGGTTTGGCGAACAGAACTCATGCCGGCCATGCAGTGTCGCGAGGTGGAAAAGATGCTACGCAGATCCCCCAGGACTCTTTCCCGGCTACTGAATCTCGAGCTCGCGAAGATACGTACGCTTCACGGCAAAGCAGTTCAAGTACGGGGACAGATACGTACTGCGCGTACTGCGGAAGCGACCACGACGATACCCCGGCGGGTTTCCCGGTCCCACCAATGTCTAAAGCTACGTCTCCCACGACCGCTGGGTCACTCAGCTCCTGTAACTCATCCAGGTCGATAAGATACAGAGAGCTCTGCACGCCCGCCAATGCTGTCCTGATGGGTGCTGAGCTCACGTTGACCCCAGAATACGACCAGTTGAGCACTGAGAAGGGCCGAAGCATGTTTGTGTCACTCGACATCAAGGGCACCACGAACTCAACATCCAGCGTACAAGATGTCTGGTCACAGCATACGGGCCTCGATGTAGTTGTGGTCATTGATAACTCGTGAGTCTCGCTATATTATCCCAAAGCCCAGACGCTTATCAGGGCCCCAGGCTCTATACCTCCCCGGCCGTACTAATGGCAAGTTGTGAGACTGCAAGATTCTTGGCGTCAATCTTGAATGTGATAACCGATAGATTGGCGATCATTTGTACATCAACCATGGACACGAGTGGCGCCAACTCCAGGGTTGTCAGGGATTTGGATAAAGTAGAGATGCCCATGATAAAAGATGCTCTGGATGCCATCACGAGCTCAATTGAGAAGCCAAATACAGAAGCCTGGACCGATACTATTGACTGCGCAAAAGAACTCCTACTGAAATCCGCAGAGCCAGACCCAGATGAAGAGCTACTTCAGGACACCTTCGGACATATCTTCCTTCTCACCCCAGATACTGATAGGCTTCCTTCCAAGTCACTGGCGCACGAGAAGCTGACGTTCCACATCATCAGTCCTGCAGGCGCCCCGAAGAATGATCAGTCCTCCATTCACTGCAATGGATGGAAAATGCGCTCGTTATCTGGGAACGACACACAAGTCGTGAGCGCAAAGAAGGATCTTGACCCAACCAGTGTGTCGAACCGACTTCGAGTTCTAATCCCTCAAGCTCGCAGTGGAAAGTTCTTGGGAAATCTGACCGAGCTTGTCCTGGAGGTTTCCGCGGGCCCAGATTGTGTCATTGAGGGCGTCATAGGCAAAGTCAAGTTCACCAAGCTACACCCTGGTGAAGTCTTTACGGTACTGTTCAAGCTCAGAGTTCCTGCTGCAAGGGTACAGGAGTACGCTGTATCTCGTACTCCAACACGGTCATCAGAGGCGTTACCGAATACTCAAGATATCCTGAGTCAGCTGGACAGGATGCTGGGGACTACAGACGCAAAGATACTCTGTGCGACACTCACGTACAAAAACTCGTTGCTTCCAGCAGGCACTACGTGCTCCGTCACGACCGTGTGCCACACGAAGAAGGGCCTTCCAGATCTTGATCAAAAGCCAAGCCCTTCGAAATTCAGGTTGCTTCAGGCCAGAGATTGTACCGTCTTGGTGCATAAGCGCCTCGCATACCATCTGGCCACTCATGGATCACCCAGAAACGCTTTCAAAACTCTACACAGCGAGTTCGGTGATAGATTTCAGCTCTCGCTCTGCCCAGACTACATCAATCTTCTCGCCAAAGAGCTCAAATACCAGGCCAGGATCGTGGAGCGCCTGGAGATCGGGGTGTCGCCTAAGAAGTCTTCCGCCGTCCACGCTGCCAGCAGCCCTTCTGAAAACCGCGGCCAAAGCTCCTTTGGTGCTGAACTACACAAGCCCCAGCATTGTGCCACCAGTGACATTCCAACCGAGGAGCTTTTCAAAGTGGAGCCAGCTCTAGCCGTCCTGTCCCTCAAAGAGTCAAGAGAGCATCTGCGCACAGACGAGGCGCGGAGAATATGGGGCGACCTGAGGAAGATGAAGAGACCGCCTGACCAGACTGTGAGGGGTCGATCGGTAAGCTCGCAGTTAGATGAGGCCAGGAAAAAGGGTATCAAGGAACTCGCTGTCAAGAACAAGAGGAGTCTGGGATCTGATACTCTCAGGAGTATCTTCTCGGCTGGGGAGAGCATGGGAAAGGGGCTTGGTTCACCTTGGATGTGAGGTCTGCTGGGGATCAGGATTCGTAGGTGGTGGAGAGGCTTGCGGGGGGCTGGCATCATGGATGGCGTTGCTTCAGTGAGCTTTGCTGGCTTCTGACAATTCGTGTCTCTGCTTTTGCTTGCTTCGGTCGCTATTCTTCGGGTAGTATGTTTTCAGCCAGGCACTTGCCTAGTTGCATTAAGTATTTATCTAGATCCCGTACTCGAAAGCCATTCTCAATTCGCGCTTCGTAAAGCCGTGAAAAAGTTCCCGGGGATTCAGGTACGCCTCCAGCTCCCCAACCAAACATTTATCATGGCCCCATGAACTCCCTGACATCCCAAACACAAAGCCTCTCATCCCAACCCGTGCTAGCCACCCACCCTTCACTCCCGAATAAGCACCAATCCACCCCACACACGAACTCCGTATGCCGGCACATCCTTCCCAACTCCCTGCCTTGCTCACCACCAAAACCCTCTGAGCCGGCATGAGGTGGCTCTGCTTTGGCACTCCCATCTGTCCATATCCGACATGTCATATCGTAGCTCGCGCTGAGCAATGTGTCCGAGAGATGCGGACTCCACGACACCCTCCTGACCGCATAATCGTGCCCAGGAAGTATCACCAGCGGTCCCTGCCCCGGCGCCCTGATATCGAACGTCCGTATTAACCTGTCAACCCCTGCCGTCGCCACGATTGAGGAGCGATATTTGTTCCAGTCATGCGTGAGCGCTTCATTTGGAGGGAATTGCCCGGCTGGGCCGGATGGCTGGGTTGCGGATATCTGGGTAGGCGCTTGGGCTGAATGGATGGGGATTGTGAGGGCGAGGTGGTTGGAGGCGGAAGCGGGGGTGCGGAGGTCGAAGAGGCGGAAGTGCGAGTCGCTGGAGACGGAGGAGAGGAGGGAGGGTGAGTGCGGGGAGAAGGAGGCGGAGTAGGTGCATGAGTGGATGGGGAGGGTGAGGAGGGAGGTTGGGCGGGTTGGGTTCCACTGTGAAACTATTAGAATCGTAGGGACCGGCGACGTTGGTAGCAAGGGATAGCGTACCACTCTAATAGTACCATCCCAGGAGCTCGAGCAAAATGTATCCTTGGACACTAGGTTCCAATGCACAGCAAAGACCTCTCTCATGTGCTCTTTCCAGGACTGAACGGGGAATTCATCGATACCGATGTCGAAGAGCTTGACGGAACCATCGCCTGCAGCGACTAGGACTTGGTTCTCGTGCGTTTCGGACCAGGCGAGGTCGAAGAGGGAGTCTTGCGTGTCGAACCTTAGCACTTTGTGAGCTTTAAGGTGGATGAAGAGAGACTACCTGTACGAAGGATTGGTGGGAGATGGATAGCTACCATTTCTCAGCAATAATGCCCTTAGGCGTCAATCCCAGGACATAGAGGCGTCCATTTCCTACCAGACCAAAGTGCTGGGAGGATGCTACTGCGATTCGAGAGTCAAGGAATGGAGAGTATTTTACAGCGTAGCCATTGAAGCCTTGAGTACGGTATTCGAGCATGGCTGATTATGAGGGAATGCTTGCATATGTACATAATGAAAAAGGATGGTGTCTCATTTGGATCTGTATAGAGATTGTGGAGACATTGAGGGCATGAATAGCAAGCACCAAAGCATTGCAATCATCCACTAGCGGTAAAAGCTCGGCGAAGAAGCACAAATGCCGACACTCCGTCCTCGCTTAGGTAGGTAGCAATGCCACACAGCCTTTCTCATGTCCTTTCCATCCGCCATATCACTCGCATCCTTCGTTTTGCAACACCATGATCCTCCTGCTATCCGCTCACTGTATCAATCACCAGACCTCAAGGCCCATGTCTCTTGTCTTCCTGGCCGCATGGTTAGGCTCATGGTCTCTACTATAAGTTAGCATCCAGGTGAGTTGCAATCTTCCTTACGTCCTTACCTTTTGCATAAGGCTTTCCGGAATCTTATCGACGTCGATGCTCTCGTGATCAAACCAGTAAGCACCAGTCAAGTTTCCGTTCTCGTCCACACAGCCAGGAAAGTGTGTGTAGATGGCACGATGGTCGCGGAAAGCTTCATTGCAATTGATGCAACGAAGGTGGTAACCGCTCTTGTCCCGATTGCTCGTACGAGGGACCCGAATTAGCCATATGTCAGGTGCTGCGACAACTTTGCCGCAGCAGCGTGTAAGTACAGGCATAACTGTACCGTCATCCGCCAACGGAGGAGACCCGTTGCTGTTCCCTGGATTTGGAGCACCGTGGCCTCGCCCGATGCTTGTGGGATGAACAGCGCTTGGGAGATTTCCAGCGCTACTCCTTGAATGGACAAATGTGGGCCTGACCCCTCTCGTCATGAGATCGAGGACGTCTCGATCCATGTTCTCATAACCTCGTCCGATATCGTCGATCGATGTCGACATCCTATCCCAAGCCTCTCCCCTGAGGCTCAGCTCGTCAGCGACTTCCCTGACTCCTGTCAGGATCGACCGCCGAGCGTTTCTCTGGTCCTCAAGCAACGCTTTCCAGCGGTCGTTGAGGGCTAAAAGCTCTGCGGTCGGCTTTCGACCCAGTGAGCTACTGTTGTTGCGGTTTCGTGCGGGAACATTCCCGCCTGAAGGCCCTGTACAACGTCAGAATATAATAGGATGAGCGTGAAATGAGGGTAGTGTACCAGAAGATTGCCTTTGTCCTTGATCTCCCCGCCGTGGGGCGATATCTCCATGTAGATATTCACGGATCGAGGGTAGTGTACCAGACGATCGCACATTGACTTGCTCTCCGACCTGTGAAACGCCACCTCTGTTCCAGTGTTGGTGAGTCGAAGGTGTGACATTCGAAGGAGGCCTGCTTCCTTGGTCTCCACCCTGTCGACCGGCGCCTCTCTGCGGATTGAGATGAAATGGGGCTAATGTATTGGAAGGCCGCATGTTGCTTTCATCTGCAGCATGCGTACTGGTGCCACTATACCACTGTTGGTGACTCGGAGGTATCGTATCCGAAGGAGGCCTGTTCCCTTGGTCTCCACCTTGTCGACCGTCGCCTCTCTGCGGGTTGTGATGAATTGGGGCTAATGTATTGGAAGGCCGCATGTTGCTTTCATCTGCAACCTGCGCAACGGTGCCACTATACCACTGTTGGTGACTCGGAGGTACGGTACCTAGAGGACGCCTGGTTCCAAGTCCTCCAGCCTGTGGAGCGCGACCTCCGTGCGGATATTGATCTACCCAGAATGTGTCAACAACAGCCTACGAAGCTGCGGAGGTGCATCTCTATACCTCTCCTATGTCCTTCCATGTCTGATGAAGAGCTCGCTGTGTAGTTTTCGAATGCTGATTTTGATGTTGTCGAAGCAAAATGTGCAGAATTTGGAGCTGAGGTGAGGCGAGCTTCGTTTGTGGATCTACCTCGCTTAAGGCCGGTATCATGCCGGGTTGCCGGAGACCCTACAAGATTCACTACGCTGTTTTCTCCTTGATCGTCGATCTCTCGTGTCCGTCACTGCCTGCTTTTGGGGTCAAATACTACCTTAGTACGACGAAGGAAAAGATTGTGGAGCCCGCTCTCCGGTTGGCGAGGTCCAGGGTGTTGGGCCTGAATTGGGAGTTGTACGTGGAACAAGGCCAGGCGGTCAAGGTCTACAAGGTCCAGAAAAGGTACTCGTGGGGCCAGCTTGACGTTGAAACAGTCTAACTGCCTAGGCTTCTTGAAACGTACCAGGAAGAAGCGTGAAAGATAGACGTACAATGAGAGCTCGATTCCCTGTGCTGAAGCCTGTCGAAGATCGAAAGATTTACCGGTTCGTGGAGGGTACGGAGAAAAGGCCTAGGCAACAGAATTTGGACAGGATCGAATTCTACATACCAGGGCAGCTTTCGTGTCAAGACAGCAGAATATCATGGGATTCTCGTGAAAGGAGAGCGTTTGATCGGGTTTTCCGTGGCGTGGTTACAAGCAAGTTCGGGAATATGACCCTCCGTCAGAGTGTGTTGGAGAAAATAGGCCATAGGTACCGACGTTGATGTTGAGTATAGAGATCACACTGGCTACCAAGTTCCTGTTGACCATCTTCGTTTCTCCAATAGCATGCCACTCTTGATGCTCGCCATCCAGATGCTCTCGTAGAAAGCGGACAACTTCCTCCCCATGCTCGAAAGGATATCCGGCGCGTCGCCAATCATAGACAGGTTGTGGGGCTTCCGGCACGACTTCACGGTCAGCGGCCATTCCGAATGCCTATGCGCCGGCGGCGGCGGGGATTCTCCAGACGATGCGATTATCTTCATGAATGTGCAAAACGTGGTCAACGGCATATTGTAAAAAACCCTCGGCTTCATCCAACGGATCTCCCTCGTCCCTACAGTTGCAAGTCCTCCACTTGGCACCACACATGTAGCAGAATTCGGCGCCGCAAGTGCATCTGGAAGATCCGGTCAGAAGTCGTAGCCTTACCATTTCTCCGTGAAAGAGTCAACTTACGTGATGTGGTCGCAGCCATTAATCCGCTCAATCATCCTCTTGCACTCTTGGCATTGTTGAAAGCCCGCCTCAGCCGCGGCTGTCATAAGAGACTGAGCGGCCGGGTCCTCGAGGCAGCCACCCTCATGAACTTCTTCTTTGCACACGATGCACGTCAACTTTTGACAAGCAGGGCATTTTGCTTGGCCGTCATCAACTGCCTTTGGTGAAATGAAGGTTACACACTCAGGATCGGAGCAGTAGGTTCGATTTGTCGTTGAATATTCCTCGGATTTCTTCTGGAACTTGTCGTAGATATCCGAAGATAGGAATGATTCAGCGTTTGCAAGTGTGATGATTTGGCCGCAGCATTTTGGCGGGAAATTGAACTCATGCTTTGCGGCACGATCGAAGACCTCATTGACGCATCCGCCGCAGTAGAGTTCACCACATGGTGCTGTCATGACGTTGGAGTCTACCTCCTGGTTTCTACACACCACGCACTCCATCGTTCGGAGGAAGTCCACTTCCCGCCGGACAGTCTCGCGAATCCCTTGAGCACTGGCTTCACCGAACACAGGCGTCGCAGGAATTAAGATCATCATCGCGTCATCCATGTCGGCCATTTGATGAGGGCTCACGTAGAGGTGGCTGGGGGAATAGAGGCGTCCGGAAAGCAGGCTGAAGTGGGACGATGGGAAGGAGGGCACTGCCGGATGGAAGAAGAGCCCGAGAAACGATACCCGAAGTAGGTAGAACACCCCAGAAGTGCAATGTTGAGTTGACGAGGTGTATGTTGAAGCGCTGGTGGTGCGGAAGATGATCAACACAGCCATTGTTTTTGGATGGACGAGACCGAAAATGGACCAACGGTAGGGCTGATCGGAAGTGACGCTACCACCATTGCCATCCCTACTCCTTCGACTCCCATCTTCCGATTCGTGGGTAGAGAACCATGAACAGATTGCCATTCCAGGGACTTTTTCCAGTGTCGACGGTCAAAGTATAAGACCTTTCACAGGATTGTGAGTGAAGACTCTCCTAGGCGGAGAACTTGCGGCCGAAGGGAAAGCCAAGGATCCAAGAAGACAACACTCCATCTTTCCAGAACTTTGAGCTTCTTTCCTTTCTGCTATAGGGTTCTCCCAAACGCAAGTGAAAGTTTTGAACAACACTGAAAGAAGAACAGGCAAAACAAGGGAGAACTCATGCTCTGTAGCACGCCAGCAGCGCCCATGGACTTTCTGGCAACTCATAGTGGCATATATATGATATTTAGGAGCTCCCGACTTGGTTTGATATCCTACGTCGGGGTTATTACTTTACTAGAATTTTACAAGACATCGATGAACTTAATGAAAGTATCCTAATAGCCGCGGGACGCTTTTGCCGCGTTGGTGTCAACTCTATTCGCCACCCAGGGCTTGAGCTGTCTCCTAAGATGCAAGTCGAGATACACACAGAGGCTTCCCTTGTTTTACCCAGCGTGTATTAGGCCTGGCCTTTGTTACTGAAATTTTCCGCCAGACAGAAGTTCACAGGTACTGTCTTTATAGCTTTTTGATTGTCCTCTTTCCTCTTAGAAACATGCGCTATTCGAGGAGTGCGATGTAATCCAAATTACTTTGATCTCACGAGAGACCGCAGGGGTCTATATTGGCCCTCGAAATCTAGAATCTATCAGAGCAGTTAAGACAATAAAGTTAAGTTCGCCAATCTTGACTCCCTGTTTCCAAGAATAGATGAAGCAATATTGCCCAGTTTTCTCACTCCAACAGACGAATTGTACAACTTCTACTGCCTGCTCAACTGCACCGCAGTGCTTGGTGGGTCGTTCGCTTAGGACAGGGGCTTGAGCTGTACGATCGATCGTCTGTCGTGCTCGTAGGATCGGTTACCTCTCAAGCCCGACCAGCGGCCCGCTGCACGTTTGAACATGATACCTTGTTTCATAGCCTTCTCGGTCTATGATGTCCATCATTCCTGCAAGTAAACGTCATACTTAGAAAGCAGGTTGCGATCCTATATCCTGGGAGAAAGTCAGACTCAGGGGTAATTGCCAAGGCGCCCATGAATTTTACATGGAGGTTACTTGTATATGGGATATATTCTATTGTAGCCCAGGGTCCGTTTTCTCTGGTCCAACCGCAAACACTCCTAGAAGAGCAAACATTCAAGGAAGCCAAAAAGTGTCAACCACAGTACTTCCATTTTCAACGGCAGTGTCATCCAGCATTGTACTGTAGCATAATGCACAAAATTGGGAAGAAGCTTTTGTTTCTCAAGTTGTGCCCCTAAGCCTTCGATGTGTCCAAGCCCGGATCCAATCTCTCCCACTCGGCCCGTATTCGATTCCCCAAATCCGTTGCCGTCATTCGCATTTCTGCCCCTCCCGCCAGCTGAACACATCGACCACCAATCCATCTTCCACCTCTTTCCAGGCCCCCCGATCTACGAGCAATACGCATCCACGTTTACAAACCCCACGTTTGTGTTAACTTGATCAGGATCACACGTGGCATAGTCTCCATACAGCGTCCCTGGTGGATTCGACGCCGGCTTGCACTTCAGCGCCGGCGCACCGCCATCCGAGACCCCTGTGGGTACATATTCGGGACCACCTTGGTTAGGATTGGGTTTGCAGCCGGTGAACTGGATGCCTTGGTGACCTAGAATGGTGATGGGGCCTTCCTTGCAGTAGTTGCCCGAGCAGAAGGCATCACCGAAAGTTGCGTTGCCGTCCGTGCAGGGGTTGCTGTCCGAGAAGAAGGCGATGCATTGGTATGGGCTGTCAGAGTGTCATTGAGTTGAGGAGTAACGTCGATAACAAAAGTATGAGAAGAGAGTTCTCTCCGATGATCTAAGAGGGTTTTGCAACTGGTAATTGGAACAAGAGGATTAACCTAGAAGATACGTACCCAGCAGAAGAGCCGACTGTTCCAAAGTAGATGGTTTGAAGAGCTGCGGCAATAGGAACAAGAGAGATAGCAACCAAAGATTGAAGGAAACTGGATCGCATCCTGACGAGTGTCGGTTTGATAGTTTCGTTGGTGGACCTCTTGGGAAGTTTCGTCCTTGCAGGTTGGGTAATAGAATAAGATAGAACAAGGAATCCGAATAAGCTAGAGAATCCGAATAAGCTGGAGCATCCAGCTATTTATGTACTCTCTCTGGCAATCCCCGTTTTATCGAATAATAATTCTAAAGCCAGAATGGGCAATCGTGGCGCATGGAAACGGTTGAAAAGGCTCGTAAGCTAAGCGTAATCAGGATAGAATAGGCGAATCGTGTGCCACAGAAGCTTCGGGGCAAGCCTCCCGGAAACTTTTCTATGCGACGTAGAACCACGCGCGCGCAGACATGTGACATTAGAGTCTTCACAAAAGCAACACGAGTTCTTCTAACATACTGTACTCATCTGTCACTTAAGCAACAGCCATACCCTTGCCACCACCGTCCAAAATACTGGTCCCATAGGAAAAGCTACTTACTTATTTACGTACCGTGGAACATTTTCAGTAACTCGTTAAACCAGTAACTCGTTAAACCAGTATGACAAACAAAATGCATCACTACCTGTACGAATTTGATAAAGTCAGGGCACGTAGTAACCGTACCTCGAAGTAGTTCTAATACCGAACAAATGATGAGACTTCTTGATCGCATTTTTTACGGCCTCGAGACGCCGATGAAGATCCTAATTAGTAGTGTCGCATTGTGGTCGAAAGGCATTTCACGGTAGCTGGATCGAGCTAGCCATCCGAGCTCTGTTTGGAGCACATTAGCATACACGAAAAATATATATATGCCTTTCCTTGAGCTGTAACCCCCGTGAGGAATCAATCATCTTCTTTCTTCCGCCGAGGACATCTCATCTTTCTCTCTGCTTATACATTGCCCACGAAGTCATCAACTTCGATCATCAGTCTCAGCATCTGAGGCCATGTCATCCGATGTAGCTCCTCCCTATAACGGTTCTCCTCTCAAACATCCCAACAACCCCTGTTGTTACGAGGAAACCTTCAGCCCAGACAGACACAATGGTCCTGATTGTAATGGCCCCCAGACCGACCCCACGGACACGGAAGTGCTTGCCGAGGCACCACAGCACGCACAGCACAATCCGCCAAACGAAGAATCCGATCACCACGAGCAGGCAGCGCTCGACGAATCGCTCTCATGGATCGCCAATACTAATCGACAAAAGCATGCGGGCGTCCACGCGCCGCTGGCAGTAAGCAAGAAAACCCCGTTCACAACTGCAAGACCTCACATCCAGAGCAGGTGCCAGTCGTGATACCGCAAACAGCACCGGGAATGCAATCTTCGTTTAGTCGCGCCTGGGCTCCGGTATTAGCAGAACATGACGTTCGACCCGAAGACTTTCTGCAATTCATGGATCATTTGAATGTATGCAAGGCCGCATCGCCGCCTTTCCAAGTCCTCAATCTCGCCGGGACTGTCTTGGGCTGCACGTTCGTCTTGCCCCGTCCATGTTCGTGTTTAATCGCGAATCAATCCTTGCCAGCAGACGTCACTGATCCTAATGTCGTTCGTTACAGCCCAATTCCCTTTGCCGGCCTGGTCGGCCTAGGCACATCAGTCGCCGCCGGCGCAGGCACCTACGCCACCGCCCGAATCCGAATAACTCGTTATCTCGAGCAGGCGAACCAGGAGTATTTTGCCCCAAGAGGACTGCTCGCGCGGATCGCCAAGCAGAATGTGCTCCCGCAGATCGTCGGACAGCCTGAAAACGCACCATTGCTAGCGCCACTACCTAGACATGCGAGTAAAAGCAATGGCTCAATCACCCCGCCTTCTCTCCGTGACAGGAGATTGCAAGCTTTGGGTTCGCACATAGCACGGATCGAATTCTGCGACCTGCCCACTCCGCAAGAGGAACACAACATGTTAGACAAGCTGTCCGCCAAAATGACGGCGCGTAAGACGAAGAAGCAAGAAGAAAAGGTAGTGAAAAATAGTATGAAGAGTCAAGAGGAGGAGTCTAAAAAGAAGGAAAAGCTGGTGAAGGAGGAGGCGAAGATTAGGCAAAAGATGGAGAAGGCGAGGTTCAAAGGGAGCAGAAACGAGGCGAAGATGGAGGGAAAAATGATGGAGGTGAGGGAGAAGTATGATGAAAAGGCTGGAGAGGGGGGAGAGAAGGAGATGAAGGCTGCGAAGAAATTTTTGTTCGTTGTTGTACAGAACGCGCAGGCGGCGGCTGCTGCAGACTCTTAGATAAGCTTCTTGGTAATCAGCATATGCAATTCTTGAAGGGAGTTTCTTGCCGTGGCTTAAGGCAATTCCACAGAGAACGGATCCGACTACTCCATGAGTCAAGCGTGCTCGAGGAGGTTTCTCCCGCTAGCGCGCGTGCCATTGGAACCGCAAAACGGCAGCTCTCTGAAACAAAGAAGGGGACACCCGAAGACATGCCTTTGCAATCATTCGATGTTTTGAGGTGCAGAAGAAAGGATGGGCGAGCTGAAAAATAGCAACTCTAAATATTCTTGCACTAAAGAGTGACTGCGTAAGCCCGGTCTGTTCTCCGTAGATAGTCTGGGAAGTGCATATCAATCGAAAAGGTAAGGACACGAGACAGGTATTCCCGCATATAGCGGGCCTGTAGACGGAATCGGAAGATGAGGAGAGAGGAATTTGACCACTCACATCGATATTCAAGGCCATCATGCAAGAAAGCAAGCGGAACAACCCCGACGACGCTGAGGCTCCGGACATGAGCTTCAGCTCCGACTGCGGATTCGTTTCATGCACAAATGTTGCAACTGACGCCCGAGGTGCAGAAACCCGCTGAGTTGGCTGCTGGGCAGCTCTTTCCCTCCCCATTCATCTTGGTCTCAATCCACAGTGCAGGTCACGATGTATGATAGTTCGCCGATGGGTTTGGTCCCGATGTTTTTGTCATGCATAGTCACCGCACAGCAGAGGCGACGTGCCAATTGGAGTGGTCGCATCATCTGGCCTTTAATTGGGTGGTGTCGGTAAACAAAGCTAGATATCCGGGCAGCTACCCCAGGGCAACTTTTCACACAAGAATTCTACACAACAACATCAGGCCCTACCCATCGGCCGCTAACTCGATTAGGTAGCAACACGGAGTTAGCGGGATTAGACGATAAATGTATTTAATACTCATGAGTCTGATCAACCAAGTGGTTATTAATTACGATGAAAATGACTAGATTTGATAGGTACATAGTAAGGCGGTCTTTGCTTTTGATTTTGGTAGGGCAAATAATAAAAACCTTTTTGGTCACTACGATTCGGCGGCAAGGCTGATCCTGGCTCAAGCGAAGAAAACATTACCCGTCAGTCGACAACAGTATTCTAGCGTACCACCCGTTGTTTCTTCATTTGGACACCTGCTCAAGCCCCATGAATCCAAAACCCTCTACACAATGGAAGCCTTCATTTCCCGCAAAAGACCAAAGACTTCCCCGAACACATCAAAGACCCAAGGAAATCCATCTCCTCAAAGTAAACCCCTACCAAACGAAGACGAAGGGTCCACAGATCTCAAACTCGCCACTCTATCTTCCCTGTTCCCAACTGTAGACCAAGCAACCCTGCTCGACCTGCTCGTATCTGCAGACGGCTCCGTCGAGGCGGTCTTCGACTCTCTTTCTGGAAAGCCCGAGGTTGGATCCCCTCGCAAGAGACCTGCGGCAAGGGTTGGGTACCAGACTTCTCTGTCCGCGTTCCGGAGAGTTGGGAGTGCGGAGTCGGGGTCACCGTCTGCGAAGCGGAGGGTACTGACCAAGAAGGGACAGACGCTACATCTGTATACGCCAGAGGATATCGCTGCCCATACACCTTGCTCTATCATCCACAACTTCTTGCCTACTCAAGAAGCGGATAATCTGCTCAGAGAACTGCTTGAAGAAGCGCCTACTTTCGAAAGGCAGACCTTCAAATTGTTTGATAATGTGGTGCAGTCTCCACATTCTGCGTGCTTCTACGTTGATAGCTTGGAAGAGCGCGAGAGACAAAAGACCGAGTATCTATATAATGGCAGCTATCTAGAAGTATGTCTACGGTCCAGTTATCTCCAGAATATGGTTTGGGCCCCTGGCTGCTGCTAATAATGCCTATCATAGGACATTCGCCAGATCACACCCCAAATGCGAACCATTTCCAACAAAGTTCAGCCAGCTGTCAACGAAGAGATCACCAAACGCATCCGAACTAACTACCCAGACGGTAAGAAGCTCAAGTATCAATCACCCTACGAGTGGGTCCCGAACGCGGCGTTCGTCAACTGCTACCAAGGCGGAAGCGAAAGCGTGGGCTATCACTGCGATCAGCTGACCTACCTTGGACCGCGAGCCATCATTGGCAGCCTGAGTCTTGGGGTTGCTCGAGAATTTCGAGTACGGAAAATCGTAGCCCGGGATGACGAAGAGCCAGCAGCCTCCAAAGACCAGAGGGCAGACGCTGAAGGCCAGATCTCGATACACTTGCCGCACAACTCGCTTCTGGTGATGCATGCGGAGATGCAAGAGGAATGGAAGCATAGCATTCATCCTTCTTCTGTGATCGATCCTCATCCCATAGCGGGCAACAAACGAATCAACGTCACTTACAGATATTACCGCGAAAGCTTCCATCCCACGTATACACCAAGATGCAAATGCAACGTAGCGACAGTGTTACGTTGTGTTCAAAGAAAGAAGGAAAATAAGGGGAGGTACATGTGGATGTGCCACGCGGGCCTTACACCAGGCAAAGACGGGTGAGGGCTCCCTTTAATCCCAATAGCATAAATCATTCTGACCGAGTCGATCAGTTGCACCTTTTTCCAGTGGGCTGAGTTCGACGACGACGGAGAGCCCCCCTGGGCGAAGATTTAACGTGGATCTGGGATTCAAACCTAGCGATCCTATCTTTGCACTGTTCGGCCCGCTGTTGCCGTGGTTGGGTGCAAAACAATCGTCACAAACGGACTAACTCAGGGCCGAAGGCGGTTGTTTCCTGGGAAGGGTACCGGAAGGTAGTCCAGTCTCAATTCCACCAAAAGCTTACACTGAAGCTGACGGTCAGGCTCCGCACATAGTGCCACCATCCCACAGGGATATACAGGCATTCGCCCTCGTCCAGGATCGTCTCGACATACACCGCCCCTCGAAAGAGCGGAAATCCCTCATCAAGCACTCCTTCTTCTGCCTCAACATCGACTTCACTCGTATTGCTCATGTCGACCCCACCTCCCTCCATACCCTTCGGATAAAGCTTTTCACTCTCGCTCGGGCTATAGAGTCTTACATACTTCTTGCCCACAGCCTGAGACAAGATGTTGTGATAAGGGTCCGTATGCAATGGCGAGACTGTTCCAGCTGGCCCAAACCACGCATTCAGCAATGGCTCGTCCAACTTCGGCTGTAGCTCTTTGACACCCAGCGGTGTATCTGGAGCTGGTGGTGGAGGGTTAGTGTAGCAGTAGTCCGGGATAGAGATGTCGTTTCGCAGGGAGGGTACCTGAGTGAAGAGGTCGTGTTGAGCTAGATAGCCTATGCCATTGTCTCCGGCATTAGAAGAGTCTTGAAGAAGATATTCAGACATGAAGTCTTTAAATGTGATGATCGACTGGCCCCATTCTGCATCCGTGTAGCTTCGGCCGATCTCCACCGGTATCAGTCTCCTGCCTCCAAAGGTTTTCTTCATGAGGTATGCCGGGCTGCTCCAAGGCCGTTCGTGCAGTGCGGGCCAATGGTTTATGGCGCCTTGGATGACCAGAGGGAGACCGGTGTTCAAATGCTTCTCGAAAGCTTCCATGGATAGAACAGCTCGGATGGGTATCTGCTTCCGGATCTCGGGTACATTGTTCCCCTCCGTAGAAAATCTATCCCCCTCCACTCTCCGCTTCTTCCTTGGTGGCCCACGATCTTTCTCTTCAACATAGATTTGTAAAGCAGACAGCAGCTCCTCGATCATCTCTTCCCTCTCTGGCGCCCCAGCCATTATGACAGCCATATCAAGCAACCTGACAACTTCCTGTACCCAATCTTCCCTTTCTCCTCGCCCGTTCACAACATTATTCCGATCCGCATCTTCAATACTTCCCGCTCTCTCAATCGCTTCGACCCCATGCTTCACGACCCGTATCGCCTGTCCAATACTAGCATCCGTAAACAGCCTCCGCCAGCAGACGGGGACTTTGCTGAAAGGGTAGCTGTGTATCTTTGCATGAGCTAGCTGTATCAGCGCCGCGGGACGAGAAGGTAGTATTGAGCGCGTTGAGGGTGGGCAGTCGAAGATGGGGTCATTGGGGCAAGGCTGGTAGAGGGTTTCGAGTGTCCGGGCGAGGAGTTCTAGGAGAGGTGTGGGGAGCATTGAGTCTGCTTGCGGAGGTTGGAAAGTCTAAAATGGTCACATCATTTGGTCAAGCATGAAACTGTTGCCCCGGCCTCACCTGTTATCGAGGCGCAGTGAGGCTTGGCAGTCGGCAGTACGAGTACAGGTCTGCCGCGCCAAGCTGAGAGCCTCGGAGCTGCGGAAAAACCCTCTTCCTAGTTCCTACAACTAACGGGTGGGTTTCCAGCAAATGCACGCTTCTTCAGGCAGAGGCTCTCGAATGAACACACTTATGGCGTGCCAATCCCATTGCCTTGGGCAGAGATTATTGGTGCCCCCCGCCACCGATTTAAAGTGTCATTCGAAGGCAAGAATGTCATTGTCACAGGTGCGAACACCGGTCTAGGCTTTGAAGCTGCCGCCAAGTTCGTTGCTCTTGACGCGTCTCTGGTCATGTACTGAATGCTGGTGTCTACATGGTCGCGTTCGAAGAGTCCAAGTACGGCTGGGAAAAGACGCTTCAGGTCAACGTCTTGAACAATGCTCTCCTTGGCCTGCTTCACTTACCAAAATTGGAGGTTTCCAGGACAGGAACCGTCCTGCCAGTCCTGGAATTTGTATTCTCCAGAAATCACGAGAGGGTCAACCTCTCTGCTGAGCATCGTCGTGCAGATAATCTGCAGCAGTCCTACACCACTGTCCACGGCTACAGTCCCAGTCAGTAGTACGGAATCTCCAAACTCTTCGTCATGTACGTCATGCAGACGCTGGCATCTTTTGCCAAGTCCGCGGACGCCGCTTCCGGAAAGCCTGACGTCGTCGTCACCTCAGTTTGCCACGGCACATGTAAGTCCGACCTTAGTAGAGGGTATAATAGCTTCTTGATGAATGTTGTCAAAACCATAGCCTTCACGCTCTTTTTGAGGACTACAAAAGAAGGATCGAGATTTTTGGTCAGAGGATATCCATTGGGAGAAGAAGCGCATGGAATGTTCTGGCAGCACCATCAACTTAAGCCGTGAGCTGTGTATTGGGCTCTAGTATTAGAATTGCTCATTTGTTACTTAAGCCATCGCGCGCAGAGTTGAGGGCGAAGGTCTCGTCCGAGGTTGTCGAAGGGTTGAAGAAGGATCTGCCCTGGGTGACCGATGCTGTTGCTGAGCTCGAACCTCAATGGCAACGTTTCTGTTCAATCGAATGGCTGATTGGGCTTCATCCGGAGAAATCAATTGAATGTTGTGACGCTCAATTTTACCAAGTACCATTCGCAAAAGTCTTGGCGTCCAGGACATTGTGTGCCAACCTCTCGCACAGCCTAATCTGGGTCGCTTCCAACACCCCTCAGAAGTGGACCCATGGCACGTGTGACACTACACTGGAGGCTTATAATGAGCAGTTGGGTGATATTTTTCAGGTTTATGAGATAGCGTGGAAGGCAGCGGAGGCGGTGCAAGATTGTGTGCTGAGGAAATGTGGGACGAAGGGGAGTTCTGTATGGAATTTGTGAGGACGCCTTGAGCGGGCGGTGAGGCATTGCGTAATTGTGATGGGAGCGGTTGGACAGCTCGTGCTCTATACATCGAACCAATCTGCTGGAGTAACGGAAAGAGAAAAGAGCTGCGAATGGCTTCTGAATCAAGATTGCTACACATTTCCACTTCATCGAAAATTTCTGTTGACAGATAATCCAGGGAAGACTTGAGCACAAAAAATTAAGAACCAGTTGAGTTATAAGGGATCCTGTGGACACTCTCGTCTCAAAGAACGTTACTTTGATAGGGTCCGAGAATGGACTGGTCGCGCTCGACTACTGGCCATTAGATGTACCGAATCGTAACTGCTCAAGGCCCACGGTGTTTAGTTCCGCGTAGACTTTGCAAGTCCACGATTGGAGTCCAACCACGAATACCGATTCGCGAGCCTTTTCCACACCAATGCAACATATCTGACACTCCATGGAGACAATAGATGCATACAGGACCGCGAAGTGGAGCTCTGAGCCTATTAGTCCGCACGTTGCATTGGTGTGAGTTCAAGAAGCTGAGAGTGTGGTTGTATTAGTTTGGAATGATATAGAAGATTTTCACAGTGCCCAGGTGGTGATGCGCTAGGATATATATCGCATAGTGAGACACGCGGGTGGTTATTCGGTCTCGAGGACTTAGACAAGTGAGTGCCGAAGTCGCAATCATCAGGCCTATCAACCACCCACGACAGGTCTCGTTCTTGTTACATCAGTCCTGAAGGGAAGTTGATGCAGGTATTTTTCTTAGTGAGAATTTATTGAATTGATCAAAGACGGGGATCGAACGAGCACAAGAAAGAGTCCAGGCACGAGCTGACCTCTGAACGAGGATTAAGACTATATAAAAGGTCTGAAATGTTGGCAATTCGATCCAAAAGAGTTCTGCTATCAAATCGTCTTGGCATCACAACGTAATGTTTTAATCCGCCTCAGAATAAATACAATGCTCTCAGACCAGCCCAATAGCATTGTCGGGTAGGGCGAGATAACTATCGCAGCAATCTGTTTCGAAGTGCTGAGCGCAAAGCCCTTGTTACCTCACGAAAATCGGAAGTCAGTGGAAATCAATTGACATCGTTAATACTAAACGTCCTGGGGACACAACCTCTAGCTACATGATTGTGATGGTAGAAAATCCTATCACTTAATGCCGAAACAGAGAGACCAAATAGGCCAAAGGTTGTGTTCCAAGGCTGCCGGTTCCTGTTGCTCGAACGATTAGCAAAACTCACATGTAACTGGTGCTTCGGTGACGTACTGCGTAAGGCTCGCTGGGCCCGGAGCACTTTTCTCTATACATGGTATACGAAACCGTCGCCGGTGTACGCTTGAAAGAAGTATCCAGAAGTGTTCGTGATTTCCCCTCCTGTGGGTGGGTAAACGAAGATTCCCTCGCCTGCAGGTGGGTAAATGACGAATTCTAGTGAACCAGAGCTGAACACATTTATCCACAGTATGGTCATGGGCAGGAACTCGCTTTCCGCTGTGAGATTGAACGTGTGGTTTTGGGTGTACTGCCCTGCAATACTTTCCGTGATAGCGGCGTTCGCGTTCGTCCAAGCGGAATAGGCGTTTGAACCCGTCCAGAGAAAGCTGTAATCATCAGTCCCCGTATCACTCAAACTAACGCTGTATTCTCCTTGTGGTCCATAGAAGTATCCTTCCAACACTACAGCGTAGTTCGCCACATCCGTTTGGTTAATTTGGCCTGGAAATTGGTAGTAACCAGTCGAGTTGGTGTTGAAGTTGATTTCGTCTGGAAAAGCCCCCTGGATATTGATGTCGGAGGCGTTGTTGTTAAATCTCGACGCATCCGGCTGAGTGCCCCTATAAGCGTCTGCCGGGTCTTCAAACCCAAAGTATTGCATACCGGGGGTCGGCTGAACCACTAGGACTGTGACCTGGCCGTTGAAACCTGTGTTTGTGGCTGTATATACCGTAGTCGTAGCTGTGTACGAGGTCGTAGTTGTGGTCGCTGGTTCAATAATTTCGACCTCTTCTTGCCCGTCAGGGAGTATTGTACTACTGGTATAGGAACTAGATCCCGAAAATATGGTAGTTGTAAAAGGGGTTGGCTGCACGACTTCCTCAATCTCTGTCTGGCTTGCGGAATCCAACAATGTTGTATACAGCGATGACCCGGAGCTAATCACAGTCGTGATAGTGACCTGAGTGAATGATGAACTGGATGAGGATATCCCAGGGCTGGAAGACGGCACCGTTGCCGAGCTTTTAAAAGCTGAAGATGAAGATGCAGATCCGGACCCCGATCCCGACGACGAGGACGAGCTTTTACCCAGGGACAATGCTGCTACCGAGGATGTGACATTGCTAGACAAAGAGCTGATCATCGAGGGCGCACTGACACCAGACGGCGGGCTTATCGATGTAAAAGAATAGGAAGAGTTCGAAATCAAGGCACTCGTCGAGGAGTTTGCGGAACTGGCGGGCAACGTTGGGATCGAGCTTCCATTACCGACAAGGGAAGGAGCGTTGGCAGACGAACCAATCGACTGGGACGAAGAATTGGAGCCTGAGAAACCAGTACTCTGGGTAGTTACCACGCTTGTTGAGGAAAAGTTGGAGCCTGTGGGGCCAGTACTCCGGGTGGTTATCACGCTTGTTGAGGAAGTATTGGAGCCTGTGAGGCCAGTACTCTGGGTGGGAACCGCGCTTGTCGAGGAAGAACTGGAGCCTGTGGGGCCAGTACTCTGGCTAGTTACCACGCTTGTTGAGGAAGAACTGGAGCCTGTGGGGCCAGTACTCTGGCTAGTTACCACGCTTGTTGAGAAAGAACTGGACCCTGTGGGGCCAGTACTCTGGCTAGTTACCACGCTTGTTGAGAAAGAACTGAAGCCTGTGGGGCCAGTACTCTGGCTGGTTACCAAGCTTGTTGAGGAAGACTCGGAGCCCGAGGGGCTGGTGTTCTGGCCAGTCACCACACTCGTTGAGGAAGACAGGCCACTGCTAGGGAGAATGGACGAAGAAGGGGCAAACGAGGCGAGTCGATCGTTCGGGTTGGCGTCGAAATACCCTGGGCACGTGTTCACTGGATACTGTCAACTGTGCTGCTCGTTATCTGAGTGGAAAATGTACCGACCTGATGCTTGCGTTAAGGATATAGCCGTACAATTGGCTGGAATCGGCGCCAGAAAATATGCCTGGATGGCGCCCGTAGGGTCACTGCACAAAGAAGCAGTGCCGTTGACGAAAAGACTGTTCTGCCATGAGAGTGTGCCTGCGGTCAATTGCCAAGTTGTAGAGATATTGCCAACGTTGCCAGAGGGAGCAAAAAGTGCTGATATTACACCCGGAGAGCTGGAGTAAGTCATGGAAGTCCCAGCATTTACTACCGACAATTGCCCAGCCGAGTCCAGGTTGAATAGTGGTGAATGAATGCAAGCGCTGGTTGAGTGACCGTCTAGGGTAGGGAAACTTTCAACGTCACGACGAAGCAGTGGACTGTTACCTGGGGCTTGATAGCTGATCAGAAAGCCTACCGATGTTGACGAGGGAGTACTAGTGGCTGCTGCGGAGGCATCCGGTTCTCTGCTCCAGATTAGATGAACCCATTGCCAACAGAGAGGTGAAATAACGCACGGTTTGTTGGGCATAACACCAGAGCCTGCTGGAAGGCCCGAGGGTTCAGGGCCACCAGTGTTGATGAATGACATGGACCCCAGGCTGGAAATACAAGTACCAACAGACACAGTCACCACATATTGACCAACGGCCATAGTAGCTAGTAACAAGCTGCAAAAAACAAAATTCAAATTTAGATGCCCCATTTTTGCAGAGATTAGAGATTAGATAGAGAAAGGATGCAGAGATTAGATAGAGAGGTTATGGAGTGAAGATAACATAGAGTGGTGACTGGTCACAGCAAATGGAGCAACTTTTAAATTAAACCTGTATTTACTGCAGGAATGTGAACCAATTTACCAAAAACATTCACTAGTCGCAGCTGAGATGGCCTACATTCCTTGAATCTAGTCGTCTTTTAAAGGGTTCTCGACGCTTGTTCTGTAGCTGAATCAGTGCTCCGCGCATACAATCGAGGCCGTTGCTTACCGGTCAAATGTAAGCTTGTTAGATCCCAACAATTAGATGTAGGTGCTTACCAGGTAGTCGCGAAAGGGTCAGCTCCTTCTGTCGTCAAAGCCCATGTATGAGGCTACCTAGTCTATCCAGCACTTATGTATCGGATTCTACAATGAGAATGCGCTCAAATGCAACAGCGAGAAAGCAGCCTGGTCCCGGTCCGCGACCCGTTTCAGCTCTGCTCTTAGTACCCTCCTTAGGACATCGGTTGTAGGTGCTTGAAGAGTAGTACCCGATCGCAGATTTCCTCGCCTACGCGCATCGAAGCTGGAATTGATCTGAATTCGTCCAGCTTGTTGACGACCGTTGTGTGGCTCACAGGTATCGCCTCTGCTAGCATCCGAATTCCGTTGAGCGTGTTCATTTGCTCTGTGAAGTTGTTTGACTCGATCTGAGCTACTTCATCTAGCTGCCGAATTATCGAGGACTGCTTTTCAAGTAACCGGTTCGTGGTAGTCACATGACATTGCTGCATATCATCCCGTATCTTCGACATACAGTTTGATGCCAGTTTTCCTAGCGCAAAATGACGTTAGCACTATGGCGCATAGTACAAAACCGATAAGTGAAGCAGAGCGAAGCATGTATTGGTTCAGCCTTCCATGAGTACGGACTTGCTTGTCATAACGTCTCAGAGATGTATCAAATTCATTTACTGCGCAACAGACTGTAGTCCAGTCATTAGGGCTATCTGCCGGCTTTCTAGCCTGCGGACCACCCCAGAAAATTATTTATCATCAAGGACCCACTTCAACCTCTGGCTTATCTTTCCCTGGGTGCCTGACGACGGTAGAAACTGATGCAAGAGGTCTGATTCTGTGTGAATGTCCAGAAGCTCCTTTTCACAATTTCCGGTAATAGCTGGTGTTGCTCAATAAAGAGCTTTGACGACTCGTATTCGATCACATACAGCCGTAGATTACCAAGCACTGAGTGCACATTTTGCAGAGTTTGTCGTAGGTGCTGGACGGCGTTTGGGCCATCTCTCAAATCAACGACAAGATTAGAGATGCCTCCGCAGGCACGAATCATGACATCGGCCAAAGACACTACGGCCGCCACCGTTGAGAAGGGATCAGCCATAACAATGTCAAGAAGCTGAAGCAAAAATATCTGGGACAACAAAGGCAGCATAAGGAGAATGGTTGCGTTAAAGAAGACTTCATCGAGGCTGTACATCTGTTGACAAGGCTGTAGGCAGATTTTCATCGCTAGACGGGCGTAATGAATCAGGCATCGGCGTTATACTCAGTGCATCAGGATGTCAAGCCAATAAGTATGAAAGTGTGTGTGTGGGATAAGGCACCATGAAAGCCGGGTTGTTGTAGGACATCGTTCAACTCTGAACTTTTCCGCTCTCGGTACAAAATACAAGGTCGCTTATATCGTAAGGTATTGGTTGGTTGTCGAACCGGTGCTGCGGGTCCAATTTTTTCAGTGAGGGTCGCTGATAAGGCTGCATGACACCTTGCATAACGCCTTGTCCCACCCACACCGACTTTACCTTGTCTGCCTACGATAAAAAGCTGCTTCCAGTGCATTCTGTGATATCTAGTGCGTTCCACGTTCATCCGTCCTGATTGCTGCCATCTTTTGGTCCAGTCGAGACCTGTTGACCGAAACCCTCTTAACTGTCTCGAAGGAAAGAAAGGGCCCGTTGCGCTTGATTCAATGGAGCTAGGTTTCAAGGGAAATGCACGACCCCTAAACCAGATCGAATGTACAACTTTTCAGTCTCGAGACTGCCGTGTATTTTGCGTATAGAGTCCATAGGTAGTAGACTACAAAGGCTAGGGCTCGATCTCTCCAGAAGGTGCTCTTGTCTTGCAATGCAAGCCTTGTAGCTGTTGGCACTTTCAGCCTTCCTGCGTACGTATTGAAACGATCAGAATATACTTCGTATGGAGCTGCAAGACAGCCGGGTGGCCGCTTCATTTCCATCAAACTGCCCAAAGCCTCGAGCAGCGCGAGTAAAGATGCAGGTTTATGCTGTATGCGTACAGTGACCACTGCGCTTCTGTGCTTCCTCGACGAAGAGACAACGAGCGCCAACCTAGTGGCCGTCCTACCCTCAGAAACACTCAACAAAAGTTGATGCTGGGCTCGTTCGTTTCCAGAAGAGTCTCTTCGAAGCTATTTCCGGGTTTGAAGGTGGCCAATTTGCGAGCCTTGGAACATTCGGATGCTTTGCAAATGGCGTCTCTATGGTTTCTTTGTTTCTACTTCAGCCGACACATCCAGCCTCGTAGAGTACCTGACCTTCAACACACAGTTCGGTCAAGTCATGGACCTTCCCTTGGACGAAAACGGCTTGATCGAGTCCGTCGAACACCAGACATCATTTAAACCGTACGAGTTTTCTCCTGCGGCCAACCTTTGTCAAGGTCCAAACTCTCCGGACCATGAGCCGTTAAATACGCAGAGGACTAGGTGGGACATTGAGCCTGACTGGACATCCTCGCCCCAGAACATACATTTCCGATGCCGTCTTGCTGGCATTCCTCAATGTTCCTTCGGCCCCCGGTGATTGCAGCAAAAGCTCGCAGGCATTCACTATATTCCATGTCGCACTGTTCCTACTTGTCGCCAAGATTCCCCCACAACAGTACAGTCAACCTACGTCAATCCGGGGCTCGACCAGGACGAGATCTGGAACGCAGTTCCCTACACGCACGCTCGTCACTTGGGACACTGCCATGTCCGGTTGACAGCAAATGAAGCCTTAGCACCACACAAACGTCACTACATATTCGTCAAAGTTATAGACGACGAGTTCGAACAGGCACTGGCCCTGACTATGTTATTCGATCCGTCGTATTTGTCACAGAGGCCCGTCATCGAAAGGTTCCTTACCTCTTGTTTTTGTCTTGTGGAGTTACCGCTGCTCGAGAGATCACGCGGTCCAAACAATCCATCTGCGTCGTTGTGTTTGCTAGCCCAGCGAACGAGGGCGCAAAAACCCAGGGCATTAGCATGTTGAGGCACTAAGCAACTTCTGAAATGGAAATTCGAGACTAGGATTGGGATTCGTCTTTGCGCGTTCGATAGTAAACACGGCTTCGTTGATATGGCTTGGAGTGTGGGCGAGAATTTGTTCCCTAGCCTTTTGGTTGTAATCAACTCGAGAAGGATTGCGCCCCATTGCCTATTTACGCATGTATAGATGCTTAGACGAGCAAAGTGACTCGGGTGTATATGGACTGGGGTTCTTATGTGATGAGCCGACACTGTGATACTGCCAAAGTGGATTTTCCGTTCCATTAGAATTTTAAGGTTTGACAGCTTTAGCGACAATGCCAAGGATCGATAGATCCCCGCAACTCTGGGCAGTGCACTTGCTCCCTCCCTTCCAATTCTGCCATGTTGGTCCGCCTCGTTCAACGACTCTCAGACTACTCGAAGGATAACGTTGCGTGCCACCTCCTCAACCAACAGCAGACGGCCTGTTGTACCTCATCAATCTTCACTCCTGGCGCGAAGGATTCTGGGAGACCAGCGCTACTGCTGCCACGCGGCGTAGCAGCGGTTCCACCACCTACGCTTTCGGACATATCACAGCATGGCTCGAAACCTTGACGCCTTCGCTCGCGGAAGAAGGAGGTTTGGCGAGCAAAACGTCGCAAATTGATTTGCTTGGCTGATGAGCGGGCACCAAGCTCCTCGGGCAGTGATGAGCTGAACATTTAGCGGAAAGCCAACATTTGAGCTTTTCGGCGTCTACGGAGAGCGTGAAACAGCCGGTGGGTATCCTTTTCACTGCCTCCTCGAGCGTGAGCTTGTAGATCTGAACGAATCTATTCTTGCCCGCGTCATGTTTCTTCACGCGGCTCCGTCTTCGCTCCTCTAGAGCCGTGCAGCGAGTCTTCTCTCCTGCTGCCCGACATCTCTTCTCCCCTCTGACCGATTCCCCTGCTCTGCGACCCTTCTCATCAGAACATTTCCCACCCCTCCACATCCGACAATAATGTTTGCCGTCACCTTCCTCCTCCTGACCCTCTACTCCCCCCTCCTCCTCCTCGCCCAACAAGCCTGCTACTATCCCGATGGCACGGAAGCAACAGCCGACACACCATGCAACAGCTCGGCGTCGAACACCCCGACCGACGCTTCCTCGTGCTGCCACGACAGCTCAAACTCCTACTGCCAAGACAACAACCTCTGCACCTGGAACGGAGCCATGTACCGGGGAGCATGCACGGACAAGACATGGAAGAGCCCAAACTGCCCCCAGCAGTGTACCGAAGGTTCCACCCCCCCCCCTTCCCTCCTCCTTTAACAACAACAACAACAACTGACACTCCCCTCCCCAGCTCAACGCAACACAGCCATGAACATCTTCCCCTGCCCCGCCTCCGGCGTCTGGGAATGCGAACGCGGCAGCGCCTGCGCCTCCAACTTCACCCTCCCCACCTTCGGCCTCCTCCTGCGCGACTCCCAGCTCCCGGGCGCCCAACCCGACGGCATCGGGCTCGCCGACCCCTCCGC
Source organism: Letharia lupina (assembly GCF_014066315.1). Taxonomy (NCBI): domain Eukaryota; kingdom Fungi; phylum Ascomycota; class Lecanoromycetes; order Lecanorales; family Parmeliaceae; genus Letharia; species Letharia lupina. The sequence goes on along the minus strand of NW_023502978.1, from coordinate 1,019,992 downwards.
CTCCTCCTCCTCCAACGCCTCCGCCGCTCCGGCGACCGTGACCGCGACCGCCGGGGCCACGGCCACGTCCTCCACCCCGACGGCGACGGCGACCGCGTCGACGGGCTCCGACGCCTTGGCCGTGGGCCTCGGCGTCGGCATACCGCTCGGGGTGCTCCTGGTGGCGTGCGTCGCGCTGCTGGTCCGGCAGCAGCGGAGGTTGAAAGCGGAGAGGGCGGTGGCGGCGCCGGTGGGGGGTCCGGAGGGCAAGGGCGGGGGCTACAAGGGGCGGGAGCCGGGGACGTGGGGCGCGCAGGAGTTGCCGGAGCAGGGGGCGGTGCCGGAGCTGAGCGAGGACAAGAACCGTGTCCATGAGTTGGGGGGGAACTACATGCCCGGGTCGCCGCCGCCGTTGTCGAGATAGTCGGTGGTGGCAGGGTGCGCGGCGGGGTTCGGTGGTGGTGGGGTCATGGCTTGGGAGCGGTGAAGTGGGAGCCTGTTCGGTGTGGAATGAGTGTATATAGTGTATATAAAGTTTCCGTACAATACGGTCAATCTTTCTGGCGCCATGATCATCAAGCTCCAGAAGTTTGGTGTGTGCTTCGATGGATTTCATAAACAAACACGGCGTCACGCCACCGTCAATCCCACATAAGTGTAATACAGACACCGAACGCCTATCGAAGAATGGGCTCCCGCAACAACATGGGGTATCTCGTACGGTCAAAGCTGCTTATGCCAATAATGCACGAACGAACCGGGAGACCGGCAAAAGAGCGCTTCGAACGTAATACAAGCAATCAATGCTTCAAAAAGCCAACGCCCCTACGACACTGGCTCTTGCAGTCAATGGCATCTCCGCCACACTGGCAGCGACAGGCATCTCTTGAAGCCGAATCAGCGAGGGATCAGTGCTATGATCCGTACAGCGCCAAAGTATCAAGAGCATTCAAGGGATCGCCCCGGAAGCCAACTTGGCATCCTGATACGTCGGCAACTGACCACTCAAATCACCATACGCCGGAGCCGCCATGTCCAGCTCCTGCGTAGCCATCGGGGATGCGTAGTCCGCTGCCAAAAGGTCGAATTTGTAGGACGCGAACTCGGCCTTGAATGTCTTCTGCGCACAATCGACAGAGAGCTTGACGGCTAGTCCTAGCACATTTCGGAGTCAGCATTCTCATTCGTTCATGAAATTTTGAGTAATGACATGTTTGGGAAGTGAGGAAGGGTGCTAGATTGAGTAAGTTGTTCCTTCAGCATGTCTCAGGATTCAGAACGCAATCTCGAACAGGAAGAGACAACTCCGAAATGTGCCTTACTGTATGTGCGTCTGATGTTGAACGTGCTGAATGTAGGTTTCTGGTGCCAGGGGACCTTGATCCGCATTAATTTCTGCAGGTCCATGGACTCGGTTACCGGTGGTGCCTTGGCCATATCTGCAGAGTAGTCGATCGACGCGATGTGGAACTCGTCACTCCAGTCCCTTTGCTCATCGCCTTCGCGGAACATTTCGTCGCGGATGCATTGGATGTAGGTGTTGGCTTGCAGCTCTACCATGCATTTCCGTAGCGTCACTATCGGGAGTGATTGTGTTGTGGATGCTTCAATGTCGTGCTCCAATCTGAGTATTAGAGGGAGTGAGTGGGCCAGAATTCCAACTTTGGGGAGGAGCATATGCAATTTAAACACCGCGACGGGAAGCTTGGACGTGCGGATGGACTGAAGCTTTTCCTTGAAGGTGAGAGGTCCATTTTCGTGACCGGGCTGGAGTCGAAGACTGTAGCAGGCTATTGTTTGACCCTTTTCGATGAAATCCGGTTTGAAGGTTTCGATGTCTCTGGTCGTGATAAAATCGAGTGTCTTTTCGGTTTTTAGGTCTCCCAGGGAAAAGATCTTCGTTCTATTGCCGATGAGGGACGCTTCGAGTTCGTATTTGACAAAACACTCGCCTCGCCAACTGAAGGTGTGCTTGTCATTGGCGAAGGAGGGAGGTAAACTTTGTTGAGGATTGATGTCGAAAAGGCCATGGCGCTGCTTGAACGGATCGGCGCCGCGGGCCACACAGCGGGGTGGGAATGTGAAGCTGAATGGCCAACTGTGCCCATTGGTTTTCATGGTGTTGGGACCCTTGAAGAGAACCTGTCTGTACTCCAGTAGAGGGGCTCTTCCTCTGTAAGTCGAACTACTGTTCTGGCCATTGCTCCGTACCACCTTGGTTTTGCATCTGCCGACAAGGCTTATCGTGATGATCTCAACATCAATGTCTACATCCCCATGCAGGGAGACGGTGCCTGAAATTGTTGCGCCAGCCCTGCACTTGGTGTTCGGTATATTAATCCGGATCGACATTGTGGGACGCGATAAGGGATATGTGTCCTAGGATGAAGCGGGAAAAATTCACCAGACCCTGGACCTAGATTGATAGTGAGAAAAGGCAATCATGCTGAAGGAGAAGTCCATCATGATACTCGTGCTGTCCAGGAGGAGTTACCTCGCTTAATAGCGCCGGGAGAGTTGACCAATCAAACTACGATTTTCGCGGAGAACTGAGTAGTTTGATTGGTTAACTCTCCCGGCGCTATTAAGCGAGGTAACTCACTCCTGGACAGCACGAGTAGGAGAGGTGTGGCAGAGCATCGTAATGTGAATTTAGGCAGAACCCAACGAAAATCTCAAGTTTTAGATATGTAAAGAGGAAGAAAACTACTTGGCGCATACTCCGTGCAGTGCAACAATAGTACAAAGGCGCTCCGGATCATTCTGGTAGCCTACCACATGAGCCTGGGTAGGCGCGTTGTTGTATGAGATTGCAGTGCTGCACATTATTATTACTATTTTTTTTCCTTTTCCCCACGTTGAGGTCAAAGCGGCTGAATCAGAAATGGTTGCGTGCAGCCCGAGCTGCAAGTTTGACAGCTCGATGGCGCTGTATCGAAAGACTCGGAATGAAAATTGAGCCAGACGGAAGAGGACGAGGAATGATTCCACGTATCAGATGAAGTGAAGCGATTTCTATGTCGCGAAGGAAGTAACAAAGGGTCAAAGCGCAAGATTCCCTTGAAGGTGACGGGACGGGACTGACCTGAACAGGCGTACCAAAGTGATGGCGTAAGTTTTTCTTTTGATTGTTTGGACTTTGAAGCGCCGGTTGATGCAGCTAGCTCAATGATCGATGATGCCGCGCGTTGATAAATGATAATGATACTATCATACGCTCAATGCCCTGCTTCTCACATGGTGCCGGGGGGAAGGAACTGGGGGAGAATGATTCTCGCACAAAGATTAAATTCATGCAGGAGGCAGAAATGGGCAGGCTACTTCTTTGACAGAGTCGTGCTAAAAGCCTGATAATGTGAGGCTAAGGTATGTATGAGCGTACTTTATCTTAGCGAATAGTGGGGCCTGGATTAAAGTGGTACCTTGTCTTAGTGCCCGCTCAAGCTAATAGCCGAGGTAGCCAGATTCCGTTAACACTTCAGAGATCTGGATACTCTAGCATCATTATATATCCCGGTAACCTGTCCTGTAGGATTCAAGTCATGCTCGTCTTAAGCCAGTAAGAAATCAATCCGACATTCGGCTCCTGTACGGGTCCTCTTGGCTGCCGTAGCTGATACTTGGGAATTGCGAATGGGAACATGAGGTGGGCATATTTTGCACGTCTCGGTTAGGGATGACCAGCCCTTGAATTTTTGAAAGTCTTGGCATGAAATTTTGCTGAAATTTCAGATACGATTGAAGTGATGAAATATATGAATCCGGTTAGGTTACTCGCTAATGTTCTGATAGGATGGAAAAGTGGTAATATTAGGCCCTAGGGCGAGGTTTTACGACGGAACCCTCAGGCCGGACTTGGTTACTAAGCATAGTCAACTAATCAATCATCTTGAATCTACCCAGTAAGCGGGTCTTGGCGTACTTGAATATGAAATTCATGAAATCGAGCTAAATCCACTAATCACTGCAATTTCAGTATCGATACATGTTTTCATGAAATTTGGCAACCCTAGTCTCGGTGCAAGGCTTGTGGGTGCGTGCATAACGTGGGGGAATGGCAGGATCAAAAGAGGCCAATCGAGTAGCTGGAGCAGAGCATCCCTCAGGTATCTCCTGATGCCTATGCCTGTGCCTGCCTTAGTCCCTAGTCTCCCTTTGCCAATTAGCCTAGCCATTCAAAACGTGCCTGTACTGTAGGCTGTACTCTAGGCGGTAGGCTGTAGGCTGTAGGCGGTAGGCTGTCGCTCAGGGTTTGCTGCCAAATTATCGGAACGAATTGATTAATTAACTGGATCACCCTCGCTTGCAAGGCGCCAAAAACTGACTGTTGTAAAGTACGAGCCGGTCGTCTAGCTCGGGGTGGCGAAGATCGTCATCTTTTTTGGCCTTGACCTACCTAATCCCTTTGGCTGACTTCTCCCCCGCCTTTTTGACAGAAGACACCCACACCCTTCTCAATTGCGAATCAAACCTGAGACACGGTTGGATTCATTACTGCATGAACCCTGAATGTTGTTCAAAAGGTAAAACTGATAACTGAAGTACCTTACGAGTCCAAAGGTCCTTCAACTTCACGGGTTGCAAATAATACAGGAATTGGTCTTCTCGGATCGACAGTAATCATCAAATGGGCGGCTGAGGATGCTGCTGCTGATGACGATGATGATGATGATAGTGATGCTACTCCTTGGAAAATCCCATCTGCCAGCTAGCATCACGCAATGATAACGCTTGACGGCAAGATAGAGGGGTATGTGGTTCTTGTTGGTGACTGTATGCCACCGTACTCGACTGAAGTCCACTTTCACGCATAATTTCAGGCAAGATGATGCACTGCGAAGCTACTAATGTCGCAATGCATTCATGCGACGCTGCGACGTTTTTACAGCGCAAAGCACATCAATCCTGGGGTTCATGAATTGCATCATAGTCAGTAAATGCAGATTGCATGGGCTAAAGGTAGTCAGCTCTCGTGGAGTAGATGAATTAATTGTCTTACTCGTACAAATGCTATCACCTGGAGGCCCAACCAGGCTCGAGCATAGAAGCCCAGTCGTCCACGGTAATTGGTCTTGTTATCATTACCGGGTCTCGACTCCTAACCGATCATGCATCTCTCGAAACGCCTCATTGTAAGAGAGTCCTGCCGAGTAGTGCAGGCCACGAAAACATTCCGAAATCATCACTCTACCTTGCCGCTTCCTGCTGCTGCTTACATGTGGTTGAACGAAGGAATATCTACTGGGATGGGATTGTGAGCACGTCCTGAAGGCATACGAGTGGTCGGCTGACTTGCATTTCCTAATAATCCACTACCTACTTGCTCAGACAATTCACCCGTGCATTCTTTCCATTAAATCTCAGGACCCCACCGAATCCTTTGAGGGGGCGGACGCAGGACATATGCACCTTTCTCCTAGCTTTGTCCGATGGTTGCAGCAATCGAGCATTAGCCCTTAGCCGCTTGGGGACTTTTTTTCATTTTTCGAGGAATTGGAGCTCAGCGGTTTGAATGGACCCCTGTTGGACTTGGCGTCGGCTGGGCAGTCGTCCCAACCTACGCCCAAAACTGCCAAGTTCATCCGCTGATTTTCGGGGGCTTTAGCTCGAGGGCTGCAAGCCAAAAAAGAACATCAGCAAATTCCCTTAGCGTCGCACACCATCTTGCCCTCATGATCATTCGCCAGAAGTTTTGGGGGGGGGGGGGGGGGGGTCTCATGCATCTTGGATTGACCACTCTCTCAAGCGGCCTGCTGCATGAAGTGAGCCATTATTATAGAAGCCTGTTGTTGCCTCTTTTCATTCCTTTCTTTTTTTCCTCCAATGCCCTTGACAACCATCGAGACATGGGCCTGACTCTCCACTCCCATTCTTCCTGCGTTGTTTCCATCCTCCACATACCGTCCATGTCATAGTCACCCAACATCCACCGGACCTTGCGTGATCTGACTCATTGGCCTTGCCTCTTCTTACGGAATCCTTCTTACCATAATCATCTACTTCTGTTCTTTAATATTCGACCTCGTCAGTCCTTTGACAGACCGGCTCTTCCAGTCTTTCAGCTTCAGTCAATCCCTCTCGCACCCTCTCACAGTCATCGCCCACCACTGTCATCAAGCAATCTTCTTCCAAACCTTCCACCATGGAGCTCAACTGGGCCCCCGATCACTGTCTCGCTTGTGACAAGCAGACCGAGTGTGAGACCTACTGCTCTCAGTCCTGCCGCCTCGCAGATCTCGAGAAATCTGCAAATTGGTCAGGTTCCACCTCGCCAACCACACCAAGCTGGACCTCGTCCGACTCCAACAGAGGATCAGGCTTCTACCTATCACCCGCCTTCAACTTTGCTGCCTACAAAACCACTCAGACAACGCCTAACTGGCCCACTTCTCCACAAACATCGTACTTTTCCACCACCACCACCACCACCACCTCCTCTACAACCCAGAATGCTCCCTCACGGACATTGTCGCCCTCTTCATCCCGCTCCTCGCTCACCTCTACCACCACCACTTCGAGCACCTCATCACATCAAACCCCACTTTCAGAACAAGCCCGCAGCGAGCTTCGCGGCTACACGAATTCTTTCGATAGTACACGCAATTGGAGGAGGCGGATGACTTGGTCCTGATTTTTCATCTACATACCGTTCTCGCATGTCTACGGACAATCCAGCCCACAGCGGCACCGGGCGCTCTTCACGTCTTTCCATAACGCAAATTGCGGCGCAGCATAGCAAGCAGTCGGCCTTTTGTATACCAAAAGCAATAAGCAAGCACTTATCATTGTACGCATTAGACAAGGAGGATAGGAGTCAGTCGTATCTCTTCTCCGGTGGAGTTATAAATGACGGAGGGATTGCAACTTGCAAATCAATGAGCACAATTTAAGGGTTGGCGAGGGGATTTTCAGGGATGCATATGCAGAGGGTGGTCTAGCACTTCTTCAATTCAAATACCCCAAACGTCATAGATGTACATTTCACACCACGATCAACCACTCATACAGAAATACATCTCAGTAACTAACCAATTGCTCTACGCTACGTGTCTCCGCGACGTCCAAAACCCTCTTTTCCATGGTATTCAACAGCCCAGCGGAGATCGTTCCACCCTCTGCATTTCCACCACAATCGCACCAACCAACGCGGGAAACCCCAGAAGAAAAAAACCAAAATCCAGACCCCCACCAATGCACGTTTGCCAACCGTCGCGACGCAGCATTTGCAGATCCACCAAACTCAAACCGAAAACCACTCCGCGAAAACCCTTTTTTCTTCCCTCTAGGGAAAGCATGATGGGCAATAAAGCCGGCGGGAAAAGACGGCAGCACCCACAGCCTGCCACACGCCCGTCCATCGATCGCTGGTTCGAGTACCCTCGCAAATCTCTGCTCCTCGATTCGTTCCGCGGTACCAAACCCCCCGGTTCCGTATAGGTACTCCACATTATGTGTGTTTGCATTTTTTTAAGAAAAGCCCTTTTGGTCCTTGACTAGCCCTATGTTACTCTCGAGTAGCACACACGCACACACACACGCACTACCTACCTCAATTCCAACAACAAACAACAAATCTACCCTATCGCCCCACTCCATCTGTGTAATTAAATGAATCTGCACCTTCCCCCCCCCTTCTTTCGGCTCTAGAGTACCTAGGGGAAAGAAAGAGCAGGAAGTACCTTGAGATCGACCGGCGTTTGTTGCTACTAATGCACAGCATGACGGAGCATCCGCTTCGATAGGTTGGAGATCCCCACATTTTTTGCCATCTTTTTGGGCGGTGTCGGCCGCCAAGAGATCTGGGCCAGGGGGAGGTGCGGATGCAGTGGGTATCTTACTTACCGGTATCGCGGAGATTTCGTTGGTGGCTTCGGCGTTGGGGGGGGGGCGGCGTCATTTTCTTGTTTTCTCCCTCTTTTTCGTTTTTCAATCTGCTGCTAGCTTTTTCGAGCCTGGCTTGGATGGATCTTCGTCCTTCTTCCCTCGTTTCCTACCCTTCAGCTTGCGTGTCAGGGCGCCGCGTTGCTTTCTACGTCTCTCTGTCGTTGTTTGGCCCTTTTTATTGTTATGATCATCGTTCGCAGCACCTACTCCTCCTCCCCCCTCCAGAACCCATCCTCGACTCTCGAAAATCACGACCCCGAGGTACGGAGTACCTACATCACTAGCCAACCTCATGCAAAGCGCACGAGACTCTCTTTCCCCCCGAAATAGGTCCGTCAGCGACCAAAAAAACCCAAAACAAGGATCCCCAACCAAACCCTCCCACGCATCCAAACGGCCTCTAACACCGTCTATCCGACCCTTCCGGTCGTCGTCCCCTGCGCAAGCAAGGAAACTTTGGCTTGTTTTTTTTAAATTTCCCCCTTCTCCTAACGCTAACGACTTACCCACGTAAGGACCGAGCGCTCACTCGCTCAGGGGGGGGCGGGGGAAGTTCGAAAAAAAATAGAAAAATAGGAAAATGCACTAAGCTAGCTCGCGGGGAAAATCAAATGGAAAAACGGGGTTACCACAGATCCCCATCGGACCAATCGTTTGGGGTGTGGCGCTGAACCGGTTTCCGTCAGGGGTGTGTGGGAGGGGATCTACGGTCAGATCGGATGGTTGGGCTGACCGCAGATGATCAAGATCGGAAGATTTGAAGAGTGAGCTTAGCTAGGGCGAGTCAGGTAAGGGTAGGGTAGGGTAGGAGGGTAGGGTAGGAGGGTAGGTAGGGCGGTTTGCTGACCGCAGCGGAAACCGGAAAAACGAATGCACCAGCGGTGAATCGGAGGATGGATGGCACGTGGCGGTGAAGGCGGTCGAAGGAAGGGAATCATCCTGCAAGGGCATCATCCATGATCTTTACATTCCAAGACATTTCGCCGGACCAGGCTCCGCGTGTTCAAAAAGGACTCGTGACGTGAGATACGAGGCAAAACACGTCATGGGTAATGGAAGATAGTGTCTGTCCGTCTACCAGAGCTCGCATATCCAAGCGCTAAAAGGACACCAAAAGGCTTTTGGCCTCAAATTCATTCCTTGCCGCACAGCAAAGCCTCAATCTTCAAATCATCATGCTCCGTCGCCGACTCGCAGCCCGGTCTCCTCTGCCTACCGCAGCCTCTGCACTTTCAGCGCCAAGCTCAAGCACACTTCTCGTCCCTGACATCTGTCCCTCTTCTGTCTCTGTTCTCTCCGCGGGTTGTGCCACAACGAGTGTCTCTCTTCGTCGATCACCTCGTCTGGATATCATGATAGAGCCTTTTCCTGGCTCAGAGGAAGCCGGCACGCTGGAATGTCTTCTGGATGATCTCGTCGTCTTGGCTAGCTCTTCTTGGCCTGCATCACTGGCATTCATGCCGCTCGGCTCGACAGGAGAGCTGCCTGTGAAATCGTAGATACTCATCCGTTCTATTGGCTCCCTTGTTTGCTCTCTCATTTCGATATCCCCACTGGGCTCTTCTTCCTCTTCTCCTCGCCTTTTCAGTCTTTGAGTTCCAGCTGTAAGTGCTGCAATTGCGGACGCAGCGCCAGATGTTAGCTTCATGGGGTCAATTACCCCCTCTTGAAGTGCGGGCACAATTGTACGCCTTCGTCGTTCAGTGATGACGCTGGCCGGCAAGTCTGCCGCTCCAATTTTATTACCAAGCGGACTGATGGGCTCTGGTCTCCTTCTCTGGTCCGTTTCGGGAGCATTCGTCTTCCATGTAGGTAATGCATCTGCATCTGCATCTTCTTCTTGCTTGATGAGAACCGGGTTTGACGCATCATCTTCCGCTTTTGCCATCCGTGCTCGCTCCTCCGCACCAACAGCATCGACGAGCTCTTTCGTTGGTCGGCGCATCTTGTCGCGGAGGTTCGGCTGAGCGTAATTAACACTACCTCTTGGACGCCGTGAAGCTCGACCAAACGATCCTGTGCCTGTGTCTGGTCCAAGGTCGGGCGGTGGAGGCGTGTCTCGCGAATCGGGTCGTGCGGCTGAAGGTCCCGGGGAGCCAGGCGAGAAGAGGTCGGACGGTGGTGCTGGCGTCTCCGGAGGGGCTTCGAGAGGCTTCCTGACTTCAGCGCCTTTGATGGCCGTCTCTATGTCTTTGGTGATGCCTGGGTTTCTGGGTCGGCCTTTGTCCTTTGGTCGACTTCGTTCTCGAGCAATTTTCGCCAAATCATCCTTGGCTTCTGCGACCTTGTCCTTGCTGGTGCGGCTTGCTTTGAATGGCGAGTTCGTTGGGTCAGTGTTCACACTCTCTGCATCATCGTTAGAAATTCCTCAATTTGTAATCATTTACAAGACTTACTCGGCCCGAGAGCTTTCCGACCAGTTGCCGTGACCGTTGCAGATGCTCCAGATGCCTTGTCTTTGCAGTCTTTGCCGGTAATGCTCGGTATCGGAGCTTGAGAGGCTTTATCACTAGCTCCCTTGGTGGCTCTGCTGATAATTGGCTTTGTATTATCATTGTCATTGATCCGGAATTCTGAACCTCTGCGGTTGAATTGGAAGTCTTGTTTCCCGGACTCGTCTACTACGGCGGGTTCGCCGTCGTCGTCACGAATGCTAAGCTTTCGCTTTGCGCCGGATTTCAGAGGCTGACTCATTGGCATGGCTGTACCTATGGATGCTGTGCTCTTAATGAAATTCACGTTGGTGTTCTTCACGTCCACATCTCTTCGATGCGAGCTTTCCCGTCTCTTTCTTCGAGTCTCAAGATTTGCTGAAAGCTTTGGCTGCGTTTCCATGGTACTTTCAGCTGATCCTTCGGCGGATGATCGGTCTTGTGTGGAATCAAACTTGATCGGATCTCCTTCCTCGAAATGCGCAACAGGTGGCGGCCCAAGGTCTGGTGAATCGGTAGCGTTCGCAGGGTCCGCAAAGATATCAAGCAACTCTTCAGCACTGCATAGCTGTCAGCATTGAGGTATAAGATGCGCAGGAATACATACTCCATTGTTCGTCTTGGGAAGTACTTATCCTCGACGATTGGCGGTAGTCGACCATCTGCACCTCCAGTGACCTCTGAAAGCGTGAGGGCATTCTTCCAGTTCCTTTGATCCGGAGATCTTTTTGGGGAGCTCCGGTTAAGTGATCTTCTCCTTTGGGCACGTTGACTGTCGACATTCTTCTCGACGTTTCCTAGCTCTTGAACCAATCCTCCTAACTCTGCCAACTTTTTCTCCAATTTGCCCTTCACAATATCAACACCCTCTAGCACTGCTCGTCCTGCAAATTTCTCGGCTTCATAATGTAGCCTGATAATCTGCTCTCGTAGGGATACATTTTCAGACAGTAGTCGAGTGACTTCGCTTTCGAGGTTTCGTATGCGGAGGGATTGAGTCGAATTTGCTCTTCATAGGTCAGACCTCGTAATGGCAAGGATAGCAGATAGCGAACCTTGCAATCTCTCGATTTTGGCGAACGAACCGACGTTTCACTGTCTCTAATCAGCGTATGAAGAGGTTGTCTGTGGTGTAACCTACATGCATCTATTGACTCGACCGAAGGTTGTGGAGGCTCGTTCAGTCGAGCCATGGACTGGATATCCACGAGGGCTTCTGTGCTCTAGTATTCGTCGTAGTTTGACACACTTCCTCAGAATGTCAGGTCATCAGTCATTATCGAACATTTCGATGTTTGGAGAAAATGTAAACAATGTCGGAGACTAAGATTTGTTCCCGCCGCTAGCGGCTTTATTCAGCCCTGTCGCGTAGATCCAATTCCTCTCCTTTATCAAAGCAGCACAGCAGCAAAGCCATTGTTGCTTACCTTACAAGATATCGAACAAGATGAATCTAGCAGGATCACACTAAACTGCTTGTTATTCGAACTTGAGCCACCGAGCCATGGCCTACCAACGACCCCCACAGCCAACCCCGGGCCTACGGCATCCGTCTATGGGGCCTCACGACTCTGCATCAACAGGACAATCTCGAATGCTGGTGGCAAGAATCAACGAAAAGAAGGCGGAGCTAGAGAATCTCAAACAATTGCGGGATTTGAGTGGAGGACTTGCAGCGCAGATGCAGGCGCTAGAAGAAAAGCTATCTACGTTGTCAGAGGGGACAGAAGGTAGGACTCCCCGGAGTAGATGGTGCTTGCCAAAATCTGATAACGGGTACGCAACAGCGGTGGCAGCAGTTCTATCCAATTGGCATAATGTTCTAAGAGCGATCAACATGGCATCAAGTAGGCACCCATGTTACTCCACTTTAGCCACTGCCATGCTGACGTACGGCTAGTGAAAGTACCGAAGCCCAGCACAGCCGAAGACGAAGAGAAGCCCGGCGATAAACCTGAAATACCTCTGCCTCAGACCATGGTGCGCATACCGGTTGAGTCCGAGTCGACCCCGGAATGGCACAAGGAAGAGTAAACAAGGATGAAATAATGCCATAACTCCAGCGGTTGTCGCCATGCGAGCCCACGGTCATTCGAATCCGCACCCTTACTTTGTCACTTGCAGCGGAGTGACACTCCTTTGAGCAAACGCTTGGGAGAAGTGACTGTGCTAGCGCGAGCGCGCACGCGCGTAAAGAGGTCGCGCTAGACTCGGGTCTAGCCGGTTGCTATGTAAACATTCACAAAAACCCTCGAGTCGCGCATCGGACGTGCTATCAATACCGCTACATTGACTACAAGAAAGAGGTTCTTTGCTCACAGTGGAAGCCGCTCAGGCTTTTTTGCAATCGTAGCATCATTATCCTTCCATAGCTTACAACCATGCCTCGTGTTACTCGCGCCGCGCTGCGCTCTATGGAGCAACAGGATGAATCAGATGTCGCATCCTCAACACCTTTACCACAGACACCGATTAAAGGTCGTGTCCCTCTTGGTGAAATTGCGGGCAACAAAGGTACCGAAGGCGAAGAGACCAACACTTCTGAAGAACAAGTGGCGCCAGCGAAGAAGGGAAATGGGAAAGGAAAGAAAGGAAACACTGCAAAGAAAATTAATGAACAAATAAGGGAGGAGGCTGAAGAAGTGCGTGTTGAGGTCTTGGAAGATGAGGACCAGAGCATACACAGCTCTGCAGCCAAAGAAGCTTGCCGAGATCTCTTGCAGGATGGCTCCCAGAGTATGTTCCATGGGACACCAGCTTCCAGTTGTGCGGTCACTGATTCATGTCGGATTAGATACACACGAAATTGTTATCGATAATGACCGACCACAGACCCCACCGTCCGCTGCCGCCAACACAGCTAGCCGACAATTGTCACCAAAACCTACAACACCACACTTCGATTCTGAAATGCAGAAACTTGATGATATGACAATGCCGGAGAGCAAGGAAGAGAAAGAAGACTCCTTTGTAGCAAAAATTGAGTCTCGAACACCTCTCAAGATGACAACCAGTGAGGAAATGGATATGCTGCCAACCGAGGATTACAACCAAGATGATTCGTTTGTGGAGCAGATTAGGACTCGGACTCCTGGCAAACGCATGTCACGTATCGAAGACTCCGTTGAAGCCTTAGATGCTCTTGAGGAAGAGATCGAAAAGGTTGGGGGATTGATCCCTGCAAGCACCGACGGCGTACAGTCCCTCAAATCGAAGAAGCAAGCAAAGGCTCGGTCGACTACTATGGAGAAGAAAGTTAGCGGTTCGGTAAGAATGAAGAAGGGCACAGGTGTCCAAAAGAAAATCGCAACGGGGAGACCAAGCACAGCTGCCGGGCGAGCGACGTCAGATCCATCGGCTGGAGCCCCCAACACGGAAGCACGACCGAGCGCGAGTCTTACCGAAGAGAAGCCTGGAGTCACACTCCCGAATCCTGCTTCTGCTCGGAGGATGGGCCAGCCCACACCCCAAGCTACCTTGAAGAAACGTATCAGCTCCGTCCACAAAGCACCCTTTCAGCCCCACAAATCTACGAAGCCGCCTACTCGCTCCAACTTTGAGCTTCCTGGGGATGCCTTTGCACGTAAACTTAAAGAGCAACGCGAGGAGCGGTTGAAGCGCGAAGAGGCAGAGGTACCCAAGCCACGAGTGTTCAAGGCTCGTCCTGTACGTATTAGCCATGCGCCTGAGGTCAAACTCACAGCAGCAACCAAGGCTCGCCTCAGCATGGCAAAAGGAGAGCCAGTCAGTGTCCGTGAACCCAGCAATGGCGGCGCCAAATCTAGGCCTGTCACGCGTCCTAGTGCCATGGCTACCGCCAGTCCATCCAAACGCCTTTCGACACTTTCAGTCGCCAAAAATTCTACCCTACCCACAGCCAACGGCTCGACACAGCCATCCGCCAATGGCTCCACTCGCCTTGCCCGCGGTCCGTCTCTTAACCCCTCGATCACCGCTCGCGCTCCCAGTGCACTGGGTGCAAATCGTCCGGCGCTCACCGCAGACGAAAGTGCGCACCAGAAGCTGAAGGGCAGAGAGGTCTTTGGCAGAACTAAAGTCGAGATCATGGAACGTGAGAAAGCGAAAAGGGAGAAAGAGGATGCAGCAAGGAAGGCGAGAGCTGATGCAGCGGAACGTGGTAGGATAGCAAGTAGGGATTGGGCTGAGAAGCAGAAAGCGAGGAAATTGGAAGCGGGAAAGGCGAACGAACAGGGAAAGGCTGTGGGAGCTTGAAAAGACAGGACCTGGGTTTTCCGGGGAAGATGAACCATGAAAGGGATTAGCGTTTTCGATCTTAGCGTGGCTGTGTTTATGAGAGCTTTGCATCTTGCTGCCGATGGACGGGCCCCTCTCTGCACTTCATCAAACAGGTATTCCAATTCTGGTGTCAGAGGAGAAGCTCATCACAGCATGCTTAGTAGGTTTTTGGCTCAATTGATTATTGCACGTAAAGTTTCATCCACTATCTATCAAATCCAGTTATGAGCCTTGGAGCTTGCTGTATTCGAAAGACACTGACGAAGTGACGAGATTAGAACTTTTCTTCGGTCACTTATTTGCCTCCATGGACTTTCTTTAGCTGCTCCCCTTTTGGAATTAAATAGACAAACGATGCGCACGGAAGAGGATACATGCCTGTACTCGAAACATCATCGACTGGACTAATTCAGCCTCGATCGGCGGACGGTCCAATATGTTGCCTAGGAACCCTCTTTTTACCGATGTGGCACTTAGGTACCAAGAATTGACCTTTTCTGATCTTCCTTACTCGTATCCAATTACAATATTCAGTCTGGACGGCAGTTTTATGGCAGGTACGACAATCTCGAGAGAGGCTTCTCGGCGGTCTTTGAGTTCTCTTCAAATAATGAACATCTTAAATTTTATGATCAGCTTCACATCCCTCGCCCCCTACAGGACAAGGAAAATTCTCGCAACCTACCGTCAGCATTTCTTATGTCATTCGAACAAACAGGACCATCCATAGACTTCTATTTCCCATCAAAGCAACTAACAACACCAGTTGTATCCCTATTAGTCCAAGTCCGACTAAATTGAATGTAGTCGCTCGCGCATTCTCCAGTCATTACAATTTGGCAGCGAGTCGAAAGATCGGGAAGAGTAGGCATCTTTTAATATTGATGGACACGCTGCGTTATTTGGCGTATCACCGAGCAAGTCGTAATTGCTTTACCTCAGTGCACCATGGTACTCGTACACAGCCACACACTTAGCTCTGGAACCCCTAATAGCGGCGGTCATGTTCAGCCACAGGCCGATTTACCGATTCACCGATTCCCGTGAATGACGCTTCAGGGTCTTCCTCCTCTTGAACCATCGTACCGTACCTGAATCCATCAAAACACCATCAATCAATTAAAAAAATCACATGTCAAGCAATGAGGACCCTCTCAGTTTGATCCACTTACACCACCATCAAATCTAATGAGCCAATACATATCCTCATTCCTCATCGATCCCGTTGTTCGCCAAGCCCGCAGGTTTTCCCGTTCCAATACTGAGTCCCCGCATCCTACAAATCTACGTCCATCTCTTACTAGCAATGAAGAGCCATCCTTTTCACACTTCGAATCTCCGGCGGCAGCAGCTACGGCAGTGCAGGAAGAGCCGCCTCATGTGAACATCGTGACCGATGTGAATCTCTTGACTACTATCACTGGTGATCCCGAAGTTGTCTCACCGACATCTGTCGAGGATAGAGATCATCATGCTTGGCCACGGCATGAACTGCCAAATTCGACTGCATTTCCTTTGGCAAATACAGACAACCTTGAGCATTCAGTGAATCCAGTATCATATATTGTGACCGCTGCAGACGAGGTCTCAAATCCTCTACTCCATAGAGTACCTGATAGATTAAGATCCACAACATCCTCGTTCAGCAATTCATCACGCTCCCTCATCGATGCAAACATGTCACCAGCAGATGGGTCCGACCAGTCGTCTAGAACAAACACACCGGATACTAGGGGTCGTGGTGATAGTGCCGGCAGTGGAGTTGGAGATAGATCTTTGCCAGAAGACGATGGAATGGGCCCTATGCGGAAGCGTATCATTGCAATACAAAGAACCGATAGCTCAAATGAGGAGAAGGCGAGATTGGTACATGGCCTGATGACGGAGAAGCACAATTCTTCACAACAAAGCCTACACGGACCTCACTTCCCTAGAGCGCATTCACCCGGAAGCCGTCATAGCTCGGATCGACCGTGGACACCTTCTTCTCCCAAGTCAACCGACAGCTTGAGGCAAACCTTATCACCGCCAACGTCATCATCATCGAACGGTGATGAGCCAAATCCTTTCCAGCTGTCACCTGATGACTTGAAACCTACATATTATCAGAAGCCACTCCCAGTCTTAAAAGATGGAGACCATGAAGGATCGTCAATGGAAATCGAGGAGGTGACGAAGGCTCTAGGATGTGAACATTATAAACGAAACATCAAATTACAATGTTCCGCTTGCAACCGATGGTATACTTGCCGCTTCTGCCATGATGCGGTAGAAGATCATATGCTCAACCGGAGGGAGACAAAGAATATGCTATGCATGCTTTGCGGCTGCGCACAACCGGCGTCGGAAGAGTGCGCGCTTTGTAGCGAGCGAGCGGCCTGGTATTACTGCGATGTGTGCAAGCTTTGGGATGACGATCCTGAGAAGAGTATATACCATTGCAATGATTGCGGCATATGTCGGGTGGGCAAGGGCCTAGGAAAAGACTTCTTCCACTGCAAAGTAAGTACATTGAAACCAGAGCCTTTGCTTTACTGGCTAAGAAATCTAGACGTGTTGTGTATGCATGTCCGTATCGATTCAAGACACCCATCGCTGCATCGAACGTTCCACTGACTGTGACTGCCCTATATGCGGCGAGTACATGTTCACTTCCCCTCAAACTGTGGTGTTCATGAAGTGCGGTCACAGCATACATCACCGATGCTATTACGAACACATGAAAAGTTCCTATAAGTGTCCGATCTGCAGTAGAAGTATTGTCAATATGGAGTGGCAATTCAGGCACCTGGAGCGAGCGATTGAAACTCAGCCGATGCCACCAGAATTTCAGGACACGAAAGCCTGGGTATACTGCAATGATTGCAGCGCAAAGACATCGGTCAAATACCACTGGCTCGGATTAAAATGCGCGGTGTAAGCGAATATTCAATCGTCAAGACCATGTACAAGAAGCTGACATCTTGAAGTTGCGACTCTTACAATACAGCGCAACTGCAGATTCTCGCTGGCCCAGATAGAGGTGGAGAGCCTGCACAAGCGCAGGATGCTCCTCAGAGCATTGCAGATCCCTCTATTGTCTCGAGGTCGAACTCTCGCGGGAGATCTAGGCAACCCACAACCATTTCGCGCCGGCCAACAACTTCCGCTCCGCCGTCAGGTAGCATCCAAAGTCTCCTCGAGAGTAGTGCATGGCCGAACCTACGGGATCGCAACGCACACTCTGTCGCTCCGGATACTGTACCTTTCGCGCAGCCAAGCCCGGCAGCTAGTAGCAGTGACGCCGACGACTCAATGGATACAGATGAAGACTGGGAGAGTGAAATGGAGTTTTGGGGCGGTGAAAGTCCCAGATCAAGACACACTTCTCCAACCCTAGATCATGAGATGGCTATTGGTGACGGCAGTGAAGAAGAAGATGGCGACGATAGCGCGGACGAAGATATGAGTGATGATGCAGAAGAGGATGAGGCTGATGAGTACAACCGAATGGACATTTTTGGACATCGGTAAGAGGATGACGACAGCACGGACTCAAGCATTTATGGTTACCTTCAAATATACCCCTGGGAAGGCAGGATGATTGCGGACTGCATTGGCGTAAACCGTTATGTATATTCGTTGCAGAAAATGTTGATGATTCGGATGTCGAGCATGCTTTGCCTTTGAAGTACTGAGTTCTCAAAACAATGGAGCGTTGGTTGTCATTCATTCACTCAAGATATCTCATACAATCAGAACACTTGAAAGGCGCCTACCATGACCAGAAACAGATAGTACCGACCCCTAATTCATCCCCCTAATAAAAACCTCCCTCATCCCCCTCAAAAATGCTCCCAAATCTCTGCTCTCATTCAATCGCTCGACACAAGTCTCCACCTCCCACTCCTCAACTTTCGGCCGGCACCCTATTACCCTGTATTCCCTCCTCTCCGTATCAAGCTCAAACCAGGCTTCCTTCTCCCAGTCCCGTTCATCTAGGTTGCTGAATACAAACTTGAGCCTATCCACCTGCCCGGCTCCCTCGATACTCAGTCCCAGGTACGTCTCCCAGAAATCCAGTTCAGGAGCATTAAGTCGGGATTGGGCATCTATTTCTTTCGCATAGGCTTGTTGGGCAGAGCGCCGGGCGGCGATCTGCTTCTTGTACGAGGCTATTTCGGACTTCAAACGGTCCCGGTGTTGGGCGTGTGAATCGCGTTGTTGGATTATGGCTGCAATGGCCGATTGCATCTCTGCTGTTTCCACTTCCTGGGCCGAGAGAGCGGCAGCGTGGTGTGACGATTTCTGGGCCAGGATTTCGATGTCCTTGTGCTTCATGCGCTGGTCCTCTGCGTACTGTATCAGCGATTCCGCCCCTCCGGTAGAGAAAAGCGGTTTGATTTACCTTGTAGCTCGGCAACATTAATGCAAAATTGGTTTCGCTCCTCCAGGACCTGTCTGCGTCCTCTGGCAATGAACTCGTCGAATCGATCTGTGAAGCGTGCCATACGCTCGCGCAAGTCGTCGAAGCCGAAGGTGATGGCGGGCAGGCTGTCGGCCATTGATGGCGCGTCTGCAGTGGAGAGTGGGGCGCGCATAGCGCTGGTGGAGAGAGATGGTTCGAAGAGAGTAGACATTGTTATGCGGCGTAATGAGTAGAGGATGTTGCGGAGGCTTTTGATGCTGTCGATCGAAAGGCGAAGATTATTCAACTGATTGTTTACCTTTCGCTAGTGCATAGCAACGCCCGCTATACCGCTTTGAGCTGACATCAGATTTCTATGCGCTGGTTGGCGCTTGCCAAACTTTGGTAACCATTCACTTTCAAGTTTCAATTAACAACCTGTTGAGAAGCGAGATCAGACCCTTTCCATATTTCTTACTACGAAAGTCAAGGTCGTTATGATCAACGTTCTTACTGTTAGGATTCACAGCTGGATCAAGGCTCGACGAAAACCCGGATGAGTGAGGCCCGCCCTCTTGACCTTAATTATGGTCATTTCGGCGAGCCTAGCTATGACTCCGAAAATCATGAATGGCACTTTCCTCGGCAGCCAGGCAGAACCCGAGAACTGAAGCTGATCGGACAACCAGTGAGAGCACTGCAGTCTCCCTTGCTTGGCCGTACCGCGCACATCCAGAGCGCTACCGAGCGCGCTCAAAACATCAAAGATATCACGCACCAATACCCCGAGCTGCTACCTGCCTCATCTCTACTGCCTGCATTGGCGCAAGTATCAGAGGTTGTCGAAGACGTCACATCTAGCCATGATCCAACTGTGTCAGAGCTGCTGGCATTCGGAGAAGCAGTCGACTTAGACAACATAGGCCATAGGTCTGAAAAAGTGCCCATTGCTGCTGTCGCGGGAGGTGATGCGGGGGAAGCGGTGAGACTTGTACTGCTGAATCACGAGAAGCTGGGTTGGGAAGGAAGTAAAAACCTACGATTGAGTGCGTTCAGCGCCAAGGGCGGAGAAGAAGGATGGTGGTCTGGCAATGGTAGCCCTATACAACAATTGGTCTTTGGGGAAGCTGAGGGTCGACCGAGTTCTTGGCTCGCTGTTCGATGCCATGGTGCTGTGTCGGTGCTTCGACCTCAGTTACGGCGAACTGCTGATATGCTGCCGTTTGCCCACGCAGCCTCAAACCACAATCCTTCATCTCGTCTGAATGTCAATCATATTGTCACTTTACCGATCCACCAGGTTAATGACGCGCCATATTCTGATATTGCTTTCAATCCGTGGTACAACCAACAAATCGCAACCGTCGATCAAAAGGGTGGTTGGGCTCTCTGGGATATTGAGAAAAAGGAGAAGCAAGCCAGGGGAAAAAAGTCTTGGACAGTCCAAAAGATCCGGGACGGCGGGTTGCTCGGTGGCTTGCCTGAAGGGGAGACCCTTACGTCCAGCGTCGCAGACGGATGGGGTACAGTGCTATGGGCTGGTGACCTTTCTACAATCGTCGTCGCCCGTCGAAGGATGCTTGCGGTCTATGGTATTGCAGGCAAGCCGAGACGACTCGTTGCACCGAGCCTCGTATCGACGACGACCTCGGAGTGGATTCTCGATGTGAAGCGGAGTTCAAAAGACTCGACTCATGTCTTCGTGATAACTACATTCAGCATCTTCTGGCTGCAAATTGCTGGCTCTGCTGGGAACCGCAAAGGTGAAGAGGTGGCAGCGGGTGCGAAGTGCTTACTCTCCTGGCGTCATTTCAGAGACCCCGAAGACATCTCTCTGCGCTTGCGGGTTGCTGAAGACTCCGAGAGTGGGGACCGTGATGACGACAGAGAAAGTAGGTCATTCTGCATGTGCTCGTACATTTGCATTTGCTTATCATGCTCCAGCAACCCTCGTTCTACTCTACTCTCGCTTGACTGGTCTGGCAAACGCCTTTACATTTCGGTATGCAAGGTCTCTCTCGAATTTAGCACCCTCCGCTTCAGATCCCTACCTCCTCCCGCTACCTAAAGATGGGCCGGATATCATGGCCTCAAGGGCAAACCATCATGGCTCGCACAGAAGCTCTAGGATCTCAGCAATAATTCTCAAGGCTATCAAATACGAGAGTCCCAAGGGCTCTATGGTATCTGGGCTGGGGCAAACCTACTTGGAAAACGATGTAGCGTTCTACCAGCTCAGCTTACTCACTAACGACCTGGCCTTATCGGAGTGTCTGTACGCGGAGGTGCAGACCGATTTCAAAGCAGAATTATACCCGCCAAAAAAAATCAGCCGCTCAGAAATTGCAAGAACTCCAGCAAAAGTTTTCAGCGACTTCTTTGTCCCCAATGGATTTGTGGATGGAGATTATGAAGACTCGCCACACAATGGTACTGCTGAGAAAGATTCAGACGTTGAGAGTCGGGCAAACCTTGCAATATCCAAAGAGGATCCTTGTACCTTAAACTTTGAGTGGCTGGAGAACGAGATCCATAGCACATTGACCGAAGCACCTCCCGCCGCGGCCTTCCACGAAGTTCTAGATCTCCTTCGAAATGAGGTAGAGGACAAGGCTGCGTTAGGAGTTCCGACTATGGAGACGCTGTATGTAAAACTTTATGATCCAAGGAAGGCTTTCCGTACTCATGCTATCTTTATAGGCTTCGCATAGTGAATGCGAGCGTTTCAGTACTCGATTTAGACAAGGCGTCCGGTGACTTCATCGACTTCTTGGACGACATCAAACAGTTGACTTCTGAATATGAGAGTGGCAAGAACACGGACGAAGAAAGACAATTGATGGTCTCGACTATATTGACACTTACGTTGCGGGCAGGTCTGGGTATTCGGAATACCGCTGAGCTGTCTTCGATCTACGAAACCCTGATCCAAACCTGGATAGTGCCGTTGTCACGTCGAATACCTGGCCGGGTACGAATTGCGTTGGAGAAGTTATTGAGAGACATGGCAGGCAACATCTGTCTTGCCAGCTATGCAATGCATATCGGCTCGGGGACGAGAAGCAAAGATGACGAGGATCAAACCCAAAGCTTGGAGGCTGGCGCACGGTTTGTGCTCCCCGTTAGGAGGCGAACATCAGCAACCAGCTTGGGCAAGGGCAAAGAACGCTCAGATGCAGTGCCTTCACCGCCATCAGCATCATCACAGATGTCCGAGGACGCTGGTTTCATGCCTTTATCTGCATTCGCGGCTCTACCAACACCTGAGCCGACGCCATCGCTACGGTCTCGAAGCTCTGTATCCTCTCTCGCAGGTTCGGAAGACCCAGCGAGCCAGCGACTACGGGTGTACGCAAGTTTGACACCCCAGCCAGCTCTGCCCGAAAAGTTGGCAAATCTTCTTGGCCACTGGCAAGTCGGTGGTGATCCAGCCAAGTACGACTGGGAAGCAGCTCAGCAAGCCACTGTGACGGAAGACGAGAGCGAATATGATTCGCAAGGAAGGCAGCGTCGACGAGCAGAAAAGCGACCTAAGAGGCAAAGAGAGAATACCGTTGGACCAACATCCCAACCAACACCAAAACGACTTGGAGGCAGTCAACCTCAGCAAGGCCAGGATACTCAAGATATGCAGGGCAGTAGCCAGCAGACAGAGAGAGTGGTCACCATGAGCCAGGTCGAGTCTGGGAAGTTCGGTGGTCGTCCTGCTAAGAATAGGAAAATGAAGGTCAAAGCTAGACCTGCAGGCTTCAAGTGAATGGTTTGAGAGAGCCTGCGCTGGTCTTGAATGCACTTGTGCACGCTGCGGTTGCATGTGATTAGTTAGGGGTTGCCCGACTTTTGCACATCGCTCTTGCGCATATGAAAGCAAACACTTATTTTACTTCATTTCATCAATCTTCGCACAAAGTCTTTTTGCGCATGCTGCCATTGCTCGTTCTTATGGGCACTTCTTTTTCGCCTGATCCTGTTGTCGAAATCTCTGGCCATGGGATGACGGCACAGCCTCTGCTAGGTTGCTACAAATTGAGCAAGTTTTAACCACCACAGCGGGTCAAAGTCTCTCTACTAAACACACAAGCTAAAACTCATCCATGTGATAGAGGAACACATAAACTCCAATATCCTACAACACGCGATATACTCTTCATCACTTCTTCTTATTTTGTACTTTCTACCGCTTATCTCTGCTTCAAATAACATCCACATGGATTACTTCTCGCTCCCCATAGGCCCCTACAAACACCAACCAGCCACCCACATCCTCGCCCGAACGCCCAAACCCACCTACGTCGACATCGACCTGCCACTTCTCGAAAGATGTCCTCGTCTCCCGACTCCAGCCTCCACTCCACTACCAACCCTGACGCCAACGTCCACACTAAACACGCCTCCGCCTTTCTTCCGCCTAACTCTTCCCTCCCGACCATCAGCGGCGACATCTCAGGCTACGGCGCCGTGCACAGATACCCAAGTGACAACGACATGCGTCCCCGAAACGCCCCCACCGCAGCAGAGGCCACCGCCATCACGGCGCTCCAAATCGCTGAAGAGCGCCATGCACGCGAAGTTCAAGCGCTTAAAGAAGAACATACCCAGGATCTGGAAGCGCTAAGAGAAGAAACGAAGCACGTCCACGACATTGAAACTATCGAAGTGAAAATGGCGCTGTACGCGGAGCACAAGAGGGACCTGTCGGAGTTGAAGGAGGAGAGGGAACGGGCCTGCGAGCATTCCAAAGCTTTCTTCCTCGCCACGCGGGCGCGGGAGAAGTCGCCCGCTCGCTTCCCGACCCCGTCGCCGGTCGCTGCTGCTCCAAGGGAGCTTCATCCCACCTGCGCGGCCGCTCCGGTGGAGGCGACTTCTGTTCCCAGTGGTCCCGCTTCGACATCCACAGCCAGCTCAACGGCCACAACTTCGCCCGAGATACCGACCAGCTCGACCACCACCACCACCACCACCACGGCGCCGACCTCCCCCCCGATGCCACCCTCTCCCGACGCCCGTCGCGGCTCGGCTGTTGCCGCAGCACCCCACGTCCACTTTTTGACTACGGGCATCACGCCCACAGAGGCGAAGGAGGCAACGGGTGAGGGTGGAAGGAGGGAGGGGGATCAGGGAGGTGCTGTGAAGGTTGTGGTTGGGGCGGGAGAAGGAGATGACGGTGGGAAGAGGGAGAGGGAGGAGTGGGTACCGCCGCTGTAGTTGAGAAGTATTTTCTACCGTGCCGATTGGAGTGGGGGGATTAAAGGGTGGGGAAAATCTTACGGGTTCTGCGTGAGGAGATTTGCATCGGTTGGGCAAGACTGCCAGCTGGTAAGAGGATGCTCACTCTGGTAAGAGTTCAGCGGACTTTGATGTTTGAAATTATTGGAGAACGGGCTTTGGATGGACGTGTGATGTTCCTATGCAAGCACTAAATATTACACGAAGGCCGCCTTAAATCTAGCATCCTACCCTTGCTTGGATCATGGTATCCCCAACATGCACCCTTTGAATGCACCATTGCGCCTCGAATATTTCTCGTGTTCCTTTTCTGTTTTCGAAAATCTGAATCCTCTGCTCCACTGTTTTGACGTTAATGCGTCTAAGGGACACTTGAAGGTCCATGGGAATTGCTATGCCCCATGCTCCAGGAAGCATCAAAGCTCGTAAAGTCCCCAGCCGTCCAGACCGTCTCCGAGATCAATCGAATAATGAGTGGGTGCGGATGGCCAGCCATGGTCGATCCCGCCTTTTGCATACTCGTTTCTCAGCTCCTTAGCTAGTCATAGCTCATCGTCCTGATCAATCTCCGAAGGCTTGATCAGACCTCCGACTTGCTTTGCACGTTCACGCTCGGCGTCCTTTACGGCCTGCTGGGCCTGTTCTCGATCTTCGGCGTAGAGCTCGGCATTGTCGTCGGAGAACTCTTTCAACTGAATCAAGAAGTCTCGGATATGGAGCTTGAACCTGGAAATGTCGCCGCTCATGGTGAAGAGACCGTCAATAAATTGTCGGATTTGTACACTAGAAATAGTTAGTTGGTGATCATGGAAGAGTGTATTGAGAATTGACTTACACTTGGAGATTCGGGAATGCGCTTTGTAGCAGATGACCGATGAAGTCCAGGAGAAATTGTCGGTTTGATGTGCCAGCAGGCGATTGCTCTGGGGTATAGACCGGTTCTGTAATCTTTCCGGTTTCCACAAAATAGAACATCCGTGAGAGCAGAAGCGACTGCAGCTTGAAGCCTGACCCAGACGTTAGCATACTGAGGTAGCGTATGGAATTACTCGCCTTACCAGCTTTGTGATCCGAGTCGGTCAATACGAAGAAGACATCTTGCAAGATAGTGATATAAAATTGTTGGAAGAACATGCTCGATGTCTGTGGATCGGTGTGCTCCGCCATGTTGTCCATCAATTCGATGCACATACTTAAGCCCGTATTCTCCACCTCCCGGTTGTCGTGCTTGCTAGCCCACATGCATGAGTCGATGACGAATTTGAATTGCCGTCCATCGAGCTTCAAGAGGGCAGGGAAGCAGAACAGGTTGATTGCTTTTAGCAGCTTAAAGAACTCCACTCGGTGCTGAGGATACTCGGAGAAGTCCTTGTTGATCATTTCGAGAGTGCACTCAAAGACATTTTCCATGATAGTCGGTACTTTGTCGGACATGAGTCCCTATTGCCTGTCAGCACTGTGCGTAAAGCGTCACGAAGAACGGCTCTAACCGAATACTTCGATGTATAGACGGTCCAACGTACGTTTAGTTTGCTAATGATTGTGGTCATCACGTCCAAGACTTCAGCATCTCGAGCATCAGGGACATTCCTATTGTAATCGACCAATACTGCATCGAGCAACGGGGGAACCATGTTAGCATTGACCGCCTCGAGATCATCAGCTTTCTCAACATATATCTGGATAAGCTTCAAGATCTCCTTTTTGATGGTTCGAAGGCCACGGACTTTGGGCATCTTCGTTGCAATGATACCTTCGAAGCATTAGCAGGTTTATCAGCACAGCTTTAACAAAGATCATGGCTTACCATCTCGGACTACACTGTCCGAGATCATCTGACTTGTAGCTCGATACATTGACAGCATATCGTTGTATATGCGTCCGATCTGTGGGTAGAAGTAACTGCCAATTGATGTACAAGCTGCCACGTTGGTCTTCATGATGTTGCCGACCACTTTGATGGTTTCACCATCCTGTAGGCACGTAGGGTCCTGGTTTGCCTGGGAGATGATTGTGTCCCAAGCCTGGTTCGGCAATGACATGAGCTCCGCAATCAGTCTCTCCTGCACACTCTTCTGGCCTTGGGCGCTGATCATGTGCCCGCAAGCTTCGTAGAATGTATGTACTTGCTGGGGGCTCAAGTCCTGTGTAATCTTCCGCAGTGTCCGAACAATTTCGTCGATGAAAGGCTCGCTCTCCCCAGCTTGTAGAGCGACGAAGTGACGCTTGCATTTGCTGGCGATTTTGATGAAGGTATCGCACGCCATATCCTGGACACCTTCGTGAGTCTCGTGCATGAACTCGAACAATTTGTTGACCACTGTCTTTAAGAATTTCCAGTGGGCTTTCAAAAACCGTGGATATTGGCCCACGATATACATGATGTTGCTGGCAACCACTGCTTTGTTATCCTTGCCTCGCTTCATCTCTGTCAAGCCTAGAAGGTCTTTGATGACGGTCACAAGAAATCGCTTCTCCGTCTCCTCGTTCATGGCCCCAGATATTGATCCGATGGCCCAGCAGAGAGTATTGCAGTTGGCCCATGACCATTCGCTGCCGTCCACTTGTCTGGCTAGCTTGTCGGACATGATATTCTCCGTATCGACGACATCCAGATGAGTAAGGTAGACGAGGCACTCTCGGCTCGTCTTGTATAGCTGGATCGTATCACTCTCCTTTACGAACTCGCGGACGATCTCGCCTTCATCGTTCTCGACAATCAAGACTTCTTCAGGCCGAACCATCTTCTCGATCATGACTTGTCGTAGATGTGAAAGCACTTCCGAGTACTTGTGCTTGCGTAAGGGGTAGTTGGCTAGGACATTGGGGTGAGGTGCGCCGCCATTGGCAAGGCCGCTTGAATTCATGCTAATGAGGGGATTGATGTCCGTGATAGGTAGTTGTTGCATCTCTTCGTAAAGCTCTTGCACCAGCTTCGTCCAGTATTCCAGGCATATCTTGAAGATTTCTCGATCATCTATTTGGGATATCCGTATGAGGTAGAAATGTGCATGATTAAGGAAATCCCTTGTAGGTAGATTCTCGATGAGCTAGGAGATTTTAGCATAGAAATCGAGAAGACGGGGCGCACTCACGTTGAGGTGGACGGAGAAGAAATTGCATAAAAATAATGCTAGATTTTGAACGAATTCTTGGTCTCGAGAGGCACTCTTCTCGTAGGACTCCTTTAGGCTGACGGACAACGGGATGATCTTCGATACGGTCGTCATGACCTCCGTGAACATCTGTACAAGCTTCTCGTCGTATGAGTATGATGACCCTATCTGGAGGCCTCCAATCTCTGTCAAGCACTTGAGGGATATGTTGCGGAACTCGGGCGCCTCCAAGAATCTGCTCCGCAATGTGTCAATAATTGGCGTCTCGAAGATGAATCCGAGCGGGATCCAATTCAAGAAACGTAGCAGAGTCTCCAGTGTGGCATTTATCAGGCTTGTTTGATTTGCAGTGCTCAAGACCTCCGAGCATAGCTGAAAGATGTTCGAGAACTCCGCGCACATGGTGCTCTTCAGATTCTTCGTCTTCGCCGCGGTCATCTGGTCGGCCGAATAGTCAAACACCTCTTCTGAAAGTAAGCGCAGAATAGCCATATTGTTCTCGCAAATCGATAGGTTGGTGTGACAGGAGGAAATGATCTCGTTGATGAAGGTGGGCCAGTTGTGTGGCCATTCTTGCTTGAGAATGGAGACGAGTACTAGGTTGAGCTTATTGACGAAGGTTCGCTCGGTCTTCAAGCTCTCTTCATTGCTTGAGCTCTGGATGATAAAGTTGACCACAAAATTCCGTATGCCTACAAGGTCAAGTCAGTGACGGCAGACCTTCTAGAAGCTGCGGGGTATCCAACCTAGACACTGTTCCCTAGGTAAGACTTTCCATTTTGTCATGATGACATTGTCGAGGACCTGTAAACCAATATCTGAAGCAGGTTAGCATGGCCCCACTACGTTGGACTTTCTGGCTTGCTAACACTTGGTTTGGGGGTATGATGCCTCCTGCAGTATCTTGTCCACTAATAGCCAAGCATCTGGGTTCTCTTTGAACTAGAAGAGGATGTTAGCGGCCATCCTGCTGGACAGTGAGAGAGGATTGAGTATTACCTGGTTGAGTGTGTTCTGCGCTTGCTTTTGCTGTATCACCAGTCAATTTCAGGACCGCAAGAGTGTGGTGGCAAGAGCTGTGCCCAATCATACCACTTCACCGCGACCTTCGTAGAATTGCTTGACCGTCTGGTCGAGCTCCTCCACGGAGAGAGACATAGTGATGCGGCTGCTCGAGATGAGCTGTTATCTCTGGAGCTTTTGCAGCTCACGAGCGGTTTCAGATGCAGTTGCGTTGTAGAGATTTTTATGATACTGGTATGCGACAGGACAGCAGTTTGTGCTGTGGGTTGAAGTGGCCGCGGGTGGGGCGCAGGAAGAGGTGTTATAGGTGGGGGGAGGCTTAGATCCAAAGGGTTCAACAGGTAGGATAGAAGGATGCAAGTGCAAAAGGGTCAGTCAGGTCCCATAGGTAAGGACTGAACTTGAGCTGTTTAGAGACGGGATCGTGAGAGCGGTGTTGCGAGACGTGGTAGGGTTGTGTGGACAGGACCGCGTCGAATCAGTGCTTTGAGGCTCTAAGACACCCGAGGGAGTGACGTCTAGCGTGGCTTGGCAGCAGTTTTTCTGTGCCCCCCTCCCCCTCTCCAAGTAGGCCAGTACGAGTACGGAGTATCTGCCATGGTCTTGGAATTACTGGAAATATTTCTGGGCTTCTGCTGTTCTACAGTCTACATTTCATATAGCTCTTGCACATAAAGGACAATCTTGTTGGTTCCCAGTCGGAGCTTGCTACAATATACATAATGGTACAGCTTCCATACACATGAGGTTTCTCATATCTCTACGCCCAGGCATGCAGCCATCCTGTCAGAATCAATCTACCAATAAACCCCCGCGTCCCCCTCCAGAGCTCAGAGCTCAGGGCAAGGATCAGAATCATCGTCCGCAGGTGCAACAGCTTGAACTTTTGAAGGTGCGGCAACTTTCTCAGCAACTTTTTCATCAGTAGCCACATTCCCACCCGACACTGGTGAAGAATCAGACGCAGGGGTTGCCGGAGTCTGAGACGTGGAACCTGCATTCGAGGATGTCGAAGCTGAGCAGCCAGGATCCCCTGGGCAGCACGATGGCGAGATGGCTATATTCAGCGTGGGTCCCTAGCAAAGTACCATCAGCCTGCTGTCCTCTGATTCTTCACCAAATGCAAAGAAACATTAGCACTTACATTCCCAAACGCCTGGCCCGTCAACGCCATATAAGCACTCGTGTCAATATCCAGTTGATTCGTACCCGAATCCCCACACCTCTGAGTCGACGGCATATCCGTCTTGCAGTAATTTGAGGGGCTCGTCGACGCACACGCATCAATGATCTGAACCGTCACAGTGTTTCCTACACCGCCAATAGAGCTCCCTATACTACCAGTGTGCGTCACCGTGTAGCACGTGCCACAGTTGCTTGTCGGGCAGCTTGGGTGCGTCCAGCCTGCGACTGGGCTTTGGCCATTACATTCTACGCAGATTTTGGAGTCAGCAAAGCCTATTCGAGGCGGAAAGTTGAGTTGCAAGACAGGTCTTGGGAGTAGAAAGGTCCTTTTGCTCCCGAGACAAGTCTTATGACTCGATCTTACTACCGATTAAGGAGACCCAGCTCCGAAATGTACGTACCGGAGAGATCCGTGCTGCCGGAGCATGTTCCACCTGAGATATTAGGGGAGATATCGGATGCAGCGGCGCCGTAAGTACCGCTTTCACCTGCGCAGATTAGAATATTCCCAAGAGGGCAGCTTGCACAAAGGGGTTCAGAGGACGTATGATAAAACACGTACCAGATCTCGCTCCACAATTGGTGTTGCCTTGAGCAGAGTAGTCATTGAAGGTAGCTATCCCGACGTAGCTTTGCCTTTTATTGAGAACGGAAGCCGGATGAGCAGCAGCAAGACCTGCCAAGGCGAGAAACAGGGCCAGCATGGCGTGCGAATGTGCTTAGTGAAATTCAAAATAAAAAAGGAAGCGCTTGTGGACGCAAGACGAAGATTTTCCACCACGATGGACAGCAGAAAAGAGTGTGGGTCCTACCAGAGGCAGCGTCAAACGAGCGAAGCTGAAAGTAAGACTGCAGCGGCCAGGAATTGAATACGCAAATCGAAACATACCAAGAGAATGGGAATCATCGAGACTTTGAAGCTTGCTCCCTTCCAGATCAGTAGCTCTTGAGCCGCCAGCTCACCCTTTCCGAGTCCTGACACAATGTGATACCTACGCCCCCGAGTGGCATGTAAACGAGTCCAATGAAGTAAGAGCCCCCGACCTGCCATTCCTGCGCCTTGCGAATCCAGATGATCAGCTTGTAGGGTACCTGAGCGCATGCATGGCAACGAAGTTCCCATAGGATGCATTTACGGCCACACGCGGTCAGAGATCTGAGACCATCTCGTGTTTCGAATTCAAAACAGTCAGCGTCGTTTTGTTGCCAGGATTGCGTAATGGATGAATGCCAATTGTTTTCCGACGTGCATTCACTCGTTCATTTCTAAGGTTCAAGGGTTGTGAACCGCAAATAGGATAGAATTGAAACACCAATGATACTTGGTGGAAATGCTGGTGCACGCTTAGAAAAGGGGATAAAAGCGCAAACACAGACACTATTGGCGCAAAACGCTCGCCAAGATCCGTGACAAGCGCTCTTCCTGCCCCTGCTTAGCTCTTGCCTCTGAGCCTCGGCTTCTTGGACTGACCATAGTCCTAAGAGTCCTTTACTCTACCTCCACTAAGTGCATGACTATTATCGTAGTCTATCTGACACTTTTACCAGCGGAATCAATGACAACGGACATCACAACGCCAAATGCAGTTGATGATTTTCGCTAGTAGGCAGTAGAATGCTTACATGTCAATCATTTCATTGAACCTCAGAATACCATTACCCTTGAGCATGCCATCCACGCCCTCGGGCATCCGATACGAACGTACTGCAGAGCCATTTGGCGAATTCTCTTCCGAGGTATCTGTAACGAGTACAAGCCCAGCGACTTTTACTGATTCAATCAAGGGAGGTACCACATTCTACGAAAGGTTGTTAGCGAGTGCACTCCTAAGCAGCCATCAAGAGCGCGTGATGAGAGACCGCAAGCTTACCAACAAGCGCGCGCTGCAGACTAGTCCCATGAAGTTGTTGCTTTGTGCAATTCGGACCGCTTCCTTGACAGACATTGAGTGATGCCCGCTGCTTGGAACTACAGCGCCTTGGCCAATGGCACCAGGCCTTGCAGCTTCTCGCTTCGCCCCCAGATCATTGCATAGCAAGACTGGATCTGGAGACTTGTTAGCAGCCGGAATCATCATCAGAAGATGGAATCCATACAATTAGGTTGCTTCCAATTGAGAGCAGTGCAGATATCCGCATTGTAGGATGTAAAGACGATGGACCTCATAAAATCAGCATTCTGCTCCTTTGTCGACCGAGCATGATCGAAGACATCTTTCAAGATAGCGTCTGCGTAGTTGTTGATGTTCGGGCTAGGGCTAAGGCCTAGAGCTCGCTCCTGCACAATGGTTGGAAAGAGAACTTGGATATCGACGTGTATGCTGGTCGGGAGGTAGGCGAGGACATCTCGTAAAGTGACAAAGGACGTAGCGAGTGTCACGTAAATGGTCGCAATATCTTCAACTGTCTTCTGTGGCAGCGTCGTTAATATCTCGTCGCGGCTACCATGTTGGGATCCGAGGGACAGGTATTGCTCATGGCTCATTCTCGCAATAGGAAACTCCATTCCATAGTGGTTGATCGACCATCTAGGATAAAGCACAGGTACGCCATCGCTGGTCAGCTGCACAAAAAGCTGCACATAATCTCCGGACAAACTGGAACCCGTAATGAACGCATTTGGGTGGGTATCAAGCTGACTTGTTGCTCTCCAGTAAGTAGCAAAATGGGTGATATCTAGCGGTATGCCGTGGAACGGTTTGATAACCTGGAAATTGAAGCTAATCTGGCCAATGGCCCGCAGTCGGGGATCGAATAATGGTAGACAGCAGAGACCGGAGCTGCTGGCGATGGCACTGAAAAGGCTGGGCAGAGCCACGCTTTTGGCTATGACTTTGGATCCGAATGTAGGGAAGATGTCGAAATCAATTGCAAAAGAATCTAGATTGTCGATTTGAAAAGAAATGATCTTGAAATCTTCTTGTATCGGGAGCATGATGTTCCGAGGTATCACATCGGAAGATTTGGAAGAGATTGTAAGACGAGCCGCCGGGTATTTGCTGTCATGGTAGAACACTATAGCATCAGATCCTACTGCTTCAAAGCTTAGTTGGATGAAAGTCTTATTGTCCAAGAAGTTGTGACCGTACCGACGGAGTGGAATGATGGGTGGCGGGAGAGATAGATCCGGGATACCATCTGCGTCCAGTGGCACAGGGGCCGAGCTCGCTGGTACTGGGGAGATAAGAGAATGTTCCGTGGTTATTCGAGGTACGTCCAAAATCCCAGCATCTGTTGAACTTAAAAGCTTCATGCATTGAAGATGACCTTCCCAAGTTGCGTAGTACATGGCGGAAAACCCCTTCTCATCCAATATCTGAACATCAACACCTCGCTCCAGCAAGGTTCGGATGCAATCTACGCGACCTTCGGAGGCCGCATGAAATAAGGGGGTCCATTGGTACAGCTTGTCGCGCTGGTCTAAATCTGCGCCATAACGCTCCAACATTAGAAGCGTATCTGGACTCTGACCTGATCGGGCAACAAGATGCTGCGGGAAGAGACCTTCGGCATCTGGGAGTAACTTTGCCTGCTCCTCAAGCAGTAAATTCGCGATCGCCACTGATCCATACTGACAAGCCAGATTCAGAGGAACATGATCCGACTCGCTTTCTGGATCAATGCGGGCACCATAAGCGAGGAGCTTTTGAGCACAAGCAATTTGGTGGTGAACGATGGCGTGGATCAACGGTGTGAAATTGTCGTGGTCTAGATAGTCGATGGTATTCGGCCCACTCTCCATTAAAGCTCCAGCCATGGCGACATGACCGTACATGCAGGCATAGTGGAGAGGTGTTCTCCCATAGACATCGACACGTGCAACATCAACCTTACTGCGTAGAGCAATATTCATGACAAGATCTCGACCGGATATTGCGGCTTCGTGCAGGCAGTTTCTCTCATTTATCTCGTCTTCGGCGTGGACATCCACCAAACCACTCTCGAGGAGTATATTCAGCGACTCCTCAGGAGCTTCGGGGGTAGCAGCTAGAAAAGTCCGTGTAAATCTTTCCCTAGCATCCGGTGACTCTTTCAGCCGCGAGATCCAATCCTGGAGGCCGCTCCGATTTCCGGTGTTTGCAGTTTGAAGTATTTGGGAATCTGTGTCACTGTTGTCGGTACCGATCGACTGGCCAGTCACTGTATGCTCGGCCGGTCTGCTAGAATCGTATTGGACTTTCTCGCCCTCGGCCCAAGCGCCGAGCTCAAGCAGACTGGTTGTAGCTTGGTCCGAAAGGTCGCTGATCA
Organism: Letharia lupina; assembly: GCF_014066315.1. NCBI lineage: Eukaryota > Fungi > Ascomycota > Lecanoromycetes > Lecanorales > Parmeliaceae > Letharia > Letharia lupina. The sequence continues at coordinate 986,255 of NW_023502978.1, read as the reverse complement.
CATCTCGATTGAAGCAGGGCTGGACTTCAACAGCACGTGACAGGTATAGTTCTTTTGTCCGTGACTATGAAAAAGGGGTCAGCCGAAGCCGAGCGACGCAAAGCCGAGAAAGCGGACCTTGGAGGTTTTGTCCCACTTCGAATTGTCAGCAGGCGGTACTTGTCGCAATTCGAAGGCGCGTCACCCACTTTCTTGAGTATTTTAGAGAAGGCAGTAGCGTTGAGCTCAATAAATTGCTTGTAGCTGTCAGTCATGCGAGAATAGTGTCCACACGTAGTGGTGCTCACCTGTAATTTGTTTAGATCGTTTCCAAACTGTTGGAAGCCTTCTTCGAGGGTGATAAAGCTTGCAGATATCTTGGAGGCGGTCGCACTTCTTGCTTGCATGACTCTCTTCTTGTCCAGGAGAGTCTTGAGGCGGAGCTTAAGCTATAAAGTCTTTAGCCACTGACTCTCCAGAAATCCTGTCGTCGAGCAAACCTCAGCCTCCTTTTGAAGATAGAATGCATTGACTTTCTCAAGCTCTCGTTCCTGGCGGGCGCTGTAAGCTCGCTGTGGAGAACGTCTGCTAGTAGGGATACCGTACCAGTCTGAAGAAGAAAGTTGCTTTGTTTGCCTGCAGCAAAGCCTGAGGGTCCAGGTTCTCGGGAATTGTGTTGGTAGCATTTTGGGGTAGGAGGGTTGGCGTAGCGCTCAGCTGCTTGATGAGCTATTCCAGTGTAAGCGACAAGGTCGATATGGTTGAGAAGTTCTCTGAGACCTTCTTGAGAGCTTTATAGTTGACAAAGCTTGCAGCGTATTCCGGTATGTCGAGTTGCCGTTTCTGCAAATGCTTGCCGAACTTCCTGGAGGCCGGAATCGGTGTCAGGCTTCATAAACGGTTCGGAGACCTGTAGGCAGAGTCCAAGAATAGGAGTCTTCAATAATGAGATATTGAAATTGATGCACGTACATTGTTATTGACGAAGGAGGTTTAAGAGGCCTGCGCGAGAAGTCGCAGAAGGAGAAAGGTGGAGGGAAGTAGAATTCAATGGAGTAGTACGATGAGGAAAGAAGGGTCTAGCCAAGCATCTGCATCGACACGATATGGAAAGGAAAGCAGGCAGTATGGTGAGTACCAATCACAGCAGTACTACTTTAGATACCGTATCTTGCAGGAGGACCACAGGCGACACCAGCGATATCTGCACTCGTGCACTCCAAATTCAAGGTACGAGTAGAGTACCGCCAAAGCCTCACAAAAGCTCTTTACACCCATGGAGCTCACCAAACTCAAAATCCATCTTTACCCCTCCTTTTCCACAGCGCGGGGCGATTTTGGCGCTCCAAGGCATGGTTCAGATGGTTGGGGAAAATGGGAAGAGGCTCTTTGAGTCAGTTGGATAATATCAAAACCAATCATGCTAGCAAATTCCTGCACGTTTCCGTCGGGAAAGGCTTCTAGCGAACTTCTAGAACAACATTTCCCACAGAATCACTGCTTCTCTGAATTCTGAACCACGCATTGTGCTTTCCTACATCTAATTTGTAGTGTGCTTCGGAAAAAAAGGTCTATCTTCTTGTTGGCCAAGTCTTTTGGCTCTCATGAAAGTAATGATGACGATTGTGATTGACTGTCTATTCCGATAGATACATGCTTCCTAGGACTGTCCTACCAAAGCCCAATCCACTTCTGGTGCACCCGCTAAATAAAACTTCGATAATTCAAAGGAAAGACGCAATGATGAGAGTCGACTTTTGCAACGTGCACATGGATCTCAGCTGAACCGTGGCGCGATAAGTATGATCAATCAGTATTAGGCACCCTATGTGTCTGCCCTAACTGGGCTGGGTCGATGCTGACAATATTTAAACAGACACTGTAATGATTGCAGATGTGAAAGCTGCTCAGGTACCCATATGCCCAAATCCGCCGAAGAACCTGGGAAATAAAACCAGAACGCCACTCTGACCACAGTCGGGTGTTGGATCAGAAATTTTGTGCAATGCCTGCGTTTCCTTGCTGAGGGATGACTGAGGGGTTCTCGATCCGAGTATCCCTCCTAGCTGATACGTCTCGGATGACTGGCTGTCCACCACCGTAGCTTCCGTCCCCATATGGTCCATGCTGTGGCATGCCTTCATCGTAGAACATGCCTTCGTTGTAGTATTGCTGGGCAGGTGCACTCCCAGGTACCGCGCCTTCACCGGAAGTGTCCGATCGATGTGCTCCAGAGTAAGCCGAAGACGCATTAGAAGTTCCTCTATGAATGTCTTGAGGTTTGCCATTTGTGGGCACGGTGCCAAGGGCTCCAATGGTTTCCGAGTCTTCGCTCAATGGTCGATTCTTAATTGGGCTCCCAACAAGAGGGTCATTAGACTGTACGTCCGAGCTCTTGTTCGTTCCGGCGGTTGGTGACCCGTTGAGATAACGTCCGTTTTCACTGCCACTGGTAGATCTGGCCATGCCAATGGGTCCTTGACTGCTTGCGAGGGTAGTAGAGGGGTTTCGGTTGGTCGATGTTGTGCCCCAGCCTCGATAACCGGCTCCATCCGTCTCTCTCATCTCTGATGGTTCATCTCCCGAACTGCTGGCACCTCCAACGACGGGTAGTGTGGGATCATTGTTAGGATTGAACCCGTATTCTTCCACTTCTTTCCTCCGCAGTTCCTCGCCGTCCATGCGTTGCTTCCGTCTCCGCCAGAGGAAGAGAACGGCGAGGACGATCAAAGCAACGGCAACAACGGGTACGACAACAGCTACAGCAATCTTGCCACCCGCAGAGAGACCCGAAGAAGTGGAGGTAGAGGAGCCAGCGGTTGCAATGGGAGCTCCGCTTGATTTGCTGGCTGATGATTTGGTTGCAGTCACGCCTGTTATTGCCGAAGGAGTCGTAACCGGAGTAGACGATGTAGAAGTCAGGGTGATTGTTTTTGGTTGCGGTGTTCCATCACTGGTCGAGGACGTAAGCACAATTCTAGTGACTTGAAAATCCGAGGTTGACGATGATGATGCTGTTGGAGCGGCGGCTGCAGCATCGCTTGTGGAAGAAGTAGTTGACGCAGTAACATCCGAAGGAGCCTGTGAGGTTGTTGATATCGAAGTTGAAGTTGTATCTACAACAACGGCGCTGCTGGGGGTTGTTGGTACTGGTACTGCTCCTGGGGTATTGGGCAGGACCACCTGAGAGGTCGAAGTGAATACCACTGGTGTTGCAGCTTAACGTAATCAGTGCAAGGCTGCGACAGAAATTTCTTCAATCGTTTTACTTACCTGTACCGTTATTGGTTGCCATTGTGGGGGGATGTTTTTGTTAACTCGGTGGTCTCTTCTTGAGCGATTGTTAAGAGGAGAAAGCACTGAGTCAAAACGAGTGTTGATAAGAGGCAGCGACTCAATGCTTCCTCGGAGTAACTGTGGACGATGGTTCAGTAGATGTTGACAATAGGGCCAGGTGATTGGTGTCTCGGGATAATGTCTAATCTTTCTTCCCCCTAACAAAAGACTCTTACTAAGCACCTCGTATAAGGACTCGACGTGGCAACGGCGAACGCGCCTTGCTCTCACCCGGAAAGAGCGGACCTCAGAAACGAGCTGAGATGATAAACAATGATGATGGAAGTGGTGAGATGTTGACGCTGGATGGGAGAAAAAGGGAAGCTGTGAAATTGACTCTATTCTCCAAATCTTATTTCCCACGCTTTACCCGCCTTGGCAGGGTGTATTCTGGTATGGAAGGACGTAACTTTATATCCGTGCCAAATTCTAAACAATAATAATGACGCTTCATGTTTCTTTATTTGATGCCAGAATGATCTAAGGAAGTGATATTTAGTGAAGGTATCATCAAATGTTGATGATGATGCTGTCTCCGCTATTCCTATCTTTGTCTCGATATGCTACTTTATCTAAGAGTGATCGCCCTCACCCACCGAGCAAGGGGCTAAATTTACTCCACCATGAAGATAGTCTGCTGTGATATTCCCTCATGAATGGAGATGATGTTGAATCCAGAGTGGATCCTTTCTCCACAGTGCGCAAGATGCCGGGGTCGAAACCCTCGCAAATAGTCGCATGCTTCGGGTCCAAGGACTCGAATCTGTACTGCTTTTTTAATAACGTATTGAATTATTTACTCGATCATGTAGTCGCCCTCAATGGTTCTCCCGCGGCCTGAACTCCTGATGTCATCGTGGGTGTCTCTGGCCATGGCTTCTTGATTGCATCCGACAGCTTGACCAAGCATCCCTCGGGTCCAGGTATACAGCCTGAAGAAACCATCAATAACTCGTACCACGGCCGAGGAAGATTTGACGACATACCATACAGCACCACAATGCCCTTCTCATCATCAACTTTCACGACCTTTACATTCTGCGTGGTAACTTGATGTCCTCCCATTCGACCTGGCATCTTCTTTCCCGGCAGAACCCTTGACCCGCCACCTTGAGATTGTCCCGACGAACCCATTGCTCGATGGGTCAATGATACACCATGCGAAGCTCCTTGACCCTTGAATCCCCATCTTTTCATGCCACCAGCAAAACCCATCCCTCTTGAATTCGCTCTTGCATCGACGAATTGCCCCTCCTGAAACCATCCTGCACCAACCATTTCACCAATACCCAGTAGACCCTTCTCATCTCTGACCTTGAACTCTACCAGATGTCGTTTGGGGCTCACGCCATTCTCTGCGTAGTGACCCAGTAAGGGACGGGTGACATTGCTTGGATGTTTCCAGCCCGATCCCACTTGAACTGCGTAATACCCATTCTTGTCTCTAGTCTTGTGCGCAACCACCTGGACTCGATCCATCTGCACTATGGTAACAGCCTGTCGCCGTCCGGTGTCGGTGTCGTAGACGGCGGACATTCCCTTCTTAGTGCCCAAAGCTCCGGTTCGTAACGGTGTGGTATAGGCCTTTCGCTCAAGTGCAGCTTCAGAGGAGGCTCTGAGTCGTGGTAAGCCTTGACCCTTGTTGAAACGATTATATTGAGGGGTCGAAATGGATTTTATGCTGCGTTTCGATGTATGTTTGAAGGTTACGCGCGGGAGTAGAAAGGCCGGAGGTAGCTGCCAGCAGCTGTGGCAGACCGCTGTAGACATATTTACGAAGTAATGAAAAATAGGGATTGTGAACAGCCAAATGCAAAGGATACACTTGATCAGTGTTCCCCGTATGAGTTCGATACAGCGAGGACAGAGCCAAGCCTTTAGCCTTTCAATCCGTCTCCAAAACTAAGTGTCGACTCATTTTGATATTGTACTTCAACACGATCGAACGAGGATCTCTTAAAACCTATGGACAAATAGTGTAGTACTGGATTCTAGCCTGTTGGTTCCGCTTCCAAAGACGTATTCTTGAACGGATCTCCCCTTCCCTCATCCAACAATTGTAGTTTTCTCCCATCCTCCGTCTCCAAGCTCCACTCTTTCGTCTCAAACTACACTCATAAAGTCAGCCCATCAAAACAGCCTTCCCTTACAGAAAGATTCAACTCACTTTCCCCATTCTCCCCCTCCTCTCGCTCTTAAATCTCATCACTCCCCTCCCTTTGGTCCCCTTTACCCCAAAATGGATATCCACCCTTCCATGCAATTGGTTCATTTCTCCCCAAATCCATGGCCACATGTCTCGGAAGTATATCTCATCACCTAGTTCCCTTCTACCTACTTCGCTCGTGCGTAATGCGTATAACGTAGCAGCTACAACCGAGGAGGACGATTTCTGGTAGTTGAAGATGCAGAGGGCGGAGACGGTGAGGATGATTACGAAGATTGGAAGACTTGGTCCCCAGACGCGCCAGGGACTAATGATGGCCGGGAGCGCGCGATCGGAGCGGCGACTCATGAGAGGCCCGGAATTGGGCTGAGGAGCGGCGATGAGGGTGCGGTGGGTAGGGAGGCGGGCATGCTTGAGGAGCGAGGATTGTTGGCGCAGGCAGTGCGGTTGGCAGAGAATAAGACTTTGCCATTTACATAAGAGGGAGCTGGCTTTCTGTGGAGGCATCTCGTTGTGAGAAGGAGTATTGCTCAATATTTAAGCTGCAAAGTGCAGAGGTAGATAGGTATTTTCGGTGGAGTAGAGAGTCTTGGCGCGGCCGGCTGGAGGGGACCTTACTCTGCAACCATCGCGCGCAACTTCTACATCTAGCATGGCAGCGACGAGATTACGGGAAACTTTTCAGTACCCAGCTGATAACAGCGACGATGATGATACACCGAAAAACCTTGACGAAGAAGGTTATTATTGCTGAAGTTGTAAAGTGTGCATTTGAACTGATGCTGGCACCTAGAGCAAGAGAAACTCATCGCGAAGCTGAGAGTCGAGGATGACGAGCGCAATGAGGAGTATAAAGTAAGCCTCTTCACTGCGGTATGGTAGCTCCATTCTGAACCCCACCAGCGCATCTTCCTCGCGGTCCCCAGTGTCTCCGCCATGGCATACATCCCCACACTGATCATGTCGAGTCTCGTTCAAGCCAAGCTCGTCAGCCTCCTCTGCATAACCTCCCTCATCGCTACCGCCTATATCCTTGCCTTCGTTCCTAATACTAGGCACAAATCGCTCAATCGAGTAAAGTCGAAGAAGCGATTAGAGCCTAAGTCAGGACCAGTCCATCAGTATATCAGCTACCTCAATGGTACCCTAAGCTTGTTCTGCGCCTTGAATTCTATCATCTTTAGAGACAAGCAAGGCGTACATGATGGGTTCTGGTTGCTTTGTCTGTTACCTGTGGGTGGGTGGCCTCTTTCAGGTGACAAGGCAGTATGACCTAACTGATGCGCAGTATCATTCGCATTCATTATTCTCGCCAGGCGATTAATGCTCTCTGTGGATGTAGATGAACTCGAAATCCTCAAGTACGGATACAAAGGCGCCTAGAGGCCGACAATGAGGGAGGCCGTGGCGAAGTTGGCCAGTCTGTGATTGATCCTCGTCTGATATCAGCGTTATCCAGATGACTAGAGCCTTAGCACCGAGCAGTGAAAAATCTCCACTTGAAGTCTTCGGTACTTTCCAATCGTCGTATGTTCGGTCCACTAGATCAGTCTATGCCCGGTGACTCGCGTTTGGTAGTAAAAGTCGTAGGAAGACACATTCCCATGCTCTCATTGAGCATCTTCAGCGTGATTTCGAAGTGCTGTATGGCAGCCTGGCTTTGTTCAGTCCTCGTGTTGACTGTCTTCAACGACAGACTTGTGTTCTGTTAGCATAATGCAGGTGCATGATAACGCGTCAAGACTCACCTTTTTCTGTTCTTTCCACTATTCACGCTCCAGAACCAAGTATGTAGTAGACTCTTCAAAACCCTATGCTCTAGTCCTTTTTCTCTGGCTGCGCCTTCTAAAAAGGTAACGGTGTTAGTGATTTTCTGGGCGTCAAAATCTGCTGCATTCCCTGTTCTGTACGCGTTCTCGAGGAGGATTCTCAGGGTGTGTCTTGCAGGTGCTGCATATTGTACCGCGTACATTGCATGGCGGTATAGATGTCGGTAAGATCTCACAATCTCTTGACTGCTGGGAGTCATGAGGACTCGGTGAGTGAGTATTCTTGCTTCAGCATCAGGTGCGGGTTCGCGCCAAGCTCTAAGTGATTAGAGTAGAGTAGTGGCGGGACAAGCCGGGTAATCTTCCCTGTTGGTGAAGGCCAGATCCTCGGATACAGCTGAGGTTCTTGCCAAAAACATAACCATAAAAACTGCACATAACTACTCACGTATAGCGTCGAGGTTATCTAAGCGGAGATTTTGCTATAGCAGATTGACGTCTATGTGGTTTAGACAGCGAGAAGAGTATTAACCCAAAAACACAGGACTATGAAGAACTCAAAAAGCCAAGTCTGCTCAAATCAAGTGGGCCGGACAACGTCAAAGTCTTCGCAGCTGGTGTAACTGTTTTGGTTGCATTGGAACAGCATGACTCGTGTCCATGCACGGCATGCCTCTGCAGGCCCATCAGCCGCTGATCGACACAGGAAAACTGATCAGAAAAGGAAGGCATCTTATAAAATCATCCTCGAGGAGGTTGCTGATAAGCAGAAAAAGCTCAAGACTGTTGTACGTAGATGAGCTTGGGCGCAGACTTCTGCCTTGTATTCTGATCATTTCAACAGCTATATCCCGAACAGAAAGCTCCCAGAGGCTATACGTTCATTCCTGCTGGAGATCCCCAGTTGACAAACCGATGTAAGAAGTTGGCAAGAGAAGACGGCTTCACAGTCTTCATCGTTTCGGTAGGTTTCAAAGCTCAATTAAGGAGTCATTTTGACACTTTACAGACTAGTAGGCATCCGCGCCAGGGTTTGTCCAGAGAGATTCATCGAGTTGGGTTCCATTTCCCAAGCGTCACCGTAGAGAAGGCGTGCGACAGCCTCGGTGTTACACTCTCGAACTCTGGCCGCGTTCTGCAGTCCAATTTCGCACACCTAGAAGACGGGCAGGACCACGATGGCAGACGGCCAACAAAGCAAAAGAAACAGAAGTCCAGAACTCGGAATGCCCACCCAGTGCTTGATATATCTCTTCCACAAGCAGTCATTGATACTTCAGCTCGAGAAACGATCAGAGACCTATTTCCTAACATACCTAATCAAGACTTACACATCATCGTTGGTAGATCTTTCCAGAAGGTAACATGATACTTTTCGATCCAATTCCAAACGCTGACAATTACAAGGGTAAGGGTCTTGTCGGTACGGTTGCTGATCTAAGTCTCGTGAGACGTGCGCAGCTTGCCGTAATTGCTCACATTCGTCACACATATACCGATTACGACTCTCTCTTAAGGCAAGTCCAGTACAATGAGGCTCGTCGAAGGGTCGAGAAACCGTGTCTGGATCGTCTGATCCGGTGGAGAGGAGATGACGATGACGCTGGAGCCATGGACGACGTACTCCGAGAGGTCATCGTGATCCCAGACGATGACGAAGAAGTTGAAGGAGATCAAGTGCAAGAGAGCCTGCGAATGCGGCCCGAAGAGAGTGAACGTGATAGCAGCGTCGAATACATCTCAGAGGCAGATATGCAGATTCAACCTGTCGACTATTCCAACGTTAATCGTACAGTTGACCGCGGCGACTCCTACAGCCCGGATTCAGACAATGAAATCCAATACCTGGGTCGCAATCAATTACGCAACGGCCGGCAAATTCGAAATGATCAACACACGCTGGATCGCATGGGAGTACATCGACAGAGAGTCTACGAAGAGGCGCTGGATCGTCGCAGGAAGCATCCGGAAAGTTTGGATGTCCATAACGGCCATTCCTCCCTACCGCTCTTTGCGGGCTCTGGACACAACAGTTTCCAACCGTTATCACAGCAACCGCAAGATCGAAACCATTCGCCGCATTTGGTCGAACGTCAAGAACACACACTAGGGCGAGCGCCAAACCAGACGCGCCTAATGCCAGTAGCAAGGCCAGAGGTTAATAGAGCTGACTCTTCCAGCAACGCAAGGGATCCCAGATATGTACTAGATGAACAGGTAAGTTCGGTCCACAACTGAATTGAGCAATAACGGTGCACAATGGATCTAGAGGTAAGCAGCCTAAAAAATGAAGAGTACTGAATTATGCCAGGTCGCCTATTCGTCTCAAAAAGATTGGCGTTCTCACGACGGAAGCCTAGAGCAGCCTAAAAAGACTTATCACGCCGGGCAAGACCAGCCTTATGATAACGGGACGCGACCACTTGAACTGCGTCAGGTTCCGAATAGAGTCATTGAGGCAGGCGAGAGGCTTGTAAGCCTGAATGACCCTAGCCAAACGAATGGTAGTGATTTCTATGCTCACGATCTCGAAATGCAACCACGCCGGCGCCCTGAGATGGTAATTCCTTCTATTGAAAGGGACCTTCCTGATAAGCAAGCCGACCAGACATCGATCCATGGAAAAACGCGGCAAGTAAGCCCATTTGGTTCATACCAATCCCTCAATCGTGGAACGCAGCAATTGCTCGCGCCTCCGAATATAAATCTCGATGATTATAAGGAGCTACCAGGTAGCAAAAGGCGCAGGATCGATGATCATCAGCCTGTTGATTCTCACAGCCAAGGCAGAACTATTTTAGTTCCCATCGAACAGATAGATGACCGCCGACTCCAGTATGAACGGCCTCATGAGGCTGTACATCGTGATAACGCGGGGAACATTGTTTCGGACAAGAGAATTGTACCACTTCCTCCGAAGGAAGAACGCACGAGGCCTCCTATCAGCCGTCAGGTGCTTCAGCTATTGTCTCCCCGTACACAAATGAAGAGGCGTCCGGATCAAATAGATGATCGTGGGGAACGGTATCCGCAACCCATCGATCATTATCAGGTCCCGCTTTCTCGTTCAGAGAACGTAGAGAACTTGCAGCTTCATTCATGTGCTGTTTTTGCACAGCCGAAGTATTACAATGACTCTCCTTTTTTTTTCGAGTCTTCTCAATTTGCTCCTAGATATCATGAAAGTAGTGACCTGGGTTTTTCATCACGTCGCGCCATGGGCGTCACTGCAGATAGTGATCAAGTCTATACAGACTCTGATGGAATGATGCGTCGTTTACAGCCCTTGGAGGTAGCTGAAAGATCGATGCCATCACGATTTAGTGACATGTTTCTCGATTATGGGCAGCGCGACGATGATCGCAGGCCGGACCGCGTTGCCTACGTTCCCTCCACTGCTACGGCTGATTCCTACAGACATACAAACCCATCAAGTGGTGCGTTGACCTATTCTTTTGCCACGGCTACGGATAATGTCCACGGACCTGCTGGTCACGCAGTAACTCTGTTAACTTACGCACTTGATACAGCCAAAGACACTCTCCACGAAGATACGGGGCCTCTGACAAATGCGTATCCGCGCAACATTCGTGAGCGCCAACCAGCTTCGACCAACTTCGATCACCCGCCAAGTCGTATGCAACAACTTGATGGGATGCCACAGCGACCGGTCTGGTCTGTCCAACAAAATGCATCGTCACATCATCAGCTTAACCAACATCATGCCAAACCAGATCGAGCCAACCCTTTCGAAAGACATGCACTGCCACATGCTTCAAGGGTAGCTATGGAACCTTGGTTTGATACAGTGCTCGAAGATGGAATTGGACTTAGCTAACCAATGTCCAGGGACATCAACGTACAGTCAAGAAATCGACCGTTGAATGGACCGGCTGAAGGCAGGCGGCCCCACAATCATGTGATTGCTGGGCGCCCTGAAAATGTTCGACCGCTCCGGCGTGAGTACGATGACTCTAGACTGGGCCAAAGAAAGGGACTCGACGATATCGTTGTGCTTGATTGATGGAGTAAGTTAATCGACTAAAGGGTTAGGTAGCTCCCGGCTGTAGCTGCTGTTGCTGATATTCTACGAAGCAAGATCTCAAGTTTTGTATTACTATTATTAAGATCGATTCAGAGAATGCGAAGGCGATCCTCTTCTACTCGAGCCTCGGCGTTACTGCTTGTTTATCAGCACCGGGCGTCGGAGGGTCTTTCTAGGCTTGTATGACAGCTGTGAAGCAGGGTGGCGGTAGCTCACACATTGGCGTGTTGTGCTGATTCTTGCTTGATGAGCTAGCGCTGAGAGGCTCCAAATCTCTCAATGGCACATTGAAGCCGCTAGTATCCAGAGGGTCAGATGACTCCGGGTTCTGAGCAGGCTTGACAGTTTCAACTGAGCATTATTTACTTTAGCCTTGTCAACGTCGCAGACTCTTGAGTCTTGATCCTCATCCGAAGCCATGAAGGCATAACTGTGCCAAGAAAATTTCATGCACAAACGGTTACGTATAAAATTTTGTGCATTGTGAATAAAAGCCGCAACTCACTGGTGCCACCACTAACTTCTCCAAGCGTGGTTATTTTTTTTTTGACTTGGCTAACTGCGGGCGCGAGAAAGTAGGTACCTTACCTCTTTCCTACCCTAGAACTTGTAGAGTATAACAAGGTCACTTCTGGCTCTTCAACAAAGGCCTCTCATTTCTTTATACATTTTTATTACTCCTTTTCGCTGCTTTTTTGGTGTTAGGCTATCTATATACGATCTCCTACAGTCCCACGTCTCATGATACATCAATCTCCACTCCTCTTGGCCCTGTACCTGCACACCCCGCCCCAGGTCCCAATTCTCTGATCTGTAACGAACGAGCTTCTATCTACACCTGAGCTCGCCGGCATCCTTCGGTTCGCTGCACATCTTGCCGTCGCCTGAAAAAGAAGGGCTCAACGACGAGCAGATAGCAGAAGTTCACCTATGGTATGATCTGAGCAGCCTCTGATGGATTACCCTTGGTTCTTCATCCATCTGCGACTGCTAGCAGGCCTCGGCACTACACACAGCGCAAGAGGCTGTGGCCTATGCACCAAATGAATATGGCCGATCGTCAAGACCGCCACAATGGCGATGAAGCAATCTCCAGGGACGCTACGGACCAAGCTTCGAAGACCAAGATTCCATCAGCTTTGGCTACGAACCCTGAACTCACCAAACACTGGGCGAAGTACTATCGTACAAGCATCGCCTCCGGGATGAGCATCATGCTCTCTCAAACAGTTTCTGTAAGCTCCCTAGTGTCGAGGTTAATTGCGATCATTCTAATCGCTGTTCAGTATCCCTTGGACAGCGTCAAGACTCGCATGCAAGCGTACGTGCATCCACAATGACCACTACTTCATTGCCAAGTCTAACATGGCAGAAGATACGGCCGCCACCGTACTATTATAGAGTGCATGAAAGATGGATACAAGACGGAGGGGATCAAGGGCTTCTATCGTGGTCAGTCCACAACCTCTCACTGTGTTCTGATGGAGGCACCCAACCTTTGAGGCAATTGATTTACGCTGTACCTGTGATTGGCCTTCTAGAGCACTGCTAGCGCAGTCTTGACATTGAAGGCATTGGTATTCTGTTACCTTCCAGCTGGGGTCGCGTGATCAAATATTCCATCTCCTTAGGAGCTTCTTAGTATCGAGGCTAATGTTGCGTGTGTCTCATAGGCGGTTTGGGCCCATTCTTCAGCTTTACATTCGGGAGGACCTTGTCGTTTTCCGTGTATCAAAAGGCAAAATACAAGTACTCTGCCCTCATCGGGCAAGCCACTGGAGGCGACGAGCCGTTGGTCATCGTTAATCGGCCTGGGAGCATCCCTACATTAGCAACAATAGCATGCTTTGCGGCCGCTGGTGCTACCGCTGGATCAGTCATCTCGTTTTACGCTGGTGAGTCTTGGGTTTGGCACGTCATGCCACCTCGAGATCTAAAATACTTCCAGCCCCTTTCGAGATCACCAAGATCGCTGCGCAAACGTCCGAAATGATGGCGAAGGGCAATAAATCCAGCATGTCCGATGCGCTCAAAGACCCGATCAAATCAAGCTACCAACAGAAGGGAACGATCAAGACCGCAATGAATATTCTCAAGCTCCGCGGCTTTCCTGGACTGTACGCTGGATTTCGAATCCATATCGGTAAGTCCATTAAACCAAAACAAATCACGCTTCCTCGGCTCACAGGATTTCTCTAGTCAGAGATACTATCGGATCAGCGATTTACTTCTCGACATACGAAAGCACTAAGCAGATGCTCGTTAAGCTACAAGGCAGTAATTCTCCAACCTCTCCTTTGTCTGTAGCTATGGCTGGCGGTTTTTGTGGTTTGGCGTCTGTGACCTGCGTGAGTTCTGAGGGTGTCCAAGGTTAATACTGAAGAGCTGACCTTTCGCCAGACTTATCCTTTTGACTCCGTAAAAACCGAATACCAGCGCAAGTGCCTTGAGAGAAACACTCTGGTGGAATACCCGAAGCTAGAGTGGTTCAATCGCAAATTTTATCGAGGCAAGTTGCCAGTCACTATCAGCATTGAAATAGTATGTGCTAATGCATGGATCCTTTCTCAATAGGTTTTGGCCTTGCAATGGCACGCTCTTGTATTACGAACATCGTCTTTTTTTCCTCTTTCGAGTTAATCAAGAAGAAGATTAACCAGCTACCGGATCCGGTGCTGCTCGATTCAGTGGTCTAGATCCACTATCAATCCGTTCATGTACATACGTTAGATTTTTTGGGCATTTTCACATACGGTCAGCGCGTGTCCCTCCATTTTGGCAGAGACTCAGGGGGTTGATCCCATCATTTCTGAGGCGTTTTGAAGAGGGTAATACCAGAAGCGCAAAAAGGATACATCAATTAATCGAACTGTATACACACTTATGAAAAATGTCCCATACGTTGAAAGGTTTTGGGGTAGACTGGATGTCTAGTTGAGATCCCTGGCACGGTACCCCTGATTGCATAATCCTTGAGAAAGAAAAAAAAATTCCCACAGTTCTGGCACACCCCAAAATCAAAAATCAAAAATTTCAATTTTTCTGTATAGGTTCTCAACCACAATTAATTATAATCTAAAAAATTATCAAAATTTAATAAATAGAGTGTAGATTAGATTATAAAATTCTTAAAAGATTTAAATTATTCGTTATATTGTAAAATAGAATAATAGTGAGTTTTACGAAGTACTCTTGACAGCTTTAGAATAGCCGAGGTAAAAAAAAAAAAAACCTTGGCATTTATTCAGATGATTTTTCAGCGCACCCTCGGCAATGTCAAATCAATATTTTATTATTTTACTTACGTTATATAAGTTAAATTTTTTAGATACTTTAATAATAAATACTTGAGTGTATAAAGTATATATTTTATAATTCTTAGACTATAATTAATTGTGGTTGTGAACCTATACAGAAAAATTGAAATTTTTGATTTTTGATTTTGGGGTGTGCCAGAACTGTGGGAATTTTTTTTTCTTTCTCAAGGATTATGCAATCAGGGGTATGTATGATGCCTTGAATGTTACGAACCTCCTTTTGCACTGATACAAACCAAAGAAAAATCAAATCCTGAGTTGAGCAGTCTCTACTGGCATTGATCAAAGAATGTGATCCAATCCTACCCAGCCCTTCAAGCCTTCCCAGCCAATCCGCCACCAATCACCACTTCCTTCCTAAACATCATGTACTTGTAAACCTCCCATCTCCAGCGCCCTCCCAATCTTCTCGAAAGCATCCCCCGACAACGAAAATGGTCTACTACTTCACCTCCAACGTGATTGACCCCCCCGCCACCATCTACGTAGGCAAAGATAAATTCGAGAGTCCGTTCGCCGCCCCCGCACTCGCTCTCGCACCCAAGGCTGACCCCAGCCCACCCGCAGACGAAGAACTGATCAAATTCGGCTGGGACTGCGATATCTGGTGACGACAGACTTCCCTCTCCCTCCCTAACCTCTTCCCCAACCCCGAATCTAACACTCCACTATCGACAGGGTACGTCCGTCTCTTCCCCCCCCCCCCCCCTCTCCCACCGACAGAGAGGAAAAAGAGAAAGAACGGCAAAAGGGAAAGGAAGCGTGAACGACAATGTTAAAAACGGGAATGTCCGTGCCGACAGTTCCACGCCGACAACCTCTCCTCCGCGCACATCTACCTGCGCCTCACGCCCGAGCAGACATGGGACGCCTTGCCCAAGGAGCTGGTGGAGGAGTGCGCGCAGTTGACCAAGGCGAATTCCATCGAAGGTGTGCCAACCCACACACACACACCTACACACACGTTTCCATTCCCCGCGTGTGTACGAGCGAGGGAAGAGGCAAAAATGAGGTATAGAGACCGCGGGGCTGATGATGGGATCGTATGATTCCCGGTGCGCGCGTAGGCAATAAGAAAGACAACGTCACGATCGTCTACACGCCGTGGGCGAACCTGCACAAGAATGCCGGCATGGCGACGGGGCAGGTGGGGTTTCGGGATCCGAAAAGGGTAGGTTTCTCCGTATATATATACATACATCCATGCCCACCCCCCCACCTCCCTCTCTTCCCCTTCCAACATCACCCGCTCGCTCTTTCACGGCCCTACACTACACTACTACACCACACTACACTACACTCCTCCAGCAATCCACCCCGGTCCGATGCAGTCCGCTAACCAAACCCCAACAGACCAAAAAAACCCTCGTCCCCACCCGCCTCAACCCGACGATCAACCGGCTGGAGAAGACGCGCCGGGCGCGCCCCGTCGACGACCTGCCCGCCGACAAGGAGGCGCACCTGGCGCGGCAGCGGGCGACGAAGCGGGCCGAGAACGAGAGGCGGCAGAAGGAGGCGGACGGGGTGGCGCGGGAGCGGAGGGAGGAGAAGGAGAGGCGGGAGAGGGGGTATGAGGATCTCATGGCCGAGGGGGGCAGGAGCAACGAGGAGGGGTTCGACGAGGATGATTTCATGTGAGGGGTGAGAGGGTGGGGAGAGGTGGAGAAGAGATGGTGGTGCTGGAGGAGGGACCGGGCTGTTGCGATGAATACCAGATGGGTGAAGTTTGGGACGAGAGACAAGGGTTCGAAGAGGTGTTGCTTGTTGTCATAAGTACACGGTTGCGGGGAGCATCAGGCATGGAGATTAATTATAGCGGTCTCGCTATCGATCTGCTATCGAACCATTATCTCTCAAGTATGATTACATGAGAAGTGAAGTCGACCTCTCCATCCAATATTTTCGATGAAGTCCTCGGATCATCCCCCTAGCTCTATATCTGTTGTCGAAACACTGTTAATACCAACATGCTGTACAAAACCATGTACGTCTCTTCATTATGGTCCCACCGCTCGATCAGGTCGCGCGACAACTCTGACGAGATGCCATGCGATCGTGCTGGAGCAAATGCAAATGCAACAAAAAACAAGGTCTATGATGCATGCATGTTCCATTGCGGCTTCAGAGCTTCGTTGAGATCCTCTTTCGTGCCCACAAACTCCTTTGGTATGCGACTGACACGATATGCACCAGCGCGTATGCTCTGGTTTGTCCGTGCCGATACACCGCTATGGTTGCTGCGGATGGAGCCGGAGTCGGAGGCGGTCTCGTTGTTCCTAAAGCGAGGAGGTGGGGCGAAGTCGAGCGCGGTGAAGGTACCAGAATTGCGGAGTAGATGACTACAGTCTGCGTTAGTGTGATGCTTTATGAACGAGGAATGGGGAACTTACGGGCTAGGCATTGGGGCGAGGTCATCGAATGAGGAGACGAGGGGCATGTGGGCTGGAACAATTGGCGAGTATGGCCTCAATCCTCCACGCGGACTTCCTGAACGACCAGCTTGACGCTCTCTAGCGGTAGTAGGAGGTGCAAAGTCCATTGGTAAGAAGGTGTCTTCTTTCAGAAGATGAGGAGACGGGAGAACGTTCAATGGCTGTGGTGGGGGGACCTGTTTCTGTGGAGTGCCACGGCCAGAGGGCCCGAAGCGACCAGAGTGAGACGAATGAGCTCGGGACCTTGGAGGCATCGTTTTACTGCTACCAGACATTGTAGCAGCATGTCGGCGTCCGTAACCTGGCGGTGCACGTGGTGGCGGTGTCATCGCTCGTCGACCATATGGCTCGGCATACGGTCGACCACGAGGTTGATCATATGGTGCGGCATACAGAGGTTGAGCTCGGCCAGACACCGGATCGAAGATAGCTCCATCGCCAAGATACTGTTGGTCATAGTCCTCATAGTAGTCTCCCGCAGCGCGCTTTGGCCCTGGTCGGGAATCATCGAAGTATTCCTTGTAGAAAGATCTGATTCGGTTCGCCCGTTGTTCAGGGTTGTCTGTGGGATCATCCGGTGGGAGAGGTCGAAAGCCCATGGATGATCTGCGGGGATCGAAGCCTGGACGGTGTCCTTCTTCGACGCCAAGACTGTGCTCATGGATAGGAGGCATATAAGCTTGACTCGATTGACGGTTTAATTCATGCTGCGAGGTCTGCGAACTGCGCAGCGATGGGGGCACCACTTGAAAGCCGTCACCATAATCACTTGCATCGTCCAGAAAGTTCTCGTAATGACCTCGCTCTGTAGAGGAACGCAGAGATTGCTTTCTTGGTGGTCTCGACAAGGAGCTTCTTGTGGAGGGAATCTCTGTGATATTTGGCGGCGACGACCGCGACGTGGGAGGTTCTGTACTGACGTTTGGCGGAGGGCTCTTTCGACTAGAAGTTTTCTGCAAAATCGAGGAGGGGCCAGGCTGTTGGAGTGAAGTAGAAGGAGCAATCTGCTGGATCGTGGACGAGGGAGTCGAAGGAAATTCATTGGGAGTCGCGTATTCACTTTTTGGAGATGCAAAGTCTCGGCTAAGGACATCAGTGGAGGGGTCTCTGCTATGGATGAAAGCACCGAGATAATTGTTGCTCTTCCGAAGATCCGCACCATTTTTTTCTAAGTACGAATCTCGGGGAGTATCGAGCAGGGGGAATTTAGGGACAACGCCTGCGCTCTGAGGCCCCGAAGGTGATGCTTTGCGAGGGGGTTGCTTTGCTGCTTCTGGCACCTGGATTTGGGGAGCCGGAGATCGACTGACGGGTGGCATGGACCTCGACATCCTCTGCGCATTTCCGAGAAGGTCCTTCTTCATGTCATCGCCAGGGCCACGCCTGGTTGAGCCGGAACCAGCATAGCTTGATGAGTCGTCGGCACCTTTCCGTCCAGTCCTGGAGGAGTGAACCGAGGTAGTGTCGCCCGGGATGTAAGTGGTCGCAGGCCTGTACCGATCGTCTTGGCTGTGCATGGTACGTGACATAGAATGCAATGACTCGCGGGAGCCGCCGAGACCAGGGGGCAACAAGTACGGGCTGCTGATGTCCACATCCATTGACATGCCACGCTCACGGCGTAAGGCTTTCTCTGCACCAGGATCCGTGGCGACCATTTCGGGTTTGTCCTTCTTGCCTTTCTTGGTATTGGCACGCGCAACGCTAGCTGGGTCCCAGCCGAAGTCCAGAGATCTATGTGGATCATTGGCGTCTTCGCGGCGCAGCTTTTTGACATGTTTCCGATGAAGGTAGATGAAGATGAGAATAGCCACTGCAATAGGGATTACAACGGCGAGGGCGACGGGTAGAGTGACATTGCTGCTGTCGGTGGGTTTCTGGCAGCCAGGACTGGAGCTATTGGAGCCGCTGCAATCATCGCGTTTGAAGTATGCTGAGAGTCCCGAGAGAGGCTTGTCGACGAGGTTCTTGATGGAGGCAGGTTCCGGCAAAGCAATGGCAGTGGGAAGTCTCTTGCCGAGGTGGAGGCCGAGACGGCTGCGATGCGATTGTCGAGGCATAATAGAATGAACGAGTTGATTCGTGGAGAATGACGCCAAGAGTAGCTTCGGACTGGTAGGTTGTTCACTGCATTTTGTTGTAGAGAGTAAATGCCGGATGAGGTATTAAAAGTACGCGCTTTGTGCTTTGTTTGGAGTTTCTCAATTGACAAGCATGTAGAAAGAACGAATGAATGAATGAACGGGAAAGAACGACTCGGGGTGAGTATTAAAGAGTGAGGATGAACGAGGGTGTATATGATATGATGATATGAGTGATGAAAAGGAAGGGATGGCCAGCAAAGTGACCGTGGTTGGGCAATAATTGCTTGATCCCGTGTGGTTGTGGATGTTGAAAGAGTAAAGAAAGGTACTTTACAAAGAAAGATGGGGCTTGGCTCAGGGGAGGAGAAGCATTGACTAGACGCGGGCTAATACGGGCTAATGCGGGCTAAAGTTGGTCGCAATCTTACCATTGACAGGCATCTTTTTCCTTCAATCGACATCCAATTTCAACCTCACCCCGAGTCGTAAATCTTACCCGGCAAAGATCGGCATCCAGGACCAATGATGGAGCAGATAAATTGGTCTACAGAACTACCGTACGTGATATTGGTGCACCTGATAAAATAGACTGAGGTAAATGGGGACAAAAGGTCGCGATCGCAAGAAAAAGCGCAGCTGAAGGTTAAGTAACAGGCTAAGCCAAAGGAAGATGTCGCTCGGCGCTAAAGTCAGGGACCGGCAGAGGAGGGATGATCAGGGGATCTACGGCTACGAGCGCGAGCAACGGCGGCTTTCTCTTCTCCAACTTTTCGTAACTGCTCGGCTTCCTTTGTGCGGCTTCACCCGTCCGCCTTCACCCAATCATCATTCAGCATTCCACTCTTCACCCCAATTCTACTACTACGCTTCAGTGCACAAAGATGCGAGGAAGGATTCAGGCTGTGCTTCCTCAAAACTCATCTTTTTCACTGAAGCGGTAATAGTTACGTGAAACCTGCATGACCTGCTATCTCGTGGCTGCATAATGCTGACAACCGAACCCCTGGGTGTACGGCCACTTTCTATTTTCAGAGCAAGGAGTGTTTCCCCAGTCACAGCCATTATAAATCTTGTGCAGTGATCCGAATGAACATGACAATTAAGATGCCCACGTGCTTGAGAGTAGAGAGGAGTGGAGTGAAGATGGAAGGCTGGCCAGCCGAATTCTGCTGCTATTACTACTCTGCCGCAGTGAAGTAATCAATGGATATGTGTACCCAGCTGCTGGGCCTTTCGAAAGTCGATCAAGTCTCTTTGCGTCTCAGAATGATCTTGGCGTGACCGTCTTCCTTCACTCACCGCTGCCATTGGAATACTGCAAAGTCGAGATGACTGACTTCCTTCCAGCATTGGCAGTGAAAGTACTGATACACAAGGCTTGGACAGACTGGGACTTTTCGCTGATTTTGATACTGAACCACCGGAAGCAGGACCTGATTCTCTAACTCCATTGACCCTAATGAAGAACAATGTGCTCAAATACCCGCGCAATGCCAATGAAGCACCTTGGCACGCGGCCCTTTGACTTCTTCGACATTGGATCAATGCTTTGCAGCAAATCACTGTCCATTCTCTGCACACCACGGCGAACCTATATTCGTATCAAGAGCAGACCTTGCCGTGGCCATCTCTGCGCCAGCCAGAGGAACAACTCTACAAGGTGGTATGAGATGGCCGTTCGCTCTACAATCTTCTTCCTCAATTACCCAAAATATTCCGAAACCATGCCCTGACTAGTTTCTCGTTTCCGAAACACGTCTTTCATCGTGAAGTACGTACTTTAAGGTCGGCAGGGGGGTTTTACTAATCATCCCCGGAGAATCTTGGCAAGATTGTAGGCGAAGAATATTTCGAAACGTGGTTACAAGACATAGGGTATAAGTAGCTATAGTGTGAAACAAGATCGTATTTTACAGAGATCCTAGGAGTATTTTTAAATCTTAGGAGATTTTTCGCTCAGGAGATCCCTAAATCAGAAGATCTTCTCAGTCTTACCACTAATGACTAAGCTGTAATTTACATCTTAGCTTACTATCAACCCTTTCCACTATGCTTTACACTCTACCCCACCCCATCACACTCTACACCCCATTACAACACCCCCCAACCATACCCGTAAGTATCCCGGGAATATCACCCCCGCGAGAACTTTGGCCAAATCGCTCAAATCTGGAGTCAGAAATAAAAAAGCGTGGATGTAATTTACAGTAGCCAGATCCCGAAAACGAGACTTGGCACTCGTATTTACGGAAATATTCATAGAAGACTCGCTTTCTCAGAAGACTCCTAGGAGGATTTTGAAGCTACGATATCATGATATTGAAATATACCTAATATGAGAAAATCTTGTAAGAGAATTGCAGGGTAGATACGATAAATATTGTAATAAATATTTGTTTACAAATAATGCTTATGGTATCGTTGTTATATAACTAGCCTATATGGACCATTACGAAAAAACCCCTATCGACCTTAATGTAGTATGTCAGGTGCGATTGGGGTAAATATTGACGTCATGTACTACATTAACACTTTCACTTAGTCTCAGTATTCAGACTCGCTTAGAGGGGTACCCTATGGCCAGCCCTACACTCGTTCCTCACTTCGGGGGCCAATCATATCGCAAGCTCATTACGGCATACCCCCCCTCTAGAATCTAAGTACGAAACCCTGGAATCGCTACATTGGCCGTTATTTTATATAGGATCCTCATCAAAATTGATCGAAATAGAAAATAAGTAGTTTCTTTTATATATAACTTTTTACTACACACTCTAATAATAATAAAATCTATATTAAATAACTATTTAAATATCGTAGAATTAGAATTTTTTTTCGATTTTTAATAGAATATCTTAATTAATCATTTTTAGAAGATTTAAATTAGAGTTTTAAAAACTATACTTTTAACTCCCCTCTTATTCTTTAACATATATCGAGAAAACCTCAGAAATAATCTTAAAATATTTATTTTATTTAAGAATATTATTATAGAATAAGCTAGGCCAGTTTTTATAAATTTATATTTATTAAATATTTACTTAAATTTAATTTATCTAAGCTATTATCTTAATTAATTTATTAATTTATTTATAATTTTAAATTAATAATTAATAATTTATAGATATAAGTAAAGATCTATAAAGTTTAATTAATATTATTTTTTACTTTATTTAATTATTATATTATAAGTAAAGGCCTATAAATTAAATTTATAAAGTTGGATTTTTCTAAGTTAAATAAAATTTTAGCCCTAGCCCTAAGTCAAATCGAACCTTAATCGCTTGCTATGCGTTTTTAATTTACTTCTATTACTATGAAATTAATAAAGAAGGTGAAAGCCCTAACTATTAGGGTTACTGTGTAAGAAGCATGCATGTACTCCTGGAAAGGAGTTTCACGAAGAAGCGAAAGGTGTTTCTTGGTTCTGATTGTGATTGATTGATTGAATTGAGCTCAAGCTATGAATGAAATCGAAGAAAGGAAAGCGACATGTCAAGTCACGCTAGTAAGGTTTCTTACGCTATGCTGGGAACGTAACACTAACTCTAAGTTAAATCGGACTCTACTTACTTTCTATATAATATTTGACTTATTTAATCTATTTCTATTACTATAGATTATTAATTAATTATATTCTTATTTAAGAAAGAAGTATCTACTTAATAATCTTATTTTTAATATACCTCGTCGATTGAGTAGGTTATCTTTTTAATAAATCGCCTAAGATTATAATTAATAGGCTGATCTTATTAATAACTCGACTTAAGACTATATATAGTTAATTATAAATAAAGATCTCGAGATATAGATATAGGTTAACGTATTATAATAACTAGCTTTAGAACTTATTAATTATTATACTAAAGGTTAATTAGATTAGAAATTAAATATATCGAAAGAGAGTATATAGATCGTTTAAATTAAGTGAAGCTAGAGGAATATATAATATATAGTATTATTTATCGTTATATTCGCCCTTAAGAATACGATAATTAAGTATCTTAGATCTAATATACTTAACTTATAAACGTATTTTATTATATAAATCTATACGCTATTTTAAATTTCTTAGTAGTATTACTATATAATTTTGTTTTAACTTTAAATAATAGAGTAGAAGCGAGGTCGGTTTAAAGGTATTTATTATTTTAATAAGTAGAAGAAAGCTATCTTTCTTATTAATAACTTAATTTCTATTATTATAAACGATTTTAATCTTAAAGAACTTATTAAGAATTCAACTATTAAATTAAACGATATTTTTATTAAGAGTATAAAGGATCGCTCTAGATATATAGAAATTAGCTATTTAATGCGAGCTAAGGTTATTATAAATAGTATTAATTAATTAAGTAATAGAGTTATCTAATAGCTAGCTAGTAGACTAATTAATCGCTTCTTATTCTTCGAAGCTTATTAAAGTACTATTATCTATATCTAATAGCCTTTAAGCGAATTCCTTTATATTAATTTAATCTTAATTAATAAGATTAGAATTTCAAAGCCTTATATTTTTTATTAGTCTAAGAATTTAAATATAATTTTAAAGATAGAATACTTTTAATATAGTTTAAGCGATACGATCTAATTTAGTACCCTTAATAATTAAAAGAATTTAATAGAAGTTATTATAGAAGTATATAACTATATTATTAAAAGGAGTAAGATTCTTTCGAATATCTTAAAGTATATGATTAATAATCTTGATATCGTAGCGATTTTATATAGAGACCTCGTCTTAGAAAATAAGCTCGATCGCCTTTAATAATTAAGTTAAATTAGACTTTATTAATATATCGCAATTAGACTAAATAGTAGTATTAAGAGAGATCTTAAAGTAAGAATAAGTAATAAGGCTATCTTAAAGGAGAATAGAGGTAATATTAAATAAAGTTATAGTAATAGTTATCTTAGAGTTATTTTGTACTCTTCGTAATATAATATTCTAAAGTATAGTTTTATTGATATCTTTATAGTTATTAAGAAAGAAGAGTTAATTATTAAAATAGGAGATCGCGTTCTAAATA
Source organism: Letharia lupina (assembly GCF_014066315.1). Taxonomy (NCBI): domain Eukaryota; kingdom Fungi; phylum Ascomycota; class Lecanoromycetes; order Lecanorales; family Parmeliaceae; genus Letharia; species Letharia lupina. The sequence goes on along the minus strand of NW_023502978.1, from coordinate 962,096 downwards.
GCGTTAGCTATAATAATTTAATTATTATTAAAACTCGTTTATATCTAATTTTAAATATTGATTCGATAGCTATATACTTCGCGTAGGAGTCGATTTCGATTATTAATATAATACTATTTATAGTCTCGTTAAATTATAAGTAGACTAAAGTCGATAATAAGATTAATATCCTTTATTAAGCTAATATTATTTTTCTTTAAGCGGATTTAAATTAAATAAAGATAGAAGTCTTCGATAACGGTTTACTTATATTATATATCATTTAATAGAGAGAAGATAAAGTACTGAGTCTAAAGAATATAAATAAGATTATTAGATAATTTAAATAAAGAATAATAAGTATTAGTTAAGAAATATACGTAAAGTATAAAAGAAGAATCAAATTATTTATGGGTAAAAAAAGGAAAAATACGTCTAGCGCGAAAAGTTTTAATAACTAAAAAAAGAATATTATATTAAAAAATATCGCGATATTTTAAAATCATTATTAGCGCGAAAATCTTCTTATTCTATAGCTTAAAGTATTTTAATTTATTAAAGAAATTATTAAGAAAAAATACGTCTAGCGCGAAAAGTTTTAGTGTATAAAAAAAGAAATACTATATTAAAAAAAGTTATAATATTTTAATACTATTATTAGCGCGATAAGCTATTTATACTACACTTAAAGTTTTTCTACTTAATAAAGAAGAAATTGCTTATATATCTTAATTTATAATTATTTTATAGATCTAGAGAGTTATCGAGCTTATATTATAGTAGAATTATTATAAAGAGACTCTATAAGACGTATTCTCCCTGTTAGACCGCTGCTTTATTTAATATTTAATTTTATTTAACGTTATTATAAAGTAAGTCTCTTATTATATAGATACTATAATAGAAAAAAAAGGATATTATCGTTTACTATATATAGGTTTTTAAAGAATATAGGGTTTAATATATTTAGAAGGAGATATTATAGATAAAAGAGCTCTCTAGCGTTTAAATTAATATAGTATATTCTTTTAATAGTACCTCTACGCCTCTAACGTAAACTCTATTCGAATATATATTTTTTTTTTCTAGATATATTATATTGATAGATCGATATAGAAGAGATCTTCTATTTATTTTCGCTATCGACGTTATTAATTTAACTAAAAGAAGACTATTAGCTTAATCTAGCGTTTATATTCTATACTAATTATATAAAATAGATTATTATTATTATTAAATATTACGTCTTATTAATTTGAAAGATAGATGAATAATTATTTAATAGAAGAATTATAATTATATAATTTAAAGCTAAAAATCCTTTAATAGACTTTTGTAGAGCTTACTTACCGTGCGTCTTAATACTCTTAAATCTCGTTTATCTAGTCTAGGCCTATATCGTCTTAATCTATATCGCCTTTATACTCTATTTAAAGACTAGCTTAATCGCTATTCTTATAAATATACTTAAAAATATATTTATAGACTTTAATATTAGCGTAAATCTCTATATTAATATAAGTATTATACTTAATTAATAAATAGAGATTATAAAGTATTACCTAGTAATTCTACTTAGATTTATCGTCTAATATCTTAATAGATCTATATCGATAATATATGAGATATTTAAAGTTTAATTTAAAGACGATATAATTACTAAAGTCCTTCGAAAATTGCTTACTATATACGTTCTTATCTAAGTCTTAATAAGACGAGATAGTATTTATTCTACTAGTAATATATTAGCTATAATTTCTATAGAGTATATATCTAATAACGATTATATAGAGATTAAGAAATAGACTTTAATTAAGAATTTTAGTATTAATAGCGATATCTATCTTAGCGACGCTAAAGAATTAGTCTTTAGAGTATAAAATAATAAGAATATAGATATACGGTAGACCTTATTTTTGAAATTTAATAGTGTAGGTATAGGCTAAAACTCGATTTATTACTCGTAAAGTCAGTTAAGATTAGAGCTAATCGATATTTTAATCGATTATACTTCGTTCTTATAAGGGTAAAGAAATTTTTTAGACGGTCCGTAGGGTTAATTAATAGGAATTATAGCGTATAGTAAATTAAATCGTATTAGAAGCACTCTTAGAAACTATAACTTATACTAATTATCTAACTAATATATTACTTAAGAAGTTATTTTATTAGATAGAAAGGGGAAGAGCTACTATATTATAATAAGAAGTAAAAAGAATAAGAGTATATCTAGTATCTTCTTCTTTAGAATATTATTTATAAGGGTCTTTAGTTTTAGTTTAAATACTCTAATAATTAGATTAGATTAATTAGTAACGCGTTTATCGAGTAAAAGATTTTTAATAATCTCGATTTATTTTAAGTTATAGGTAAAAGTCGTAAAGAGATCTAGTTAATTAAACTTAATAGATAGAATAATAATATTCTAATAGAGTTATTTTATAAATTATAAACTTTCTTAATAGAAGAAAGAAAGAATAATATGTTATTTATTAGTCTAATCGTTTATAATAACTTTATTAATATAAGTATCGATAATTACTAAATAGATATCGATCTAAATAATCTTCTAATTTATCTTTAATTAATAAAGTTTATTACTTTCGATAGTTATATAGATATTATAGATAAAATATTATAATAATCTATTATAATAAAGAAAGCGATTAAACTTATTAGAATGGATTTATATTATATATCTATAAGAAGTTAGCGATTAATAGAATAGAAGAAATAAATAATATAGATCTATAATATAAGATAAGTATTACTCGTATAGAGCTATCTTAGCTAATAGTTTTATTAATTTATAAGACGATTTTATTATTACTACGTCGATAGATAAAAAGGCTCTTATTTAATATAACGTCTATATTAGATATATTATTATATTATAACTATTCGTTAAATAGAAAGATAATAAGATAGTATAAGAATATATAGACTAGATATCAATATAGAACACTAAATCTCTCACCACTTCGAGTCTCTATTAAGATATTCTTAGCCTTAGATAGATCTAGTAAATTATTTATATTACTCTCTTAAGCGATAGCAATTTTATCTAAAGTAAGACAATTATAGGTACACGTATTATGATATTATAAATTCTTATAAAGTAGCTTATAGCTCTATATATCTAGATCGACCTTTAATTTTTCAAATATCGATTTAAGAGTAATAATATATAAATTAATATTTTTAAGAATTATAGCTATTTTGCGATAAAGTATCTAATTAATATATTTATAGTAGCTATGTCTAGTAAAGTTAGTATAGAAAATATAATTAAGAGAAAGTTATATCGTATTATGAATTAATCTTCAATACTATCTATAATATAGATTTAGCTAAATATCGATTTTTCGCCCTTTAAAGATATTAGAGTAGATATATAAGTAGTAATCGCTCTCTAAATTTTATATATATATAAAGTAATTAAATAATTAATAGTAATCTATTATAAGGCTATAGAGGTTATATTATTATACTAAACGCTATAGCGACGAAATTCTTTATAATTATTAATAAGATTTAAGATCTTTAGCGTTAAAGAGTAGAGGATTTAATTAATAATATACTCGCTAAGATTAATCGAATTATTTATACTCGTTTTAACGCCCTTATAGCCTTATTTTATATCGTCTATCTTATCTATTTTAGATATATTAACTTTAATCTTTTCGCTATCGTAGTATTATTCGACTATCTTATCTTTTTATAACGTCGTATTATAGAGGTTATAAATCTGATTTATAGAACTTAAATTATATTATATAGACTCTATAATATATAAATAACGCGCGGTATAGCTGGCGAGTTTTATTAAAGATTAAGTAGAATCTAAATAAGAGCTAGAAGATAGATTAAAAGGATATTAGTTATCGAAAGAATTATTATTAAAGAAGTCTAGTAATAAGTCTTATAATAAAGAGTCTTCTATATCGTTCTCCTCTCGTTTAGAAGCTTTTTCTTGATGATATTTAAGATCTAATACGCGTTGAGAGGCTTTAAAATAGGGTAATAAAGAATAAATTAAGAAGAAAGACGCGTTTTAAGAGATAGTATCGCTAAGTTAAAAGATATTATCGCTGACTTAAAAGAAGTATATAAAGAAGAATATATTCGTTCAAGCTCTTTTAAAGAGTTTTTTAGCGCGTTTATAAGTAATAGTAAATAGTTATTAAACTCGCTTACGGCCTCGATTACTAGTAGTAGTAAATTCGCTAAGAGATAATCTAGAGGCGTTAATAGAGGCTCTAAGAGGCGGGTAAAGAGATATATATATCTTATAGATCTAGTAATATAAGAGCGAGGGGTAGAGACGATAAATATATTTATAATTAGTAGATTAATAGAATTATAGAAGAAATATAATTATATAATAGATAAAAGAATTATTATTTAATCTCGAACGCGTTTAATATAATTATAATATTTAAATATTAATTTAATTCACTAATAGTAGATTAAACTTTATTATTTTTATAGCGTTAGAAAGCGTATACTGAGTTCTATAATTTACGAAATTATAAAGAAATAGCATCTATAGAAAGCTAGTTATTTTAGAGTATAAAACTTCTATATATAAATTTTTAATAAGAAAACTCGAGAGGGCTAGTAAGCTAACTTAGTCGGTCTAATTAAAGAGTATAAATCTAACGAATTAATAATTAACTATATATATAAATTTAAGGTTTTCAAGCTTAGCCCTACCTTATTCTATTATATATACTAATTTTAAGATTTTTAGAAAAAAAATGAAAAAGCTTAATAACTTTAAAGACTTCGAACTTCAAATTTAGAAAATTTAATATATTATTATTATACATATTAAGAATATATTTATAAATTTTTATAAAAAGTGATAGTTCGGTTATCGAGTAATAATATATCGAAGTTATACTCGTGCTGTCCAGAAGTGAGTTCTTTGATAGAGCGAGGACACCAATAAATCCTTCCACTTAGCCGAATATCGGTTGATCTATTGGTGTCCTCGCTCTATCAAAGAACTCACTTCTGGACAGCAGGAGTAGATTATTAAGTTTCTTTAGAATAGTTCCGGGGTAACTCGCTCCGGGTCAAAGCTACCCCGAAACCTACCAATACTAATATATACCCAAGGGTAAATATCTCATATCAGTCAAACCACCAAAAAAATGAGGCTTGGCAGGGTTTCCTACTCAGACCCACTGCGTGGGGTCTTTCTGAGACTAACTTTCACTTATTAGAGACAGTGACGCCCGCGGCTAAAAAATATATATAAAGAACACAGTCACGGGAAACGTGAAGCTCGCGGCTATTAGATCTGCTTCGACACTAGCTCGTCCTTTTCAACACTACCAGGCTGCCTCTGCTGCACGACACCTGTCAAACATCCGCCTAGATCCTAGGCTCTTGCTTTGTTCACCGAAGCCTTCAATCACCGCTTTGTTGGCCAAAGTCGAGCTTGGCGCAGCGCACCGTCCTGCCCAAGGGGCAGATCAGCATGTCGAGGCCTGAGAAGCTCCATCTTGCTTTGAGCTCGCAATCAGACGTTGTGCTAGATCTCCGCGAAGGCTTCGTGGGAAAGCCTCAGCTGACTCTCCGCAACGAAGGAGCTGACGAGATCACACACTGCTTCCCCTTCCACGCCGAACTCGAACGGAACAACGATCGCGACGGCAAGGAGGACGAGTCCCTCGACTTGGGCCGAGGCTTGAGATGCGGAGCGTTGACCATCACCGATGAGAGTGGAAGCAAGATCCCCCTCAACTATTTCGGGGAGAGCGGAAAGGGCTCGTACTACGAACTCATGTCAATAATGCCAGGTTTCGCAGAGTCCACGTACGGCTTCAGGAGAATCAGCCCCGAGCTCTTGGAATTGCTCGGCCGCCACCTGATCCCCGAAAGAACGTATCGCGTTGGCTTTTCGGGCCAGCCGATGGGAATCATGTGCGATATCGGGGACGTAGACCCGGAAACGCACGAGAGGCAGGAAACCGAGATCGAGCCGTCGTGGGATCCGCGAGAAATTCCATTCACGGTCGTAGCCGGCGCTCGAAAGCCCCGGTTCACAATGTCCGTCACCGCCCCTTCGTCAATCTGTCACACCTCCGGCATCCCGGGCTTCCACGTGGTCATGCTCGTGACGTCGCTCGAGCGAAGAGCCGTGACCGTGAACGTCCAACTCGACGCTTTTGCGGACATGTGGCCTCAGGACCCGGCTCACAGGTGGGAGAAATGGGGCTCGTATGACATGTTCAGAATCACCCGCGAGAGCGACGGGTGGGAATGTTTGCTCAACGCCAAACATCCTCCCGAGCAAACCCTCCGACCCGCGGAAGACTTCCGGCCCGCGAATGGGCTCCTCGAATTCAATCACGGCACCACCTACACCTACCACTTCCATCTCGGCACCGAGGATCTGAATCACGGCATTTGGCCTTCATACATCCACAACGAGCCCTACATCCTCAGGACGAACCCTCAAGGCTTCGCGGCCTGGGACTACGGCACGGAGGCGGAGCTTTCGCGGACGCATCGGACACCGAGCGACTGGTGCAGGCACGGACCCATCCTTTTCGAACCTGTCTGCGATGTCGCGCTGACCATCGAGGCGATCATGGAGGAGAGGGAGAATCCGATGCCCTTTTTTCGACTGCCGCTCGAGTTGAGGGAGGTGGTGTATGGGTATGTGAGATTCGCGCGGTATGCCAATCGGATCCGGTTCACGGCCGATTTGGGTCGGTAGGGGAAACGCACGGTTTCATACGGGATGAGAGCTTCGGGGGTAGGGTTTGCGGTCGGAGACCTCGCAGATGAGATTGCAGATCATGGCTTGCTCGACATGTCGTCCAAACGCTCGACGACGGGATCAATGACACCCAGACGGCATCGGGGGGTGCAAGGGCTGTTGTGAGTTTAGGGACGACATGGTGTGAAATACGTTGATGTTTTCACAGACCTGCAGTCTGAGAACCTCCGTGTCCTAACGTGCATGATATCTTTTCGATGATAGAGAAGCGGCCGAGACCCTGCAGAGAATGGACTACGGAACCGAATTGCATCAGAGCTAACTCGCTGTGGACTTCATCCCTGGAACCAGCAGATTCGCGTGAGCTGGGAGATGATCCTCGAGCGGCGAGTTGGACGTTCGAGTAGGGGATTGAGCGGATGAGGGGTCTTAGGTTTGAGTGAGCGGGGTGCGGGGGAGATGTTTGTTTCTTCGTCGTCGTTTTACTCGTGCTTCGTTGTCAAACCGTCGCTGTCTACAACACCCAAACCGTATCGAAGTCCAAGCACGCGTGACAGTGGCTCAGGATGGCAATAGTGCGACGAGTTTTTCGCTGTAGGAAATACATCTCTTCTACACGCAACACCACCATAACGACAGATCATCCCAACCAGCCGTTTCTTCCTTGCACCCTCACCGTTTTCACACCCTCCCCGCCGATCCAGACTGAGAGGAACGTGGTCTAGACTGGGCGAGGAGACATTGTAAGAAGGCACTGCAGGTAGGGATTGGAAACTGTGGTGAACTGGTAGGGGCTCGAGGTAGCTGAATTGAGGACGTGAATGACTTGGATGGAAACTTCTTGGGGGCAGATTTTCTGGAGAGAGCGGTGGGCGCAAGCCTGGGAAGGAAAACTTCAAGCCTCGACCTGTGTCAGTGAGACGTTTCATGTGTACCGCGGCTGTCCACGGAGTTGTGCGATAGAGTTCCCTTGGAGACCGGAACTCGCGTCTCTCATGGGGTGGAGACCCTTACCTAGAGATCTCCTTCATTCACCAGTATCCAAGAAAGACTGGCCAGCAGCGTATGACACCACATTCCCATCTACAATGCGAAACAGACGGTTTCTGACCCGTTGATCTCCAGCATACGGCGTAGGCTTGCATGGGGCCTCTTCTCCTGGCAAGCCCCACCAGATGATTGCATTCTTCCAGCCAATGCACTCTCCGTACTCTGTGATCTCCGTCTGCATGCCTTTGCGACCATGGTCCTCATCTGCCCTTTCGACAACCGAGTAGAGATACTTAAGCAGTGTTGGATCGTTCAGTCCGATCACTTGGAGCCAATTGAGCCTGTACACATGTTTGGCGAACAGTTCGAAGTTTGTCCTAACATCCTGTGAACCAGCCACAGCCAGTCCTCGGCTCAAAGTGATGGTGATTCCCTTGAGATGAGGGAAGTCAGTTGCCAGGCTGAATGTGTTTCCCATGCAGTATTGCCACCAAGGATTTCTGCAGTGGTATGTTTCTCTTTTCCTCGGTATTATATGCCTCGTGAACGGCATGAGAACGTGGACCCTCTCGATAAAGGGAGCTTGAGCTTGATCTGTAGACCAGCGAAAGAAGTTTGGCGTAGCTGCATCTTCGAAACTGAAAGTATTGGACCGGTAGAGCACTGGTGCAGCTTCACGGTGAATAAACCGACACGTCCTGAGAAGTGCAGGCCAAAGACTTGGGGCTTGCTCAGGACCTTTTGGCCATCTTGTGAAGTTTGGTGACTGCCCGCATCCTAAGTACTGATGGGACATGTAGCTTTCGATTCGTCCGAAGGATCGTCCACAGAGTGCGCAGTGCTTGTAAATGCCAACTCCTTTGCAGTTCCTTTGCCGCTTGAACTGGTTGCTGGGTATTAGGATCTCTGCTGTGCTGTGCAACAGTTGTGTGTATATCATAATGCGGATCTCGAGAGGAAGACCAAAGAGTGTACTTGAGGTCACGGCCATCTCAAGTGAAGGTCTTTTGCTGGGTGCCATAGCTTCTGGAAGAAATGAGAAATGCTCTTCTCAGACGGGCTTTGGGTCGTTCATCGAAACAATCTAGTACACAGCAACGCAGAAAACAAGCTACGGGTCCTGAATACGGTAGAGCTTGTACTTTCTGTCAGGGAACGGCGACGTCAAATAGAAGAGTCGTGTACCATCAACCGGAAGTGATTGAACAGTGCTGACCAACGGAGGAAAACCTTCGATAAGGAGAGAATATCTTGGAAATTGTTTTATGTAGTCTGGCAACAGCTAATTGATGTAATTAGCAACACAATGATGGCATAATTTCCACATGATGGGATGCCAACGGTCAGTAGCCAAAAGTGAGGGGTTCTGACATCTTACGGAAAGGACATTGCGGAGCGTACTTCAGTCTCAGTGGCGCCCCAGTTATGAGGATTTGTCACAAGCTGCAAATCGATTCTTCCTATGCAATATCGAATTGTTGATCTTAGAGCAACATACAACGCTAATCTGTAAAGTGTCTGCTTTAGTGTAAATCACGAGGCAGGGATTGTCAGTTGCGTAGAGCCCTCCTCGTCGCTCAGTTTGCTTGATACCTGTTGCTGCGGTTGATCCCCAATCGCTCTGTACTTGTGAGGCACTGCTTCACCCGGAAATCCCCACCAAAGTAAGCCATTTTTCCAAAGACCTCCTGTTTCATTTGCCTAGGCATGACTTCGCACCTCCCTTTTGCCATTCTTAGAGTCATCCTCTCTGTCCACTAATGATTCGAAGCAGTCAAGCACCTTTTCATGACTCAGCTTCAAGACAAGCACCCAGTCCAGTCCTTGGGACCTCTTTCTGAAAGATTCAGACATCGAGCGTAGAAGATTAGCCTCCTCTGCCCCAAGCCGCAAATGGAGATCGATTGTCATACGCCTGAGATAAGGGAAGTCTTGACCGAGACTGAGCCTCTGTTTCGTGAGGTATGTCACCCATGAAGCGAGCTGTTCGTGATGTTGGCGGGCAAATTTGATCCCGATCTCCTGGATTGCCCCAGCTTGTGCGCAATCAGTGCCCCAGCGGAAGCTGCTCGCAATAGCGGGATCAGAGAAACGGAAACTGTCTCAAATAGAGAATAGGGCTGGCTTAAAGTCGGATAAGACGACAAGTCTGAAGAAGTGATGTTGACAGCTCCGGGAGAAGAGGCCGTACCGGTTCCTGATAGACTGGGTTTGCGCGCCGGTGATGCTTTGCAACATGTTGCACACAGCCTTTGCTACTCAGAAAAATGAGCCCGCAAAACAGGCATTCGTACGGCATGGAACTTGTTCTTCCATAGTTTCTGCGCGCGAAGATGTCGCTGGGGATGAACATGCCCTCCTTCTGAATGGGCAGCAGTCCGTAGATCATGATGCGGACCTCCAACGGGATTTTAAAAAGAGAGCTGGCACTCACATCTACCTCGAAAGCTGGTCTATGCTGACGAGGCATGGTGGTCAGTAGCCCTAAAAGTGTCGAAGGTACACCTTGGTACGAAGAGCATTGCGGGGTGGAGCGAGAACTTGAGCTGCAGCATCCGACTTCAAACCTCGAGCATCTTTTGAAGAACCATGAACGAACAGACGACGAACAGCTAAGAATTGGAGTGAGACGTTGAGGTGGAGCATAGGACTTCAAGTCACGGGAATATCCCCAAGGACAGAAGGTCAGATGGTACACGCTATAGCTAGAAGCTGGGCCCAGATAGAGAGCGTATCGATCAACCCTGACCCAGAGCTCGAACACTAGATCGGGTAATGAATTTCGAGAACTCGGTGTACTCTACTACCCGGCAAAACGAGGTCTTGTGAGGTGGTGCAGAGGGAGATGAGACCGGCTGGTGCTTGATATTACGGTGATGATTGCGCCTAGTTTCTTTATCAGTACATTATGTGAAAAAGCAATCCGGGAGGTGTCGGTGTAGGGGCAGACCCGTTCATTATTATAAATTATGAACAGGTCTGAGAAGTGAGTGGGGGGTCCTCAATCTATCAAAAGTCCTCAATCGATCAAACGTTCAGATTTAACTCAGCAATGCTTGCTTAACAATTTCATGCTGCCGACAAAGAATCCCCATCTCTCTACACTTCCTCGAATCAAATCTATCTAGCAATCCTTTGACCTATATCCGCCATATCCAGCTCCTCCATTACCCCTCGAATCCTAGGCTCCCCTGTTGAAGCTGTCGTCACACTCTCTCCACACAATGGCCCCTCCCATGCATCAACAAGCCTCATCCCGCACCCATTCCACCACCACTACGGCGGCCACAGCTACGCAAACCCTAACATCAACACCCGTTCTCCGCCTGCGTGCTACAGCTCCTTCACCGCAGAACCGGAGGCGGATACAATGGGCTGAAGACGTCGTCGACAATGAGGGACTGGGGCGGAAGACATCGAAAGGTTCGTGCATCTACGCCCGGTGGCCCCTTTCTCCTACTACGAGGCCACGACTGACTGACTGACACGGTACGACGATCTAGTCTGCTGTATCTACCACGCTCCCCGCCCCGTCGGCGAATCCTCTTCCGAATCCTCCTCGGGCTCCTCTTCGGACAGCGACTCCGCGGGCGACGACAGCGGGAACAACGATGGCCGGGCGCGAATGGGCGGGAAGGTTAAAGCGAAGAAGCAGAGGCATCGGCACGGTGAGCCGGGCGAGGGCTGTGGGCATGATCACGGTGATGGGGGACGAGGGGAAAGTGTGACGGGGAGGGTGAAGAGGAAGGGTGCGAATGCTTATGAGACGGCGCCGAAAGTGAAGACGGCGGAGGTCAAGCCCTGAGGTGTCAGAAAGAGGAGGTCGGTGTGCTCCGTACAGTGCAGAGCATGGGCAGGCGTTCTAAAGGGATCATTGCCCATAAGATTCGGCAGTGAGCTCGAGGGACTGGATCCTTTCTGTCGGTTGCTCGATTCGTCGATGGGCCGGAAAGTATCATGTCGACTTCCCTGTGGCTAAAAGTCGCCGAGATTGAAAAAAAGGTTCGGGTCTGGAGAAGCGGCTTTTGTGGCTTTTCCTTAGCTTTTCCCCCCGTAAATGCCAATGTCGAAAGTTCGGGCAGGCAAACCCCACGGGGCAGCCTTTCGGAAGCATGTTCAATGTCATCACAACAATGAGAGCTGCAGGTCTAGAGGCTGGGCGTCCGGGACGTTGCGCAAAAGCCTGGCGGATCATTGCCGTCTTCGAGCAGAAAGCACACGAGCAAGTTCGGACGGGACTCGCTGGAACTCAACGATAAGCGTTCAGGGATCACCCGATGGTGCCCGGATGACGTGCAGGAGACCTTCGGCATTGAAAAGGCTCGATGCGGCAGGTGCTGAGCTTAGTTCGACGACCTTCAATACGCAGGGTTGGTGATGATTGGTATATGCTTATTTGTGCTATGCGTCTTATATACGAGTACGTGCGAATCAAATGCTCAAAACTTCATACGCTCGTACACCACATGACTCGAATTTGCCAGCGAGATTATGCAGAATAATTCCAAAGATACAATGCAGTAGGCAGACCTATCAGACGTTTGGAGAAGATAAGGAAATATGCAGAGTTCATGTATTCACTCCCTTAGTTCGCCCAGCCACCTGCTCAAGTTGCCTTGGCGGCGAATCCGATTTCGGGCGTGCTGGCACCGTTGAACACTACGAACTGCGACTTGAGGAAGATGTCACCGTAGATAGAGAAGCCAATGCCGGCATTTGATTGAATACCACCGAAGCACTCTGTAAGTTTGTTAGGATGTGTCCAATAACAGAGGCAGGGTGAGAACTTACGGCTGCCAGTTGCTGGGGCATAGTTGATGTAAGTTCCTGGAACAACGGCTTTGTAGCTTCCGATGCCAAGCGTAATGCTTGGTAGAGTAGCAGAGCACGGGAAGATATAACCTCCTTGGGATGCACTGTTGGTGGCACCGGAGACCTTGGCGTAGTAGGCCGTGACAGCTGCGGCTGGGAGATACAGAAGCGTGGTACCGGTGTCGGCGATGGCGTCAATCGACGACGAGACGAACCTTCCAGAGCCGACAGCATAGCCGTTTCCGGTGAATTCCCAGAATCCATTGGCGGTGTTTACAGGGACGTAAGTGATGCTGCCCGTGTATTCGGAGGAATCAATGTAGCCAAAGTTGTAATTGCCCGGGTTACCTTTCTTCAGATTTGCAGTGAAGAGAGGAGAAGCAAGAGTGGGTATGGCGTTTTCGAAGAATGTCGCCACCTGGTTTGGGCTCGCTGTATTGATGCTATCGAACGCAAGGCCAAGTAGCCCGTCGCTTGCGGCATCGGACTGGAACTCTGCGCTGATTGTTTCCGCTGCCTCGACAGCCTGGCTGGTCACGGTGGTACCACCAACCACGACTTTATCGATGTAAACGTTGCCTGATGCGCTGCTTCCATCGCCATAAGAAATGCTCCACGTCTCTCCACTGTCTACTTTTCCGGATGTGGAAGGATTGTAGAGAGTGTGGCCACTCTGCTCGTTTGTGGGAAGCTCGGTTGAGAACACCCATCTTCTGGAATTCAGTATTTGCAAGTTTGTGGGCTACGGGTGCTTATGAATGCCGCTTACAAGTCAGATGACCCAGTGTCAAAGTCCAGGTTCAAAGTCGTTCCACCAATAGTCACAGGACACAGATACTCAGCGTCGTATTCCTCCGGACTGGCGGTCACAGTACCATCATTGTTTGCAGCGGCGGCGGCGATGACAGCGGGTACCGCCTTGCCGTATTTGGCGTAGGTTTTGGCCATGGCAGATGGACCAGACAGGATGAATGGCTTCTGTACCGTCTGATCGAGCCTGAAAGCCGCACCGCCCTTCTTGAGCTCAACCGGGACAGCAGAAATAAGAGAGATGAGGGCCGAAGCCGCGCCAAGGGCTCTGATGAAGCTCATGATGTATGTGAAGGACTGGTCTTTAGACTGGGACAGATGTATTGTAAAGGTGGAATTGAAAGCCGTGAGTTGAAGACTGGTGAATGAGGCATTTCGAAAGGGGAATTGAAAGACTCTTTATAGACAGTTTATGATCATCACTTGGGAAGCAAAAAAACGCTAAGGCGTCTATTTACCACCTGAAGGCAACCATGATGAAATGATGCCGATTGTTCCTGCAGATGAAGTAGCCAATTGAAGTTTGTTATGTAGCGCTTCACGGAACCGTGGTCGATCACCGTTGAGTTTTGCCTCATATCGCCGCGGTATTGGTCCGCGAAGAGAAGGTCAAAAGCAGCTCGGTTAGGGAAAGGGGCAGGTCATTGCCAGCTGAGCATGTCGACGGTAGGATGTTGATGGCGAGCTTGAGAATTAGAAGCATGTGATTAAGGATAGAGACATACCAATCATATGATGTACAAGACAAGATGATATCGCACTTATCACGGAGGGGCAAGAACTTGCCGAGTTTGGAAGCTGGGGAAACACTCGGCGAACGGGAGGAAAGCTTGGTGAGCAAGAGGAGGAAAGAGCGAAGGATTGTAGTGGCGAAGATAGAAGAGCCCATTGTGGCTGCTGCAGAGAAGCTTTTGACGTCTTCCACGAAAAAAAGCCACTGACCATGTCTCTCTCATTGGTGGAGATTGAAAATTAAGGGAATAAAAGGCATGAATGCGAGGAGGCCTCGGAGGAGTCCTGCCTGTAGCAAAGTAGCTGATAAGGTTGCGCCGGTGGCAAGGATTGAATGGCTTTGAATGTGCCTACTTAAAACAGCGGACCGCTCCGCTCATATTCTTATCTCGACTTGTATCGTGCCCTACTACCAGTCTCCAGCTGCCAAGCTCGTCGTTCCTCCTCCGAAATCATCCTCCTACATATTCACGAGCAATGCAAGTCGATCAAGGCTGTTGATCTCTCGCCCTAGAATACGGATATTCACGGTAGATGATAACCTCATCCTTTCCGAGTGGCATTGCCATTCAGGCACCTCCATTTGTTGAATATCTGTTGCTTTCCCAGCGCAGCATGCGAAGTATCTGAAATCAAAGCGCCCTTTTTTCTTATATTGTAAAGAAAAAACATGAAAACTTTGCCCCTTGTTTCCGCGTCTATGATCTGATGCTAAGTCTGGAAGCCTCACAAGTACCTGCATCCGAACTCCCCTTTTCGGCCTAGGCCCTCAACCGGAGGATACTCGCGCAGTAAACACCCTATTTTTGGGGGGGCAAATTCTTGCGCCTTCTTCTGGAACGTTCCCCGAAGGTGTGGCAGCTGGGGTTGAAATATCTCCAATCAGGTCGAATACACCGCTTGAGCTGCGCCGCTGCCTCCTAACTCCCGCAGAAATTAGTCAGGCACAGGGATTTGGCTTGGACCTTAACTTCCTTCCTCTGTCAAAATGTGAGGGGACAAGTCAATCTGTTTGGTTGCACCGTCTCTTCAGCTACTTCGGAATAACAAGTCAAATGTCTGCAGTCTACCGAAGCGGCCTCAGTCGCCACTGATAAGGGGCCTTCACTTTCGAGCACGACCCAATTTGCAGTCATGAGAGCTTCACCTTTCCACACCTCTTCACCTCCTCACCTGCCCAAATGGTTTGGATGGCAACATCTAGATCAACATTGCCTCCGTGGATAGTGTTATCTTGTCCACGGAAGCGGCGGTGGCTACTACAGCGTGACAGCGGTACATGACTTCCCAGGCAACTTCTACCCCTGATTAATTATTGACTAACAAGCGTTTGTAATGGACCTCAATCAGACCCGAAGGCCGGGAAAAGAGTCGTGGACTTGATTAAGATTGGAGAGGATGTTGAGCGAAGTGGGTCACTGCAAACAGTGTGACTCAGGGGAAGTCTTAGAGAGTGACTCCGGGCCATTCCTTTCCGTGGTCAGAGGATTCTCCAGCGATCTGCCAATCATCTCACGTACAGTGTTGAGCGTTCACTATGACTGGAATGATTCTGCCCCTTTTGGAGTCAGGAAAGTCAGAACTTAGACTCCAAGGTCATAACCTGAAGATACGAGAACTCTCTCGTCATTCCGTTATCATGCGGTTCAATAGTGATCAAAGAACAACGATGTCTGAGAGTCCTCGAACTTAGATGCAGCTGCTACAACGGTATCAGCATGCGTTCGGTCTAGATTTCGTTGCATTGAGTACGTAATCGGGGCAAGAAGCCGTTGTTACGGTTGGACCTCTAGAAAACATCCTACCACAGACAATTAAAGCAACCCAAGGTATTTTTGAGATGCGGTTCATAAGAACGATCCTCTCGTGCCAGTTGAAGGGCGTAAATTGATCAAGGTTTACGATTCTGGTTGCATGTCTTCTATGCAAATGGTTCTCACATTCATGTCCATTGATTTGTAGGAACGCTTCGTATCATTCGGCCCTTCGTGTGTGTCATCTTCTGCTCTGACAAGGAACAAAATGAAAGGAGTAAAGCTGAATCAGTACTCGTAGTTGCCCACTCATGTTTCGTTACTGATCACCTTCCCATCGTCAGGTCATCCATACCCAGTACAGTAATCTTAGCCTCATAAACCCGGTTCTCCCATTTTGGGAAGCAAGCGCACGCCCAAAGAACGACCCTATCCCCTTCTTGGACCCGCTGCACCAACTCATGCTCATCTGTAAGCTCGATCGTGTATTCCTCGGGTTCCATTGAAGCGTGCCTGTTCGTTTGTATCTTGTACCTCGGTTGCTTCTCCAGCCGCTTGTTGTGTCGCTCCATCCACTCCCCGACCCATCCATAAGAGCCGGTCCACGCAGCCGCATTATGGAGTTCGCCTTGTCCATCTTCGTCGGTACTGGGAAATTGCGCCAGGCTAGCTTCGAACCAGCTCCAGCTGCCCTGGTCCGGATCGGAACTGAAGCCCTGATCTCTGCTGCGAAACGTGAACACGACTTGCCTCAATAGCGCGACCTCTTGTGCGGAGAAGGGACGTGTATATAAAATGGGTATTCCAGTAGGTTTGTTGACGCTTACGACGATCGGTTTACCAGCCTCTACCGAGGGAGGGTGACTGATGCTGTAAAGACGAACCCAGCGAGTCGGGTGGTGGAGTATTTGAAGGATGAGCTCAGCAGGCAGAGCTGGTCTTGTTGGTGTTGCCATCGAGAGGCATTCGAGAAGAGCGAGGTTGGAATCTTGAGTTGTCCATGAGTGTACATGAGAAGTCGAAGAACTTGTAGGGACTGCTAGATGAATTGGAGGGGCTGGCGACGATTGGTGTGCCATATTGAGCCTGCGATTGAAGGTTCTGCGGAAGCGATTCATTACGTTGCTCGAGAAGTCGAGAATAAAGGATCACAGCGTCACAGGCTCATCAATAGAGAGAGGGATACAACATGGTGCTAATCATGACCCATACCTTAGCAGACCGGCAGGCTTGGCGGTTCGGAGCGCTAAGCCTATTTGAGGTTTTGAATACCATCAACCTTGAATCCTGAATGGAACTCCTCCACGGGCGTACAATAACATCCAATTGAAAGAGTTCATAGAGAGCTTCCTCAAGGTTGAAAACATTCAGGACCTCAGATCGGCTTAGCGCTCCGAACCGCCATAGCCCTGACGCTAGTCCCAATTTGCACCAGTTGAAACTGATCCCGATGATATTCGTCTCCGTCACGAAGTCCGGTCGTCGTTCAAGTGTTGATGTCATTAAAACACGTTCTTCGCGCTTTCCGCGCATGCTTGCTTGTAAACAATGACTTCTGCTTCCTACAAAAGCTATACCCGCGCAAATCACCCTTACTTATCCACCACCAACTGTCTTTAATGTAGCGGGCCTGCCACTCCGAAGGTACCTTCTTTTGCAAATGTCTCTAACCACGCTGACAATGACTTCCAGACCTCGACGACAGCTCTTCCAGAATGACCTCCCAACTCGACAAGCCTTCTCAATGGGCTACGGGCAACGACGCCCCTACGGAGAAGCAAAAGGCCTTCCTCTCCACTCTTGCAGCCGATAAAGACGCCCAGATTGATCCCTCTAGCATGAACAAATCAGAAGCGTCCTCGAAAATCAACGAGCTCAAGAACGCCGAGACCAAGAACCCGGGTGCTACTGCTGGAGAGCCAATTCAGAATCCTGATAGCTGGAGCACCGGGGAGGATCAGGCTACGGGGAAGCAGACAGGATACATTGCGGCTATGGCAAGAGAGGCTGGCGAGAAGGTAGAGACTGGTAACATGGGTAAAACCGACGCTTCAAAGAAAATTGGGGAGTTGAAGGAGAAGACCGGGATGTGAGGGGAGGGCTATTGATGGAGAGGGCGGGACTCCAGGTGCGAGGACTTGCCGTCTGCACTGGTTGCAGTAAGGGTTGATAGCCAGTTCCAGCATTACGCGTTACACAAAGCTCATGTTGGCTGCTCGTTATGAGACGCAGAAAATATGTCCTGGTTTCGAGTCGAGTGGACCCACATGCACCGTTAAGATTTATGGAACCATTCCCGACACCGACAGCCGCAAAAAAACACTTCTAACACTTCTCAAAAGTCAAAACAGTGGTTTCTCCGCCGAAAGCTTCTCATTCAATACTTTACCTAGATATTACCTTAATAGATAAGCTAAATCTTCAGAGTATAGAAAGCATAAAGCATACATAATTTACATTACTGACTACGAAGATATTCCAGTACAAAAGTTACGAAGTTTGCTACTCAGCCAAAGTTACAGATTATGACTCAAACAGTTTGGGCTTAACAGCCGCCAACGCGTTAAGTTGTGAACAAAAGCTCCATTCAACGTGTTACTCTCGCACCATACTTTCCCAATATGCTTCCAGATTTTCTGGCTGGCTCGTATGAGAGATACAAGCAGGACACTGCCCTCTTCACAACATGGCTTGCAAAGGCGGCCGCTTCGTGTGGCTACAAGCCAGAAGCGACGAAGCGTCGACACTCCGAGCAACTTGGGCCAACAAAGCCTCAGGCACCGATTGGGTGCTCAGAGGTCCCAAAGGCAGCAACTCCTGAGTCGGCTCTGCCACCGATCGGTCGCCTGAAAGGCAAGGAACGGAAAGCCGCCAAGGATGCCGCCGACAAAGCAAAGAAAGTAAATGTTGACACTTCAGAATCACAGGCGCCGTCCACTGTCAAATACACTATCACCACAGCGGAGTTGCTTCGTCAAGCAGAAGCTGTTACACAATCTCACGAGAGATCACGCGTTCAGATGCCCGCAAGCCTCCGAAGTGTTGTCGAGCGCGCTATTGGAGCCCGTCAAAGATGCTCTGAATGGTTTCAGAAGTCTGGTGTGCATAACAAATACGCTGACAAGCAGCATATTCACTTTATCAAAATCCTGAAACAATCCCTGAAGATACTGGAGCCCTGTGTGGAAGCCGAAGGATCTGCCCAAAAGCATCGGAAGCACGACGAACCCTCGCTTGAAGGAACTGCTAGCGTTACAAACCGCTTCGCAGCGCTCAAGGTGGAAGAAAGCCCGGATGTCGATTCTGCGGAGTTCTCTGAAGTAGCTGCTGCTGTGAACGTGGCGCAAAAGACGAAGGCCTCGAAAGGTGAACCCGTGGTCGCCGTGTATGAGCTCGAAGACGAGGACGAATTTGATGAAGAGTTGGCATTCATTATCTTCTGTCAGTGTCGCTTCATCTCTCGCTTGGCAAGGCTAACGCTCACTAGGCTTCTTCGAGGACCTTCATCGCACACAAGAATTTGTCGATGAGCTGTGGTGCAAGTACAAAGCCAGGAAATGTGACCTTCACACCGCGGCTATAACAACAAATGCTGCCTTCGACCTGGTACGGCAAGCTGAGGAAGACCTCATTGCCCAAGCCCCAAAGGTCTTCAACAGAAAACGATCTTGGGATTCGATTGCCATCATAGTCTTTTATGCCGACGCCTTCCAACAGGGAGTTTGCCCTGAAGCTCGTCTGAACAGCAATGAGAGCTTGCGAATCACGCCCTTCGACGATTTTATTTATCTGTCAACGGCACGGATCTTGATGAAATTCACGTTCATGGCCGATCTCCCCAGAGACTGTGAGCTCTCATATCCTGTGCCTTGCCCCCCTCTAAGATTTAGCTACATTTCGCGGCCCGATTTGCTTGGAACGCCGGAGATGGACAAGAAAGAGCAGGAAGACTTGACTCTATCAAGGTTTATCATTGATAGGCAGCTATGGAATACATGGAGGGAAGCTGGGAGACAAGTATTCACTCCACCACCTCTAGAGGACGAATTCAGCGAAAGCCTCGATAGGCTGACGAAGAAGGGTGTTCTCAGTGTCGCGCTGGTTTTTGAAGCTCAAGTCTTTCTTGATATTCAAGACATCTTGGGGGACGATGTGAAAAGAGGTCACCAAGACCTTTTGCGGACCACCAATGAAATCGATAAGATCATGAACTTGAAAGCAGTCAACGGAGCGTGGGATGTCGGAGGTACTGGCGAGCGGTGGCATGAGAGGGACGTGGACGTTGTCATGCGGATCAAAATGACATCAATGTATTGGATCCTCGATACTCCTACAAATGCATTTCCAAAGCTCAAGGAGCACCAGATTTCTAGGAGTGCTTCCGACAACGAAGAGCCTTTCCAAGACCTCAGGCCAGATATATCGCCGCAGCATGGACCTTCGCCGCAGCAGGCAGATATATCTGAGGGTTCCGGGGCAGAGAGACTGCGAGCTTCCATGACAAGGCCTCCCAAGAACCCGAAATTCAGCAATGTGTCAATGAATGTACATCGAGTTCCCGAAGGTGCTGATGTCCGTGACCCCGAATTCCACCAGCAGTTGAGAAAACAATTGGTGGACGCAGGTAAATTACCAGATGAGGGACCCGTAGACCCGAAACATGAGGAGACCGCGAGAAAGCTGAACATAAAGCCGATCCAGCCATCAAAAGATCTTAACTTTCCGCTTACAACGAATCCAATCTACTGCGGACTAGTGTCGTTCAGTATGCTCACGGACTTCGAAGCCTCTGGCATTAGTCTTTGCAACTGGCACAAGAGCATATGGCCTACCGCGCATCTTTACAATGCATTGCGACAAACGTCCAGCATCTCGAAGACTTGGCCAGAGATGGAAGAGCTGATCGACTTGCACATGGACGCTTTGTTTGCCGGTTATCTTCCTCTATCAGCCTACGAGTTCTTCATTCGTTTCGCTCTGGCCTTGGGCTTATCGACGAGCAATTTCTCTCGAAATCCTAGAAACCGTACCAACAATGATAGAATACGAATCCGGCAAGGAGCCAACGGGACCAAATTGAAGGTCACCGAGATGTCAAGCATCTTTCGCCAATACTTCGAGAAGAAGTCATCCCTGGAGATCTGTCTAGTAAAGCTGGACAGCCTTATTAGGAACCCAGGACCGAGAGCCTCAAGGAAAGAACGGGATGCGTGGAAGCGACCTCTCACGAATCTGCAGTTTCTTGCCATGTTGGAGGCCAATCTGCCCCGAGTCACTCAGCGCCTACAATTCGACTACGTCACTCTGACCAAGCAATGTGCCAAGCTGCTGAAGACCATTCGTCAGCAACTGGAGTTACAAGTCCAGATTGCTTACCCGAGGGTACCCACCGAGGACAGCGCTGATCAGACTTTGACTTGGGTAGTGATGCAATTATTGGAGGAGAACAACGAGCTGGTACGTCTCCCTTGCGCTTTTCGTACTCCTAGTCACAATATGGCCGACAGGGTCCGAAGACTTCACCAGTTGTAGCACACTGACCCCATCAACAGGCATCAATTCGTGAGAGCGCCCCACGAGGCGCACCGGCTCCCATGATCGGGCCACAACTTAAAGTCGCAGCGGAGGAAATGCAGAAATTTCTTGGTACTTACAGGCCACAAGATCTGATCTTTAACTTCAATGCTCTTCCCCGCCCCGCCCGAGCACCATCTGGGCTCGTGCCAAACCACTGGAACATCTCCATCCGACACGTTACACTCTCTCCTCCTGGCGATCTCGTCCTCATTGTTCAGCCCAACAGTCAATTCGTGCACACCGAGGGGCCAATTCAAATTGTCGAAGGGCAGATTCCGGGACACTCATTGAATCCGAAGAGTCTAGTAACACTGCAGACTATCGCTAGGCTTATCATGAAGTCTTTTGTCGAAGGCATGAGCGGACCCAGTATTGTTGCGGCCTCGGCACCTTGGTCCTGGGCTACGAATGACCCGAACTTTGCCCGTCGAATCATGAAAGTGATGACAGACATGGGGGTTCGAGAAGATTTGTTAAGCATGGTGGTAGCAGATACGGCTGAACTTGCAAGCTGCGATGAAGCCTGGGATAGCTTGAGTCGGCAACTGACAGGGTTGGTTCGTTAGGCCATCAGCGGTCAGCTAGTGCTTCGCTCTTGCGCTTGCTTTGCGTCTGAAAACAGAGGCTGCTTGGTCGATGACCTCAAATTCGGATGAATTGTACCTTGACTGAGGGTTTGATAATCTTTGCTGGAGAGATGGCTTGACATATCAAAAACGTTAAATTAATTAGCGCAGAATCGAGAGAACTTCCTCACCTGATCCTGTTTAGCTACATGTAACGGACTTATTGGTATTTGAATACTGTCTTCGCACGCTCTATTATGCTTCTATCACTCTTTCTTAATGATGGGTAAAGCATCTGTCCTTCGAATGAATCCCCTTGAACGGTGTCGTTGAGAGCTATTCAGCCTCATTCTCACTGTCCCTGGGACAACAGTGATGCGTCCATTAATGTGCCGCGCCAGAGTATCAATCTCCAGGATGAGGGCCGGTAGGTACATTGAGGAGTACTCTATCCATCGACTGAGAGTGTTATCCGTTAGGGCCTTTCGACCCATGTCATGGTTCATCACTAATTTAAATTCAGAGATACAATGCTGAGCCTTGAAATTTTCCGCGGCTGGGGTAGAGATCGCGGGCGTATGTGCATGACAAGGCCGGGGAGATTTGTTGTATGAGATTGGTAAGTGCGCATCTTGAAGGGCGCTGGGGGCGGGGTGCTTTGTGTCCGTACTGATAAGGTTCATAGGTGAGGGGAGTCATCTTGTTGTGGGTATTTCTCCTGTTTCGGATGTCATAAGTTCATCTTGAGCTTCGGGTCCGGTAATGGGGGACAAGAGATTGTTTTAGGAACAAAGGCTTTGACACATCTAGATAGACTGGGACATGCATTGTTAGGACTCCAGTACTGGCGTGAAGAGCGGCGAGACACCGCGTGAAAGTTCCGAGCCTGACGTACTGACGAGACACACCCTGCCAATCGAGGGCATCTCCAATCGTGACTCGACCGGTGCCACAAGCGATAATCTGCTTCTCGACCACGCGTGAAAACAGGATACTGCCTTTTGAGATAGGTAGGGCTCTCACTGGCAAAGCTAGTGGACTAGATCGCATGATCTCTTTGAAGGTGGCTACGTCCACCGTAGAGGTTTTAGCTAGACAGGACAAGGTCGGGAAACGATCTGTACAACATCAGAGCTTTCGCCAGCTGATCCTGTGACCTCATCCCGTCTTCCAGCTTCCAAGGCATAGATTGCATCCCCGTCTCTTTTCTTGGTTTCAGTTGCTGTTGTCTCATACACCCTAGCTTCCGATATATCCTCTTCTCGTCATGGAGACTGGTCTGATCTGATGACAAAGTGACTTGGGAACCCTCGACGCAGGAGCTTTTTATGCAAGCAGACCCGAAGTGTCTAGGTCTCTCCTGTGACCTCGATGAGTTGGTATGAAGCCTTTCGCGTCCGAGTTTAATGATTGCAGCGAGTATTATTCTCACTGATCTGCGTGCTCATTGATGCAGAGAAGCAACATCCCGTCGGATGCGGCCGCGTAAGCCGTCGAACTCCTGCATATCAGATCTGCTCCTGGATACGACGATCACTACGTCTTCGGTCCCAAGTCTGAGCTCTTGAAGACGAACGCAGCTGCTTGGATCGAAGAGGAGGATGCCATGCTCGATTTTGCGAAACGGGCCGACGAGCAGGTTAGAGCAGGATGGGACAGGGAGAACGACGCAGACTCGGAGACGAGTTCCGTCTCATCTTTCAGCGAGCCTGAATTCAGTGGTATCGTCGAGCACACCCCGGGGGCTCACCGTATAATTGGATTCGCCGAGTGGGCGTTCGGACCTCGAGGACTGCCGAGCCTCCGAATTTTAGCTGTCGGAGACTTCAGCTATCCTTTTGGCGACGAGTACCGCTACGACAACGTTCCCTTTCACAGAAAGCGTTCTTAGCAGTCTCGAGTACAATGCGATACGGTCGGACTCGTCGTCAGGATCACGCTAGACTCTTAGCCAGCGTTGATCTTTCCATTGACTTCCTTGGATGATCGCTTCGATCTTTGTGGGTTACGCTCCCTGCTGTCCGGACCAGTCGTCGGCGTCTGATCACAGGGTCGGGCGGAAGTCGAGATTCTTTCATG
Source organism: Letharia lupina (assembly GCF_014066315.1). Classification (NCBI taxonomy): domain Eukaryota; kingdom Fungi; phylum Ascomycota; class Lecanoromycetes; order Lecanorales; family Parmeliaceae; genus Letharia; species Letharia lupina. The sequence goes on along the minus strand of NW_023502978.1, from coordinate 938,061 downwards.
TCGACGACCACAGCGCCTGGGTTTCCTATCGATTGGCACGTCCGATCCAACAAGCGTTACAGGCTCGTCGGTCTTGCGGTCACGTTTGATGGTCGATAGTACACCGCAGCTCCGAGACAAGAACGCGATGAGAAGGTCTCATCCAGCCAGTCAAATTATGGATCTTTTGATACTGTCCCCTTGGTAGACGCTCCACGCTGCCTTTGATAGTTGAAAATCGATAAGTTACGGACAAAATGCATCATATTCTTCCCACGTAGCCGGACCACAGTGGGATTCTCCCATACTTCTTGAGAAAACATCGCTCTCTTCGCTTCATCCTCTCCTTTCTCTCCAGCTAGTATAAATTTGGTGGGTTTCGGGTTCCATCTGAAACACAGATACGAACAAAAGGCGTAAAATGCGGCAGAACTACTAATGACATGAACGGGACGCAAAAGCAGCATCTGCTGTACTTCAAGGACAAGACTTTCTGAAATCCACCGTTGCCAGCATAGGAAAATGCTGAGAACTTCTCGGCACTTTATCATGAATTGTATCGCTAGCTAGCAAACTCGTTGTAAAGACCGAGCCGTGGATTTGTAAGCGTCTGAAGTGGGTTCCGCTCTTGGCAAGGAGACTTAAGAGATTAGCGTCACTAGAGGCATGGCTGCTCCGAGGCTCCATTCGCACAAACACGAAGCGTTCACGACATGCCAGATGGTGAGCTGTCGAGGAGGATAGAGGGTTCGTACGATAATCCGCTGTATGAGTCTTTGATCTATCATGCCGATTCTAACACTATGCTCCCGACTTCCTCCACAGTAAGGTAGCACCATCGGTCCAAAAGCTCCCGGCAACAGCATGATGGCATCCAACGCATCTCTCGCCCTACAGCTCAATCTTGTCCAACAATCTTCGATGATGATGTCCCTTCCGCTCCTGCCCCTCGTAGTCGCCCTTACCCCTCGGGTTCATGGTATCGTCCGAGCACTCGGCGAAGCCATTCTTGCGCTGTCCATCGTGCGTGATAACTGCGCAGTATACGGCACTCGAATAATCGGAGGCGATGCTCCCGATCACGACACGGTCGGCTCCAGGTGAGGAACCGTCGTACACGCTTCCGGCCGCGATGGGGAATTCCAGGTAGGGCTTGGAGGCATGCGGGAAGCTGAAGTGCTCGTAGTCATTGTAGGCGTGGGGGTATTTGTCCCTGCCTGATTCACTTTGTATCAGTCGGAGTCGGGGTGGGGCGATACTGAGCGTTACGACGGACCGAGGGTCTGGCCCTTGGACGCGAGGGCGAGGGCCTCTGCGTAGATTTGGAGTCAGCATTACCAATTCGAGGCAGGACATGAAGTTACAAGAACGGTCCCGGGAGTGGGAAGGTCCTCTTGGTCGCGAAACATGTCTTGACTCAATCCAAATATCAAACAAGATAGATCGTCTCAGAGATATACGTACGGGAGGCAGCGGCATTGATATCGGTTTGAGAGTAGGAAGTACCTAAACAGTGGGAGCTGTTGGCGGTCCATACCTTATAATGGTAGGGATGGGTAGGGTGTGTAATAGTACGCACCATCACAGTTGCAGCCCGTGGGCTCATAGTATATCTCTGCCATTGTGCGCTTTCTGTGCGGTGCTGTGCAGTGATAACTCCGAGGCAAGGAAGGTGAAAGTCAAGAAGTCCTGGGAGACCATCCTATATACTCATTGAAACAACAAGGATCGGGCCGAGCTGCATCAGCACGTTTCGCACTGATTGGACGAGGAGTCACGTCCCATACTGAATGCAAGACATTATCCTGCAGTCGCTGAGCAAGGAACAGCATGGGAAAGTTGGAAAGATCCGAAACATAGAGGGGCAGTAGTGGAGAATGGTTAATGACCAAAAAGAATTCTACCAGTCTTCTTTCCGACAGTTTTGACAGAACAAAGTATAAGGAATGATTTATAGGAGCATTACCCTTGAGGAAGACCAACAGGGCCACAAGAACGCGTAAACGCAGGTCGCTAGAAGCCTGCGATTTGTGGTGCCAACTCAGAAGACCGAATCGACCACAACTTGCACATTCATGGGAGTCAGACAATGTTTGGATCAAATATAGTATGCTAGCATCGGCGACTGATTCAGGACAGATGGAGATGATAGACTTGATCAATGCTCATTCGGTCTTGCCCCTGCCTGCGGTGCCAGCGTCAATGACACCAACTCTATGTCCCACGAGTCTTGTATCTTTTTTCTCCAAATCTGCTGCGATGAAGTCTGCGCAGTCCTCCAAGGTTGTACCATATTTTGATGCATTGCCGACAATACTGATGATCGGGCCCAAATATGGAATGTTATGGAAGTATGAATTCTGGAAACCAGGTGGCACATCAGCCGAAGCATTCAGTGGATTGCCACGAGGTGCGTCAAGAAGGGTGACAGTCTTGCTGGCGGGTATCATGTTACTAGGACAGAACATCGACCATTGGAGATTCTTCTGCTTGGACAGGTAGATATATGTGAGATTGTGTTCCGTGAAGAGTGGGATACTGGACTGGAGTCAGCTAAGGTACTGCAGGAATCGAGAGGGGCGACATACTATTTCATCAGTTGAATGCCTTCCATACCAGGAAAGTCTAAGACCGACATGCCACCCATGAACCAAGCTCTGATCGGGCGATTAAGCTCCTTGCTTGCGTCGACAGCTCCAGTAGCTACGGCTTTTATGATCTCTTGCATTTGAGGCTCTGACCATGGCAGAACGGAGGCTTGGCCAGCGCTGTTGATGAGGCTATCACATTCATTTTCAACCAGAGCATTCTTAATGCTTGTTGAATCTGTCGCGTCACCGTTGACAACAGTGACCTGGGACAGAATGGATGAAGGTATCGATTCTCTGAGTTTCAGCTCATTTCGGACATAGACGACGACTCTCTGTCTGTGAGCAAGGAGAGCAGGCAGTAGGCGCGATCCAACGTTCCCAGTAGCTCCGAGCAAGAGGACTGGCATGGTGAGAGCGTTGTTGCAATTGTAGAAGAGGATTGAAGCCCATGATTTGGTCGCATTTTGAGGATGCCTAGGGGTCAAACTCGAATCGGCACCGTTACAACGCTTTCTAGCTGTCCGTTTCAGTAGTCACTATTAATAGTGAATGGCTCTTAGATAGCTCTAGTAGGATTTGCGGAATCCGAAATTTGTTGCCTCTCGGTGTTTATCGGATAGCGGAAGTTCCGTTAACTTGCAAATCCTAGTGAATACGAGTAGGTCACGTGGTCACCCAGCCGAGGGTGATTGCCTACTAGAACTACACATCTCAAGCTCCATAAACCCCAGTCGTCCTAAGCAGAATGCCGAGCGTCGAATTGGCATCCAAGCGCCAAGCTGCGCGAGAAGTGATTGATATCCTTTCGGAGATCTCTCTCCTGCTTGTAACTAGAAGCTTTCCTCCCTCTGTCCCCAAGTCGCGTGAGCTAACACCGTGGTCCACAGAACACACATCTGGACCGTAGCACACTGTCTCTTTGCGTATCCTTGATCGAGAATGGCGTCAATCCTGAAGCACTGGCGGTGCGTGATGAGCTTCTGGTATTTGGAATCTCTATCGCTGATGGGATTATATACAGACCGTGATCCATGAACTGAGGAAAGAGGGCGCAAAGGTTCAGCAGCAAGGCAGCGTAGGATCTGGATAGCGGTCGATACTGCATATGGGATGAAGTCATAAGGGATGGCATAGGAAGATACCCGAGAATGGCGTTTCGTTTATGATAAGAAATCAAATGCATGATACATGTATGTTTGTGCTCTACGCTCGGAGCAAAATGCGTCATCTCTATCTACAGAATCCGGACCAAACATTGATATAACATCAAGGCTTGCCCACCAAAGTCTCGGTTTCCTTATCTTTCGTCTTCAGACTCCCAGATCTTTCCTGAGGCTCGAGCTTCTTTTCGCCTGAGGAACCAATATCGTCTGACATGGCCTCCGCCGCTGCCTGCTGCAATCGTCCACTATCGTCTGCCTTGACATCCTTCTTCTTGGCTTCTTCATCATCGCTGTCGCCTAGACTGAAGGGATCATGGTCTGCCACGGGACTAGGGTCTACCGGAGCAAGTGGCTGCCACTTACTGGATTTGCCTCCGGTGCCAGATGACGGGCGGTTGGTTGGATCAGGCGACTTGGGATAATGAATTTCAATCTCTTCTGGTGGGCCTTCTTGAAATGAGACTCGGCGGCCTGATTGAGTCGACTGAGGTCGGGGCGGTGTTGGTTTGAAAAGATCGGGGTTTGCCAAAGGACGGCTCGAGCGCCGTTGGGCTGCCACATCCATTAGCCTTCAATTGTCCAGTGTGTTGGACATTGTTACAACATACCCTCATTATCTCTCATTTGGAGGCCAGCAAAATCATCTCCAAGCACCTGTGGATCGGCATCATATCGCTCGCGGTCCGCACTTCGCCTTCCAAATTCACTGCTCCTCCTACCATCGGATTGTTGCTGAGCTGGATAGCCTTGCTGTGGTGGTCGACCTTGAAAATCGTCGTCGCCTTCACCATCGATCTTCTTCTTGAAGCTGTTAACCCATTTATTGACTGTCGATTGTGTTTCGAGAAAGCCTTTTTTAATGTTGTCCTTCAAAATGGGCAATTCCTCTAGTCAGGTCGTTAGACACCACCGAGATCTGCTCCGTCTTGGGTGAACGTACCATCAAACCAACTGGGCCCGTCGTCTTGATCGTATCCACTTGCTTGTCTCGGGGGCCCACGTTGCTGTGGCCTTCGGTTGCCTGATCCAGATCTCGGGCCTTCACCATAAGCAGGAGCCCCATTGTAGTGCTCGGCAAGCTGCCGCGCGTATCGCTCATCTGCTGCAAGCTGGCTTTCCTCTGTAGACGTTGGGCCGGTTGGCGCCCGTTGTGGTCTTGGAGGTTGCGGCGGCGGAGCAGGCTCTGCGGCATCTGGATCTGACATGCCTGAATACCATCAGCATCCCTTAAAGCGAGCTGAAGTCCTGACCGTAGATACCTAGAAGAGCATTGAAAGCCGGTTCTACTCGGCCACCACTAGCTCGCAAGACAGCTTTGACAACTGCAGCATCGATGGAGGGAAAAGCTTCTTTTAAAGTGTTCTCTGCTTGTTGCTCTGGAGCCAACGGACGGGGTGGCTTGGGAGGGGGAAACTCTTCCTCGGCGCCGGGCTTCGGCTTTTCTGTTGAGGGAGGGGATTTTAGAGGAAATGATATTGTCTCCGCAGTCTCGTCATCGAAGTCTAAGGATTTCGCAGTCGTTGGTGATTCTGGTGGAGCCTTTGGCTTCTGTTGTTCGTTAGTGAGGACCCAGTTCTGATCACTTCTTACCAATGCAACGTACAGGTTTCTCCGAATCTGACATGAGGATGATGATGAACGCCACTGTTATGATACAGGTAAAAGCCTTCAGATATCTAGGACTGTCTTTGGAGTAGGAGACGAAGTAACATATTGAACAAACTGACAGGGCTGCCTACTCTATCGCGGCTCGGCTAACGCGCCAAGGATTGAAGGATTGCCAAGCCCCACAAAAAGTACAATATATAATGAGATAGAAACTAAATTGGAAAGCCCCTTGATAGCTCAGCTGGAAGAGCGATGGACGTAAGTTATTTCCTGGTCTGAATCAAAGTGAAATTGACTGACATTGAATTAGTGTAACGTTATCGATTAGTTATCCACAGGTCGCCGGTTCAAGTCCGGCTCGAGGGAATTTTTTTTCCTCCTTTCTTTGATTTACCGTAAAGTGCGTGAAAGATATCTCAATTCAATATCTTAAATATACATTAATTGCGTTTAACTTTGTTGGGCTTATAAAGAAGATTTTTTTAGAAAAGAGATCGATACCAAAGGTCCTGCACCCGCCAGGAAAAGGATCTAGCTCTGTGCTAACACCCCGCCCCGAGCGTTGCTTGGACAATGCGCTTAGAGTTGCTTGGGATTAGTACCTGGCATTACCCCCGCTTGAGGGCCCATGCACCTATCAGGCTTCACTGATTCCCCCAAGTTCAGTCTATGAACTTCCAGGAAATCTAGGCTCTTTGGCTAAATGGTTGCCTTCCGAAATTAGGGTTAGGGCTGCCACTAGCGCATGTGCAGGACTTTTGGTTGTCGATCTCTATATACTATATACACTTTTCCGACATTCCTCGTGTATTTTGCCAGGAGCATGCTCAACTGCATGCTTTCTGCTCTATAAATCACGTTCAGTCGTTACTCGTGATCGAGAAAATAGCAACAGATTACATTCATGGCTTGTGGTGCAAAACCATACGAAATGTACCCCAATCTCATCCTACTGAGTCAGTCCCTGCAACCAGCATTGTAAGTCAGGCTAATGTAGGCCTGCAAGCGTATACCTGTCTGCTCCATCTACTATCGTTGCAAAGACTTACAGGAAAGAGATTTTTTTGAGTGCCAAAATACGCGTACGACAACCGCTATTTGCACGCATCATCATGAAAACATTATACACTCTCATAATTAACATCCTATTTGGCTAGGCCTCCTCATAATGGTACACGACTTCGTAAGCCACGCTTGTGGCGCACGCAACGATTATGAGAAGCGCTGCCCGAACCCAGATTGCAAAGTAAACTGCACTTACAGTAAGAAGTCGGGGCATTCGATAGACAAGTGACCAAAATTGTTTTGCGACCATTGTCATACTCAAGGACACAAAAATCCACAATGCCCCAAACAATCCTCTGGAGCAATGCGACAAAAGCCGAACCACACCAAGCCTGCACGTTTTAGTTCTGACGATTCTCCAAAAGCAAATACGCCGAAGCCGACACTCGCTCCCACAACGTCTGCTTCTATTTTGCAGGAGCTCAATTGCCAAGCTGATCAGTATCAGAGTCTTGGGGATACGTCCCACGCCTTCCCAGGGTTGAGATGCGTCCTCAGCCATCTTCTCGATCATTTTGGGCCTGGCCGTGGAACAGAATCATGGCAAACGATGTACTGTGCTTGGGTCAAAAGGCTTGGTGGACCGAAGAAGGTAGAGGATCTGTTGTTCGCTTTCATTGACGAGGATATCAAAGCCCTACAGGGTCAGTCGATCACTGCTCAACGACTGCAAGAGGTGAAACATGGGCCGCCTGTGATAATTGACCGGCACTGAGGGCAATCTGGAGGGTACCTCGACTTCATCACGGACGATCGGGATATTTATTACCAACGATACTATGTTAGCCAGTCGACAAATTTGGGAGTATCGTAGGGTAGGCGATTATCGCGGAGTAAGAGAGTATCGTGGGATATAAGAATATCGTAGGGTAGGAGAGTATGGTAGTGTAGAGGAGTATGGTAGGGTGAATATTTATCGTGAGGTAAAAGAGTACAGTACCACCAGTACTGCAGGCCTCAAGGTGAAGCTCAGCTGGAATATTTGCTAAAGCGGCCACGATCAGGGCGAGTGGGGGTTACATACGAAATGTACCGCGATGATCCTATGTAAATGCGTACGCCCCCCCCATCTCAGGCTGATGCTCTAAAACAAGAAGCTGTCAAAGGCTTCGGGCTGGCCCCTCACGCTAGGATATGCCATCTCGGGTAATCTTCCAAGTTAGGTAGGTGAAGAAGAAAACCCATCTAAGCTTGTCACACCTACCTTACCCCACCTTGACCTCGCAGCTCTGGCGGTGAGGACAATAGTACATCACCCAATCATGTCTCCGACAGTATGTGGATTCAACGCTCCTTGGCGTCACCTACGCATTCTCTGCGGCTTTCCTGCCCTCATAAATCTCTCGTGTCTCCCTCTTTTTATTTCCATTCATATATAGATAGACCTTCTTTACGTTATAGATGCTTTGATCTTGCTGTTCCTTACTACTTGCCCAATGATGCTCCCAATATTGTTAGCTGGCCTCGGGGCCTTGCCCTTGACTTGTGCAATGCCCCCACGACAGCTACTGGCTTCTAAACATATGGAGCTATCACTTGAGCGCAGACAGGATGCCTCGCAGTACCCAGCGCATACGATTGATATGCCCATTGATCATTTCCCAAATAACCCACGTTATGCCCCGCACACAAATGCGACCTTCTCTCAGCGATATTATTTCGACTCGACGTACTATAAACCTGGCGGTCCAGTATATCTGTATATAGGAGGTGAAACGAGTGGGCCGAGCAGGTTCTCGAATTTGGAGACCGGGATCATCCAGATTTTGATGAATGCAACGAATGGATTGGGCGTCATCCTAGAGAATAGATACTATGGAGAATCGTTTCCTTACAACACTTCGACTACAGACCAACTAGTCTACTTGACTACCGAGCAAACAATCGCGGACAATGCATACTTCGCCACTCATGCAACCTTCCCTGGCATCAAAGGCAATATATCGGCACCAATTTCACCATGGGTGTTGTACGGAGGAAGTCTGGCAGGAGCTCAGACTGCATTCTCTGTCAAGCAATACGGAGGCTTGCTATACGGCGGCATTGCTAGTAGCGCCGTAATCCATGCGGTGCTCGCCTATCCTGAGTGGTACGCTCCAATCCAGAAGTTCGCTCCCCAAGACTGTGTCACAAGTATCAACAACATCGTCGACAAGTTCGATGCACTAGTTGCTGCAAACAACACTGAAGGTATTAAAGAATTCAAGGCAATTTTCGGCCTTGAGGCGTTGGTAGACAACCGAGACTTCGCGATGACAATTGCTTTCCCAATCGGTGGGCCCATGAACTATCCGACCAACACATGGCAAGAGCTCAATTGGAACTCGACATATGGTTCCCAGGATTTCTTCCATTTCTGCTCCAATGTCACCAATCTGGACGCCCCTGAAAACATCACAGCGGTCGACACCGTGCTCAGTAAATACAGTAATGGCGAGGCTTGGAGCAACCTTGGTAACTACGCCCAATACGTGAAACAAACACTCCTCCCACTCTGTGACGGTGTCCCGATCGACAGCACGTCTTGCTTTGGCACCCAGAATCAAACTTTCTATGCCGATACAACTAATTCAGCAGCGCGCAGCTACCTTTACAGCACCTGCACCGAACAGGGCGCCTATCAGGTCGCGCCCGCAACTGGACCTTCATTGATCTCCCGCGTCCTTCAGGTCAACTACACCCAGCAATGGTGTGAATGGGCTTTTCCCAAGGGGAAGTTCAATTCCATACCCAGCACGCCCAACTTGAATTACTACAATCATTACGGAGGTTTCAATTTCTCTGCGGATCGTCTAGCCTTCATTGACGGCAACATCGACGTCTGGCTCGACGTCTGCTATCACTCGAATGACGCCCCAGCGCGCTATTCTACAGATCTTCATCCTGAGTATTTGATTGCCGGCGCGGGCCATCACTGGGATAGCTACGGCATTCTTGATCTCGACGCGGAGCCACAGTTCATCGAGCAGGCGCATCTGTGGGAGATCAGAACGGTGAGGAAGTGGCTGAGAAGCTTCAAGAGCTGGAAATCGAACGTCAGACATTCAGAGCTCTAGACCCCCGGGAAAGCCAGAGATTGAAGGCTTGTTCAAGTATCGAAAAGGTGGATTTATCATAGAGAGTATCGGTCAACCAAACACAAAAGCTGTCGTAACCATCTCACAAATCTCTTTCTCGCTCTCACTAATTCTGGCTGTAAAGTTGAGTTGATGAGCTGCTGAATGCCTCGATATCTTGCAGCGGGATTTGCTAAAATTTTACCGCCAAGGTTATAAGGTAGTAGAGTAATGCGTTTCCCCCGACCAAGGCTAGGGTGAGTGCTGCTTTACATCGCGTGACTAACGCTGATTGTAGGTGACCAAGGGTTGCTCTCAGAAACCGTTGCAACCGGGTCATAATGATTTCATGTTATAGACACCATAGACGATAGTGATATACGCCGGCCCGACGGCTTTGTCCCCGTGGACTCACGAAGTGTGTTTTCAAAAGCTTAGATGCTACCGTTCCTGAAAACTCATCAGATGCGTTGAGGACGGACATTGCTAACAATAGAAAGCGAAAACTTCGCTCACTTTTTACTCTCAACTTTCCCCTGCCCCTCAAGCCCCTCCAACGCCTTACATGCCTCTGCCCAAGCCCCATCTCCCTCATAGAGCTGACTCCTCAAATACGCCCACGTCATCCTTTGCACTACCGCCAACCGCTCCGGACTCTGATCCAACGTCTCGCTCGCATCCCACCCACTGATACCCCCGAGGATATGTTTGGCGCCCTTGAGCGTAAGCAGATCTTTCGGCCCCGGAGCAAGCGCGTACGGGTCGGCGTGCCAGTCGGCGCCGCGGATCGTCAAATGGGGGCTGACGTCCTCGTCACCGTACACCACGAGCGCGGGCGTGGCCATGTTGCTGAAGTTCGCGCCATAGAAGGGGACGAGTTTCTTCCCGAAGTCCGAGATATCCGCGCCGCCGTTTCCGATGCCGGCGAGGACGACGCCCGCCTTGATGCGCGTCTCGGGCTCGTACCACGTGGACCCGTCGCGCGGGTCCGTGTTGCTGGCACCCAGGAGCATGGCGGCGGTCCACCCGCCCGCCGAGTGGCCCGCGACCGCCACCCGCCGCTTGTCGAGGCGGCCCCGGAGCCCCGGCACGGCCGCCTCGACGCTGTTGAGGTGGTCGAGGATGCGCACCATGTCCGCGGCTCGCTCTTGCCAGAACAGCTCCTGGCCCTCGGGCGCCTCGAGCCCCAGGAACGCCGAGCTCAGGTGCGTCGGCTGCAGCACCGCGAAGCCGTGCGCGGCCCAGAACTCGTACAGGGGCGCGTACCCCTCCAGCGACGAGAGCGAGTTGCTGCGCCCCTGGCCGTGCGAGAGGAGGATGATCGGCAGGGCGTCCCCGGTCGAGGGCACCGTTACGCGCAGCTGGAGGTCGACGGGACGGCCTGGGGCGGGGAGGACGACGGGGCTGAAGGAGATGATGGGTTTGGGGGGGTTGGTGGGGATGTCGGCCGCGGCGCCGATGAGGGCGTGGTAACCGGTATGCATGGTGTTCGTTTTTGTTTGGTGATTTGAATCGAGTGGGAGGTGGAGGGACAAGGGATGATCGAGTTGGTGAGAGATGGGACTGTAAGGCGAGAAGTATTTAATTCATAGACAAAATGACACGGCGCTGATAAAGCAAGCGCAATGATGAGCGATCAGGATCAACTCTTCAGGGATTCAGGATGGAGATATGGAGTTAAGACGGACGTAAGCTCGGCTTTTGACTCGCTCACTCTACTTATTCCGCAAATTTTGACGGCAAAGCTTGAGGTAGTCTATCCCAATACCGTCTTGGAAACAACAAGAGACCTTCCTTGCAGCAAGTGTAAGACAGCTATCATGCCCTGCCCCGAACCATATAGTAGGGCTTACAAGACACCTCACCTCGTGTAAAGCAAGGGCACGCACCACAGGGAGCCCGTGGAAGGTTGACTGGAGAATATGAAATGTGATATAAAGACAGAATGCAGAAACTTCCAAGCTGGTCATGGCACCGCCGGCAGTGTACCCGATCGCGGCCGTTCAAATCCTTCAGCAAGTGCCTCGTGTATATTTGCCTCGTCCGCCCGCTCGTTACGCTCATGACTGTAACCCTGCCACTTGACCGAGTAGCTACGCCTGAGGCTCGGAGCGCGGCTGTCCTTTTCCGCCCCTTCCACGGGCGGGCCACGACTGCGGCGAGGCCCGACGGGTGACGCGACAGTCGAGGAGCGCCGCTCAGCCAGATACTGATTGTCTTCGGAAACGACGGGAGGAAGGGGGGAGGGCGGCTGGCTGTTGCTGTGTGCGCTTCGGAGAAGGTGATCCAGATATTGGGCGACGTCGAGCCTGCTGGCCCCACTGATCGATGTCACTCGTTCATCGGCTAAGCCGTAGTCTCCAAGTCGCCGTGACGGTGCTGAGCGCGAAGAAGCCAATTGCTGTATGGTGAAACGGAGGTTTCATGTCTTGAGAGAGATGGCGAGCTTCGAACGCAGCGGATCGCGCCATTCACTCATCCGCATCAGCCAATTCGTCGACTTCCAGCCTTGCGCTTTCCGTGCCGGTGGTGTAAGTTCGATGAAGCACGCTTTGCTGTCGGGCACAAAGCAACGGGACCCTTTGTGCAGCTCGTTCTATGAAGTTTCGCTTCCGCCGGAGTCATCGGCAACCAGCGAGCTATTGGTTGGTTCAGTTCTCTGAGCCAAATTTCTAATTGGCATCGTGCTTGATGGTTGAGTGCGCTAAAAGCGGCAGTCTCGGGTGAGCCCAGATTGACTAGCGTATGCACAAAGGTCCGGAATGCTTGGCGCTGAGAATTCCCACATATACCTTCAAGAATAGTAGTGAATAGCTGCATCTTCTCCAATATCGTATTAAATTACCTCGACTACTCTAAAGCTGTTAAGAGCATTTTATAAAATTCGCTATTATTCTATTTTACAATAGAATAAAATATTTAAAATCTTTTAAAAACTTTATAGTCTGATCTATACTGTATTTATTGAATTTTAATTGTGAACCTATACAGAAAAATTGAAATTTTTCATTTTTGATTTTGGGGTGTGCCAGAACCGAGGGAAATTTTTTTCTTTCTCAAGGATTATGCAACCAGGGGTAAAGCGGTTACGGCCGCGCGGGTTCCGGTGTGGGGGCTCGAGGGTACAATGCTTAAAGTACTTTAGATACCTTATCCTGGTGGTCTTCACTGGCGTCTTTTTTTTTTGCCAAGACATGACTTTTTGACGATTGGTTCATCATTCACGACCTTGTTTGTGAAGCTCCATCAGATAGCTGGGGTAACCTTGACATGCGGACAGATGGCGGACTTTGATCTATCGACTTCTTTTATCCCTTCTCTCAACAAGCCGTCCTCTCTCCTTCCTATTGCACGTCATCGTCAGAGTCTACTATATCTAGTTGAAACTTTTCCAGTAATCATAGTTGTTGGTCAAACAGGTTCGTACATTCCGTATTATCTTTCTTGTTTGGATCCAGGACTTGAGTCACATCACGGGGAGCAAAATGGTTTTGTACTTGGCTTAGAGAAGCAATGCTGACCCGGAATTGTTGGTAAGGAAGTGGAAAGACAACACAGATCCCACAGTTTCTCGAACAGGCAGGATGGTGCGAAGCAGGCAAAATTGTTGCGGTCACGCAGGTAGGTGAGTTGGAAAGCCCTGTATTGATTGTCAGGTTTATTGATTACTGACGACATATCAGCCTCGGAGAGTCGCTGCTACTACCGTGGCCACTCGGGTCGCAGAGGAGGTTGGATGCAATTTAGGGGAAGAAGTCGGCTACTCCATTAGGTTCGAGGACTTGACCAGTGCCAAAACTCGCATCAAGTTCTTGACCGATGGTCTTCTTCTTCGAGAAGCACTTGCAGATCCTCTCTTATCGAGATACTCAATTATCATGGTCGACGAAGCTCATGAGCGCTCGCTAAGCACTGATATACTCCTCGGCGTACTGAAGAAGATTAGCAAAAGGAGGCCAGATCTCCGTATAATTATCAGTAGCGCAACATTGCAAGCAGAAGACTTTCTTCGTTTCTTCTCTGGAGAACAACCCGAACAGAACGGTGATGCAGACGAGCACTCTGTAGGTCGGATCATCAGCCTAGAAGGACGCATGTATCCAGTGGACACGATGTATCTTGAGGAGCCGGCCGAAAACTACGTCGAAAGGGCAGTGAAGACCGTATTCGATATACACGCCAGTGAATCGGATGGCGACATACTCATTTTCCTGACTGGTCGAGAAGAGATTGACACGGCTCTTCAGCTAATTGCAGACCGAGCAGCGTCTCTACACCCTCGGGCTCAATCTGTCCTCTCGCTGCCTCTATATGCTGGGCTAACGAGCGAGCAACAGCTCTACGTATTCGAGCCTGCTCCGGAGAATACCCGCAAAGTCATCGTCTCAACGAACATTGCGGAGGCTTCAGTGACCATTGATGGCATTGTCTATGTCATTGATTGTGGCTTTGTTAAGCTGCGTGCCTTTAATCCTAAGACTGGGATTGAAACTTTGACAGCCACGCCGGTTTCCAAGGCATCGGCCACGCAGCGTGCTGGACGAGCAGGGCGGACGAAAGCGGGGAAATGCTACAGGTTGTATACGCAGCTGGCTTACCAGAGTCTACCGGAAGCCACCGTGCCTGAAATCCAGAGATCAAATCTTGCACCAATCATTCTCCAATTGAAAGCACTTGGCATCGACAATGTTCTTCGCTTTGATTTTCTCACCCCTCCACCAGCAGAATTGATCATCCGTGCGCTGGAGCTGTTGTACTCATTGGGAGCGGTGGATGACTACGCAAAGCTCACTCGGCCCTTGGGCGTACGCATGGCCGAACTTTCGGTTGAACCAATGATGGCTAAGGTCCTCTTGTCAGCATCTACTATGGGCTGTATGAGTGAGATTTTGTCTATTGCGGCAATGACTAGTTTGCAAGGAGCCGTGTGGTTTCATCACGATGGAGAGAAGAAGGCAACGGAATCTGCTCGTCGCAAATTCGCCGTCGAGGAAGGAGATCACCTTACGTTACTCAACGTATATCAAGCTTTTGTGACTAAAGGCAGGAAGGATTCGAAATGGTGTCGGGACAATTGTCTTAATTACAAATCTATGACACGCGCCGTCAGTGTTCGAACTCAGCTAAAGCGGCATCTAGAGCGGTTTGGAATAGACGTTGATGAAACACTTGCCACGAGTAAGAGGGCTGACGAAGTGTCTGATAAAGGAAAACAGATCAGAAAGTGTCTAGCAGCTGGATACTTTGCTCACGCCGCCAGGATGCAGCCTGATGGGGTCTTCAAGACAGTCAATGGGAGCGTGACTTTGCACGCTCATCCAAGCTCTCTCATGTTTGTAAGTCTACTTTCGCTCGCAGATTTTTGAAAGTCTTGCTAACGACAAATAGAATAGGAAGGCGGATTGGGTCATCTTCCACGAGATCCTCGAGACTGGGAGCAAGACCTTTATTCGAGATGTCACAAAGATCGAGAAGGGCTGGTTGCTTGATGGCTCGTTGTCCACGTATTATGAAATCACGGGACATTGAGAACGATCTGGTCTGGTGAGTGGCTTTGAGACGAAGCACTAGAGGATCTCCATGGCGACATACGATTATTGTATAATAGACAATAAATAGCAAGGAGTGATCTGAATTGAAGAAGTTGACCAATCAAAGCCGCACTTGCTAAGTGAATGTATCCCCGCTTCCTTACTTCCCCGCTTCCTTTATACTTCCCCCGCTTCCTTTATACTTCCCCCGCTTCCTTACTTCCTTCTCTAGAAAATGTAGCCAGCACCTCCACCATGACCAAACATGTCTCACCATCAAGGGCACGATCATTCGGGTCACGACCACGAAGGCCACGGTCATGATCACGGTCACGACCACAGTGACGAGACAGAACCAGCTCTCCAGACCCTGATATGGAAGCAAATCGACTTTGACAACATAAGAACTCTCAACGAGCGTGAGCCCGATGCAGGCGCGAAGGTTGTCAAAAAAACGTGGCAGCAGCGGCTGGAGGCTGATCCAGAGCTCGAGAGTGATGCAGACGAGCAGTTGCTCATGTTTGTGCCGTATGTAGCTGGTATGCTTCCTCAGACCTATAACACTCTAACGACTTGTGCACAGCTTCGCCGGCGTCCTAAAGCTCCACGCCATCCTCATTCGTGCCTCCACTTCCGACTGCTGTCCCAAGACCCTCAAAGTCTACCACAACAGAGACGACCTCGACTTCTCCACCGCCTCTGATCTCGAGCCCACGCAGACACTCACCGTCTCACAGACCAGTGATATCCAAGAGCTGCAGGTCAAGCGGGCGAAGTTTGGGAACACGTACAACTTGACGTTGTTCCTGGAGGATAACTATGGGGATGATGTTACGAGAGTGTATTGGATCGGATTCAAGGGAGAGTTTACGGAGTTGAACAGGGAGCCGTTCGAAGTGCTATATGAGAAGGCGGCGAATCCGAAGGATCATGAATTGGTAGCGGGGATTGGAGAGAGGGGTGCTATGAGTGGGGGGAGACATGGGATGTAGGTGGACGCCTACTGGAGTAGAGGTTATAGCATGCTCTGCAATTGCTGCTTCACGGAATAAATTCCAGGGCGTTAGCACCCCGGTGCTGTGTAAAAGAGCACGATGTATTTGATAGTGATGACAGCATCTATACATTTGTAATCGAAAGTGCACCAACAGTGTGGATGAGAACTCCAAGAAGCCAAATATATACCGGCTGAGCATAACCAACGCCATTCGCTATGCCATTCGCATAATCCCGGGCCTTCGCGTATGAGCACTATGCCAGCATCGGCTCCGCAGCCTGCGCCGCCGCCCTCTCCTGTGCTCTCGCCCTTGCTCTCGCCTTCTGCTGTCCCACCTCTTCCAATTCACCAGCCAACACAGGCTCATTCTGAGGTGCTGCTGGATACTTGATAGCATTCGGCTCTTTAATCCCGTTGATCTCTCCCTCCAAAGTCTCCAACTCGTCCTCTACTTCGTCCTCGTCCTGGTTTGACATTTGGCCTCCCAACATCTCACTAATCTCTTTTTGATACGCCTTCGCATCTTCACTCTCCCCCATCAACTTCTCCACATTCTCAATGCCGCCCATTTCGGCATGTATTTGTTTGAGAACGTTTGTACCCTGTTGTAGGCCGTAGACAACGTCCTTCTGGACCAAGGTAAACTCGACATTGCTGGTCAACTGTTCAAGTGTCTCAAGCTGGGCGTCGGTTTTGGCGAGAAGGGTTTCTTGGAACTTCTTGCGCCGCAATGCCAGGAGCGCTTTAGGCTTGTCTCCACGGGCCAGACATTCTCGCGCGACTGCTGTCTCGCGGTCTGTAATCAGGGTTACGCGCTGCTGGTATTGGTGTAGCTTGTCGCGCTGGTTCTTCATGTCAAGGATTGCCCTACGTCATTTGTTAGTAGATATTGGGGAATAAAAGGCTCTTTGAGAGGACCTGTCCTGTGCCGATATCTTGTGCGAGCTTGGAGTGTTCCCCATAGCGACATGGTCTCGTTTCCAGCTACAAATAGGACGTAGTATACCGGGTTCAAGGTCAGATGCCTCGGAAGTTGTGAATTACAGACAGTACTAGCGCAGTCCTTATCGATAAGGGGCCGAACATTTTCCCTCGCTCGCTCGCCGTCAGTCTTCTCGCACACTCGGAAAGCTGCTTTCCAAACTTCGAGGCGCAATGCCTTCACGCACCTTTCATGGAAGGGTAACTTTGGGCCAGGGCCTAGACAAAGAGGTATGCATTACCGAGCAAGCCAACAGGAAATTTGCTCACTGGCCAGGTCTATCAAATTGTTCGGAAGCTCGCCGACGAAGACGCACAGTATGACCAGCAAACGAAATCGTCTATCTCCGATGTCTACGACAAGATCAAGAGGTCGAATTCAAGTCTAAATCGGAAAAGCAAAAAGTTGTTGGAGGATAGCATAGGCAGGGTGCTCGACGTATTGAAACAAGAAGCGGAGAGCGAAGATGAGATTGGGTCCATTGAGGGCGACTTTCCTGACATACAGAAAACGGATGTATTGATTGCAAATGGTATGAACAAGAGAATCGTGGGTTCGTGGTCGAAAGATGCTTCGAAGATGAATGGAAGCCAGACACTTTCCACTGAGGAGCAGGCAGCCCAGTCCATAGCACCAGTGTCGAAGAAGCGTCAAATGAACGGCGAACCCATGATGAAGCGGCGAAAAGCAGCTTCAGAGGTTGACCGCTCACCACCAACGCATGTCAGCCTGGCAGACCTCGGAGGAGTCGACACTGTCATCCAAGATCTGAAGGATTTAATCGTCCTACCTTTATTCAGACCTGATATCTACATGAACTCAAAGATACAACCACCTCGCGGTATTCTTCTCCATGGACCTCCTGGATGTGGAAAAACCATGATTGCAAATGCTCTCGCTGCGGAGCTTGGCGTACCTTTCATCTCACTGTCTGCTCCTTCATTGGTGTCTGGTATGTCTGGGGAGTCGGAGAAAGCATTACGAGACCACTTTGAAGAGGCGAAGAAGATGGCACCTTGTCTCGTCTTCTTGGACGAAATAGACTCAATTACTCCTAAAAGAGAAAATGCGCAGCGCGAAATGGAGAAACGCATTGTTGCTCAACTTCTCACATGTATGGACCAGTTGGCCTTGGAGCAGACGGGTGGAAAGGCAGTGATCATTCTTGCCGCTACTAATAGACCCGATTCGCTCGATCCTGCTTTAAGGCGAGGCGGTCGATTCGATAAAGAGATCAATCTTGGAGTGCCGAGTGAAGCAGTTCGTGGGCAAATTCTACGAGCATTGACCAGGCAGATGGCTTTGTCCGATGACTTCGATTTCCGCCATCTAGCCAAACTTACGCCTGGATTTGTGGGAGCTGATCTCAGCGACCTGGTCTCTACGGCGGGCTCGGCAGCTATAAAAAGATTCTTAGACACACTCGAGATAGAGAGTAGTGACATGGATGTTGACACTGGTGATGCCCCAGTCTCGGAGACGGTCTTAGAACTGCGGCGACTAATAAAACGGGCAAAGGAGCCTCCCGGCCCAGAAACGGCCGCTATTTTGATCACAACTGGTGACTTCTTGACTGCATTGCCCAAGATACAACCTTCATCCAAACGCGAAGGATTTGCTACAATCCCTGGTACTACTTGGGCAGACATTGGAGCCTTGCGGCCCGTTCGTGAAGAACTTCTTACTGCAATTGTTGAGCCAATCAGGAGTCCCAAAAAATACGAGCGGGTGGGCATTACGGCGCCTACAGGGGTTCTTTTATGGGGTCCGCCCGGTTGTGGGAAGACATTGCTTGCCAAGGCTGTGGCGAACGAGTCAAGAGCCAACTTCATCAGCGTCAAAGGGCCCGAACTTCTTAACAAGTATGTGGGTGAATCAGAGAGAGCGGTACGCCAAGTGTTTGTACGAGCCAGGTCAAGCATACCTTGCGTTATTTTCTTCGACGAATTAGACGCGCTGGTGCCCAAACGTGATGACAGCCTTTCGGAATCGTCCGCAAGAGTAGTCAATACACTGCTTACCGAGCTCGACGGCCTGAGCAATCGACAGGGAATCTATGTAATTGCTGCAACCAACCGCCCAGACATCATAGATCCTGCAATGCTTCGGCCTGGCAGACTCGAGACTTTGCTCTTCGTTGACCTACCTGAAGAGGCGGAAAGAGTCGAGATCCTACAGACCCTGAGCCGCAATCTCTCGATACCATTCACCGATGCAATCGCGGATGTTGCCCGAGCATGTGAAGGCTTCAGCGGTGCGGACTTGGAGAGTCTACTGCGCAGGGCCGGGTATGCGGCCATCAAGCGTAATGACGATATCAAGTTAGAAGACTTCATGACTGCACGACAGAAGATCAGGCCCAGTGTTGGCGACAGAAGAAAATACGATAAATTGAAAGTGCAGTGGGGTGCAGGTCTATCAGGCTAGCGACAATACGAAGACCAATCTTATCACACTTTACCAAGTTCGGTTTACTAATGTGTATCTGTGTCTTGCAGTCTCAACTGGTAACAGTTCCCCGCTTTGACCTGTACTCCCTATCTGGACTGCAGTCTGATGGACCTTCTCGACTTGCATGGACGCACGCCAAAATGCGAAAGGAGGAACCAGCAAAAGGTGGGAACAACGGCATGATTCCACTACTATAACCATTCCACTTCTTCGGCAGGTCATCGATTTGGTCTGGTTTTTCTATATTTGCTTGCCGGAGCGGCTTCGGGCCTGGGTATGCAGGAGAATCTTACGCAATTAACAGGGGGTCCAATCCGCAAATTGCAACAACTGAGATTAGGACCAGGTTTACAGCGTCTAGGTCTTTAAGGTCTCGAGATATTTCAAGCGAGAGACAAGAAGGCGGATGGGTGGAGGCTCTTCCCGACCTAAGCCGCGATTTCGTCTGCAGCTATGTGCCCCTTGCATGTGCATTTGGCAGAATGCATCAGTCATTACCACTTTCTGATAATCTGGGGAGTCGAAATGCGGGGACCCCAGCTCATGCGCAAGGTCTGCTGCTCCAGGCTACTACGCCCAAATGGGAAGGTGAAAGGCACAGCGCTAACCGCGAGCCCTTTAGCCGCTCCAGGTTGACCGCGAGAAATAGGATACTTTATGTCTCGGGACTCCAGATTTTGAATTTGGAGCCGCCCATGATGGCAAAGCTAAAAGCAAACAGGGATGGAAAACCTCATGGTCCCTCTCACATGGATCAGATGTGGTGCGTGCTGCCTTGGAGGGATGACTACTGCTATATGAATCGTAGCCAATCATACCAGCCTACCAGCAAAGATATCAGGCGCCGAAGAGA
Source organism: Letharia lupina (assembly GCF_014066315.1). NCBI lineage: Eukaryota > Fungi > Ascomycota > Lecanoromycetes > Lecanorales > Parmeliaceae > Letharia > Letharia lupina. The sequence goes on along the minus strand of NW_023502978.1, from coordinate 917,785 downwards.
AATCTTCTCGCCAATAGACTCGTACAACGGGGCCAACGGAGCATGTACCAAAGCACCTAGATTGCCCTAGGGATGCACCGGCCTTGGATGATCCCAAATGCAGGAACGGGTCATAAGGACTAGTTGCAATACGTTCCCTGATATGTCGTGCAGCATGGCCACTTGGACCAATCTATGCCTTGTAATCCGGGGTAGATATGGGGAAGCGGTTACTCTTGAAAATTGTTTCGATACTTAGAGGCCAAGAATTCTTGCTCCCCTGAACGACCGCATTCTGCTCTGATTTCGCTGGTTATCACGAGCCTGACAGCGGAGATTGAGCTCAGCTAATACGGGAGCTTCACAGTCATTTGTAGAAGCTTGAAAATGGCGCGTGTTGGCATCACCAGGTCTTTTCAGCAAGAGTGCTATAAGAAGCGTGATGTCCACCTTCAATCTCAGCCTCCAGCCCTCACAGACTCCTTCCTTTGGGAATCATGTTCTCTCATTATTATGCCCTGCCCTTTGCGGCGCTTGTCTGTGTCTCCTATGCCGCATCAACCTTCTCACCTGCTCGTCCTCCAGCCATTCCTTTAGCAGTGAAATCTCCCTATGTCAACTGCTGGCAGCAAGCGGGGAGTGATGTCGAAATGGGAGGTCCTGGCAACGGTGGTTATCTTGCAGGGTAAGCGCAGTTTTCGGAGGAATCTCTTCCCACTTGATACCGCAAATTGAGCTGCAAGGCCTATCATCGTGTTGAAACTCTCACTTAGCCGTCTGGAGTTGTCTTATAATCCATATTTCCTCCTCAAAGAATTTCTGCTGATTCCGAAATTTGCAGGGAGTGGCCAACATTTTGGGCGTGCGTAAGCCTAGTCTTAGGACTGAGCCTGCTACTAACACTCTGTGCAGAGGCCAAATACTGGGATGGACGGGACTGATACGTGTCGACAACATATCCTATACGTGGATGGGCGCCCCAGCGCCATTACCCACAGTTGTGAATCAGACCTCTTTTGAGTACACCTCGACAAGGAGTAGTTTCGTCATGGACGTTGCCGGCGTCTTAGAGATGAACGTTACGTTCCTCTCATCCATCACTCCCACAGATCTGATGCGGCAGTCATTAATATTCTCCTACGTTGATGTCTCAGTGACTGCCACTGACGGAGCTACCCATGATGTACAGCTGTACACGGACATCACAGCCGGTAGGCCTTTAGGCTCACCCGTTCTTGGTGCTCGCTTTGCTGACCATGCTGCTTGATAGAATGGGTCTCTGGCGATAGAACGGCTATTGCTGAGTGGGAGTATGGCGTTACGTCAAATGACAGCTCTACAACAAGAAAACGTAATTTCTTCGATTCATTTGCACCGTTGTTGGACCGCAGGGAGTACACCAACGTGACCACTTCGACGAAGGCTACGGCGACAGGGGGCATCGCCTACCATAAAATTTACAGACAAACACAACTACTTTGGTCCGAGACCGATGATCAGACGGATTACGGCAATTGGTATTGGGCAACAGACAATGTCGAAGGATTGACTTTTCAGTCGGGCGCGGATACTGACGTTCGCTCAGCCTTCACCACTTCAGGCGCTCTTGCAAACACAAACGATACCAATTTTCGTGCAATCAATGATGATTATCCCACCTTCGCGTTCGCAGTGGATCTGGGCACCGTTGGTGCAACCACTGTTAGCACTATCTTCTCTCTTGGCTTGACCCAGGAGCAGGCAATTCAGTTCGATGGAGCGAGCGGTAACGTGAGCGTGCCATCCTTGTGGACAAGCTACTTTTCAACTGAGCTCGATGCGGTAAGTCAAGTTGTCTATTCATGACGAATTAGCACTGAACTTTACGTTAGCTGGCCTTTTTCCACACTGATTTTGCTACTGCCTCTGGCCTGGCAACTACCTTTGATAACCAAGTCTCAGATGATGGGATGGCTGCCGGCGGTGCTGACTTTGTGACGATTGCTTCACTCACAGCCCGGCAAGCCTTTGGTGGGACTCAGTTGTGCGGAACGACAGCTGCACCATATCTTTTCCTCAAGGAGATCAGTTCAGACGGGAATGTCCAGACAGTTGGTAGGCAATTCTTCCTCATTCATGCTGTCTTATAGGTCGTTACACATGTCTCGCGACTCAGTACTCCTCCCGAAAGAGTGATGCTGACCGGGAAATCATCAAGATGTCTGCTACCCCTTTCATCCCATTTTGATCTACACCAATCCGACACTACTCAAGTATCTCTTGGATCCGCTTTTCATCAACCAAGAGGCTGGTCAATATCCTAACATGTATTCAATGCACGACCTTGGTTCCAGCTATCCTAACGCAACTGGTCATGTTGCTGGAAATGACGAGAAGCAACCACTGGAGGAGTGCGGGAACATGCTCATCATGACTCTGGCGTACGCTCAGAGGGCCAACGATACCGCATATCTTAGCCAGCATTATCCTATACTTGACCAGTGGACTCAGTATCTCATCGAGGAAGCCTTAATTCCGGCCGATCAGATCTCAACGGACGACTTTGCTGGAGCACTTGCGTACGTTTCTGCATTTCACATGAAATATACGACTGATACTGACTTGATGTTTCCAAAGGAACCAAACAAATCTGGCGCTCAAGGGCATCATAGGTATTGAAGCCATGGCTGTGATTGCGAACTTGACTGGCAACACAATCACGGGAGCGAATTACACATCAATAGCACATGATTATATCACGCAATGGCAGGTTCTAGGTATCGCCCATGATGCAGATCCTCCGCACACGACCCTTGCTTATGGGATGAATGATTCACATGGTATGCAGGATCCTAATATTTAAGTCGATCGATGCATAAGCTAAAGCTGCCTAAAGGGTTGCTGTACAACCTCTTTGGCGACCGGGAGCTCGGTCTGAACCTCGTTCCTCAATCCGTCTACGATATGCAGAGCGCATTCTACCCCACCGTGGAGGAAGAGTACGGTGTGCCGCTGGACACACGACATGACTACACGAAAGGTTGGTCAGATTTCCCACGTAAATCTACTCCGCTAAATGCGACTGATAGTTGATTGGGAGATGCTTGTGGCTGCAATCGCCTCAACGAATACATCGCAGATGTTGTTCAGCGATATTGCTAATTGGATCAACGAGACGCCGACTAATAGGGCTTTTACTGATCTGTATAACGCAACCGGCGGAGAGTGAGTCGTCTTCTGTTGTTTCGATGGTCTAAATGCTGACAATGTTTAATAGTTATGGACTCATTCCTAATCTCACATTCACTGCTCGTCCTGTAGTTGGTGGTGCATTTGGCCTATTGGCACTTCCCAAATAGCTCCTCAACACAATTGTTTACCTCCTTGTACGTAATTCCATAGCGATCTTAATCATGCATTCCATTGGATAATCGAGCATCCTTCCGTATCGCTCCACTCTAAAATACCTTACCGCCAGTGGATTAATGGAAGCACGTCTTCACCGACGGAAGTAGCGATCGAACCATTGTGGTTAGGATCCTCTCTTGACAGTCAGACTTGATGAGGAAAGAGCCTTTGCGCTCGCTTCCGTTCTCCAGCTTGGAAAGCTCATTTGTCCAGCTTCCAACTCCTCTTCTGTACTCTCATCGTCAACAAAATATTCCATACAAGATATCTCAGACGCAGAAACATTGCTAGTATTTGTATTGAATCAGGATCACACCACAGCACCCACTAACCAGAGCAATGCCTCCTCTCGACCTTCTAGACAGCGTCACGAGCGGCCATATGACGAACCCAAGCCCGGAGCGCGGACCCGCAACCAACTCACTCGATGGTCCAAGGGACGGCTACCCAGCATCTCGCGTCTCCCATGCATACGACCTTCCATACCGAGAACCTCCACAAAATGCAACACCATTCAACAACAGCTACCCTCCTCTTCCCCCTCCTCCTCCTCCTCCTCGTCCTCCTCCTCCTCCTCGTCCCTCACCACCCGCCTACCGTGCTACGCCTCCCCAACAACGTCGCACACGCTTTCCCCGGACTCTCGCTCACCGCACCTGGACAGCCCTCCTCCACTGGCTCCGCCTCGTCCATCTCGACATCCTTTTCATGCTCATCGCCCTCGCCATCACGCATATCATCATGAGGTTCTCGCACGTGGTTTTCCGCTGGAACCAGCGCTACTTCCCCATGACGTGGGATCCGGTGTCTGGACACTGGTATGGACCGGCCGAGCTCAGCTATCCGCACTCGCCGTTTATACTCGGTATACTGTTTACCGGGGTGCTGATACCGGTGGTGGGGGTGCTGGTGATTGTGGGCATGCAGACGTGGGTGATGAGTTTTTGGGATACGAATGCGGCTTTGTTCGGGTTGTTCAAAGGGTTGGTTATGATGTGAGTTTTGAGGTCTGAGCTGGGTAGCTGATACGATTGTTCTTCTCCTCTATCCTGTTTCTGTGTCTCTCTCGCGGGGCTGCGTGAGCATGGCTAGAAAGAACTATATTGCATACTGACACTGTGGTCAGGACTTTCATCCAAATCTTCCTCAAACAATGGATTGGTAAGAGCAATTGCTGGTATTTTTGTGTGTCATGGTCTGCGAGCTGACCCAAACCAGGTGGATTCCGCCCTTACTTCATCACAGTCTGCAACCCAGTCTTACAGCCTCCAAATATGACCGACCGGTTCCCATTCCGCAGATTCGTAACACCGGATTGCTGCAAACCCGAATCCCTAAAAGACTTACAGGTGTCGGCAATGCAGTCGTTCCCTAGTGGCCACACTTCAGAGTCGTTCTTTGTGGGGACATTTCTGGCTCTCTACCTGAACGCGAAGCTGAAGGCTTTCTCGGATTACCATACTAGCTTCTGGAAATGGCTTGCTGTGATGTTACCCCTCTTTGGATCGTGTCTTATCGCTGGGACCTTGGTTGTTGACAGGAATCATCATGTCCACGATATCCTCCTGTCCATTCCTTGGGGCGTCCTGGTTGCTTTTCTCGCTTACCGCAGCCATTATGCCTCCATCTTCGACTACCGCACGAATCACCTTCCACTTCCCTGGTCGGGCACCCGCAAAAGTCTTCGCCGCACAATCCCAGCACCAGAGACCAAGCGCGGTGACAACCTAGCAGCAGTTACATGGCCCAGGAAGCCCATTGAGCACAGCTTTGACGGCGAACGAGGACAAGCCACAGGACTTGGCCTAGACGGAGCGGCAGATCGGCTGAGGGGCCCAAGGAACATCAACAGAGGCAGGCTGAGGCAGAACATCTTTCCGCAGCCCACGCCGTCCATGCAGAATCGCAGTGGTGCTATCGTTCCGGATGGGCAGGGACAATTCGAGCTGAGGGACGTTGTGGACGTGGATCGTATGGAGCCAGATTTGGGTGCTGCTGGGCCGTCGACTGCTCGTGCCACTGGACGTCAGGTGGATTTGGAAGGGCAACGGCAGAGGAGACGGACGTTGGAGAGTGCTGAGGAGCTGGGTTGATGAGGTGCCTGGCAGAAGTGATGTCGCAAGTTTGGGAGCTAGGAGTATACGGTTCATCTTTGGGCATTGTGGTTCTTGGGTTTCATGGTCTGTGATTCGGCTTTGATTCTGGCTCGTGGTGAGCAAAGCTTTGAATTAATTGAAGAAGAGAACCTTCTGTATGCCAGCATAAGCAGGGGCTTTGCAGATTGTTTTAATTACTGCATCAAACGTGTGCTTAAAGGCCAACTGCTAAGACAGACTACCTCCTCTGCCTCTTTGAGCTCTTATTGCTGACGTGGCTTATGACGCTCGCACTACGTTTCCGTAGCCCTTCGCCCCTGGTGGTAGGAGCCGCGCTTGCTGGCGAAGAAGCTCCGTCGTCCTCGACCTCCTCATTCGCATCCGCATTGTCATCATTATTGTCCGCGTCCACCTCCGCTTCCGCTTCTGCCTCATCCGGCATCTCCTCATCTTCATCGTCCTCTCCCTCCTCCTCCTCCTCCTCCTCGTCGTCGTCGTCTTGGTCCCCAGCGAAGTTCTCGTCGACTTCAGCGTCTTCCTCTTCGTCCTTGTTGCTTCCTTTGGCACTGACCTCTTCATCGCTGTCCTCCTTCTCTTCTTCCTTCCCCTCGGCATTTTGGTCGTCTTCGTCTTCGTCTTCGTCATCATCCTCGGCCTCGTCGTCATCCTCGGCTTCAGCTTTCCTCCTACGTTCAGCCTGCTCATCAATCTCTTTCGTGTCCTCATCCTCCTCCTCATTCTCCACCGTTTGACTAGGCTCCTCTTCCTTGACCTCCTCACCCCGATCCTTAGCTTCTTGCTGCTCCTTCTGCGCCTGCCACACCTTGATCTCCCCGTCCAATTTCTCACTCAATTTCCTCACTTCGAGCAAAGTCTTGATGCTCTCAATCAGTTTCTCATACTCCGTAACCACCTTGGCCGTCGGCATGGTCAACCGTTGCGGTATTTTCAACTCTGTCAACGCTGCACCTATCCTGCTAGTTTGAACACCAGATTTCGCTTGACCGGCTTTAGTGATGCGCTCGTGCCGGAATTGCACGCCGCCTGTAAGACGCTCGTTGGGGTGGCTGACGCCATATTTCTGCTCCTCACGGGCACTGAGCTGGCGTGGTCCTCCTTGTCCGAATGAAAAGCGCTTGTCTAAACCACCGCCTATTGAATGGCGTTGGCCTCTATCCATACCGGACGGTCCGCCTGGAAAGTCGCCTTCTGCCCCCATGGCTGAGCGGCGTTTCTCTTTCTTCTCGAGCTCTTTGTTTTTGTTTTGGGTGAGGAGGTTCTGCATTAGTTGTGTGAGACCTTGGCTGGATTGATACATGGCCGTGCTATGGGTTTGCGGTGCGCCTGGCGGGGTTCCGAGGCGATCGTAGAGGGCTTTGCGCTCGTTGAATAGTTTTTCTTGGTTGAGGACGATTCTTGAGAGCTCTTTGAGCAGCATCTCTTCCTCGTACTTTTCCTCGTCTGTTCGGTTCATGAGCTGTTCGGCGTACATCTTCCGTTTTCTCTCTTGATTAGGGTCGTATTTCGTCATCTTCTCGTGAGCGTCGAATTCGGATGATGACATGCTCGATAGGGGATTATGTAGGACCATAGATTTCGCTGCGACGTCGTAGTATCGGGCTTTCATATCTTCCTGAGTTCTTGGCTTGGCCTGCAGCGTAACGGCCATGGAGTCCTCGTTCTCTTTGGGCTGTTGATTGGGCTGATATTCGTATCTATCCGTAATCACGATCCACCGAAGATCGAAGTCCGTAGCCAAGTCGATCAAGTAATCTGTCTCTTCCTTGCTCCAATCGTCATTCTTCAAATGTGTCTCGTATTGCTCATCCGTGTACTGAGGCTTGTCGACCTTCACATTGAACTTTGCCCAGTGTGAATCAGATAGCGTAGTTGCTGCCTTTTCGTCCTGCTCCATCTCTGATGCGGCATTCGAATCTGCCGGCGTAACAGGCAATGCAGCTGCATTAGAAACGTCGCCCTTCCGCCTCCAATGTCGAAGTATAAGACCATCTTTCCGAGCAGAGTTTCCAAAAGGTGTCTCTTCCCAGGGACGAGGCTTGAATGGCAGCTTTGGCTTCTCCTTGAATTTGGGGGCGACGATTGATATTGGTGGTGCTCCTTCATATTTGAGATCGAGGACTTCTCTGCTCATTCCAGCTACGAAAGTCAGCACTCCGTTCAATTAGCTGGGAAGCGATAACACTTACTTGGACCTCTGACCTTTGGTTTCTGCACTTTTGGTGTTGCCGGCTTGGGTGGGCCTGCGCTGGGCAGCCCCAGCACATCGCGCGCATCTGAGCCCATCATCTTGACGCCTATGGGCTCTTGGAGCGGACCCGATCAGAATGCAACAACCTCAATAGCTTTCCATAGATTTATATTCATCACCAGGTCCTCAAAGCTACAGATTAAGAGCGAAAGTGATTGTGTTGATGCATTGGTGAATCTCCGCCAGGGAAGCCTGCGGCGGAGGACCCCTGCCCAAAAATATTCGCGGCTTCAACTTCTCTCGTAAAAGGAGTCTTGTGTTCAATCCCGTTCACTTTTTGACACCAACCATGCAGACTGCACAGCGAGGGCCATTGAGTCTGGTGCCCTCTCTACTTCTAGTCCTTGTGTTCAATCTCATACTACCAACACAAGCCCTCTACTTCTACCTGGACGGTGCCTCCGCAAGCCCAAAATGCTTCTACGAAGAGCTCCCTAAGGACACTCTGGTCGTCGGTAAGCACCATTTCTCCTGTATCATCCATTCTCCTTGCCAACCCATGGAACACTAGGCCACTACAGCGCCCTCGAGTCTCAAAATAACGTCTTCACCACGAACCCCGACCTCTCCATCACCGTCACCGTCGACGAAGTCTTCGACAACGACCACCGCGTCGTCAACACCAAAGGATCCCACACCGGCAAGTTCACCTTCAGCGCCGCCGACGCTGGCGAGCACCGCATCTGCTTCACGCCCACCGGGGCCTCGCAGGGTGGGTGGTTGAGCCAGGGACAGGGCCATGGACAGGTGAGGTTGACGCTGGATCTGGCGATTGGGGAGACGAGCGCGATCGAGAGCACGGATAAGGGGAAGTTGAGTGAGATTGCGCAGAAGGTTAGGGATTTGAATGGGAGGCTGCAGGACATCAGGCGGGAGCAGGTTTTCCAGAGGGTGAGTGGCAGTCTCGAGGGTGCTAGAACCGGTGAGAGGGTTTGCTAATGCGGTTGATGTAGGAACGAGAAGCGGAGTTCAGAGATCAGTCAGAATCTACGAATGCGAGGGTGGTGAGGTGGACTCTACTACAGCTGATCGTCTTGGGCGTCACTTGTGCTTGGCAGCTATCGCACCTTCGCGCGTTCTTCATCAAGCAGAAACTCACATAAAGTTGCCAGACAGTCTTTCGGAGCGCTTCTGGTGGTGGGCAATATATATTTTGCCGGAAGGTTATTGCATTGCACCAGACCTGTGGTCCGTGGTAGGCCGTATCAGGAAGCCTTTCTTCCATTGCATCCACACCAGATCTCACGGTGCAGGGAGAAGCGCATTTGATTTCGTACATTATTTACGCGACCATTGAAGCTACTGGCGCTGCTGATAAAGCCATGTCTCTTATACCTACTAGAAGTATGACCAACTGCTCTGCCGGAACTGACAAAACCATGCTCAAGCAAATAGGGTATATCGTATAAAGCAAGTCCAGCAACATCTCATACGCTTCCAACCATCTGATGCAACGTAATGTATACCAGGGCCAAATATACTCAGCAGTAACTAGTTCTTCTGTCCCCCCACATGAAATGTAACATCATTCGTCTGCAACTCGTCGACATCCATGTCATCTCCGTCAATTTGCTCCAGTCGTTGCATACCCGCTCGTGACTCTCGGCCACGGCTGAAGAGCACACTGCTTGGTCGTGTAACCAAAGATCGTTTGCTGGCAATTGCATGAGCCCAGGGTCTCTTTGCTTCGTCCTCGCCCGTCCCTTCAGGAAATTTTCCTTTGCTGAGGTCAAAGATGCTCATACCTTTCCTCTTGCTCGGATTCCGGCTAGGCTTCGCAACTACGGCGTTCGTACTCTCAAGCGAAAGGAGACCTCGATCATCCTCTGTGGCTAAATGACTGATCCCAGCTGCTAGTCCTCCCTCATCCTTTGAAGAAATTGAGTCTGTCTTCAATTTCTTCGTTACTGGTGCCACTTGTGAGCGGAGATCTTTCGTGGCTCCCTTCCTTTTCACGCTTGTGCTTCCTTCCGAGGCTCTCCTTTTAGGAGATTGGGCCTCTGAGGAAGCATCCTCGCTTTGGCCCTCGAAGCTAAACTCTAAGATGGATGGACTCCGTTGCAGCGCACCGGCGGCCGTGTTATTTCCATTCATTGGTGGCTGAGGTTCGAGGCGAATCCGTGGTGTTGAGTAGCCGACAGGACTACTCGAGAAATACTCCGTATCGGAATGCTGAGCTAGCCCCGAGATCATGTTAGAGAACCTGGATGTAGATTTAGGGACAGTCAAGTGCTGATCAGACTGCCCAGAAGGACTGTCCACCTGTTCTACGACTGGCACCGGTGCACGTACGGCCTTGCCTTTGTGCTTGCGTCTGCTGAAGTCGAAGTCAAAGCCAGAATAGTCCTCAGGGGATAGATGGCCGTCTTCGTCATCCGCTTCTGAGAAAGGATTATCCGATTCAGAGTGTTGGCTTCTGGATCTCATGCTCTCATAGACTGGTAACGGCTTGCGTGGAATATTACCATCGCCCGTCAGTTTTCGTATCTTAGGATTGCTTAGGTTTTCGCCTTCAGCAATGCGTCGATCGAGCCTTCCTCGGGTCAACTCTTCTTGCGATTCATACTGCGGAGGAGGCTCCCAGCCACCGCTGGAGCTCCTCTCAATAGATTCCATTCTCCTCGAATTGAAGGGCTTGTCGTTGCTACTGCTGCTGCTACTCAGTCGTTCCTTGATTGCACGAGTGGCTTTGACGAATGCCTTCTTGCCCTTTTCTAGAGGGGACAGCTTGGCCGATTCGGCGGCGTAAATGGCGGCCTTTTGCTTAGTCTGTGACTCCTGAGCGGCGGCTTGTTGCATGAGATTTGAGATTTTTTTGCTAAAATTCGTAGCATCTGCTGTACTTGGCTGAGTACCGAATGTGCTTTGGCTAGTATGACTGGTGGCAGGTCTGCTAGGAGACGGACCTGCGGGGCTCGACTCTGGCTGTACCATTATTGGAGAAGAGATCTTGGATTTGGTGGCTACCTTGCCAGGGTCGGAGGCCTTCATGTTGGTTGTCTTTTTGGCGAGAGGTGGTCTATTCTGCCAGTGTAGTCTCTGCTCAGCAAAAGGGTCTCTTGGTATTGGCGGAAGTGGCTTGTCCGAATCGTCTGGGACTGTCTTTGTAGATCTGCTGGATTTTGGACGAAGGATGTCCGTCGTGCTCATTGCGGCAAGACTATGTAGTGAGGGAAGACGGACCGGCTCGTGGGGTACGGTGTTTAGAAGTTCATTCCCAGCAAGCTCATCAATGCTGCTTTCGTCATCTTGCGCCCGGCTGCGTGATCTCTGCATCTTCGACTTCGCCCTTTCGAGGCGTGCGTAGGCTGACAAACGGAGATGGATTAGATCTGCATATTTGTACGTTTTGGGATGTACTCACTCGAGCGCTGCTGCTGCTTAGTCTCTTTCTCTGGCTTGTCATCTTGGAAGACGGTGAAGGAGGAAAGGAGGCCTTTCTTTCTCTTGCCGTATGTTGCCATTGAAGCTTTGTGGAGCTTAAGGTGGACAGTCACTTCAATAAAGTTGTAACCCAAGTTGGTAAAATTGAACTATCGCTAATGCCTGGAACTGCAGTATTGAGGTCACATAGTCAAAAGGAGGAGGGGATTTTTCTTATGAGATTCAGTAGATAGCAATGACCAGAGTGCCTTCCCTTGCAAATGCTGTGATGCACATTGTATATATTTGAGGGAATGCTGCTTCTCTATCGGAAATTTAAGTTGAACATAATGAAGGTCCGGATCCGTACCCACCTAATCTTGACTGTTTGCTTGCTTTTAAGTTGACATATCTCTGTCGCCTTTTTGGCGTTTGTCTAACAGGATTGAAGGCGCAACAGCACAAATACATGCAAACTACGAAATAGAATGATTCCCAAGGATCCAGAGCTTGATGGTGGACTTTTCAATTACTCGCAATTCTCCACTCCGCTCGATAGCCCAGTAATGAACCCCGGCCCTCCATACCAAAGCCGGGGTCTTGAGACGGAGCTCGAAAAGTGATGGTCTTCAAAGCATACTGTCATGAAGGGAGCCTTTTATTAGACGACAGAGTTGATCACCGAAATGTAGTATCATTGGATGAATTCGCCGTCTCTCATTTAGCGTCCAATAAGTTGCTAGTCTTTCGATGATATAGACAGCGATTAAACATTGGGTGTCGGAAAGGTGAAAGATGCTGGACGAGTGGAAAAGAAGCCGGCGATCATTACTGTCTACGCGAGGATCGAAGGAGCTTTCTCCGGCCCGAGCGGCCAATCAGAGTTAGCTTATTCTAAACATACCCTGAAGGATGACGATTTTGGAAGCGACGAAGCCTCGTCCGCAAGTACAGATAATCAATTGTAAGCTTACTGCCCATCGAAATCACTCGCCAGACATAAAATCTTGCACATCTACAACTAGTTTCCAAGGCCATTTACCACATCTTCACATTTCTGCCATTGTCCAAAAGTGCATCTGAGTCGATGTAGTTACAGTCGCCACTATTCCCGTCCTATACGCCCTACGGAAGAGCCTCTGTCAGCATTGAAAGGCGGCCTGAGGAGACGATTTTGTACATCTATCCAACAGCTTCCTTAGAATACAACCAACACAATGTCGTTCTCTTCGCTGGTCTCAGACCTGGCGTTTCGGGACAACAATCCCAACGACCAAGCTTCACGCGCCTCGAGACCGTCCGCAAGATCAATCGCAGGTTCATACGCCAAATCGTACGCAAGTACGGCGGCAACGAGCGTCAGCATTTCGGGCGACATCTCGAGTCAACTCCATGGAGGTTATAGCCATCCGCTCACACGGTCCTGGCAGGCCGAGAGACAATTAACGAAGGTACTAGGGCATTTTGCCTTGTGTACCACGCTTTGCTAATATGCCCAGTCAATGCTCATCTACCCCCTCTTCATATCCGACCAAGCTGAAGAAGAGACCCTCATTCCCTCCCTTCCCAACCAACACCGCCGCGGCATCAACAAACTCATCCCTCACCTCGAGCCTCTTGTACGGAAAGGCCTCCGTTCCGTAATCCTCTTCGGTGTCCCTATCGCGCCAAACGTTAAAGATGCCCTCGGTACCGCAGCCGACGACCCCCAAGGTCCAGTCATTCAATCCATCCGTCTCCTCCGCGCCCGCTTTCCCACTCTCTTCATCGTCGCCGACGTCTGCCTCTGCGAGTACACCTCCCACGGCCACTGCGGTATCCTGCGCGACGACGGTAGTCTCAACAACAGTCTCTCCGTCGACCGCATAAGCGATGTGGCCATGGCATACGCAGAAGCAGGCGCCCATTGTGTGGCACCATCAGACATGAACGATGGTCGTATCCGGGCTATAAAGCTCAAGCTCATCGAGGCCGGCATAGCGCACAAAGTTGTCCTCATGTCCTACTCTGCCAAGTTTTCAGGCTGTCTCTACGGTCCTTTCCGAGACGCAGCGGGTTCCTGCCCTTCCTTTGGCGACCGCAAATGCTATCAATTACCGCCGGGAGGTCGAGGTCTGGCTCGGCGGGCGATACATCGCGATATCCAAGAAGGTGCTGATATCATTATGGTGAAGCCTGCGAGTTCGTATCTCGACATCATTAGCGACGCAAAGGAGATAGGAAAGGATATGCCGATCGCGGCGTATCAGGTTAGTGGGGAATTTGCTATGATTCACGCAGCGGCAGCTGCAGGGGTGTTTGATATCAAAACAATGGCATTTGAAAGTACGGAGGGCATATTGAGGGCAGGGGCAACCATTGTGGTGTCTTATTTTACGCCGCAATTTTTGGATTGGCTGTCTAGTTGATAGGAACGATGCACGTTTGAGCATTTTCACAAAAACCAGGTATTGATCTGCACGCTGAGCGTTCGGGCTTTACATCGTATGCGCAGAATTGATGAGCTATATAGCGATATTTATTGCCATTCGAGTATCTCAAATGTACTGATTGATGCGCTAGCTGCTGCTTTCGTCCGAAGTGTTTGGGGATTTTGCGTCTTCCCAGTCTCACATTCATGTCACCACACATGATGAGTCTCCAGCTAATCAAGTAACGACAGGACGGTCTCCAAACACTACCGCACAAATGCGACAGCATCTGTCTCCGAGTAGCCCCAAAATTATCCGAAGGTAGGACACATCGAGCCATTCTGTGTATATTGTGAAGGACAGACTCTCACGGAAAGCCCACTCTACCTGCCAGTAGACGCTCCACGACCGGATCTGCGCCACCGATGAAAGGAGGGCTTTGGAGGCTTTCCAACCTCCAGGTTGCCATCCTGAATCGCAGTCTCGCTGATGTCGACCGCTAGTGCACAGGTAAGTTCAGAAGGAAAGAGGTGCTGCTATTCTCAGGACGTACCACCGGATCCAGTATGTGGCTTTCCCGGTAGAGACACTATGGTCCCAGAGCAATCCTTCTCTCCCTCGGCGTGTTCGTGAAATGCACACAGATCCTTTTTGAAGGGAGCATCATTCAGGTTCATACCCTTAGTTTGAGCGTTGTTACCAGACTTCGCCAGTTCCATAGTCACATCAAACAGGAATTCTGGGCACTCGAGGAAAACTTCTGTTGCTTTACCTGCTACCCAGATCCAGAGTGTGGGTTTGGCGGTAAACATAGCCGCGAGAAGTCTGCGTAAGGGAGAGCCGGCTGTTGTGTTCGCATAGGCATGTGCGATACATCCGACGACGACCACTGGAGATGAATAGTTGGACGCTATGACGTCGATAGCCTTATTCCGCAGTAGAGACATATCATACTTATCGCCGAAGATAAAGGCATCGACGAGCTGATCTGGGTCGCAGGCAGCATCCTTGCCGCCCACTGTCTGCGTGAGCTCATTAGTATAGAGCCAGGTGTGCATGATCTCAAAGGTTCGGGATGATTCCTTGGGAAGCACGACGACGCCATTCACTGCCTCGCTGAAGGATCCATTGAATGCTGCGTTGAAGTACTTCGAATACTTGCTGATTAGCCCTTTGTGGACCCCGAAGCGTACTTTGTACGGACCGACATCCACGTGCACGTATTCTTTGAAAAGTGACCTATATTACACCAGAGTCAGATATGAAATGTGTATGCAAGACGTTTCCATGGTAGCGTAGACCGTACCGTATAGGAGAAGTCTGTGCCTGCGATTGTGATTGCGCTGTTGGGTCTCCCTTGCTCTCGAAAGTAGCCTGCGGTGAGGACTTCGCAGCTTCTTCCTCTCCTGCACCTTTCTTCTCCTTCTCAAGCAGTGGTGTACTCGCGATACTCATAGGACTCGTAGCGAAGCAGTCCTCTGGTATCTGGTCGCCAAATATTGAAGTATCGGTAGACAAAGGCTTGACTTGAGAGCTCGTTGGTCTGGAGAAGTCGTCGCTCCCATCAGACATGGAAGGTTGGCGATCGAGAGCCATGGTGGCGGTGACAGGTATCTGTTTGGGTAACGATGTGATGATTCGACGGGACTCGGATGGAGGTGTAGGCTTCAGCCTTCTATCTCCCCCAAATGGTGTCGCAAAGTCTTGTCACCTATTCAAGGAGAACAGCGAAGACTTATTGTGTTTACGAACATTGACCTGACAACTCAAACTGCTTGGAGGGATGGAAGGTTTTGGAAAGGGTGGAAGCAAATTATTGCAGATGTTTATGACATTTGATGTGTGTGACTTCTTATGCAACGCTGACCAGATCTCACTCTGCAAAGGCAAGGAATCCTCCTCATTTAGTGAGTAGCAAGATGTCAAAGTCCCTGGTTGTATCACATTGAAGCCTGCCTGTGGCCGACTATCTGGGTTACCAGTACTACTGTGGATAGGACAGTTGAACAACAGGGGCTTAGAGTAGCAGGCAAGGTGCCAGAACAAGTGGCAGTCGGAATGGTACTAATGCTCAACATTTGACAAGAGCAGCAGCAACAAGGAGGTTTTTGCGACGTACAGCGCTCCTTCTCGAGCGCATTTGATCTCGAACGACACAATATTCTGGACGGGTGCCCTAAAGTCGTCGTTGAAAATAAGAGGTTTTCAGACATGGTCTCAGAATGCCACTTTTGTTGCAGGGTTACTGAATACTGAGACAGTCTCTGGCTTCACTAGCCAATTGTAACTTACTTCGCATCAGTGTACGATGTGTCCAGGACACATTGTTTCTTCTAACAATCAGGGGTACGTAAATTCCCAGTGCCAAGCAATCCAGAGGGTTTTGCATACACTAAATTGAGCAACTTTCAGGTAGGCAAAATCGACGGGTATGAACTGGCAACTGCTGCTATCTTCGATTGACCTCTCTATGGACTCTGTATAAGTAAGAGATCAGTCTTATGCAAAGGACTCCAAGATATAACCGCGCAAGGAGGATTTGGATTCGACTTCTCAGACTGCAAATGCCAAACATGAAGATCCTGAAATGCCCGTTGTGCACGTCATGCCATTGTTGACGTAGTTGCGACGGACACAATTCCCTAAAGTATTTATTGTGACACTGAGACATTATTTTTCCCTTTCATTTTTCCAATCAGAAGACTTCAAAGACTCATATCTCTCCAAATTTAGATATAGAAATTCTATAATTCATCATGGACTCAGTGAAGAATGCTGCCAAAGCGGCCACAGGCCAGGACTCCCAGTTCACCTCTGGTAAGACGTCTATCACCACACAAGGCCTTGCAGCATACATTAACCCTCTCAACCAGGCCATCAAGTCCCCATTCAGGACATGAGCCAGCCAAGCCAGCAGAGTGACATGAAAGGACCCGATCCCGTAAATACGGAAGTACCCACCGAAGATGGCGGCTACCAGACTTATCGCGCAGCCGGCAAGCTGAAGGGCAAGAAAGCCATCATCACAGGTGGAGACTCTGGCATCGGACGTGCCATTGCCATCCTTTACGCTATGGAAGGTGCGGATAGCATGATCGCCTATCTACCCGACGAACAAAAGGATGCCGAAGAGACCAAGGAAGAGGTGGAGAAGCACGGAGGGAAATGCTATCTGTTCCCCACAGACCTCACCAAGAGGGAGAACTGCGCAGAGCTCGTTAAGAAGGCCGTCTCGGAAATGGGCACCATCAACATTCTCGTGAACAATGCCGCATATCAGAATATGATCTCTTCCATCAGTGAGCTTTCAGAGCAAGTCTTCCCGCCATCCTCTGCATAACGACGTCCATGCTAACGCAACCCACAGAGAGCAGTGGCTGAAGGCCTTCGACACCAACATCCACCCCTACTTCTACCTCTCCAAGTATGCCCTCGAGCACATGAAGAGCGGCGACACCGTGTGCAACTGCGCTTCGGTCAACGCATACATCGGACGCCCTGACTTGCTCGACTACACCTCCACCAAAGGCGCCATTATATCCTTCACACGTGGACTGCATAACCAACAGATCGCTCACGGTATCCGTGTCAATGCTGTCTGCCCTGGGCCCGTCTGGACTCCACTGATCCCCTCAACCATGACGAAAGAGGCACAGGATCAACTCAGCGCAACACCCATGGGTCGTCCAGCACAGCCGTCGGAGATTGCAACCTGCTTTGTCTTCTTGGCTAGCCAGGACAGCAGTATGATTTCCGGGCAGAGTTTGCATCCTAACGGCGGCGTCGTGGTTAACGGCTAAGCGATCTGTGGCTGGAGATGGAAAGCAGAGCAGCGTTGTGAGGCGTATCTGATGAACAATACAAGTAGATATGGTACACACAAAAGCCCGTTGATATGGACTTGCAAATCGTTCCTCATGCTACTAATAATGCTGACCTTTGATGATATGCATGAATTTTCACTTGGCTACAGCATCACACCCGTCTCTACGCATCTGGTTCACCTCCTGACGGTGGAGAGTTTTGATTTCTTATGAAAGCTTGAGCTAGAGCAAGAGCTATCGACACTCCCATCTCTTAAAGGCACATACTGAATGGAGTAGCTAGAATAAAATGCTGTGTTGGCGCCAACGCCTTGCTCGACGCCTGCAATTCCTGTCTGGTACTACGGTCTGAAGCACATTTCTAACAAAATGGCCTGACCTCTGCGCCTCGCACCAGAGGATGCGCCAATGAGTATGAAAGTAATTTTCCGAGCCATTTTTGGTATTGATGAAAGCCAGAGGGGCCAAAAGCGAGCCTCCGATCCGGGCTTCGAGGATAAGGAAACATGAACATGAAAGCATGGAGGGTGACGGAGTTTTCGCCTGCTTGTGATCCATTGTCCGTCAAAATCTCAGTCGTCTTTCGGTATTATAGAAACATCAAGATGTCAAGGCTAGCGTTCCACTTGGGTCTCGAAGACAGTGCATGATAGATTTGAGACACCACACACAACAGTCCGCGAGATCGGAGATCACTGGCCGTCAGCGTTCCCGTCGTAAATGCCTCGGCTCACTTTGGCAGGATTGCCTGCTACTACTGTGAATCTTGGGACATCCTATTTCTTCGTCAGTCTCTAATTGCGTGCTATGTGTCAGTAGTAGGTTCTGTCTCACCTGATGTAGTAAACTTCCGGCGCCAACAGTACTGCTCTTACCAACCCTCACGCCAGCCAGGATGGTCACATTGCTTCCAATCCAGCAATCCTCCTCAATCACTATGTTTCTACCCAAGGCTGCCCCACCGCTCCCATTGCGCCTCCTCGGATCAATAGGATAGGTAGCACACACAAGCTTCACATTAGGACTAAAGATGCATCTCGCTCCAATGGTGACCGAGCAAGTATCAGAGATGCGACAATCAGCACCAATGAGCACGTCATCGCCCACGGTGATATTGTAACCGTAGTCGCAGTTGAAAGGCGCCTCTACAACAACACGCTCACCCACGCTACCGAAAGGCAGTTCCATCTGTGGAGGCGGGACTTCGCCGTTGGTACCAGGTGGCTCCGGGGTTGGGCGCAAGCTGATGATTTGACGGAAGAGGCGGCAGCGCTCTTCGGGGCTGGCACCATGGGAGGGATTGGTAGCGTTATTGAAACGCCAGATGGCGGCAATGCAGCGCTCGCGGTCCTCGGTGAGGGCAGGGGTCAACGGTAAGTAGTACAGCCCCTTCAGCATCTTCTCTCGCTCGGTATATTGCTCGTTTCGACGTGATGGAGATGGACGGATAGCGGCTGAGTGTGTTGTAGCTGCTTGTGCAATGGCTTGCACGTTGTTTTGGTTAGGTGGAGTGTTATTGTGATTCGGTGGGTGAGGTGCTTGGGAGTATTGCGATGCTGAGGAGTTGGTCCGATGCACAGAAGCTGGCGGATGCATTGAACTCTGCTCTTGGGGATCAGGCATCTCGTACACGGAACCACGGTGGCCGTTCTGATCATATTTGGACATAGATGGAGGATGGCTTGGGTATGGTCGTGGAGCTTTGGCCCATGCAGACTTTTGTGGGTCCGGAGGACTTTGCCTCCCATAGACCTGGTCACGATCATTGTCAACATCGATTGGTTTGACTCGATCACCGTCGTACGATCTTTGCATATGCTGAGACGGCGGGCCTGGGTAATCCGGGCTGGTCTCCTGGTAGCGAGTGGTAGGTGGGTATGGAGCACGAGAAGGAGTCCCCTGGGGCGGGTAGCCGTTCTTTGATTGGAGAGGAATGGGTTGTTTGGCGTTGGTTGGTTTCTGCCACGTATTTCGCATGCTGTATCCTTCGCAGACAAATCCTCCGCGCAAGCAGTTATTACCTATCACTTGTGAGTAAAAAGATCTCAACGTGAGCAATGATCCGAGAATTGAGCTTACATTCTGGATGTTGTTCATCACACTTCTTCTTTCTCCGTCTACAGGTCATGCATCCTGTTTTGGTACGATTGCTGAAAACTCTCTTTCTACGCTTGCGATCTAGGTCTGCAGAGCTACGGCTTGCACCGTAATCCCCGTATTGTCCGTGCTCATCATCGTCTTCTGGAGTTCCATAAGTGTCACGAGGAGGCATTGAATCGTAGCTTCGATTGTGTTGTCGCAGGGAATCAGCCATCTGTTGGTCTGAATAGTATGGTCTGGGTTGACCTGGAGCAATAGAAGGGTCGACAGGATGATCGTAGTCATTCCTCACATGCTGGTGTCGCTCCGGTCGCGGGTAAATATCAGGAGGGCTTTCTCGCATCTGCGGCGGTCCGTGGTACGCATCTGGAGGGGGCGGCGGATACGTTTCTGGGGGTGGAGGATATGTTTGGCGAGGGCTGTAGGCTGGCCGCTCCCGTGGAGCGCCGTTGTCCATGCTGTGCATGCGCTGACCGCCAGGACTGGGAGGAGGACCATGCATAGGGTACACGGTTTGGTGGTCGTACTCAGGATGGCGTGGGTGCTCTTCATCAAAGGATCGCTTTCGTTTTTGCACCTGGGGACTCATGATCCCATTAGGTTGCTGATTACTCGGAGTCCTGGAATGATTTGGGTATTGCGCTCTTGGTCCGCTGGAGGTCTCAGTTCGTTGTGAAGCCGTTGAGGGTGGGCGGTCCAATGGGTGAGCATACACTGGACCTGGTGCTGGGCCTTGAGAATGTGTCGGAGCTTGAGGTTGAGCGGCAGCTGGAGCTGGTGACAGCCGTCTCTCTTGTCGCGGTGGCTCCGGTCCATTTGCTGGTCGATCCTGGCGTGGTAGAGCCGGAGATTGCGGAGGTTCATGCTGATTGTTTGGAAGAATTGGACGGTGAGTGGTGACTTCTGGGCCCTCCTTCTGAGGCTCATGGTCTGGCTTGGGCTTTGCTGGAGGAACCGGAGAGGTGCCGCCATTGACAGCAGTAAACGATGATCTAGGCTCAGCCAAGTGATCATTCTCGTGAGATCCCTGCCCCTCGCCGGCGCTGGGCTGGTTGGAAGTAACTGCTGCCATGATTCACCTCACACCCGCGAGTTTGTCGCTTACTGCGTGTGGTAGGCGCGAGGTTTCTTTCTTTTAACCTGCCAGCGCGGTGAGCAGGTATCGCGCCTTTAGACAAAATGTGATCTACATAAAGCAACGCAGATTAAGATACTCACTTCGAGTACGCCTTTGCTCAAGGTGTTTGAAGGCCGCGTGCGCGCGCTTGATGATGCGTCTACTGAAGACTAAGTCGAGGTGGATTGAGAGCCCCAATCCACAGAATTCGAAAGATGAGCTGGACGGGCAGCTTGGAGACAGGTGAAGCCGTCACCAAGGTGCGATCGTGTTGGAGGGAAGGAGTGAAAGAGAGGGGAGGGAGGGTTAGGAACACCGATCCGCCCTCGGTGCGCTAATGAGCCTGGCGTGAATTGTCGCGCGGTGTTAAGCTCCTATAAATTTAATTTTTCACACTTTCTTCACTCATCATTTCCTTTTTGAGAACTGCGAACCTTCCTAATTTTCACTGTATGAGGCAAAGAGACCCAGCGGCTTGGTTCAGCAGGATTGCAGCCGGAGTTGGGATGGAACGTTGAGTTTGGGAGGGCGGCTGTGCTTTAACGCAGTGAGCGATTGTGGAGCGGGGGAATTACTAGTTCGATTGCTAGGGGAAGATGCCGATCACGATGATTGGGTTTCAAGTTTCGAGGCTGCAGCCAAAAATAAGAAAAGACACACCACCCGCTCCTGATTGGATTCACCAACACCTCCCTCTTCAATGCTTTCACGGGCGCTTACACCTCATCAGCAGGATCCTACGCAAATACTATGGCCAAGAAGGTCACCCTATTTAACAAATATCTTTAGCGTGGCCATTATGCAGGCAGCAGGAGTCAGCTCGGCGGCAAGATGGCCAGCAGTCAGCACTCAGCACCAAGTTGCTTTGACCACTCGGCACGGGGCTAAAGATTTAGCGCTTCCTGAAGCTCGTAAAGTTTAAATTGACGAGGATCTGACGGCGCGATTGCATTGGTCACATGGAAGCCGCCGAGGCAACTCATGCACCCTCCTCGATCGGTGGAGAGTGAGGCCCACCATCATCTTGCAAGACGACTGCAACCGAAAGCTTGGCAGGCCGACTTCATCTCGACTTATACCGCAGTGCCAGAGACTTATTTTGGCAGCGCCGAGACCCAATCAGCGTCGGCAAAGTGTTGGCCAACAAAGCTGACACCTTTATGGATCGGGTCTCACCATCTACGTCCAATTTGGTGGGCATCGGCGGGAGCCGTGGCACAGTCTTAGTCTCACAATGATCCAGCTTACGCCACTATGCACAAAGAAACACACATGAGACTTGAGACCTTGAGACAGCCCCGCAATCTTGCAAGGTCGACGCCGCGCGTGTTTGCCGTGTTTGCCTCGGTCATCTTCAAGCCTCGCTGACCGACAACCCTGCAAAATCAAATGAAGAATCCTACAGTCTATGCCGATTTGCTGCTGACGACGGAGACAATAATGAATGGTGACGGGTAGGCGTGATAAGTGATGGCTATGCTCATCATCAGTGGTGATGATAGGACGGGACCAGCGGACCATAAGAGGAGAAACATGAGGAGAAAGTGTTATCCGGACTACAAGTATCGACCAACCAAAATCCTGCGATCGCGGCTCGTCCCCTCGGTAGTAAATTGAAATTCTGCAGATGAGGTCAGGAGGAGAAAGGACAGCCCAATTACAGGTATGAAACGGGACGTACATCTAGCCCCTTGTTGCTGTCATCATGCAGTAATCAGGCCAACCATTTCATGCAAGCTGGGGATTGCAGGAGCGGCGCTTGCCATTTACCGCCTAAAGTAAACCTTAAAATCACTTGGCACGCTAATGACATTGAACTCATGGCGGCGCCTCTAAGCGCTCCTTGTAACACCTTCGTCGACGTCTCTTAATGATAGCTCCAGCATCGCATCTCAACGTCTTACAGAGAGTAAAGAATGATGGGGAGTATGAAACTCGAGGTGATAACATCTCGAACCGCTTTTGAAAAAAGAACCTTCATGGCTGTTCGGAAGTCAACGGGCGAACACTTCTCGTTTCGAGCCTTAATCCTATTCCATCATTTTTATGTCTTGCAACAATGTTCGCAGGACGCCCAACCGCAACCGCGGGATAGTAAACATAGAATTGCGCAGTCAGCTTTCCGCTGTGTCGTACCCCACCGCTTTTCTGCCACGTCGCATGATAGATTCAGAAGATAAAGCATGAATAATTGTTTTCGAGGCCATTGAGATGGATTAGAAGGATGGAGACTGACTATACTGGTCTTTCGCGCGAATGACAAAGGGTTCAAAAGCTCGAGGCCATGTCAGAAATTCACATCGCATCCCAGCAGACCTTGGTAGTCGCCGCAGCATCTTTTGAGCTGATATACAAGGCCGCAGATACAGCTTGGAAATAACTGACGTTACTTGCATGATATACAATCCCTGACAATCATGCCTCAAGCTAGTCAAGTTCCTTTCACTCCACGCCTTCTGTTTCTTCTAGACCTCTCAAAAATGCATCAACTTCTTTCGGCTCTGTAATGCCCCAGACTCCTCCTCCTCTGATCGTATCCTGGCCCCTCATACCCACCTCCTTGCCCACTAGATTCCGTCCGACCTTTCCCGGTCCAATGCCCACCCAACGCCTCACTCCCTCCTCTTGGTCGAGCCACCGTATGCTGTCCCACCACCGGACAGTCTCCACACACTGCCTCGACAGCAGTTCCTTCAACTGACTGACACTGTTGAAGGGTCTGGCGCTCACGTTGCTGACGCATGGGAATAATGCCTGCTCGAAACCGATCTCTGTCTCGTCCAATAGGTCCCGCATCATCTTCGCCGCTGGCGCCATGATTTGAGAATGAAAAGGCGAGTCGGTCGCGAGCCTGACAGCCCTTGGATCGTGACCCCCGAATTGCCTCAAGTTCACCAAAAGCGCGTGGATCTTCTCAATGCTCCCGCTTAAAACGATCTGGTTTTTACTGTTGATGTTGGCAATGACCACCTGTTCGATCGGCGGCGTGTGGCTCGCTGAATCGGCCCTGCCGCCCTCACCGACCCCATGGCCTAGAAAATCGTGTATGGCTTCGATCAGACTCGACAGCCGGTCAGGTTCGCATACCAGTGCGACCATGCCATACTCCCCGCCTTCGGTGTTAGTGGCATCCCTACTGCATCTGGCCATGGCATCCGCCCTTCTGGTCACCATTCTCAAAGCATCCTCATATTTCAAATGCCGACTACTAACCAGCGCTGCAAACTCCCCAAGACTATGCCCCAAACACACATCCACTCTTTTCCCGGTATCGAAGCCGAACTCTTGCTCAAGGACTCGTAGTATCATTATTGAGGTAGCCATGATGGCGGGTTGAGCGTTTGGGGTGGCGGTGAGGGTGGAATTGGGCCCCTCTGCGATGATTTTGGAGAGCGGCGTGGAGAGGATGTGGTCCATTTCTTCGAGGAATGGACTGCAGGTTCGTGGGAAGGTGGAGACCCACGGAGTGGCCATTCCGATGCGCTGTACACCTTGGCCTGAGCAAGGAGCGGTTAGTGGTAGGATTTGGTGGAAGACATGGGGGATAATACCTGGGAAGAAGAGGGCAGTCTTGGGGCGAGTTGATGCGATTGTGGAACTCCATCTTGTGCAACTTGATTTGCACAGTGATACTATTATTCTATGTCGAATGCGAAGGGCGTTGTGTAGGCGTGGGGGACAACAGCTGCCCAGCCTATCCAGGCGGAATGTATGGATCAACTGCTTCATTTCGTAGGAGTACTGCACCAAGCCGAAAGGGCAAATTTGCTCCCTGCGCGTCAGCCACCATGTTGGTGTAGATGTCAAAATAGTGCCATATTCGTCTACTTTGAAGGGGTTGTCGTGAACGCGGGGAACTGTATTCCGGAGTCCTCAGAGTCTTGGCGTTGATTCTACGGCCGCTTCATGAGCCTGATAGGTGCGAGATTGCACGGAACGCGGCTGTAGAAAGCTTTCTCTAGAATTCAATGCCACGATATTTGGCATTTGCTTATGCACATCGCTAAACCTGCCAGATGACGCCAAACAAGCCCCCTTGAAACGAATGCATCCTTGTAGAAGCTATACTGTCGGAAAGGAGGTTCTCAATGAACTACTCATGATCCTCACTTTCGATACCACATGCGTGTAATCCCTGATGAAATGCAATGAGTTAGCGTTGACTGTTCAATGGACAAACCTTCGAGCATTGAAAGCATATTGGGGGAACAATGCTCGTTTGACGTTTCAAGGTCCAAAATATGAGATGAAGATAAATCCCGAAACCGGAAATACTTACTTGTATGTCTCATCTTCTTCTGTAATTGGAACATGCCGTACATCAATGCTTCGCTTGTTGGCGGGCATCCAGGGACGTAGATATCTACGGGCACAATTCGGTCACATCCTCTTGTAACACTGTAGCTGTAGTGATAATATCCCCCACCATTCGCGCAAGAACCCATACTGATCACCCATCTTGGATCCGGCATCTGATCATATACTTGACGTAGGGCAGGAGCCATCTTGTTGGTGAGGGTGCCAGCAACGATCATAACATCTGATTGTCGAGGCGAGGCACGGAATATTATACCTAGGCGATCTTGGTCGTAACGTGGTGTCGAAAGATGCATCATCTCTATAGCGCAGCAAGCGAGGCCGAATGTCATAGGCCACAGGGAGCCTTGGCGGGCCCAATTGGCAATTTGATCCATAGTTGTTCTGGAAAATGGAGACGGTTAGCAATGCCTTCAAACATTGTGACAAAGCGTGAGTGAACGAGACGTACAAGGCATATTGCATAGCACCCTCTTTCTTTTCTTGACTCGGCAGGGGAACTTCTCTTCGAGGCTTGCCAGTAACGCTGAGCGGCGGACCTTGTGCATCGCGTGATGGTGTGACCTCTGTAGTAGCAAACTTCGACGCTGTTGACGAAATAGTTGCTGATGGAGCTGCTCGCAGAGGAAGGAAGACAGATGCTGGTTTGGCTGTGAAGAAGCATAGGTCAGTCGCACGTGGCACTCATGAAGGCTTGCGCAGAGCATACCTCGTAGAGCCATAGAGGCCGCCAATCTAGTATTGCAAAGCATGATGAAGGTGGGCAATGGCAGACGTGCTACTAAGGAATAGATGAATGTATTGAGGTGTGGGGCAAAACTATTATTGAACAGGATCGAGAATGGTGATGTCGGATGGGCGCTAGCGTGACCAGCTAAATCGCTTTAGTGAACGCCTTAGATCTTTCTGTTTCTCTTTCACTTTCTCTTTCTCTGCGACTACAATCCTTTCATCGTCCTGCTCGGATATGTCTTTGCTGTAGTCGAGGTAGTCAAATCTGCCAGTCTGTTGCATCAAACCGAGGAGAGATTCGCAGAAAGGCTCTCCTCTTCGTCTTCGGGGTGGCGTTCCTCTCCTTGGCTGTTAGACTCTGAAGCTCGTGGGGATGACAACCAGCGTTTCAAGTCAGGCATTGATGTCTTTACCTTGAAATTGGTCTTTACAGACTGCCAAGCGGTCTGAACCTTGGAACTGGGCGAAGTTGAGCTTGAGGGTCCATTCGTGTCTGTTGAGTTTGTCGCTCGGGTTCCCTCGTCAGACGCGCCTGAGAAGCTCATGGCCCTTGTGAATGCCCTAGCGCTCGAGAGGCGAGTTCTAAACTCTTTGATATGTCTGAAATCTGATAATAATGATATCAAGAGAAGATTCAGTACTGGATTCTCAATTATGGTTGAAAAAGCGGCCTAGGTTGTACCTGCCAAATCTCGTACCACTCCTGACGCTTTCCCTTCCCTATGTATTAGTTTCGGTGCCTGCCAAAAAGCACACCTCCCACCATGCAACCATTCACTAATTTAAGACACTGCGCAATCCGCCTCTTCAACTCCACTGTTGATAGGAACCAGCCCTCTTCCTTCTACTTGAGTGTGCTTTATCTATTCTCACACATTAGAACCTGGAGTTCTTCTCCCATTCATCTACGGAACCGCATTCACTATCCATCAAGAAGAGAAGCCTCTCGAGCAATCCATGTAACCATGGCAGCTTAGCTCTGCTCGTCATCACTCTACGCTTGGCTAGTCGACACTTGATCGTCAAGCGTCCGATTTAAGAAACAGAATTTGCTTCATCTAAACACGAACACAGTACCCTGAATTGGCCGTCGAATACTTGCTTAGTGTCGCTTGCAACAGCGATAGAAAAATATGGACGGCTTGCAGCACTTGAAAGTGCCGAAGCCGAGAAATATCGTTGGTCAATGAGCAAAGGGAATGCACACATCAGTTCTGAGTTCTTCATGCATTCCTGAATTCTAGAACGTGCTCGACCCAATAAAGTCATCGTTCAGGCGTACCGATGATGCAGAGGCGGGGCGACTGAGGTACTGGTACGATGAGGTAGGGTCTGGTGATTTCTCACGGCGTCAATTCCGCATGGAAGATGTTGATAACCGGTTTGATTTACGGTGATGACCGAAGACCGAATTTCGACTGTCTCGGCCCATTCCACGTTGCTGTTGCCGCCGCATTCCAAAGATACCTCCCAAGCTGGATATAAAAGCAGCACTCCGCCAACTCTCCCTTCAATTCTGCCATCAGATCCTGCCTCACTCTCGAGCTTGAAAACTTCGCAAGTTCGCCTAAGAACTTCGATTACCGTTTTAGAATTCACCCATAGACCAAGCCATACCTTCCGCAAACCTGGTCCTCTTCCACCAAAGCAATCATGATGCCCTTTAAATTCATCGTGGCTGGTGCCATGATGTTCTTCTCTCTGGCTCTTGCATTACCTGAGCCAATACCAGTGGCTGTTTTTGAGGCCGTGCCTGCTGTTCTTCCTGAGGCGGCACCTGTGGCAGTGCGCGAAGCGAAAGAGTAAGAGCTCCGCTTTTCCGCCAGCATTGCTACTGTTTGTGTGCTAATCAACATCAGGCTCGTGAGTCCTCTCCAAGCTTGCACCCCTGCTGGAGGTAGGTTATCCGTTCTACATATTATCTCTACATCACCATCTTCCGCCGTGCTCCTGATGGTTTCTGATGTTGTCCTCTCTAGCGTCGTGCAAAGTAGCTACCCTCTCTTGTTGTTTGGGATATACTTGTGTGACTACGGGGGCTCTTTCAGGGACGTGCCAGCTTCTGATAAATCTGGCGGTGACGACGACCACCAAAGCGACGGCAAAGGCGACAGCGGTAGTGAAAGTGGCGTAGAGGCTAGGGAATGCAAACAGTTCTGGCGTTGCATTCTGTTGCCTGAGATAGCTAAAGGGCTTCTCTGTGTTGTTATGCGAGGATAGATCGTTTCTCAAGAATTCGATGCGTGAAGGAGGGTCTCCTTGCAAGTCAATAGAAGAAGCAATGAAAAAGAATTAAGGCGGTTATACCTCTAACCTAGCCATAGTCTAATAAAGCCCAGAAATGTGCCCCTACCCTATTAGCACTATAGCGCCCCAAACCCAAACCATTTGCTTTTCTTAGTCTCCAGCGGCCACCATGACGACTCCATCAATAGCCTGCATAGGCATAATAGGCAAACACGTACCTCTCCCACTCCCCTTCATTTCACCATCATCCAGCAATTGACAACCTCCACAGGATAACCCTCTCCACATCGCCCTCTTCCCCCCTCACATCAGCGCGCCGTCCGCGCACCTCGAATTCTCCTTCCTCCTCAACGCCTCCCTCGATATCTTCGATGCTTGTGCTCGAGACCGGAATCGCATCGATCAGGACCTCGGTATGCTGCAAGCAATTGACGAGCGATTGAGTATCTGGGGCTGGGAAACAGGGACGGGAACGAGATTTGCGGTTGTGGTTGATGCGTGGGGAAGAGGGGGGAATAGGGGGTTGAGGGGAGTGTCGGATGGGGATTTGAGGGGCGTGAGTTGCTACCCTTTGTCTCTGTCGAGAGAATGGGAAGGGAGGGGGGGTTGGTGGGGCTAGAAATGCTGATTTGTGGGGTATACTAGGCTTTTAAGGCGCTGCAAACAGCGTATGTACGGCTGTTGCAGAACCCGTTTTACGTGCCGGATGAACATACGCCTATGGCTGTTGCTAGTGGGAGAGGGAAAGGAGGGGAGATCACGAGTAAGAGGTTTATTGAGGAGGTAGAGAGGATTGGCGAGATTTGGAAGCCGGGCATGAGTGTAGTGTGAAGAGCTCAATGGGGCATGTGGTTTTGGGCTAAGGATGTGACCGATGTGTATGCTGGAGGCGCCGATGTGCTGCGTTGAGACGAGACGAAGCAGGGCGCTCTCAGTTCGACAGTTTATGAGGAAGACTATGGAAGCACGAGGTTATTGGGCTGCCTCTTGTGACCAGGAACCACCACCATCAGAAGTTTCACTGAGAGCTAAGGCCTAAATCCTGTCTACTGAAGCAAAGGCTTTTTTCGAACGGCTTTTGACGGAAAGTTATCAGTAAAATCAGATCTGAAGAGGGGCGATTCGTTCAATTCACCACACGTCGGCTCAGACTTGTCCCTCGACCCAGGAATCTCAACTCAAATAATAAATTCTCAGAAATTATTAGGGAATTATAGGATCTCCAAGCAGAGCATTCCAAAGACCTTTCTCCTATTCACCAATATGCAAATTACAATCCAAATGCTCGATGGGTCCATCACACCCTTCAAAGCCAGATCATCCATCACCATTGCCAGCCTCAAAGCCAAATTCGAGCCATGGCAGCCCATGAAAGGAAGGGCCTTACTGCATCATGATGTGCAGCTAGACGACCGTGCTATTCTCGGTTCTGTTCCTGGCGTAAAGGACGGCACTATCCTCAGAGTTGATGAGCAGGTGTCACAGGTGAAAGACAAAGCTACTGGCAAGAAGAGACTAATGAGCGGTCCTGCGAGGTCGGCAGTAGACGAGGATGTGGTGGAATCGATTGAGCAATCTGGTGGTGATGATGAGGAGACACCGAGTGAGGACGAAAAGCGAATATCTAGCAGCAAACGAAGACGGCCGTTGCGGACCCCGGCGGGAACAGTGGAGGATTTCATCGATGATGGTAACATTGCGAACTCTCCACAGGGAAAGGCACTGGTACTAGACGATATGAGTGACGACACTGTACGTACGGCAGACACAAACCTGAGTGACCGTGCAAAGGCGCTACATATTGCCAAGAAGGAGAAAGGAAAAAACACAGCCCGCGAACCAACCGATATGTTGGCTTCCAAAGCTCAAAATATAGGCCATCGGCTGCACGCCTTGAACACCTTTGCCCCGCCCCCAGAGAACCCAGTCCAGAATCCTACCGCCAGCGCTCATATGCCTAAGACGACAGAGGCTATCTCATCTCGTCAGGATGTCATGGAAGACGACGATGCGACTTTCCTAGCTGGCATCAACGCCGCTGCTGCCGCGACGCAGAGACTGCCACTACACTGCGAGGCGGGACCTGAGGAGGACGTCTCGGTTCATCGATGTGACGCTTGTGGACGCGCGTGTCGTTGTGGTGGGGATCGATCGGCTACATCGAACAGCGTGGTGCCGGTGGAAGAAACAAACCGAGGACGAGAAGCTGCTTCCACGAATAGCAACCTTCACGCCCATCTGATAGCAAGAAGAAACCCCGCGAGCCAGCACGCTGAGTCGAGCTGGACTGGAATGTGATGATGGGTTATGATGCCGCTGGTGCTTATGACCGTGATGTCCGGGCATTGGATTCCCTGCGGGCGCCGTGGGCTCTGTGGGCGGGCTCGGATGCTTTGCAGAGGCTGGAAGTCAATCCCCTACAGTACAATCTGGATGTAGCTATGGGTAGAGCAGAGGCTGGGTCTTGATAGAGCTCATCGAAGGTGCTCGATTGGCTAGTTGCGTTCGGACGTATCTCTGGATGCAAATTTTTGATGGCTTGTGGAACGAGTGTTGGAGGATGGGTAGAGAGACAGAGATAAATAGGTAGCTACAATGGCGACTGTTCTCTCTAGCCAAGAGAGGAGCCTGTCATTACTTCTCAAGCCTGCAGCAGCATTTTTGACTTTGTAGCAAAGATAGGACTCAATCTGGGGTTGAGGACTGAGCTCTTAGTTGGTCTAAGTCTCAGGACGTACTTTACCAAAAATGGCACATTTCTCGCATGATTTAGAGGGGACATCGACTTGCGTAGCTGGTATCATTATAGGGGCCTACTCATCGCCGCTTACTCCTCCTCTCTGTCTCCGAGACCTCTGGCTTGCCTCTCTCCCCCAGTCCTTCAACCCCCTTTCCCCACGCCCCAGCCTTCTTCCCCCATTTGATAAGGCCCCATGCATGCTCCCAGCCAAATTTCGGAGGAGCCTCTTGACTCGTACGAAAAGGACTAGCGCCATGTCTGAACACTTCTTCTTGGTTGATTCCCTCCTCAGCTTGGAGGGCACCTTGGGCAGAGGTGACACGAGCCAAATCGTCCATGGCTCCCTCCCAACGCCTGGCGTCCTTCCCCAAAGGCCTCCACCACCCTTCTTCGTCCCTCGCCCACCATCTCTTTCCACACATCTCCCACAAACGGCTCCGAGCTCGCTTGTACGCGAACCTCTCATCCTCACCTGTGAATGTTCCAGTACGGGCGAAGTCGGGAGACTGCCGGCCAATCTCGTTTCCTGCACCTGGAGCACCATCGCTTGGTCCGTGACTTCGGCCGGCGCCGTAGACTGGGCCGAAGTCGCTGTCTTCGTCTGCTAGAATGGAGCGGGATGATGAGGCTTGAGATTGTGGGAAAGGGAGGGGGGTTGTGGAATACGACGGTGGGGAAGCCGAGGAAATATAGGAAGAGGTGTTGGGGCGGAAGGGGGAGGTCTGGTCTTGGAAGATTTCACTGAAGGTTTCGGGGTAGATTTCTTCATCGCCAGATGCGGTGCTTACGCCGTCTTCGGGGAGTTGTTTGATCTCGGGAAAGAAGATGTCGTCTGGGCCTGCCTCTGCGCCGATGAGTATTTTACAGCGGGCTTCATAAAGTGCGTCGAGGAGGGTTATGAGACGGCGCGCTTCATTCTTTTGGAGAAAATTAAGAATGGGAACATCGGTGAGGATTAAAGTATGGAATGTTGAGGCGAGCGTGATGTAGTCTGCTGGGCCAAGATTTGTGCTGCAGAGCTCGTCGAAGGTCCATTTGGTGACTCCAGAGAGGTGTCGACGAACCAGAAGATTGCGGCCGTAGACTCGTAGAGTGGTGTCCTTCCAGGGTATGGCAAGGTCATCATTTGGTAGTACCGCAGGACTTTGAATTGCATGGAGCTCCAAGGCCTTCCAAGCGCTGTCCAGCGTCACGAGCTCCTCATGAGATACTGTTGTTGACGGTCTTACGAAGTAATGCTTGGGTGCAGTTACTTTAGAATCTTTTTTGTTTAAAAACACCTCTTTACTTGTTTCCCTGACATGTAGGCTCTGTTCGTATCCCAGACCCCAGTTTCCAGGGGCTATAGGCTCAAGACCTCCAAAGCCTTCGACATTAGATTTCAGGCTGGCCTCGTCTAACATTGTATCAGTAGAGGTTTCTTCTTCAGCTTCACGTCTTCTCCAGTCCTTGCCACCTTCCATATCCCATGTCTCACATCTTGCCCGTAGAACTTCTAAGAATGCAGCAAAATCACCCTTTCCGGCAAACATATTCTCGCTCCTCCCGCCTTGGTTCCTGGATCCCAATAGACCCGATCTGTTCCCCAAGAGGCCTAGCCGTGAAGACGGTGGTGCGACGAACTCCATGCCTGACGCATTGGCCAATTCTTCTGGCATACGATTGCTTGTCGCAATTAGAACTCCGCCAAGGTGAAAGAAAGAAGTAAGGAGGTTGGATAGGATCTTTGAAGCGGCACGATCCGGCAATTGAAATTCATCCAGAAAGAGTATTGGAGAAGTAGAGATCATGTCCCTTGCAAGCCATAATAGAGAATGTTCTTCATCTTGGCTTCCGCTTCTCGGCATAGCCGATGACTCAGTATGCCTTTCCTTACGCAGTTGTTCTAGCCTTGCAAATGTCTCGAGCATGAAGGTGTTGAAATGCCACCGTCTCTTCTTGCCGTTGGGTAAGCAGTCGGCTAGTAGGTCTACAAGCAGACTCTTCCCTGTTCCTACCTCTCCGTATAGAAGTAGACCCTGAGGTGATTGCAACTGTACAGCGGATTCATGACTGGTCAGCCTCCTTGTGAGCGCCATTGCATCTGCCTTTGCCTTCTGCTCTCGCAACGATGAGAAGATCCCGTGGCGTCTTCCATTATTCTGCTGTTTCCTATCTTCCGCCTCAGCCGGATCAATGGCAGGCTTTTTAACAAGCCGATTGATCTGATCTAGCCGGTGGCTGAAGTCGACCTTGGGCGAGTAGTCCTTGAGGCGATAGTAGAGCTTTTGGAGATGGAGCGCGAGACGATGTTGGGCTGGGTCCGGGTCAATTCGTTTCGTAGCGAGCAGAGCACGGTATAGGACGAGCGGGTTGGTGATTGTAAGGCCTGTAGACGGAGATAATGGTGGCATAAGGGAAATGGGTGTTAAATTTGTAGTTGTCTTGGCTGCTAGGGCAAGAAGCCCGTTATCGATACGTCTAATGACAAACCACTCAGCCCTATGGCCAAGCGGGCCTTGGCGGGGGCATCTCCTACTATCATGCCTCCTTCCAAGCTGTCGTGATCACCCCATATCAAAGCACAACCCAACACAAATCTTGCAAAACATCACTGATTAGTCGAGAAGTCCTACGCTATTGCTCTCTCCCTATCCATCTCACCCACAATCAACTTCCTCAAACCCTCAAACCCCTCGCTCCTCCGTCCACACCTGACCCTCCTCGGCCTCTCCTCCGATCCCACAAACTGCATTGGCAAGATATCCTTGAACCGAAACCCTTTTCTCCTCCACCAGTACCATCTCCACCGCCTTCGCAAACTTAGCCGGATGCGCCGTTGCCAGCGCCACCTGATGTGCACCCTCCGCAGATCGCAGCGCCGCAGTTACCGCAATTGCAGAATGTGGATCTAAAATAGAGCCCTTGGGCCATCGATAAACATTTCGGATGGTGGCAATCGTCTCTACATCCGATACCCGCTCCGCTGCGAAATCTGCGCGTATGGCATCCAGCACTTGTTTCTCGACGCTGAATCCGCCGTTGGTCTTTAATTGAGTCTGCCATTCTTTGACTTTCCGACCCGCTCTTTCTCTCTTCTCTTGTGCGCTGTTGGTGTTTAAGCTGTAGACGTCGTGCGCGACGAACCAGAGCAGTCTTTCGAAATTGCTGCTTACAAGAATGTCCATCGAGGGCGATAATGTTTGCTTGACTCCCTCAGGGTGCGCTGTTGCCCCATCCTGTACAAGACCCCCTGCTGCCGCGGCGCCGTGAACGGGGTTCTGCTCGTACGTGCCGGTCTGCAAGAAACGGTGGAAGATGTCGTTCTCATTGCACGCGATGATGAGCTTCGAGACGGGCAGGTCCATCCGCTTAGCTAAGTACCCGGCTAGGATGTCGCCGAAGTTTATGGTGGTAGATTCTGAGTCGACGTTTCAGTTCTTGGGTAAGCGTGGTGAACTCGTACGAGGCATCTTTCGCGTAAGGTGTGCGTGGGAAATGTCTTTTGACTCCAACCTCGACTCTTGAGAAGAAGGACTGGATAAACACTTACCCTGTGGGAACGACGAAACGGATCTGATCAGTCGAGGCATTATATGTGACAGAGCGAACTAATAAAAAGTAGGATGCAAAGTAATACGTTATCTGAGCCAGTATTCGTGCGAAGTTGACAGAGTTTACTAGTCGAGGCAAATATTAGTCTTAGTACACCATGTAGACTGAATCTTCAAACAATACCAGCGGCAAGTCTCACACTTGAATTGATCAAAGGGTCATTGAAAAGGTCTTTCACGAGGGCCTATTGAGTAGCGTCAAAAGCGACGTTTTCAGCAGAGGCAGGAGATGTGGTACTTGACAGTCATCAAATGTCCCGTCAACGCTCAGTCAATGCACTACAGACTAGTCATTAGAAGTCTCCCACTGTAAGTCCATCAAGGAGCACAATACGAGTGTTGGAGGACTGGTGACATACCATTTCTATCGGTCACTGTTGCAAATCCGGAAGTCAGCGATTCTCTATCAGAAGTAGAGAAGAAGCCAGGAAGCATCTTTGTCGACCTTCCACTCCCGAGCCATATTGCAGGGATTGGCTCTAGGATTGGGACTGCTGAAAAAAACGGCCGTAACTACCCACCCGTTGTCATCTGTGCCTCCTGTATTGGGCCCACCTGGGTTCGGAGTCAGCATCATCCACTCAAAACTTTAAAATCTGTTGAACTGAGGCACAACCTGAGAGCTTTGATTATTCACCAGCCCCCAAAATCCGAGCTGCAAAAAGAGCGGGGGCGTACCTTCCCTGTCGGATACTTGACGAACACCGAGACATCTTTCTTGCCTCTCAAGCCGTATATCGCGGCGCTTCCAGTGTCGCCACTTGGCGCGCAAAGGACTGTCAAATGCTCCCGATCTTTGCCCGACTTTCCTTCGTTCCTTATGACCCGGAAGAACTCAAATAGGTTCCTGTTCAAGGATTTGGAGTCAGCAAGATTCAGGACTCAGCGTATCACATGGAAGGAGGATAGCAGGCTCTACAGGGTATATACACCAAGAACTGCAGTGCCTGCAACAGTCGACGTTAGAATCAAGGGTTGTTCGGCTATGAGGGTTCTCATACGATGTCTTTGAAGGCAAATGTCTCTCCATGACACAGCTCCAGCAAATGTATCGTTCTGGCATTATTCAGCGTCACCGTAGGCGTTACGCTCGGAGCTCTAATGGTCGAGTACGACCGGTTGATGATGTTTCGAAGGGCCACGGGCTCGATTTCGCTTGGGGCAATGTAAAGACTAAAAAATTGGAACGCGAGCTCAGAGAAGCTCATATGAGACCCATCATCCTGCCAGTTTGACGGCAAGGAGGGAATGTCTTCTGGGAGAAACAGCCCCTGATCTGTAGCCAGTCCCTTTAAGACTGTCTCTTCGAAGGAGAACTGCGCATTGTTAGCGTTGGTGAGTGACTTGAGAGGTCAACATACACCGTAGGAGCCGCCACGCGTGGAGAGATAGCGCTGTGATGTTGTATGGGACGACATTGTATGTGAAGTGAGAAAGCCTAGCTATTGAAAAGGGACTAGGGGATCGAAGATGACAGCAGCAACAGGTCGGGGGTTTGTCGAATGGCAGAGCTTGATGAGGGTCCGACTGCAATCAGTCCAGCTTGAATTCTGCTGATATCCTGCAATATGCGTGAGTCCTGGTCAGCGAGTCATGAAGCAGCAATCATGATGGTCATCGATCGAAAAAAAAGAAGAGTGCAACAAACCGGCTGAATCGTCAAGGTAGATAAACAATGTATCCTATGACACTATCTTCGAGCAGGTCTGCTAGAATGTGCAAAGTAAGAGAAATGAGCTGGGTTCCTCAATCTTTGGTTAAGTGCAAAAATCCCGACAATCTCGGCTTGTCCAAAAACGTGGCCAGTAATCGTCTTACTGATTAATGTGGCATGAATACTGAGATCTTCAAGCAGCTGCCAGCAATGATGCACCTTGACTATAAAAATTGTTATAAGAAGACCTGCAATTGCTGAATGTGGAAGCAAGGGAGTTTAATGGCCTTGGCAAACACGCAACAAAGTAGGTAAAAATTAATTGGCCGATCTGCCAAGAAGACAGAAATCTGCCCCGATCTCACCCCCGATCGAGCATCGGGTGAGCGCACCGCTGCCCTATTTTCGCGCGACTTGGGTGACCGTCGCGCGACCCTGGGTGATCCTGGGTGATTGCACTCCCTCGAAGAAGGCGAGCAGGGGGGTGCTAGATCCCTCTATAAAATGAGCAGATAGAAAATACAGTCTTGAAACAAACCTCTGAGGTTGAGTACCTCGCGCAAATTCGGCAAACCAAGCGCTTAAGGATCGGGTTCGAAAATATAGAGGAAGCATCCTGCCTGAAGTTGGCCTCCCATACCTTTATTGTTGCCTAGCGCAGGTCTCTGATCAGTTCTGTAGCAGCTCAATATCAAATACAGGGTTACTCACACTCATTGTAACAGTTCGTGAGCACTGCCTCGCACCACCAATCGGACTGGCTACTGTTCCCCAAAGGCTGCCCCACCGTAAACGTTTCGGTACTATCCGGATACGCGCATTGCGGTATCGCACTGATCGTCATATTGAACCCCTTTTCGTTACTCGCCGGTCCGCCGTTGCCGTCGTCGGAATTGTTCTCTTGGCTGTCTCCGCTCAGAAGGCCGTTGTGTGGCGGTGCTAAAAGCGATGCCAGAGTGAGGTGACCGTTGTTGTCGCAGAATGCATAAGTTTTCGAGTTGACGTCGCTGGCGTCGGAGTATTTGCCTATGGGGCTGGGAGCGCAGCTCGGGAGGCCGATGTTGGTGATGTCCGCGATGGAGGTTGTGGGCGAAGCTGGTGTGGTAGTTGTCGTTGGCGGAGGTGGCGGAGGTGGCGGAGGGGTACTGGATGATGATCTCGTTGATGTAGGTGTGCTTGATGGGGCTGTTGCGGTCGTCGACTTGAGCAAAGTGGTCGCCCCCAAAGTGGGGCTTTTGGCGACTGCATTTGGAGCAGGAACACTAAGGACCTCACCTGGTTGCAAGTCATTGGCGGAAATCCCAGGATTCGCGGCCTCCAGGGCAGCGACGGAGACTCCTTGCTCGGCGGCAATTCTTGCTAGAGTATCGCCACTTTGGACATTGATTGCGTTTATTTGTTGAAGGAAGACTGCAGCAATGATGACGAGATGCGCCACGAGTGTGTCCTGTTTGATCGAGGAAAAATGCATCTTGATGGGGAGACGAAAAGCCTACACAACTCTCGTTTCTAGAAATTTACTCGCATCTGACGTGAAGAAAGCTTTCTTGAGTTGATTTTAGTTATCAAGTCCAAACGAGGGAAGTTGTAATTGTATATCTATGCCTGTGAGAATGGTCTCTTTGACCTTTCGTGATGCCCGAATCCATTGTCTCTTCTTTCGTCTCTTTCTCGAGATAAGAAAGATATTAATTGTTTGATCTTACTAAAGCGTAGCTACTTTGCTTTCGCTATTCTTGTCTTATGGGAGATAAAGAAAATGAATGGTTAAGTACGAAAATGACAATGAAGCGCAGCATCTGTTCTGCATAAAGAAAAGAAATCAACGCACCTCATTGAATTCGCTTGTGACCCTTGATACTCTTCTTTCTCCGTTTTCCTTATTTACACGATCAACTTGTCTACTTACATATCTTCTTTGTTTTTTATGTCCTGTATTTATCATAGAGCGACGGACCAGGGATCAATCAGGTAGCAAGCTTATTTCACTGACTGGCCGACAAGGCTTTTGAAAAAGGCCTCAAAGGAGTTCAAAAAGCAGCACGATGACAGAGTGAAAAGGCATGCATGGACTGATCAAGACACGTCTAAAACGGCTATGGATGATCCACATCTAGCCGTCATTTTACGTAACTGATCATCGCGCCCTTTAAATCGAAAACGGACCTGCTTGTCACCATTTCCCCCATTCTCTTGATATGTTCCCACGTAATTTTTCTCTGGAGACGCCGTTTTTCATGCGTTCCTTAGTGATGACCACGTCTAGAAGACTCGCCGAATTGTTCGATAGGGTTTTCTTGGCCTAGGAGACGAGAGGCAGTTCGATCTGGTACGCGGAAGAACTCGTACACTTCGTGTTTGGTCGGAAGAGTGGTGGGAATCGCCGTATTAGTGTTTTTCTTCACAAGGCTTTTGGCCTTACGTCTCTAGAGCAGGAGGGCCACATGCAATGAAAATACAATAGATATATTGAGTGCAAATCATGGAATGTTGCAGTCAGTATGGTAAGAGGCCGGCTGTAGAGATGGAATAATAGACTGGACATTTCGATATTTGCTTTTATTTTGCTGCTCTATCTCATCAGCTGCATACATTTGGACGTTGAATTTGAGTGTGTAGCTCTCTCAAGCTAAGGACATGCCGTCAGACCAGACTATCCCTATCATTATTCCAACGCTGTTAGGCCCCAGAATATGTATTCCAAGCTCACTTGCGACCGAAAACCTTCTTCAATCCGTGCTTCATCCCCTGCAAGGCGTCCTTACGCGGGGAGTAATGATTATTGGCTTCATTGGGTTCCGGTCTGTACCGCATTGAGAATTCATCACGCAGTCCCAGGGGAGTCGGCGGCGGAGCGATCTCCCATTTCTGTTCGACAGTAGTGGCTATGCTGAGACTGCGTCTATGTCCGAGACCGCTGCCGTCTGGTCTTACAGTGGTATCGATAGACGTGGAGATGCTGTTGCTTCGTTTGTGAAGGCGAGAGCGTTGAGGATTGAAAATCACGGTAGAAAGAGCGCGCTCAATGCCTTCATTCAGGTTGGGACGTCCCGAAGTGCTGAGACTTCGCCTGTGTAGGCTAAAGCGACCAGGGGTGCGCTTGGTGGGAATGTGAAATTGGTCAACGCCTGTATTTAGGGTAACCGCCAAGTCTTCTTTGCTGGGTGTCTTCAGGTTCAAAGAGAATGGCGTAGAAGTGTCACAGGTGGATGTGAACGGATCATTTGCCCTTTCGGCGGACTCTTTCGAAGACAGTATGGAGTCGGTCATCGCGGCAGTTGGAAGGTCGGGGCAGCGCGCCTTATGATAACGAGCGAACATACTGGAAACCGAGGCTGAGCGTCGGTAATTTCTGTTACCGGTAAAATCACTGAAAGACGAGCTTGGTGTCATTGTGGTGCCACGAGAATTAGGTACGTTGTCGACGGATTGGCCAAAAGATGAGCTTGGTGTCATCGTCATTCCGCGAGAAGTAGGTGAATTGCTATGGAAAGATGTGTTTGGGGTCGGAATCGTGCTGGTAGGAAGGGTAGCCGATGATGAAGGTGTGCTCGAAGAATTACTACGTCCGGGAAATTGTGGAGTTGAGGCCCAAGAGTTGTATGCTGCAGGCGATCCAATCGCCGGGTAGTAGCCCGTCGTTGATGGCAAGATCGAGGGCTGGAAGATAGAGGACGGCATCACGTCTGGCGACCCAGCCGCCGAAGCGGAAAGATGGCTCGTTGCTGACGGCGAAGTAGAAGGTAGGCAGCTTGTGTTTTCCAGTGACGGTACGAGCGTGGTGTCGTTTGAAGACCTCAAAGTGGACCAGTGAGGGGTGAAGGGCCCCCCATGTTCAGCTTCATGACCTTCCGTATCATCATCATTGCATGTATATCTCGGTACTGTATCATCTGTCACCTTGCCGAGCTGCGGTAATGGATGTTCTTTCATGGATATCTGAGTGACAACGCTCTCGGCATCTTGAGCTTCGGGTTGAAACAATGAACGATGCTGAATGGTAATCTGATGGCTGGAGCTGTCCCCTACTTCAGCTTCATGACTTTCGCTGTCATCGTCTTCGAAAACATATCTTAGTGAGGTATCGTTAAATATTCTGCTAGGCTGGTATGATGGACGAAAGAATGATTTGGACCGCAACAATGGATGGATATCCGCTTGAGACTGGTCTTTTGGTGAATCAGACCCGGTTTGGAAATGCGGTTGAGACTCTGCGGTCTTTCTCATTTCTGCCAAAGAACCTGCACAGAGACGCCCTTTTCCACGAGTAGCATCTTTCAACTCCGCCATTGTAGTAGCCGATAGAATTGATTCGGAAGACTTTACGTCAGTAGGGCGGTGCCTTGATGGCTTGGTCGATTCAAATTGCGGCTTGCTGGAAGGGCTGATCGTCAACTTTAATGTGGGCAGAACACGCGGTGAACTCAACGATAGGCTGGATGGTTCGGTCTGAAGCCGTTGGAGTGCGAGCATGCTGTCGCGTCTTTCGCCTGCCCCGATTAATTTTGGAAGATCGAGATGTTCGGCGGACCCTGGAGCGAAGTGTTGAGGCTGGTCTTGATCGAGCGTGAAAATGCTTGTAAGTGGGTCTTCCTCGAGAATGTCCTCGAGTGGGCCTGACGTCTTCCAGAACACGATGTTACTGTCAGTATCGGCCTCACTGTCCTCGGATGTCACTGGCCCAATGCCCTGAAGTGTGTCGTTTTCACTATCCTCGA
The DNA here is from genome assembly GCF_014066315.1 of Letharia lupina. Taxonomy (NCBI): domain Eukaryota; kingdom Fungi; phylum Ascomycota; class Lecanoromycetes; order Lecanorales; family Parmeliaceae; genus Letharia; species Letharia lupina. The sequence continues at coordinate 877,238 of NW_023502978.1, read as the reverse complement.
ATGTGTTCTGACAGCCAATCTCACGATCAATGCTCCCCACCCCAATATTTTCAGATGGGCTTAATGCTTTCGACGAATCAGGATTCTCATAGAGCGCGTCGGCCAATACGTGGATGCGTAGTTCTGCTTGGTGTGCATCCTCATGTGTGACTTTGTAGCGAGGTGGTGAATTGCTTAGCGCTCTCTGCGGGCTATCCTTATAGAGAAGACGTGTACCATCTATTTGCGCATAAAACCCATCCTGTTCTTCGCCGTGAAAGTGAAAAGTAGAAAGTTCGAGGCTCGCGTTTTCAAAAGCCAGCCCGATTGGCAGTTTGCCATGTGCTAGAGCGGGATAAAACTCCGAACTAGCGTTTCCAAGTGAATTTTGCTTATCACTATATTTCCGAGCAGAAAGAGTCAAATGGTTCTCCTCATCACTCTGCTGTTGCATTTCAGCATGGTCGAGGTCCACACTCTCCTGTCGGTATTGACAGTCACTTGGTTGCTGAGGACGTGTGAAGCTCTGCTGTAGGGCAGCGAGGGGCTTGAGGCTCACACTGTCTAGGTGATCTTGCCTTTCGCCGTACTGTTGCAAAAGCCGATTACTCTGCTGCTCTTGGAATGCAAGCGGCTTGAGACCCTCACGCTCCTGTTGGTGTTGACCGTCGCCGTGTTGTTCAGAAGGTACACTCTCGCAACTAGCGGTCTCTTGCCCTCCTCGATTGCCATTGCCGCCAAAACGAGGCGTCCGTTGCTTTTGACTGCGCAGAATCAAGGGGTTGGGAAGCTCTTTCTCTTGCAAGACAGAAGTACTCAGTCTCCCCCTATGAAAATCGTTCATAGCAACTTCGATGCCTAAAGGCCATCCATCCGGGCCTTTGAACTGGGCAGACGTTGGCGAAATTGGAGTTGACAGAAGATTGTCGGTGCAGTGCTCGATCCGACCAGGCGATTCGAACGACTCCGAGATCTCAGAGTAGGCAGGTGATCGTGATCTCGGGCGCAGAGGAGGCCTCCAAAAAGTACCCTCCCACTCGGAGGCGGGTTCTGACTGACTGTTGGCTAGATCTTTGACCACTCTGTCAAGCATGTCATTTAAGAGCTTGGCTTTTGCGTCAAAGTATTGGGAAGAATCCGGGTTTGGCATGGTGCGGTCAGGCTTCTTGCCGTTGAAGGCTTTCAATGTATCTGGGGCTTCATCATGTTGCGTGAAGTCCTTGTGGGGTGGATAGCGTTGCAATAAATCGATTGTAGTCATGGCGTACTGTGCTGTAGAGCTACATAGTAAAGAATGGTAGCAAGTACAGCCATCCAAGTAAAGTGGGTATATGGGCGGGAGGTGATCAATTTGGGTAGCAAGACGGAACGTTGTCAAAGTGAGGATTCGGTTTAATGATTGCTTTATGCATGGCCAGTAACCTGGTGGGACCAAAGCCAGGTGAGGTGAAAAAAGTCATGAACTTGGGCAGCGAAAAGGAGTGAATTGCAGGATTTCCTGACATACCACATGGAAGAGCCAACAAGCTGCATGAAGACATTCGCTGCCATCAAAAATTTTCCGAATGTCCAAACAGAGATTTATTTTCGGATCCTTCCCCTAGTTTACAGCAATTTGTCACTAAACGCATCTCCTACTGTGGTGTCCATGCACGTCCTATGGGTGAACCTGAGCTAACTAGTGGACAACTTTTGGGCTCCCTGTACCGTCAGACTCTAGGGTCAAAAAGGCGCTCCGAACATACCAGTTTATCGTGAGTCATAGCCAAGGTAAGTGTCTCAGCGAATATTCATGCTATTCCCAAGTAGAAGCCTCAAACAAAGTCAAAGGTATCGCCTCCCTTTTCCCTGAGCATTGGTAAAAGTCTTCCAGTGCCAACGATTCGCTCCAGCTTGAGTATATCTAGTTTTGAGAATAAAGTCCTTACACTTGTTTCTCGAGCATTTAGCTTAGCCGATGAAATGCTAGAATCCAAATATAATCCAGCTATTTCCTTGTAGAAGATTGGATTCTCTGGCAGCCCATACATGATGACTCTTTTGACGCCTTTGAGATGGTAGCGTCTGAAATGATGAGCTCGCTCAGTATAGAGCAGTACCGAGTGCCTACCGGAGAAGAAGTGGCTACGAGCTCGGGCAACGTCACGGACAGTAGTATACTCAGAGATTGAGCCGAATGAGATATCCTGTGTATCTGACGAGCTGGCCAGATAGTTGCGGACCCGTACAAAGTCGGCATAAGACGGAAGGTATATCAGCACTCCTTCGCCTGCTCCGGCACCATGCTTCGAGTGTTTTATTAAGGAGGGTAAGATGGCAGTGCTAAAGTATTTGAATCGGTCATCTGGTTCAGTGACAGGGCTCGTGACATCCAATCGCGAGAAGGTCTGCCTCGTAGAAACAACCAAGTCAATCATGGCGCCGTCCTCCTCCTTCAAATATTTCATCTTTCCAGCAACGTTGAGCATGTGATGACTGAAGAGCCTATTGAGTGACGGGAAATTGAAGCTGGAGGACAAGATGGTTTGTCGGAGGTACTTGGCGTTGCCATCGAGATACCAACCTCTCACACGGCTGAAGTCACAGCCGTGGGCCTCCTTTGGTTGAAGGTTAAGATGCTCAAAGATGTACTCCACATGCTCCCAATTTTGCATTAGCATCGCGTCCGCCTGATCAGCCACCACGATTTCAACGGAGCTGAGAAAGTCATGGTCCTGTTTTTTTGGATCATCTGCTCCAATTGCCATACGCAGCCCTAGTGGACTGGCAAAGATGACATCCGAGTTGTAGAATTGTGCGAAGAATTTGATCGTCTTACGAGTGAATTTCAGACCCAGCCTAAACATGTCGTCGTCGTTGCCAGCGAAGAGTTCCCGAAAGTCTTCTGGCTTGTCTTCAGAGAAACGATCGTCCCCTGAAGCATAGGAGTCCTGGAACCTTTTCCTGTTCTCCTGCTGTTCGGGTTCACATAATGATATTATGGTATCAATATACTTGACACATGAATTCCTCGTGGGCAAGATCACAAGCACCTTGGGACGGGTGAAGCCTTGGTCTCGAAACTCTATGTCTTCCCTATCTTCCTTCGCAAGACGCGCATTATCTTTGATTACTTTATCACGTGTCTTGAAGACGTGATTCAATACATGCAGACATGTCAGCTTTCGCAACATCTCCGCATTTTTCAAAGTCCTTTGGGGAAAGAGCACATCTCTATAGTTGAAGATAGACGACGCAAGTCTCCCAGTCACTCTATCAAGAGATGGCAATAATTTCTTCGCCGGCCCCTGTAGCTTTTGCTTCAGCTGAAGATCGTCTGTATCTGAGACAATGCTCGGGCCGTGGACAAGGGCTGAACTTGAGACCTGGGGAACTTTCAAAAAATAGCCTCCTTCAAGCCTCGAGTCAGAAATCCTGGTTGCCCAACTATCATTTTTGACATCCTGGATTTCCTGGGACAGTTCTGTATCCTCATGTTGTGCAAAGTGCTTTAGGAAAGGATCATAGTCGTCTTCGAGATCATTTGATTCCTCAGCGCCATCAACACCAAGGTCCTCGGCATCTTCGGGCTCATCAACTCGATCTAGTGCGTTCTCTGGTACTTCAGTTTCCAGAGAGACTTCAACCTTCTCGACCTTGCGTCTTTTTCGCGGTGGCTCGCTATCCGTGCTCAGGGATTGTAGAAGTGCGCTGTATGATTTGACGACGTCCTTCGGAACATCTTCATTGTCGCTGTCACTCGAAGATTTGGAAACCATCTCAAGCTCTTCTGACCCATCTTCAAAGCTCTCCACGTCATTTTCAGGAACGTCTCCAATCTGTTCTTCGACCCGTGTCGAATAGAAAGCATTCTTCCTCCCTGCTCTTGCTGCATGACCATCGCTGCCTCTACCCCTTCCGCGACCTCGAAAAGCGCGACTTTTATCTCCTCCCCGTTGATTTTCGCTTCCCCAACGAGGTTTTGACCGGTTGCCGGAAGAAAGTGCCATGAAGAGAACGAAGATTTTGTGGTCGCTTTTATGTCCAGCTTACTAATCTGCCAAGATTTAACAATTCGTCTCCCACAACTTTCAGTTGCAAAGCTGCCCTCATTTGACAATTTTTAGTTACGCGCAAAGTGAAAGTACACCGATCAGAGGGCCGTTGGGATCGCAAAGTCGGAGCACAAAGACGCACACGCTCGGTCAATCTAGAAATTATGGTGGAAGCCGACTCCTTCCTCCATCTTGCAAGACCTTTAGGTCCTGCAGCAGTAGGCTCGCAGCCAACCACAGCTCCCTTGAATGTCATAATACAACCTCAGGTATTTGTCGCAGGGCTCACGGTTGTTGAAATTCCTAGCTGACCGTATGCTAGGCAATCTTCTCCATTTTAGATCATTCGCTCCGCCGCAACGCAGACCAAGAACGCGTAATAGGAACCCTGCTCGGCGTGCGCAGTGAAGATGGCCAAGAAGTGGAGATCAGAAATTGCTTCGCAGTTGGGCACACAGAAACACAAGAGCAGGTCGAGGTCGACATGGAGTACCAAAAGCAGATGCTAGGACTCCACCTTAAAGCCAATCCTAAGGAAGTGCTCGTCGGCTGGTATGCTACATCAGCAGAGCTCAATACGTTCTCGGCACTCATTCAGAACTTCTACGGCGGGCAAGGTGACGGAACGTGGCCGCATCCTGCGGTTCATCTGACGATCAGTACGGATGCTGGAAAGGAGATCGAGGCTAGGACGTATATTTCTGCACCTGTCGGAGTGACAGCTGAGAGGGCAGCGGATAGTGCAGCTTTCACGCCAGTGCCACACGAGATTCGATATGGAGAGGCGGAGAAGAGTGGACTGGAGCTGATCTCGGGAGCAAAAGATAATAACGACAGAACGGCAAATGTCCTGACGGACATTGAATCTTTGGAAAAGGCTATTGAGGAGGTCCTTGCAATGCTCGAGAGAGTATCGAAGTACGTCGAAGCTGTCATAGAAGAGGAAGCTCCACCATCGAGTGCGCTTGGTCAATTCCTACTCGATGCTCTGGCGCTGGCGCCAAAGGTAGACCCGGAGGACGTCGAGCGGGATTTGTAAGTCTAAGCACGATTTTCGACCTTGTTACACATACTAACCTCTTGCAGCAATAATCACATTCAAGACGTCCTTGTCGTTTCATATCTCGCAAACACTATCCGCACACAGATCGACCTCTCAAACAGGCTAGCGACAGCCGCGTTGACGATGGGGACTGGGGATGGTCTGGGTGGCGCTCAAACTAACGGGACGGCTTCGGAAGGCAATCAGAGAGGGCAGCGCGGCGGAAGGAGTCAAAGAGGTGGAGGAGGTCGAGCGACTGAATCATGATGTTACGTATAACGCACTGCATGCAAAGAGCGACAATAGAAGTATAAAATCTGGCTAAGAACTGGAATAGCATACGGTCTTCCCTGTGCGAAGTGGCTGAAGAATTGGTATCAATAACCAACTTGACATGCAAAACTAGCCGTCAGACTCTGTCGCTTCTATCTTCTGTTGGGAATTGAGCACATATTCCGCAAGCATTCCACCTGCAATTCCCCCTCCAGTCAACCATGCTCCGTTTGTGAACCACCACCAACAATTGCTTATTTCGTTTAGCCTCACTTTCCATATCATGAAGCCTAACGTAGCAGCTGCAGAGCCACAGCTGCCTATGAAGAAGACTGGACCTACACCTGCTGCTGTTCCAGCCGCGGCCAGCAAGCCGACCTGCACAACTGCCAGGCCGGACAAGACAGCCTTCGTCTCTTTCTCGTGTCGTAATGCGATACTTTTGATGCCCACTTTGGCATCATCTTTGATGTCCATATGGGCATAGATCATATCGTACGATACGGTCCAGGAAACACAACTTGCATATAGTGCCGCCATGGCTTTGAGGACCGCAGAGTCCGCTAGCGGATCCACTCCCAAGGCTGGGAACCCCATAAACGCACCCCAGGAAAAGGTCAGCCCCAGCACAAATTGCGGATAGTGTGTGACTCTTTTAGCAAGAGGATATGTGGCAACCAGCAAGAGACTGGGTATGCCGTAGTAAAGGCACGATGCCGGAAACTGCAAAAGGACGCCTAGACCTGCTAAGAGTTGAAAACCGGTGAAGATCAAAGCTTTGAAAGGCGTGACTGCACCGCGAGCTATTGGTCGAAGACGTGTACGGGCCACGTGAGGGTCCAGGTTGCGATCCCAGAGGTCATTGATGGTACAACCAGCACCACGCATTATCAGCGCGCCGCTGAAGAAGCACAACGTAGTGGTTGAGACGGGGAGTAGGCCAGACGCTGTATAGGAGGCTGCTAGCAGCGTTGAGAAGAGACATGGAAAGAAGAGGTAATATGTTCCGGCTGGCTTGTCGAGGCGCATTAACTCCGCGTATGGTATCCAGGTCCCAGGCAGGTGAGAGATGAACCCCGTCTGAGGAGCTTCGTAGATTGGTAACACAGTTTTAGAGGAAGGTACAGCAGGTGTAGCTTCACTGTGAGTCATTTTGGAAATCTCCGCATACTGTATTGGCGGTAAACCAGCAAATTTCTGGTCTAGAGCTGCATAGGCTCGTCGCTGCCTCGCCAAGGTCGTAAGGAATCTTTGCGTCGAAGAGGTAACCTCTGTGGTCCAAGACGTTGAGCAGCACAGGTGTCTGTTTCTGCAGTGTTGTGAAATGCCTAGGCTGCTCGAAACGAATATGCTACGTTGCGTGGAGCATCCCTTCATTGCCTTCAAGTGGGACCGCCCACTCATAGCTAACATCCTCGCCTGGTGCCGAAGAGTTAGGAAATGACTGTTCAGCTCTTTTGATTCTGTATGTTTTGGAGTCCACAGCGAAACAATAGAAAGCGGGCGCACTCGAAGTGATCAAAAGTACTGGGAGAGAGACGAAGCTCTTCGATACCCTACATTCTACATCCCATTCTACTTAAGAGATCTCGTGCTGTACTCCGCAGAATCGCTCGAAATCTTATACGCGTCTATCTCGATTGAAGAAGAACTTTTGGAGGCGAAGGAACAAAGAAGTAAAGTATTATTTGAATGCTTGAAGCAGCAAACTGTTAGTACTTCTGACCTACGGCAACGAGACAGTCTCAAGATGGGAACGAAGACGGGTTCTCAGACAGTTTTAGCGAACACTTGTGAGATAGCAAGAGGATGAAGCTACCACTCTCACCAGGCGCGAAGGTACCCTTTAGTCTCTACCTTGTACTGGTCTCGGCTTGGCACGCTAGCTACCTTAGGCTCTAGACGCGTGGAGGAACATTGAAGCTCTGCCGAGTTCACTCTGAACTTTTGATACAATTCGTAAACACTACGAGCTAGCCAACTGACCGCCGACGATCAAGATTCCTCGGAGCTTGGTTTTCGAGACTACCGTACCCATTCTGTCACTGAGAGACCCAGCAAGTCTCATTCCAGGTGCTGCGCGTGGGGTATTGCAGTTGAGATGAGCCGACTGAGCGCCCCGCCCAACTTCTTCCGTCGTGCCATCACCCTATAACCTTGCTTGGCCACCTCCAACTTGCGGGACGAATTATCGTACATACGCATAGACTCAATCCGGCCCTCTCTTTCGCAAGCAATATGGTTGCTCAACGACCTTCAGCGGCTTTCGACCCCATTCCCCCAGACCTCGATCTTGCCTCTCTAATTGAGGATACTCCAAACTTTGAGTACGTAACGAGGATATCATGTGAAATGATCGAGGCCCAAGGCTTAGAAGCCTTTGACAAATTGGTCTTGCTGCACGTCATCCTTGGAGGAAAGCCCCTCGTCGTCGAAGGTTTCCAACACCGCCTAGATGAGTGGACCTTCACAACTCAATGGCTGCAAGATAACTGTGGAAGAAAATGTAAGTGTAATCAGTACCTGAAGCATTCAGCTCCTAATTTTTGCCTTATAGTCGAACAAGCACGCAATCTGAGCAAGCAGCAGAACATGACCCTCTCAATTGCTCATTATCTTAACAACATGTCGAAGCTCACTGACCAATGGAACCGACAAAATTACAAGGAACGCGATCGTCAGAGAATATATCTGAAAGACATTGACTGTCCTCAGATATGGCACGACAAGCTACAGGAACAGGTTCCGCCAAGCGTTTTCTACCTCAATGAAAGCATTGGTGATTTTGGCGGGCCAGGGTCAATAGAGGAACACAATTCAGGCAACATGAAAGGGCTAGGTGTCGCCAGAGCTGGGGACCTGATGAGCTGTCTTCCTCCGTCCATGAGAGCAGATAACATGATGTGCTATATCGGCCATGAGGGCACATACACACCTGCGCATCGAGAGATGTGTGCCAGCCTAGGACAAAATCTGATGGTGGAGACTTCAGGCCTCAAAGACGGACATGGCAAGCCTACGAAACCCGGTTCATCGATATGGTTTATGACGGAAACCAATGACCGACACACCGTGTCCGAGTATTGGTTAGCAACCTTGGGCCATGACATCGAGGTAGAGTCGCATTTTGCCCAAGTAAACGCCTGGAAAGCTGCACCATTCAAAACATACATCGTGGACCAAAGAGTTGGAGACTTTGTCCTCATTCCTCCGTTAGCTCCACATCAAGTATGGAATCGTGGAACGGTTACTATGAAAGTGGCTTGGAATCGAACAACAGTTGAGACCCTCGAAATGGCCATGCACGAGGCACTACCGCGAGCAAGAATTGTCTGCCGAGATGAGCAGTACAAGAACAAAGCCATTGTTTATTTTGCTTTGATAAAATACTCAGATCTCCTGAAGCAGGCTGATACGCAGAGACAATTGGCACCAAGTCATCACGCACGAATGGAAATTGACTATAGTCCGAAGATACGCCAGCTTCAGAAAGACTTCAAGCGCCTCTTCGCTCTATATACGACAATCCTGCTCTCTGAAATGCTGGCTCCTGTTTCTCCATCTGAGAAACGAGGTCAGTATCTTCCCTACGAGAGCTTCGTCACATGCTCATACTGTCGTTGTAACATTTTCAACCGATTTCTGACTTGTACCACCTGTATCATAACCTTGGAAAATGGGGACGAAGATACATATGACATCTGCATGGAATGTTTTGCCATGGGCCGCAGCTGCAGCTGTCTATCGAAGTACAAATGGGTGGAGCAATTTCCCTGGCAAGAGCTTGTACAGAAACATGACAAGTGGAGACACCAGATCATTAAATTCGAAAATGGTATAAGTGATAAGTCTCCTCAGCCGTTGGATGTGGAGAGAAGGAACTTGGGTAAGAAGACATTGGCTCAAGTTTGTCAAGAGCAATTGAAGATCCGACCGTGGAGTGATCCCGCAAATCCATTACCCTCGCTGACATCGTTCGAGAAAAGAAATCTACAAGAAGTCGGTGTTCCCAAGAAAGCGGATGACGAAATTGAAGTAGACGACGAAGGGAATATTAAAAAGCCAAAGAAACGCAATTTTGACAAACTTGGCAAGGAGTATGCAAGAGATCACGTTTCGCAACACCCAGAATACCGATGGAAGCTGGCGACCTGCACCAAATGCGATCGTCACTACGGCTATGGCAGCCTATTCCGTGGGTTCGACTTGATGCCATTGACTGTGATGGAAGATCCGAATTGGGAGTGTCCACATTGTCTCAAAATATGTTCTGTTGCAAAGTGTAGCACAGTTGCCGGGTTCAAACCATACGAACCCAGTGGTACAATGCTTGGACATGATACGAGGAAAGTCGCGGATCCAAGAAGCGTCGAGAGTCTTGTTGATTTCAGTGTTTCGAATGGGACATGGATCAAGAAGACCGGAGATGACCATCCACAAGACAACAGACGACTGAGTCGACGAAAAGACGAGGCGGAACAAATCAAGGCCAGAGATCCGGCATTGAATGATAATTATGTGGACGAAGAAGAACCCACTCGAGTGAACGGTCAAAGCCAACACCTCGATTCTGGCACCAAGTCTACGGAACCGGGTATCCCGATTGACCCCATGCTTAGTATGCATCAGCCCAGTGTGCACATGAATGGAAATTCGATGGAGAGAGGCACAGACACAAACCGCGTCCAATCGTCCAATCGAGCCCAGATCAGAGGCCGAGATAGGTCAAGCAGTGTATCTTCATCGGATGACGAAATGGACTGGGAAAGTAATCAACGAGATATGACCTCGGAAACTCGACGCCCTTACCACATGGCGCCAATGGCGAACATGATCAACCAAAACAATCAAGGCCAGCGTTTCACAAGCAATGGGATTGCGTACGAGTATCCAGATCCGACCATGTCTCAGTCCTCACCCTCAAAGCAACCAAGCAATTACCTGCAACCGAACACGCCAAAACAAAATGTGGGGAAACTAGTGGAGAGTGACGTTGTACTGCCACCACGACCTAACGATCCCCAGCCCCCTCACCTTACTCAGCTCGAGCAAATGCTTGAAGATGCAAAGCTAGGTGATCGGTACATTCGTACTGAAGCATCAATCACGGGAAAGAGCCTACGAGTCAAGTTGCTAATCCCCAAACCCAAATTAGCCACCGTCCGTGCCACTCACCCACAATCTAGAACAACGAACGAGATCCAGGCCATCAGGAAAGAAGCGCCGGTTATATTACAGTCAGACTTGCCCTCGATCGCTCCCGCCGAGGTGCCTACTGCGCCACCCAAGAAGAGAAGAACACGAGAGGAGCTGGACGAGGAGTTCTCAACTCGAAAGCGGAAAGCTCCTAAATCCTCGACAGCCTCAGCTCCGGCGAAAGAGACAAGGAAGACTTCGGTAAAGTATACCGAGCCCTCCAGTGACTCGGAGGTTGCTCAAGAGGAAACCATCTCGTTCGTGCCAGTCAACAAACCTCAGGGGCCGCGGCCGTTACCCAAGTATCTAGCCCAGCGACGCGAAGGCGATCGATCTCTTACAACGGACGAGCTTCCCAGTAGAAGGAAGTCTTCCCCACCTCAAGAGCCGCCAACCCACCACCCAAGTGCACCGGAAATCCAGCTCAATCATGATCTCGAATCTTCCCTCCCCCCGACTCAGTCCGCAACCAAAGCTCCAAGGCCACCTAAGCCATCAAGAGTCTCATTCGCAGATGGAATAGTGTCAGGGACGCAAGCTGCGGTTGAAGTACCCGAATCGAATACTGTTCCCGTGGGCTCTACGCAGAAACTCGCCGAAGAAAATCGCAAGGCCAAGCTAAAAGCTCTTCAGTGGGCAAACGACGAGGACCAGGAAGAGGAGTCTTCTGATTCAGACTCTTCTTCGACTTCAAGTGACGAGGATTCACCACGGAAGCCGAACGGCAAATTATTGGCTGCACCGAAATCCATATTCTCTATGGGGAAGAATATCAAAATCGTTGCGGCGGCAAAAAGTGCACCTACGATCGTCGAATCTTCCTTGAAAAAGAAGGGCGGCAGACCGAGAAAGTCAATGCCTGCTGCCTTCGAGAGCCCGGCTATGAACAAGGCCCCCGCTGTTCGAGGTCGGGGCAGGCCAAGGAAGTCAGTGCCTTGACAATGTACAACCGTCGATAAGAGCGATGTTCCCAAGACCTGTACAATATTTCGTGGCGCATTTACGGCACTTTTTCTAGAGATACCCGACGGGATGTTTTCCTATCCAACAAAAGTGTCAACACTCGGCTTGTGGAGCGGTGGAGCTTGGGGAGTGTACGACTGTCCGTGAGGTGCACATACGATCGGAAGAGATGTCCGAGGACAATCTTATGCTGATGCAACATTATAGAACTTGATAGTGCGATTCTCACATGGACATATAGCAATCAGACAGACTCATATATTATTGTCGCGTATTGTACTGATTGAGACTTAATCGTATGCTGTATTGCTAGAGCGGTTCTCTTCGGCTATAATCTCCCGGCGAGCAGCACGTCACCGAGATGAGTAGCAGTCCTCTTCCCTTATCATACACTCTGTGTTCCCTTCCATCTCGATATATACACGAGTGACACTTCCTCATCATTTCGCCCCTTTCGGTCTCCTTTTCCCTATATCCCAGCCCCATCCTCTGAGCACCTTGACGACCTTGGGAGTGACAGCAACCGTGAGCGGTACCCTGATGAATATGAAACTCTTATGGATCGCATACGCCAGCGCCAGTTGTGTCCAGATACCTAGCAGCGCTCGTCAGTCCACGTCTTCAATGACCGGCTCGGGGCAAACCCCACTAGCATTCTCGCTCTCGTTCCTCTTCTCCGCCTCCTTCACCCCGTGATCATACCCCGCCACCCCCACCCCATCCCCCTCCACAACCGCATACCCCTCGACCCCGGTCTCCCCCCCCGCCCCGCCTCCCACGGCCTCCCCCGGCGTCCGCGTCCGCCACGCCTCCCGGACCGACTCCGGGACCGCGCCCTTCACCCGCTCGACGAGCACGTGCTCGTAGCGTCCGATCCGGTCCGTGCCCAGGTAGCGCACGGCGGCGAAGCAGAAGGGGAAGTCGAGCGCCGAGAGCAGCATGTAGACGCCGAAGGCCGACCAGCCGTACTCGCGGGACAGCTTCCGCAGGCGCTGCGAGAGGGAGAGGGAGTGGGGGGGGGCGGGTTTCGGCGGGTCGGTGGAGTAGGGGCGGCGGGGCGGGGCGCGGGTGAGGGGGTTGGAGGGGGGCGGACGGCGGGGGGCGGTGCGGGTTAGGGTGTTGATGAGGGGGGGAGGGTGGGTTGGCCGGGTTCGGGATGCGGTGGTGAAGGTTTGTTGGAGGGCGGTGCGGAGGGAGGGGGAGGTGCGGAGGAGCTGGTGTGGCTTCATGGTTGGTGGATGGTTGTTGTTGTTGTTGTAGTTGTTGTCGTTATGGGGGTGTGGATGCTGTAGAGATGCTCGTCCTTGATGTAGTCACTGTCATCTTTTCGTCAAGGTGTCGGTGTCGGCCTGCGGTTGATGCCAAGAGATATTCTTTTTCGAGGTTAGTGCTCTACTCCGTAGAAGAGCCGGTTGCCGATAAGGCTGAGTCACGTGCATCGTCGACGTTGAAGACCTGGTGGACGGGAATGGGAGCGCTTCGACCCGCCAGAAGATCATACATGTAGAGAATTTTCAGCCTACATTATCTTGCATGTTAATCGCCATAAAGCGTTTCTGGCAGGCTATCTTTCCTACCCTGTCCCTTCGGGTTACAGACCCCAATCAGGCTCGTTCCTTTCTTCAACCCTGGATTTGCATGCTGCAGGTGCGTTTGGGTCTTGCCAGCGCCAATTCCCAGCGGCATTCCAGACTACGGTTCAATGCAAGGAATAGCATAGTGACCTGTACTCCGTACTAATAATGACTCCTCGCACCATGCATGGCTTTTTTGGCAAAGTCATAGGCCCGCTGCTAACGTCTCCCAGCGCCAGCGGATAAGAGAATTTGATGTGGTCAAAGCGTTTCGTTCATTGTTCTTAGCTGTAGCCTTACTCCGCTCCACGTCCTTTTCTTGGTGCCTCTTTGGTGCTGCTTCAAAGTGAGAGTTTTCTAACCATGAGTGGCCATGCTTGCGATGAATAATACTATCGAGGCACAGCAAGTTGTGTGTAGTAGTGGTGTACCTCAAAGAAATGGCTGAAGGAAAAGCTTTCTTACTTTTTTTCTCTCTTTTTTAGTTTTCAGAAGGTTTTCAGGGATGATCAAATTGTAGCGTTCGCTTCTGGAGAGGAGGGCTGGTGGAGTTCTGGTGCCACGTATAGTGTGAATTTCTAATAAGAATAGAGGTTGTCATAAATTCAGTAATTGATTGAGATACCTTACCTATCGGCACCAGCTCAATTCCGAGGTGGCGCTCGAAAGCGTAAAGTAAAGTAGAGAAAAGTAAAGTAAAGTAAAGTACGTGCATGTATTATTATTCTTCTCAGAAGTCTGACATTTAGGACTGTGGGGGGAAGGTGCAGCATTCTGCAGACTAGCCGAGTAGAGTTCATCCTTGTGGCTGAAGCTAATGCTGTCAGGTTTGTCCCCACGCCTCCCCACGGCAGTGATCAACTGCAGCCTCTCCTATAAGGGGAACTTCGGAGGGACAATTCAACACAAAGCGACATATCAACTGCTTGAGCCTCAATTCCAGCAAATCCAATATGGCAATGTCCACTACCCTCATATCCCTCCGACGCCGATAATGCATGCGGCCTCCGCAACGGGTAAAATGAACGACACCGTTCAAATAACATTATCACTGCTAAGTTTCGGTCGTGGTCATCTCGCTGCTTAGGCCTGCCAGGCCAAGCCAGGAGTTGTATACTGATTATTGGTGACTGGCTCTAATCCGTGTGCAAATTTAAACATTGAGCGTGAGCGGTGATTAGCTTTGGCTAAATGATTCTTTCATGCGAAGAGTCTAAAGGCTGGGAGCGATCATTTGATTCTAACCGGGATATGATTTGGTTGAAGGGGTTTTGACATGACGAGAATTCAGCGATTGGTGCGAGAGTGGTCCATAAAAGAGTCAGAGATACTCGAGGGTAGAATCACATCGAGCTTTGGAGGTGGGGGTAAAGAGTGATAGGTGTGTGTACTTTAATGATGTACTTACTTTAGGGATGTGATATGTGATAATGAAAACCCCGCAATAGCGCCAAATTTCTCCATTGGCGGCACGTGGAGTTTCTTCGGCGAAAGAGGAAAAATTCAACCTCCAACGACAACGAGTAGAAGCCTCATCCTCACCATCAACGGTTTAAACGTCTCCACGTAACCTCCACATGACACTCCGCCAAATTATAATTCTGGCTTCCTGAAGTCTGATTTAAGGGGATACTGACAAGAGGAATAGAATGGAAAAGGTGTATATGGTGTAAGTATGCAAAAGACGCGAGTCATCATCCACGGCTTGAAGTGGGGGATGGCTTGAGATAAGTATTTTACCGTATCTTTACTTACTTTAGCTCGTCTCATAATCCGTGCTGATTAAACATCCGCCTTGCCTTGCCTTGCCTTGCCTTACCTTGCCTTGCCTTGCCTCCTTTGCCCAGTCTACTCCAAGGGCATGAGTGAGTCTAAAACTCTCTACAACGGCGCCTACCCACCAATGTGCAATCATATTGGACTCGACTAATCTCGCATTCCTCATATATACTTTGCCGTACTTTGCCCTTCCCCTAAAAACCATTGCTCATTCTACCCTAACAGAGCTGAGACAATTTCTTCCCCTTGAAATCTTTTATCCGACCAAGGCATTAAGCTGCCAGGTAGCGTTGTCACATGCATCATGCAGGGCACTCCCAAAAAGAATATCTCCCGGACGGTTCAGGTGCCCAACCTTATACTTGCCTCAAGTCACCCTTTCCCCATACCCACATACCTTGCATATTTAAATTGCTTGCAGTCGACGCTGCACGGACCTCGTCCTGCTGTCAGACGGGCCTGACCGCTGTATCAGGCTCTGCTAGGTATGGAGCGTGCTTCCGTAGAGCGTCTACCAATGGCTAATGTAGTAGGTCTCTTCGTCCTTTCCACCATATGCGACCCGTTTGACCTTCCATGGGCCTTACATGCCTCACCATATGCTTTCCCATTATCCGAAGCTTCTAGGCGAGTCCAAAGCCTTGGATGTGTGATGGGCATTTAGTGGGTCATCTCATATCCATCCCTTTGTGCTCGCCTTGTTCTTCAACCCGTATATAGAACGCGTATCCGTCCCATTTGCCAACCCTCCGACGTATTCCTCTTTCTTCCTCCTCAGCAAGCTGCGTCGGCATCCCTTGATCCTGATTAGCCCTTTCGTTCGACGTTGACACCACAAAATGGGTGGCCAGGCTTCGAATCAACTAACGGTGGCAAACGCTCTCGAGATAGCCAAAGCCAATCAGAACGGGCAAATCCCTCCAGCCGTTACACAAACTCTTGAAAGAAACATTGGGGATATCTGGCGTCGTATCCAAACCCAACCTTCGACATATGTGATGAGAAAGGAGGAGTTCGCCGTGTTCACTTACTACCGCAGCCGTTATGACAATAATGCTGTGGCACAACAAGCCGTTGCCAGATTCTGGAATCATTACAAAGGCGACGCACCCCGAGTCGATGGCGCACGGTCATCTTCCAGCACGCCATCGGCTTCTGGCGGCCCGTCCTCCCCTCGGGGACAAGGTTCTTCTGGAGGCCGATAGGTCTCTGGCATGAGGTCTCCCGCGGGAACGCTGCATTATTGGCTCCCATCGTATCTTACCCGCACCTCTTCCGCCACTGGGACCAATCGCATAGGTCAAACTCTTCCCTCTACTTGGATTCCCTATCGCATCTCTTCGGCTCATGTTTGGCTCCACCGGACTATGGGTCTGCGTAAACAGCACGGCGGACAAGGTCACCCTGACGGCGGTGATCTACATTGTTTAACCGACACCACCTAGTCTAATTGCGCTCCTGAATGACTGCGTGCACCTCCATGACTGGGAAAGTCCTTATCCCATTCATGTTTCCCGCTTCCAAAGTCATCCTTTCTACAGGTCCCTGGACATGCTCTCGATTGAAGTGCGGTTGACGTCGTCGAATACGCCAATCAAGGCACACAGAGCCGAATAGACGCGTCCGAGCGGGCAATTCGCCGCCATTGGCTTACTGAGGCCTTAGCGTCCAAATTCCGACGCTCCGGACTCCACCTTTGCATCGATGAGCGTTTCTCCAGGCTACGTACAGAACTAGCGCGCGATCAACGGCACCAAATTTCACTACCCGCGCAACTGTTGCCCTCTGCCGGACATTTACAGCGTGTCTCTTAGAGGCCGTTATTCTTCACTGGGACCTCATAATTTGATCTCTCCTTGCTTTCAATATTGCTCAAATACGTCGATGGCTTCGCTATGATCGGCTCCGGACCAGGCTCATACGCACTTGAACTTGCGTCTATTGTCACCGCGGTGGACATGAAATTTCCTTCATAATTCTTCGGATGACAGGATTCTTGCATTACTCTAGCTCTGCAATACAACACCGTGACACCTCTAGTTTCAAAGGCCAATGCATTTGTGCCTCTATCAGCAGTCGAAGACTCAACAACATTCTTCGCAAGCAGGGAATGTTGGAATGCAACCCCCACCCCATCAGCAGCTGTGTGGACACGCACACCTTTCTTCACAATACTCTTCCATGCAATTTCGTAAGCGCAATCGCACGTCGGCTTTCCAAAGCTGTATAACTTCCTGACTACACTTCCTGTTCAAGACCCTACCCAGCGCACTCTTTCAAGGTTCATGCCTTTGGGGGGTATGAAAACTGCGTCCCGATCATGTATCCCCAAAGAAATGGAGGTTGGGAGGCTAGCACATCTTCATGTCTTTTCGCAACGACTAAGCCGTAGACGGGGCTGGAGGAATTGAAATAATGATAGAAGTAACGCGCTCCTTCTTCATGGTCTACCCCTCCCTGGTTTCTAGGTCGTCACCCTTTCTATTACTCATCAGCTGTCATCGTCGCTGTCCTCAATCAAGCTGTCACCGCTCTCTAAAGTACTAGTACCATGCCTTGGTCCACGAGATATATCAATTGCATCAGTACCCTCTGCGCACTCCTCTTACTGTCTCAGCCCGTAGCAGGGACAGGATTCGTTCCACGAGATTTTGCATCCGACGAGGCTATCGCGCGCCGAGTCTGTGAACCAGCGGCCCCAGATGTCAGCGAGTCATCGGTGCGTCCTCTCCAACAAGCCGTAGTGAAATCTCTACTGACATCATTCAGATCATTGCCAATGTTTGCAACGAGACTCTTGCCAATGACTCTCCCACATGTTCCAACCAAATGTGGGCGCTTGGGTCAACCATCCCAGCTTCGCTCTTGTGCTGATGCTCGTTCAGGACCGTACATATGCAACAATCTGCCGCCAACACCTGTGGCCAGTATTTCGATCTTTTCAATGGCTGCTTAATGGCCAACAATAATGATCACACGGCTTGCTCTGATTCACTCCTTGGCTACCAAGACTGCAACAATTACACGTTAGCCATCTCTAGGACCTGTGCTTTACCTTTCTTGTCTAATGCCTCCACAGAGTGCAAGCTTACGCCTACTGTGGCTGCTACTATACTCTCCCAGCATCACTAGCCGAATGCGCAAACGAACAACTTCAGCCCCAAGCTCAATATACCGCAATGGTCTCACCAACAAACGCGCCTGTGACCGCGATATCGACCGGCTCAGACACGGTAGCTGCCGTTGCAAGCGCTGATCAAGAACCTACGCCGGCTGTCCTCGCCGTCAGTGGAAAAGCACCATACCCGTCCAGCCAAAGTACCGTCCCAACCGATCCTCGAACCCCCAGCGCCCCCACGCTCCGTATCACCTCCCTCCCCCTCAAGTGGGCCATGCCCTCTACCGATCTGGGCAACGCGTGGACCCCAAGCGCAGCACGAAGCACGAGTACGGAGCCCATCACCGTCGTAGTGACATACGCAACTACCCTCACCGCGGCTGAGTATACTACGACTGTGACACTCACCTCTACTTCCATCACCACGGTCTATACTTGTACGGACGGCGGCGACGTAACACTTCCAGCTCCAGTATCAGCAGCGTCGGCGCTCATCGGCCCTGCGCCAATCGTGTCGGCACCCAGAGGTCCCGAGACTTTTGCACCTCACTCCGCCGTGGAGCCGGCGCAAAGCACGGGAGCAAGGATAGCGGAGGGAAGAACAGAACAGACTGGGGATCAGGTGACCTCGACCTTTCCGTCTGTGGCGGCGCCGGCGCTGAGTACAGGGGTTGGACCACCCGAGGCAACGGTAGGGAGAAATGGGAGTGCGGTGTGTGCGAGGTGTAGAAGAAGGTCAAAGATATTCTAAGACATCGGCGGTGGATGGGATTGGCGGATTATGGGGAAATGGTTGGGCTTGATTTGTCTATCTGGCTTTTTGAGACGTAGGAGAACCGAGGGTTGCGTCTCTCTCGTTGTTTTTTAGCAAAGTCAACAATTTAATCAAACTATAGCTAGGGAGAATCTCTCAACTCTCACCCGGCCATGATGAAACTGAAATCCCACAGAATCCGATCATCGTTCATGCTCATCGTCACGATGTAGTCACAGCAGTACCACAGCTCGTATCAACATTCCAAAGCCCTTTCATATCCAGCAACGTGAGCGTTCACAAAAGGTGTACAGACCCAACGACCTCCATCCGCCCAATCCCGAAGGGGGAGAGAGAAAGAACCCCACCACCTACCCACGAAAAGCCCACCCGATCCCCCCGAACCTCTCAACACCGCCCGTTGCTTCCCCCCCACCCCTTCAGCCCGGTCGTCTTCATCCGCAGCAGCAAGCACAGGCTGCGCTGCGCGAATTGTCTCCCCGTTTTAATCTTCGGCTCCGACACTTTGAAGGGATGTGGGAAGAAGGGGTGGGATTAGCAATGGGTCGTTGATTATCTTTTGTGGAAGTTGAGGGATTCCTGCAAAGGTGCTCAGCTCAGTAGATAGTGATGCAATCGTTAGAGGGGTGGTTGATTCAATTTCGCCCTGAGATGACTGTGGGCATGGAGCATGGTGAAGAATGGGGTCGCTGGTGATACCCATTTACATTGACACATATGAAGTGAAATATCAAAGGCGTGACGAGGATACAGAGAAGATAATTGGAAGAGCGGTAGGCAGTGATCCGGCGTTGGCACTAAAGAGTCTACAATTCGAACCTTCAGGGTACTCCAACGCATGAGTGTTCATCGAGTATCCAAGTCCAAGACCAATAAATATACTTGCGGAACGCTGTTCATTAATACACAAGTACTCACGGAAAGGTCTTGATTGATAGTTAGAGCTCCTAAGCTGTTGCCACTCGAGCCATTGCAACTACCAATGCATACCTTTTCAGCCAAGCTACACCTCTCTACACTTCTCACTCTCTCTTGTACTCACCTCGCCTTCGCTCTACACATTCTCACCCTAAATCCACGCCACTTTTGATGCTTCAGCTATGCCGCTCCATTCAATTTCCATTCTCGCCTTCGCTTTTGTGTCCTTGTGCATGGATACCGTGTTTCCTCCATGCCGGACGCGTAGTCTAGACTAGCCGGAACGCCCTTTGCTCATGCCGCGGGTATGATGATGCCGCTAAATCGTGTAAGAGGTAAAACAATAAGTACTCAGCCAACATCCAGCTGCATCCGACGCCTGGGTGAGCCTTCGCCTATGCTGCGCGTCAGTAGTAGTCTGCAGCGAAGGGCCGTGCAGAAGCCGGTCGTGACGGCAGGCAATTCCGCGATCGCCATCGCGTCTTCATTTCATAACATCTCCTCCATCCATGGGCACTCCAGGGGGAGGATTATGCTGCGCAGGCATGTGTTGATACTGATGGTGCGCATAGCTATTGCTAGGCACGCGACTGACCTGGGGTGGGAAATGTGGTTGCTGCTGGGGGCTCTGGCTGTAATGCGGCTGCGGAGATGCATAGCCTCGCATAGGCGTTGCTATGTCGCGTTAGCAGTGAATAGAGTCTCCGCGTCGAGGATCTTACTGTGTTGAGGTGGTTGTTGTGCATAAATCGGCGTACCGTACTGCTGATTACCCACGTACACTGGAGGCTGCCCTTGATAAGAGCCTTGATGTATCATAGGCGTTGCTCTCCCGGGACTGGGAAATCCACTTGGCGGCTGCGACTGCCCACCATACGGAGCAACTTGTCCAGGAGCGAAAATTGGCATTTGGGGCCCGGGCATACCATGTGGACCCATGAAACTTCCCTGAGAGGAATTATGGACCATCATTGGAGCCGAAAACTGTTGCCCTGGGGATTGTCCATACGGTGGGCCACCGTGGACCGGTCTAAAGGCTTGTGGTTGAGGAGCACCAGGGCCTATAACATGGGGCGGCGCTGGTTGGCCATACCCATATGGTACTTGACCCATTGGCGGTGGGTAGGCCAGATAAGGTCCTTGTACCCGAGATGTTGAATATGCCGAAGACTGTGATGGAGACGGATGCATGCGGTGCTCATCGTAATGATGGGGCACGCCAGGAAAATGATGTGGCTGTGGCGGACCCGGGTACGGGACCTGCTGAGGAGCATGCAAATGAGGAACCCCTTGCGGAGCGTGCTGCAAATGGGCAGGTAATTGATGCAAGAGAGCTGAATTGACCGGAGAGGCTGTTGATTGTTGGGGAGAGACACCGCGCGACGCTGGCGGTGGATCTTCATACATATCTTTGTAGGACTTGAAGTTCTCGTCACTCTTCACCTGTGTCCAGGTGACTGGGGTCGCATGAGCATAGACAATGCCGCCATTCGCAGCATAGTCTTTTGCTTTCCCCTCTTTTTGCGCTTTCTCCCTGAGACGCTTCAAAGGATTGAAGTTCTCCAGGATGGAAGGTCTCTCGCCAGACGAAACCGGTTTTTTGGTGCCAAAGAAATCGCTCGGACTTGGAGCTCGAGACATAGGCCTAGCGTTGGCACTTGATCTTGGACTGGAAGCAGCGCTGGGCAGTCCAGTGGGCTTGAACGTATTAGCCGCTGGGTTAGGCTTGAACACGTTGAATTTGGCAGAAGCTGCAGAAGTTGGGGTTCGTACAGTGCTTGATGCTTGTGAGTTAGGCACCTGAGCAGCGTTGGCGATAGGTCTGGGAGGCTTCTGGGCACTGTGAATTGGAAGTGGGGTCGGAATGGATGCTGGCATGCCAGCTTTGTGTCGGCCATGATTTTCGGCTAATCGATGGCTGAGAAGACCCTGACCGTTTTGCGAAGAGGGAAGAAAGTTCGAAAACTGCTGTTGCTTATCACGCGGTGGCATGCCAGCTTGCGGGCCTCGCGGAGGCATTCCTTGTCGAAAATTTGTATACTCCTGCCGCTCGGCGGTGTTTGGGGGAGCCCGTGTTCCATCTTGCTTTGACTCGACAGGGATTTTGGTTGATGGCTGATCTGCGGAACTAGCCGACGTCTTCGGAGGCGTGGCCGCTTTTTGTTCGGCCTCACGCTGAGCCTTCTCCACGATCTCATGCTGTTTTGCTGTGTCCTTTGCAAGAATGGGGACTAAATCTTTAGGTACGGGCGTATGAAGCTTGAAGTTCGTCGAGAACTTCTTCAAATCGTTCAGCTTGATAGCTTTGTCATGACTCACGCGTTTGCGGCGGTCATCTGCGAGTCTATTCTTCTCGAACATGGCGAAATTTCGAAACGAATCTAATACCTCGGTTACCTCGGTCTCCACATTAGCGGTGGCGTTAGGAGTCGCTGCTTTGGAGGTATCCGGTGGGCGTGGTGTACTGGCAGCAACTGCTTTGCTTGTAGAGACATCTTTGACGGCTTCTTTCTTGACATCTTCCGACTTTACATCACCAGAAGCTGTTGCCGCTGCGCTATTTTCAGCTGGTCTTACTGCTGTACTTGTTTGTACTTGAGGACTCGCATCTGATCGAGCAATCTGAGAAGAGATGATTGCGGAATCTACGGGTGCACCTGCCACGGTTGGTTTCCCGCTCAGTGGTCTGCGAGCTGGTGGCATGTATCTGTTTGACTGGCTAGATTGAAGAGGTGGGTAATCTGCTCCCTGGCGACGGACGCCGCTGTATCTGTTTAATGTTTAGCTTCGTTTTCCGCAAATAAGGAGGTTTTGCTCACTTCTCCTCCTCGTCGAGCCCACCGTCCTCGTCAATCATCCCGCGTTCCTCTCGCATGTGGGCATTGCTGGTTGATGTTCCTTCAATATCCTGTGCAAGGCGTATTGCTGCTGCTTCACGCTCGCGATATGAAGGATTTGACCGGTCGATTCTCGTTGTGTAGATGTTTTCATCGTAGTCACTCTTTAGGCCAAAGAGCTGTTCGTTCGCTTTGAACTGATCCCATGCCCCTCCCGACCCCGAACCCTCAAGAGAGAGATCAACATCGGTATCCGCGGTGGAAGTCCAGCGCTGCAATTGTCGTTCACGAAATGCAAGGTTGCCCGAAATGTCAGTGTCTGTGCGAAACCCTGTTGTAGAACCTACAAGGCGTTATCATAGAGTTGATGGTGTTTGGCCATGCAGAGGGATTGTTACCATTTTGGTGCTTATCTTGAGCACCTAGCCCGACACCTTCAACAGCAAGATCTGTCACATCGTGGATATCGAATAACATTGTGTGGTCTTCGCCAACACCAACAAAGGCTCCCATCTCATCTTGGGTGCCATTGACCTCACTTTTCTCGGTTGTCTTGATCTGCTGCACCATCTTGAGTATGTAAGTGGACTCATTGTGTTCCAGAGATGCTCCGAAGAAAATCCCGGAGAAAACTTCACCATTCTTCAATGTCACAGTAGCAGTAAGGCCCTATAACCATGAGATTTGTTAGAGATTCATGAATGCTTGGTCTCATCTCGGTCGCTTACCATGAAATTTACCAGCAGGTACATTAGCCGCTCATTTGCGAGCTTCTCTATACTCGCCTCCTGGTTGATTGCAGCTCTGTGGACATTGTTTTTAGCCTGAGGTCCAACCCCATTCTGTTGACCAGAAGTAGTCGATCGCTGAGTGATAGGATTCATGCCGGATGTCCAAGCCTTCTGAGGAACGTTGCGTCTGTAAATCGCATGTGAGCCTGGGTTTATCTCATGCTTGGATTGGAATTCTCGATTGGATGACAAGATCGGGAAGGGAGAAGGGGACTTGTGATTTTTCGACAGCTGGAGAGGGAAGGGTAAGGCAGATCGAAGGTACGGCTGAGCAGAGACCAGTGCAAGGGAGGATGACTCCCAACGCTGTACAAAGGCCCTCACATCATACAATTGCAGATGGCGTGATGTAGAAATATGCCACTTACTTTTGGACTCCATCATGGAGGTTTCCCGCCTGCTTTCGATTGCCATCGCTAGGCTTGCTGCCAGCACTTCCGGCAGGCTTAGGCTGCTGCTTCCCGGTGCTTGACATTGTAGGTCCGGTAGGATTTCCTTCTGCGGTTGGCCCGCCATTCACCATTGCGGTGGCCATTGTCACGACAGGCCGGGGTTGGTGCCCGGACGGTCAACCCCCCGACCGGGAGCGAGAGACCGGTGAAATGTACTTGTTCTGTGTCTCAAGCCGCCGTCAAAAAAGACTCTAAAGAGATGCAGGATGTGTGAGAGGTTGAGAAAGACCGCTGAGGCCAATTGAAAGGAGAGTCAGACGAGGCAGGGAGTAGATGTTGAAGGGTGGTGGAAATCTGTTTCGGGGCAGAAGTTAATTCGTCCAGGGCACTTCTGCGGAAAAGCCGCGTTCCGCTGGAGCTTACCTTAGGTCAGGCTAGCGGTTCAAGAGGACGAATTGTAATTCGTAAGTAGATATTGAGTTGTTGAGTAAGGTATGAACTGGGAGATATGCTGATAGCTGTGTGATTTGCATGCGGAGTAAAGTAGAAGATTTTATACTGTGTATAGCTTCTTGTGGGTGGATGGGAGGTCCTGCGCAGTACGGGAGATGGAGTAATCGATTGAGTGGATTTTGTGAGGGTGAGCAAAACGGAGCTTTAATTGATTAGTGCAAAACTGGAGAGCGCCAAGCAAGAGCGCCAAGCAAGAGCGCCAAGCAAGAGCGCCAAGCAAGAGCGCCAAGCAAGAGCGCCAAGCAAGAGCGCCAAGCACCTGCAATACGGCGCTAGGCGAGGCTGGTGAGGCCGTCTGAAAGCGGCTTCCTACGAACCTATGTACTGACTGTACGCAAAGAACTCACAGCCGGCTTCCTGTAGCAGTGCAGTTCAGCACAGCATAAATGGCCGGTCAAATCATCGGCTTTCTTCGATGAAGCATCCTCTTTTGCACTCACTGCCTTCAATACTGCGACTGCCCGTGTCACCAGGCTATGAGAGCCATGCAAACCCTTTCCAACTCCCAACGCCCAGAGAAGAAAAGGCCCGCCGTGGAACCATCCAACCCACCTCCAACCGCAGCAGCACCTGAGCCTAGTTCTCAAACACAATCGGGCGCACGAACGTCTTCCGGCTCGTCAAGGTCATCGACGTATAAAAAAGCCAACGTATGTTTTATGGCCTTTCCCTTAGATGTTGGAGGGTAACAATGCCATTGGAACGTCTACACCTGACTAACATTGTACCTCGTCATTAGCCAGGCCAACAGCTTTCCCAGATAGAGAAGAGCGTTACCCACTTACTCATAGCCACAAAACAGCTACTGGAAACGCTCACGCAGTGGTCACGAGACAATGCAACCGAGGGCGATGTCTCAGATGTTTATGTCCGCCTCGGATATGAATTCAACATTGCATGCCGCGCTTTCAATAGTATCGGCGTCGATACCGCCGATCTTGGACCGGTGCCAGAGCTTCTACGGACAATTCTTGAGGAAACGCTGAGCCAAGAAGCCAATCCAGCAAGCCTTGACCTGTTTCTACCCCAAATACGCGACATCATCATCGGTCTTCTCCATGGGTTGAAAAGGAAGCAGTCGAGATTGAGATCAAAAACTAGCAAGGAGGGTGGACCGAGTGGAGCTGTCAGCAGCCTTGGCTCGACCGGTAGCGCTAGTAGTCTCAATACAGGCTTGACCCAGATGTTGGATGACGTTCCCACCCGGAGATCAGGTGTGCAAAGTCCAGAGCGGCGCGCTGGCAGTGGAAGTACTTTAAATGGACACATGATTGGTGGAGAAACAAGCAACGGAGAGGACCAGAGTGTCCCCCCACGCTTTTCCTCTATACAACCGACCCGTCACAACAGTGGCGGCGGTCCGGGAGACAACACACTGAGTCGAAACTCCAACCGTGAGAGCCAGAGGCGCATGCCCACGTCTTTCTCGGACTCCTCTTTCTCAAGCACCGCTTCGCAATCCACGTCTGTACTGTCACCGCCTTCCGATGGGGAGACGCTACCTAGTCACCAAACCGCGGCTATACACCGACCAGCATCTCAGTCCCAGTCCCAGAGGGACACTCTTCCAAATATGCAACCGCCTCCTCCACCTCCACCAAAACAGCAAGATGCCTTGGCCGCATTGCAAAGAGGAGGTGACCTAGAACGAAGAGCTTCGAGACGCTACTCAGCCTATCAGATATCAAGGCACCTTGGAGCTTCCCCAAATGGCGTTCCTATGCTACCCCCAGCGCAGAACTCTCCAGTCCCCAATCGAGGCAGAGATGTTAGAGAGTCGATGAACGCTGTGCGAGTTCGGGGTTCAGGCATTCTGAGCCGGCAGAAGTCTGTCAAGGAGCCCTCACCAGTCAGGAATAATATATCCGCGAACCGTATATCTGAAGAGAGCAGCCACAGCAACGAGGCCCAAGAGGCACGTCCGCAAGGCGATGTGCAGAACACTGATGGCCTGAGCTCCAAGGCAGCTGACGGCCCATCCGGACCGGCTACCAGAAGCCCTGATACTGATCATCCCAAGATGCGTGCGACTCTAACAAGCCCACCCGATGGGTTGCCGGCTTACAACACGGCTGACGCCGGCGACTTAGAATCTATCAAGCGCCTTCCACGAGCTACGGCCGATGGAAAGAGCAGCTATTCTCAGCCTGTCGATGGCGATCAGACGAGTCAAGACTTTGTGCCAGAGCAGTCCCCGCAACCAGGCAAAGAACTCACACTATTCCTGCAGTATAAGTCGCAAATTAAAAAATTCCTCCTTCCAGAGGGCTCGGACGACTTGTCTATGGCAAGGTTACAACTTGCATTCATTGAGAAATTTGCTTGGAACACCCACAATAATGGGAATGACCTGCCCGAGATCTATATCCAAGACCCTGTGTCCGGCGTACGGCATGAGCTAGAGGATCTCCGGGACGTGAAGGACCGGTCAGTCTTGGTGTTGAACGTGGAAGTATTGGATGAAGTAAAAAGACACATCGATGAAGGCCTCGGAGGCTTGCGAAAAATGGTTGAGGGCGTTCGCAATGCAGTTGACGGGCAGCAAAGTGCCTTGCAACGAGTTTCTGAGCGTCAGCAAGACACTACCAGAGAAATGGCGCGCCTCTCTATCACCCCTAAGGTAAATCCAGCTCCAATCAGGTCTTTTGAAAAGCCGAAAGTCAACGGTATTCAACTATCAACATCCCCAAAAGCTCCGAAAGTGCCAGCGAATCAGATCACAGGCATCCAAGATCTACGACAAGATCTCGCGGTTGTTCGTCAGACGTTCTCATCCCTTGTATCAGATATGAATAGTTCCATGGCCACAGTGCAATCTAATGCATCATCAATCAAGACGATGGCCATTGAAGGAGTGCTGCCAGGCCTGGATGATTCAACAGGCCGAGCATACGTTAACTCAGGCAAGAAGAGCCTAGGTGAAGAGTCAGAGAACATTGTCAATCGTGTCGACGATCTTCAGGATATTGTGGAAGACCTTCGTAAAGATGTGGTCATGCGTGGTGTTCGACCACTCCCACGTCAACTGGAGAAAGTCAGCAAGAGCATCAGCACAGCGACTGCGGATCTTAAGAAGATGCAAGAGTTCCTTAGGCGAGAGAAACCCATCTGGACAAAGATCTGGGAAAAGGAACTTGAGCTTGTATGCAATGACAGAGACCTTCTGACAATGCAAGAAGAGCTCGCTACGGACTTGGAAGACGATCTAGACAAGGCCACGCAGACGTTTGCTTTGGTCGAGCAGGCCACCAAGCAGCAAAATCTGCAATCCGGTCAAGGCAGTGCTGTTTCTTTACGTAGTACCTCCAAAGGATTGGCAGCAATTTCGACAGACCAAGTCATGGATCCCATGAAAGCTAAAGACGGAGTTCTAGGAGAGGTCAGAGCTCTACGGCCCAACCACGAGACGAGGCTTGAAGCAATTGAGCGCGCGGAGAAGGCAAGACACAGAGAGCTTGAGACCCGGCAAGAGGGTGAGTTCACAAAGGAGCTTGGAAGTTTCGTAGAAGAGGGAAAGCTCAAGAAAAGCGGTGGCGTGGAGGAAGCCGAGAGGCTGCGAAAGGCAAAGGATGACAAGAACAGACGAGAAGCATGGGAGAAGCAACAGGAGATGGCAGCGAGTAAGAGCAAGAACGCAGAGAACGCCCCGTCGGCATCAGAACGACTAAGCGACCCCCGTGCGAATGAGGACGATTCTACCAGTCACGAGCAGGACGCATCGGACGCATCGGAGAGACCTGCTGTGGAGGAGCAGGTCGCGCCTGTAGAAGAAGGTGAGCGTGGATTGCCATCATACTCAAATAAAATTCTGCTAATAAAGTCTTCAAGAGTCATCGAGGCGGACTTCGTGGCTACCAGCAATTTTCACATCATGACATGATTGATCCTTTGTCGTATGACTACTTTCGAGGCAGTCACTTTACCTTCTGGATTGCTTGTCTCAGCCTCCCGTTGCACACGGTTCAAGCGAAGGCGTTCTCGGTGTTTGACATGAAGCTCATACCCATCGAAGCTTCTACGAGCATGTCCAGTAGATCTTATATATTGCAAATCTAGCTCTGCAGGGACTTGCTCTCAGTCTGTAGTTTGAAGCATTGACTTGTATTGAGCCGAACGGCATTATGAATTTCCTAGTCTGATGGATCAAGTCCACGCGCTGAGCTCAAGAGATTCGTAGCGTGCACTCGAATCTCGAGGAAAGCATTGAGCATAAGAGGATTCTTCCAGGTGCAAGGAGAATTACCATCGGTGTATTGGTGTATTGGTGTATTAATTAAATCACCGTGCCCACAATCTTGGCGCTGGAACAACCAAATCAATACACACTCAAGATCCTGATGACCAGCGCTTTGGAGAAGAATTTGGAATAGCGCGGCCACAGATAGAATAGAAAGCTCGAAACCTTTGACCACGTTCTTCTTCGATAAAGCTCCAGCGGTGAAGAGCCGTGATTTCACCATACCAGTTATTTAATGTCATTAATACCGCCCCGATACACCGGTAATCTAGATTAGGGCTTCGCTAAACTATGATGCCTCGGTCCTCGGCATTGCCAGACTCTTGGCATTAAGGTCGAGATCACCACTTACGATCTTTTTGTTCTCATACCCCCAATCCCTTCTCATACGCAGTTCCCAAGACACAAAAGAAAAGCAGGATCATATATTTTCTATGGCACCTCCAGTACGTATTTTCCGAGTCCATGTCTCGTCTTCTGGACCAGATCTTGACCTTTGAGACATGTCTGGAGAGTGTATACTCTGTAGACTTGTTTCAAAGCTCAACATACCCTCTCAGATAGGCAATACTGACTCCGAAACTACAACCTAGTGGGTGAAGAAGCTCACACCTTCTGGCCCTCAGGGTTCAGAGCTCCTCGAGCAGGAGCGAGCTCAGTCCAATGTCCCCGTGAAGAAATTATCGGAATTCCTGTTTTCTAAGGAAGTGCTCGCAAGGCAGGAAAGAGTTTTGGATATTCTCAAGACGGAGAAAGTGTTCAACAAGTCCCTGAATTACTTCGATGGCAGAGAGGCAAGATTCCAAACTGCTCTTGCTCGAGCGAAGCGGATGCGCCAACTTGCTGTTCAGCACCGCTGGTCTCAGGACGAGTACATGATGGCATCAGAATTGATCAGCGAGCCAGGTCCATATGGTTTGCACGCCAGCATGTTCCTGGTTCGTCTACACCCTTACGTTTTGTTGTATTACCATCGTATCCTAATTCTTTCCACAAGATCACGCTTCGAGACCAAGGAACTCCTGAACAGCATGAGTTATTCCTCAAAAGGGCCGAGGAATATGAATTCATCGGATGCTATGCACAGACCGAATTGGGTCATGGTTCAAATGTGCGAGGCTTGGAGACCACTGCAACCTGGAATTCTGACGACAAAATCTTTACCCTACATTCGCCTCACCTGACAGCTTCAAAATGGTGGATTGGATCAATGGGGCGAACAGCCAACCATGCGGTCGTCATGGCGCAATTGATTATCGATGGCAAGCCCTACGGACCACATCCATTCGTCGTTCAGATAAGAGACATGAAAACACATGAGCCTTTGGAGAACATACACGTTGGTGACATTGGGCCTAAATTTGGATACAATACGATGGACAATGGCTTTCTGTTGTTGAACAATGTCAAAGTCCCGCATGCTCACATGCTCGCGAAATTCTCAAGCGTGGACCCGAAGACAAACAAATACGTTAAACCTGCATCAGCTTCCCTAGTCTACGGCACCTTGGTAAGTTATTTTTGCCAGCTTCTCCTGATTCGTACTACGTTTTGAGTTACAGAACTTATCGCAGTAGTACAAATATTCCGAGATCTGTTTCACGACTCAGATTTGATCCCAGAAGAGATCTGCTGACCCCAAAACTACGTAGACTTGGGTTCGAAGCACTATAGTACTCCAATCCGGTGGAGTACTTGCTCGTGGAGTCACGATAGCAACCAGATATGCGGCTGTCAGACGGCAATTCCAGGACCGAGATGCTAAAGAGTCTGATATTGGCGAAAACCAAGTACTCAACTACACAATGGTCCAGGTTCGACTTCTACCCCTTCTTGCTGCCACGTTCGCATTGCATTTTACTGGTCGTGGGATGATGGCTCTCTACCAAGAAAACCAGAAGAAAATGGCCGGCGATGTAGGGAAGGTGTCGCATACTGGTCGAGGGCCTAGTCCCGAAGAATTGTTCCCTTCTACGGACTTGCTTGCAGACCTACATGCAACGTCATGCGGCTTGAAAGCCTTAGCAAGTACAACAGCGGCTGAGGGTCTTGAAGTCTGCAGAAGAGCCTGTGGGGGCCACGGCTATTCCAGCTTTAGTGGTATAGGTACATGGTATGCTGATTATCTCCCAACGACGACATGGGAGGGAGACAACTATATGTTGACGCAACAAGTGGCGAGGTATCTGTTAAAATCGGCACGTTCTGTCCTCAAAGGCGCGAACCCGTCAGAGAACGATACTACTCAGATATTTCGCACGTTCCTATCGAGACGCGACCTGGGAGCTGCATTCGATATTCTTGGACAGGACGAAGACATCGTTGCAGCCTTCGCTTGGCGAACTTCATTCCTCACCTTCGAAGCGCTCAAGCACCGCGACGAAGAGAAAAACAGCTGGAATAGCTTGCTCGTCGACTTTTGGCGTCTCAGTACGGCTCACTCACAATACTTGATCGTCAGAAATTTCCATGAGGCGTTGCAGTCCGAGTCTATGGTGTCTGAGCTAGGCCTTGAGACAACTGCCCTTATGCAGAAGCTCTTCCGTCTTTACGCTTTACACACTCTAGAGCGAGAGGCTTCAGAGTTCTTCTCCTCAGGCGCCGTTACAGTAAGACAGATTCAGCTGGCAAGAACGAAGACAGTCATGAAACTGCTTGAAGAGATCAGACCGCATGCAATACGGCTCGTAGACGCATGGCATTTTCCGGATTGGGTTCTCGACAGCAGTTTAGGGAGGTACGATGGGAAGGTCTACGAGGATTTGTTTGAGAGAGCGAGCGAAATGAATCCTTTGAATGCTTTGACGATTGATCCGTACCCAAATAGTGAGGTTCTGATTAAGAAGGACGAGAGAGAAAAGTTCAGGAGTAAGCTTTGACGGGACCAATGGTCATGATGTACAACTATGTATCAGCAGGAAAGATTAATGTACATACATACCTTGATGCAATATCAACGCCATGAATTCGAGACACGACGATGTAGCCTTCTCTTGAAATCTTCTTGAGATATATGACATATAAAGAATGAGGTTTAAGTAGAGGCGTTGTACTCCAATGTTACCTTCCCTTTTGAGGGTATCAAAGCCTAGCGTGATCCCCGCTTCTTCATACGAACACCAAGCTCATCCTACCATCAACAAAACCTCTTCTTCCGCAAACTCTGATGGTACTTTACCCCTCACCTTGTCGTTGCTGCTCAACTGTAGTCAATACCATGACTGCGGAGACATGGATCGAATGAAGCGGGCATTATCTCTTTCTGTAAGGTCTTCCCTGAGAGACTCCACACACATGACCCAACACATGTACTGGAGGGCCTCGATCATCATATTCACCATGTTCATTTGCCCTAGCACTCTTGGCAACTGTTTGCTACGATGCCGAGCATGTATAGAAAGGGCGCTCTTCCTTTGTCCCTCTTGGTGCCACCTTCTTGCCCAGTTGATGATGCCATGTATGCATGGTGGCTTCCCTATATAATGCTCAACAACAGCGAGATTTAAACTAAGCGCAACCTTTACTTCAAGTCTTCTGTGCTGATAATCGGACCGCCGATTGTTCTCAAGATGCTGTCGCTCCCTCTCTTCATCCATTTCGCTGCAGCGGCAAACCTCATTGCCCAAATTCCTCTCGTCGACTCCTTTCCCTTTGACCATAATGAAGAACGCGCCACCGCTTCCCTGGCGAGCTTCATCGCCTCCGAGGGTCCAATTGCCCTACAAGGGGTTCTCAATAACATTGGATCTGGGGGCGCATTGGCTCCTGGGGTAAAATCAGGCTTGGTTGTAGCAAGTCCTTCAAAGGCGAATCCGGACTGTCAGTGTGTTTCATCATTGAATCAGCAACTCTCATACCCTTCTCCTGTCTTAAGCTCTCTTGTCCATGTTTGAATGAGATTACATACCATTAAAGAAAGAATTCAGCCCTCGATACACTTTCTTATGGACCGCTCCAACCCTTGACACCCCGCTGCTCTATGAAACCTTCTTCTAACACGAGATACTTTTCTTGACTATGTCCCTTTGATATAAGGCAAGAGACTTATAGGACCTTTAGATTTTTACACTTGGACAAGGGATTCTGCGTTGACATACAAAGCCTTGGTCGATGCGTTCATTGCCGGCAATTCTAGCTTGCAGTTAGAAATCGAAAATTACATCTACGCTCAAGCTCAGCTTCAAGCGGTCTCGAACCCTTCAGGTGACCTGTCCAATGGTGCTGGGCTCGGTGAGCCCAAATTCGAAGTGTAAGCAACCTGCCCAGCCCTTATTTCCTAGTCCATACTCTGACTCCTTGCAGAGATGGTACTGCATTCACAGGAGCTTGGGGTCGGCCTCAACGTGATGGCTCAGCACTGCGAGCCACAACACTCATAGCTTATTCGAGATGGCTGATTGCGAATGGGGGCACTTCCACTGTAACCTCAACGATTTGGCCAATCATCTCCAATGATCTTAATTACGTCGCCCAGTACTGGAATCAGACCACTTTTGACCTCTGGGAAGAAACCGACGGTCTGTATATTTGTCTCCCTACTCTAGACCACTTTACCATTTGCGAGACATGTTGAGGGGGGAGAGCTGTATCCCTTCGAGCTGTATCATTCATGGCTCGGGGGTCTTGCCTGGAAGGAGGAATGCTGACTCCGAAGTCTCTACAGGCTCGTCTTTCTTCACCACAGTAGTCCAACATCGCGCCCTGGTCGAGGGAAACACCCTCGCAGGACAAATCGGTCAGACATGTAACGGCTGCATCCTCCAAGCTCCTCAAATCCTTTGCTTTTTGCAAAGCTATTGGAATGGCCAATATGTCCTTGCGAACATCAACGATGACAATGGCAGAAGTTCCAAGGATGTCAACACGATCTTGGGCTCTATCCATACATTTGATCCGTCTGCTGCATGCGATGACAGCACCTTTCAGCCTTGCTCCGAGCGGGCTTTGGCCAATCATAAAGTCACAACGGACTCCTTCAGGAGTGTCTTTGCCATCAATTCTGGTATTGCTGAGGGTTCGGCCGTTGCAGTTGGCCGGTACCCCGAGGACATCTACCAAGGGGGTAACCCCTGGTACGTCTCTTAGAAGTAGAAATGATGCTTGAATGTTGAAATAGAGATAACATGCTTCCAGGTACCTCGCCACACTGGCAGCCGCAGAACAGCTCTACGACGCCCTTTACCAGTGGAACAAGACCGGATCTCTCAGCGTTACCGCAATCAATCAAGCTTTCTTCAAAGACTTCCTGCCTTCCGTGGCAATAGGCACCTTTGCCTCCTCCTCACCAACTTTCACGACTTTGACGACGGCCATCAAGACTTATGCGGACGGATATGTGGGCATTATCGAAACGTATACACCATCCAACGGAAGTCTAGCAGAGCAGTTCTCACGCAGTAACGGCTCCCCTCTGTCAGCGGTCGACTTGACATGGAGCTACGCCTCCTTCCTCACAGCCGTAGCCCGTCGCTCAGGCCAGATGCCTGCCTCATGGGGCGAGCTAAACGCCAATACCGTCCCATCCACCTGCTCCGCTACCTCAGCCCAAGGTACCTACAGTACCCCCACCGCTACTGCACCCTTACCACCATGTACCACCGTTTCTTCTGTAGCTATAACCTTCAACGTCGCCGAGGATACAACATTCGGCGAGACGATTCTTCTTGCTGGCTCGATCTCCCAGCTCGGTAGCTGGAACACGGCAAACGCGGTTCCACTCTCTGCGACTGATTACCAGATTGAGTATCCGAGATGGTTCGTTACTGTGTCTTTGCCGGCGGGGACGACGTTTCAGTATAAATTTGTTAAGGAGGAAAGCAGCGGGAGTAGTACGTATGAGGTACGTGCATTCGGAGTCCGTACTGGTTTTTTCGGCTCCAATTCTTAGCCTTGAGACATGTCTCGGGAATTAATACTCCGAAGATATATCCCAAGACTGGAAACCCCTTCTTGAAAGAAAAAAGGCTGACTCCGAGATCATTACCAGGATGGGCCGAATAGGAGCTTTACGGTTCCGACGGGGTGTGCGGCGGCGGTAGAAGTGCATGACGTTTGGCAGTAGCATCAAGAAAAGGAAGGGCAAGGCGATGGCTTTGATGGGAGGAAGTGTAATAATCCCGGCGGAGTATGCCCTTGTAGGTCTTCTGAGGGTCTGGAGAAACTGTGGTTGTATTCCTACACGATTCTTAAGAACCTTGGGGGGTATCAATAAATAACAGACTTGACATTCTGTGTCACCCAGTACATGAACCGTCGCATTCCTCGCTATGCAAACCAGAAAACCACCCGCGATTCCCAAGTCAGTACTCTTCAAACTTATGACACGATCAATGCTACCAGACCAAGGAGCCCAATAGCCACCCAGCTCCTCACATCTGCTCTTTCTGCACCATTATCCTTTGCGACCTTCGCAGTTCCAGTCGCGCCACCCTGCACGACAACTCCTGTAGCCGTACAACTCGTCCCACAAGCATAGCCGCTAGGACAACACCCACCCCCCTGCCCGCTCGCGCAGGAGAACCACCCCTGGGCACATCCACTGGCTCCTAATCCCACCGCTGCTCCACCAGTGCCGCTGGGCACTGCTACTGTGACGCCGTCACTATTCACAGCAAGTGTTGAGGAAGGGAGTGGGCACGAGGTTAGGCTGCAGTCTCGACCGACTTGGCAACAGCCGGCGTGATAGTAGGCGCTGCATTGAAAGTAACCTGTTGGACATTGGGAAGTCGTGACCGTCACGGCGGAGGCTGTTGTCGTCGTGGTAGGATCGGCAGATGAGGTTGGACGGATTGCTGCGGCAGGGGAGCTAGTAGACTGGGTTGTGGAGATAGAGGACGAATGAGAGGGAGAAGCGGTCACGGTTGAGGTGGTCGAGGTTGTAGCCGTAGAGGTGGACGTGGACGTTAGAGGGACGGCGGGAATGAGATCGGGCGTGGTTGAGGAGCTGGACGTAGACGATATAGAAGAGCTTGCGGGAGACTCGGTTACCGTAGGCTCGATTGTTGAGGTCAATGTAGTGCCAACAACGCCTTTGCGAGTCGATGGTTAGTATCATGCAGGATCTGGGGGGAGCGAATGGTCAACTTACAACCAACACCATCACAAACGCTGCCTGGGATGCAACACCCGCCGCCTAAGCTGTCGGGACAGACGGAATCTTCTTCGGGGCAACCCGACACCTCCTCTCCGCAGACTTCTCCAGGATTACAGCAGCCCACGTCTCCCAGTCCTGAGTCCGTTGTGAGCTGACAAACTAGGCCCGCTGCACAACAGCTATACGGGCGATTAATCGAGGAACAGTCAGAAGTACCGCCAGGACAAGCAAAAGCGCGAGTATCGAGGGCGAAGATATCCCTAGGGGATCGAAGCAGACGGCTAAAGAGAGGCCGGGAGTTGAGTTGGTGACTAGTATGGAGAGAGAAGGGAGCTTGCAGTGGTTGTGGTAGGGATGCGTTAACCCAATCCTTGAAGGTTGGTTCATCTTCCAGAGGTCCCAAAGAGCGTGGTATAGGTCTCCTTCTGTCCAACGCAAGCTTCGACTCGCTATTGATCTCTGCTTCGAATTGCCAGTACTCAGGAAAGAACATTTCTCCCTGGTCGCCACTCATTTTGCGCACCGCAATCGAGACCCGAGTCGTGTGAGGTGTGATTGCGATTCCATCGCTTCTTTTCAAAGATTCATGCCCAGAATTGGTCGTCAAGAAAGGTCGAAGGCCAAATGGCCAAGAGTTATCGAGGGCTTGTGTGACGGTCGGAGCTGTAGCGATAAATAAGAGCAACGAAGCTGGAATAAGCTGAAGGGCAGCTAGAGGAAGCATTTGTGCTCGTATGAATCTAATTGTATGGGGGACAGTAGCGTTTGGCCGCTGGTAGGGGAGAAAGACGGATGCACCAGCGATTTGATTCTGGCGAGACGCTGTAAAGTTGAATGCAGTCAGTATATGGGGTCAATACGTGTACATCCACTCTGCTGTTCAAATGGTTCAGATGAACAGAGATGATTCCGTATGCAGATGAATCAGAAGGAAAATGGTTCATCATGAAAAACATCAGCAGTACTGTTAATCAACTGTCAACATCAGGTTTCTGTTTGGATAAAAAGCGGCTGGTAGATAGTTGCAGGCTGGGAGGATCTTATCGCCGACATCCCCGCGGATCATAAGTCATAATTTAGGGCTGACAATATCGCCCTAAAGCTATGCTCTTTTCGGCAATATTGAAACATTGACAGTCAGGTCGCAGGACCATGACCTTCCCTACCCCAATGGAAAGCTACCAGTAACTCTGTGATCTTTTCGTTGAACTATCTTTCCGTGTTGTGATTTCATTCAGATTCGGCATACTCGATGTACCGTGAAAAGCCTTGGGCGTGCTGTCTCTGCAATCACTGAAATGTTCTTCCTTCGCATTTGCGCCAGCTTTCCACATAGTCGGAAGGAGCATCCACTCCCATACAAGCCTTAGCCTTATTGAAATATACTGGGCTTTCCATCCGTCTTGCGTACAAAACATCCGAAAAAGCATCCTCTCAAACCTGCACAATGGCTGGGCCCCCTTACCCCTCTGCATCGACCTTCGTCCTCAACTAATGCAGATTACTCTCCTGCTGCTTCTCGTGGCGCCTCTAGCAGGCCTCGCGGCGCCAATCGAGAAGCCATCCTCTCCTTACCACCTTGTCAATGCCGAAGCCGTTCCTAACGAATTATCAGCCACCTGTTATCGCCGCTGGCGGCATCATGGTCATCTCACTTTTCGTCTTGCTCGTGTGCAGCCTTGCAGTGGACGGACTGACCAGAAAGATTCCTCCGCAAGCACGAATGTGCATACCAAATTTCTTCACAACAAACGTGCCATTCCGTGGGTCGGATGAGGTCAAATCCCATGCGGTTCTCACACTGTGTGGCCACAAGCAAAACCACTGTGCGACATTTGGCCATACAGTAGGAATTCGAGGATTTTGGTTCGTCCATTGCTTCTGACTGATGGTTTCTTACAGGAGACATGCTGCCCGCCAGACACGACCTGTCGCGGCTCATCGCAAACATCCTCTCACGTCTTCTGCTGTCCTAATGCCTTCTCTTGCTCTGAGAACATGGATCAACGCCCTATGCACATGCTCGAATGTCCCGCCTCTGTTGGCGGTGGCTGTTGCGCCACTGTCTTGCGCTGTGCATCTGACCTGTGCTTCGAATATCACTATAAGACTTCGGCGGTGTTCCAACCCTTTCCCATTCACAACAGTACATCCTCCGATTTCCAAGGCTTCTATGATGGCGTCAGCCTGGTCACTATGGGCACTTTGCAAAAGTCTTTTCCACCCAGCAGCCTCTCTGATGATAGAACCGTACCAACATATGCATTGCAAAATTGCCAGCCAGAGGACATTGGTCAGAAGGGTCAGGACTTGCCAATCAGCGACAAAATTCTTGGAATCCCCACGGCCTGGAAAGCGAAGATTAGCGAAATCGCCATGAAAAGTCAGGCTGAAGAGAACTGGGATGGCAAGAGTGGGAAAAGAAGATTGCGC
This sequence comes from Letharia lupina, assembly GCF_014066315.1. Lineage (NCBI taxonomy): Eukaryota > Fungi > Ascomycota > Lecanoromycetes > Lecanorales > Parmeliaceae > Letharia > Letharia lupina. Next base: position 839,291 of record NW_023502978.1, on the reverse strand, counting down.
AGACTTGGATGCGTCGTTATGGGATTGTCAGTGATCACCGTGGTCATGTTCGTGTTTTAGAGACTTCAAAGACAGTCCTTACGCTAGGAACGACGGTAGAACAAGAACGAAGAAGAATGAAGAAGACTGATCAAACGAGCAAAAAAGTGTGTAATTAGTCAAGCTGCCGAACCACTGTTCTGCTTCCTGAACGAGACTTTTTCCACGCCAACAGTCTCCACACCGCTTGCATCAGTCTTCAGCTGATATACATAGAGCACCAGGACATCACCTTGCACCTAGATATTGTCAGCTCTCCTTTCTCCACATAAACCCGCTCCATCGCGACTCACATCCATCAAACAAAAGCTCGGCACGGGCTCTTCCCCTTCTGCCCACCACCCTGTCCCCAGCGCCCCCGTTGCACTTCCCGGATTCACAAAGAACTTTCCTTCAAGCTCATACGCCTCAAATTTGTGTGTGCCTCCCCATAGTAGAACATCGACATCCATATGTCGTGCTGCAATCAACAAGCTATCTGCATCACCCGGCGGTATTATCGTGTGCCCATGCGTGAAGCCAATACGTAGGGAGCCATGTGTCACAACTTTTGAAAGAGCAAGGTTGGGTGCTTCGACGTCAAAGTCACCCTTGACGATCTGTAGATCTGGGGCTATGCCCCGAAGGAAATCGTAGGTTTCTTTGTCGGTGAGATTGCCCAGGCAGAGGATTTGGCCAATTTTGTTTGGTGCAAGGAGCTTTTTGAACTGGCGAAGCGGAGATTAGTAGGGAGACGAGGAGAGCGAGTAGTATAAGGGCGTACTTTGGCCGGGATGTCCTGTAAAAAGATCAGCCCATGGATACTTGCGGGCGAGACTTTAGGATGTGTTTCCGTACTGGGGCTCGGTCTGGTATGAAAAGGTCACCGAGGACCAGTACCAGTCGGGAGGTCATTGTAGCTTTGTAGCTCTATCATTGGCTCTTTGAAGGTCGAGATATCGTTACGTCCGAGGAGGAGGCTGCCTGCTGACTTCAACGCGACCTCATGCCGACTTCGGATGGTAGATGTCCTCAAATAGATAGCATTACTTGTGGAGTCTGCTTCAACAAATACTAATGGGCGTGTTGAGCTGCAGTGTTAATACAGGTACATGAATAACATCCAACATCCCTGCCGAAAATCTTTCTGCGGGGAATCCAGACCTCGATGTGCCTGTCGTCACGGGATGAAAATCTTCAATGTCTGTTCTCCCCAATTCTGTACGAATTACTACATCAAAATCTTCTCGAATCAGACCCTCTCATTCGAGTCATTCAGCACTGAGCGGACGTCATCCTGGCCGCGAGATTCCCCACTCTCCTCTGCCGACGACCCCTCCATTCTTTAGCTCTGGCTCCTCCACGCGCAAGACTCTCGATAATATCGAGGCACCTTGAGCAAAGGCCCCTTCTAGAGATCAATACTCCGTTTTCGACCGAGAGACAAGCAGGCAAGCAAGACGACCTTGAGTATACACCGATCCGGAGAGACCCACCAAAATCCGCTTCACCAGAAGATCGAAGAATCAACATGTCAAATCAAGCAGAACATCCTGCTCTGTTGATTCCAGGGCCAATTGAATTTGATGATGCTGTGCTTTCATCTATGGGACACTTCAGGTCCGCCAGATGTCCCATTGTAGCGACTGCCCTATACTGAAGCTCCGCAGCCAGTCCCATGTCGGGCCCCCCTTCGTCGCCACCTTCGGCGAAACTCTTACAATGCTTCGAAAGCTCCTCCAGACATCAAACCCGGCTTCTCAGCCTTTTGTCATATCCGGCAGTGGAACACTTGGTTGGGACCTAGTCGCAGCAAACCTAATAGAAAGAGGTGAAGACGCGCTTGTTCTGCACACAGGGTATTTCGCGGACTCTTTCGCTGAATGCTTCGAGACATATGGCGTCAAAGCAACACAGCTGAAAGCGCCAATTGGAGACCGACCACAGCTACCAGAAGTCGAGAAGGCGTTGAAGGAGAAGCACTATAAGCTAATATCCGTTACGCATGTCGATACCTCTACAGGCGTTCTAAGCGAGATCAAGGCGCTCTCAGAGCTAGTACACCGAGTCAGTCCCGAGACCTTGGTGGTTGTTGATGGTGTATGCAGCGTTGGATGTGAGGAAATCTGCTTCGATGAATGGGGCATTGATGCTGTTTTGACCGCAAGCCAGAAAGCCATTGGCTGCCCGCCTGGTCTTTCAATATTGATGTGCTCTGAGCGTGCTATGGCAACGTTCAAGAATAGGAAAACTCCACCGTCGTCTTACTTCGCTTCCTTCAAGAATTGGCTGCCGAGTACGTATCCCTCACATGATGCCAAAAATTTCATCTCAAGCTCATCTCAAGCTAATACGGTTGAAGTCATGCAAAACTACGAAGCAAAAAAGGCCTCTTACTTCGCAACTCCGCCAACTCAACTCATCAACGCTCTCCACACCGCTCTAACGCAAATTTTATCGCGTCCACTTTCCGAACGTTTCGCTGTCCACCGTGAAGCATCACAGCGAATCAAATCAACCGTGACATCTTATGGGCTGAAACAGCTAGCCACAAAACCCGAGAATCAAGCGAATGGAATGACGGCCATCTATCTACCAGAAGGCGTCAAAGCAGCTGACATTTTGCCCAATATTCTCAAGAAAGGAGTAATCTTCGCAGGAGGTCTGCATAAAGAAATTGCGGCCAAGTACATACGATTTGGCCATATGGGTGTCAGTGTCACAGACCCGAAGAGAGATGACATCGAGCGAGCATTGAAAGCTCTCAAGGAAGGTCTTGGTGATGCTGGCGTAAAGTTCTAGGATGCGGAGATTGTGGTGGTTGTGTATGGGCATAGTGGCATCAAAAGCAATTTGGGAATAGGATACATAACTAGAACTCGTCAAATTTACGTAAATTATCCCTTAAGATCAAATCAGTCTCTCCGTTTTCTTCACAAACTTCTGGTTTCCCTAGGGCATGGTTAAGATTCGTGAACGTCCAGCTCGATATGAGTCTAAGAGGGGTTTAGTGCAAGGGTTTTAGTGCAGTATCGATTTGACCCTGTGCCACCAACGCCTGCTCCATCTGTTTTCTGTAAGGACTTTCTGTAAGGCATCACTCAACGACGGTAAATCTAGGATAATAAGTCTCGCTTTGGTAGCAATGTCGTTAGCAACGCAGATACGGCAAACCCAAATATCGAATTGTCTGATATGGTGGTCCGCAACGGAGCGCATGCCCCTCTGATTGAGGGCGACGAGCATGGATTCTCTGGTCATGCTGAGGATGATATTTTCAAAGAAAGCGATATCACATCACCGAGTGCCTTTATATGGGCGCTTACCTTTGCTGCTGGTATCAGCGGCCTCCTCTTTGGTTACGATACTGGCGTCATTTCCTCAACCCTTGTTTCGATCGGCAAGGATTTGGGGCATCCCCTGACAACTCTCGACAAAGGTTTGATCACCTCCTCTACGAGTCTGGGTGCTCTTATTGCCAGTCCCGTCGCCGGACTACTGGCTGATAGGATTGGACGGAAGCCAATCATCTTGATTGCAGATGTCCTCTTCATCACTGGTGCTTTGAGTCAGGCTGGCATTACCTCAGTATTTGGCATGGTAGTAGGGAGAAGTATCGTCGGCTTTGCCGTTGGGGGAGCAAGCCTCGTGGTCCCGCTGTATATCTCCGAGCTCTCGCCCTCACCTTTCCGGGGAAAGCTGGTCACTCTAAGCATTTTGTTCATTACCGCAGGGCAGGTCGTGGCCTATATCATAGGGTACGCTCTCTCTATGCAGAGGAATGGCTGGAGATGGATGGTAGGCTTAGGAGCTGTGCCCGCGGTGTTGCAGTTCGGACTGATGCTTGTACTACCCGAAAGTCCAAGGTGGTTGGTTAAGGATGGGAGGTCACCGCAAGCTCGCAACGTACTTCGGAAAGTCTATGCCGCTGGGAAAGACCACGCCGTTGAGGAGGTACTGCATGCCATAAAGACAGAGATAGTGGAGGAAGAAGCCACAAATAACAATATGTCTACTTCTGCAATGGGGAACCAACCTCATACATGGCTCACTCGGCCACGGAACAGATTCGCCGAGCTGTTCTGCGTCGGTGGCAACAGAAGAGCGTTGACGATTGCCTGCTTGCTCCAAGGACTGCAGCAGCTATGTGGCTTCGTATGGCGGTCTCGCTACGAATATTGAGACTTTGTAACTGACTTCGTACAGAACTCTTTGATGTACTTTTCGGCAACCATCTTCTCACTCTTAGACTTTGACTCCCCAACTTTGACGTCTTTGTCCATTGCTGTCACCAACTTCGTCTGCACTTTACTTGCTCTCATAACAATTGACCACGTCGGTCGTCGACGCCTCTTGTTGCTCTCGATACCCGTGATGGTCGTGGGTCTCATTGCAAGTTCAGTCTCATACGAATACCTTGGCCATCCTAGCTGGGTTCACAGCCCTGCCAGCTCAACGCCTGGTGTCGCTCAAAGTCCTTGGGCTGTGGTCATCCTCATTGCAATTACCATATATGTCTGTGGGTACGCAATTGGACTCGGAAACATCGCCTGGCAGCAAAGCGAGCTCTTTCCATTGTCCGTTCGGTCCTTGGGGTGTGGACTTGCAACTGCTACGAATTGGGGTAGTAATTTTGTTGTTGGCCTCACTTTTCTGCCAATGATGGAGTATCTCACGCCGGTCTGGACATTTGCAATATACTCTTTGATTTGCATCGTTGGGTGGGTGTGCTGTTGGGCAATTTATCCAGAGACCAGAGGATTGGGCCTGGAAGATGTGCGAGACCTGTTAAGGGATTCGTATGGCGTCGAAGAGAGCTTGAGGAGGGCTAAACTCAGAGATGTATAAAGAAGGAAAGATTCTATGCAATCACTTTTGCACTTATCAGTCGCAGAAGCTAGTTCCTTGAGTTGAAGAACGACCTGCTTTGGACTGCAAAGCAGAGATGGGTGGGGAGATGATCGCCGCACACCCCTTTTCTTCAGTTATTCGTCCCAAGTTCTTCTACACACCCCTAGCACACCCTCTCAATCTGGTGGGTATCTTACCCTGCCGGGTGCACACTATCCGGGTCCACCGCCCGAAAATTCGTCCTTTTGAGACCCAACACACCCTAAAAGTGCGCCTTTCTTGAACAGGATCCTCCCTCGATGATGGTTTAGTCTTCAGAAGAAAGTCCCAAGCTTTGACCCGGCACCTGGGGACAGCACCCAAAGGTTCCAAGGCTAGGTTCAATTTTAAGGTAGGGGCGAAGAAAGAATTTTAGGTGTGTAGCTAAAGAAAGAGAGTATACAGCTATTACAGCCCTGGAGATGTCATTAAATGTCACTATTGAGCTCACCACCATGATAGTATATTATTAAGGAAACTACCTTCGCGGCTGAAAGCGACTACTTGAAGACCGTTTACAATGCGGCTAAGCTTCTTTTTATCTCACAAGTCTGAATTACACATTGAAGCTCTCGCTCAGGATGTATATACATAGAGTAGGCACAGACGAGTCACACAACAATAACGTATTCAGTCGGGGAGATCATTGACAAAGATTTTAGAGGAACCCGGACGATAATGGTAGCGCATCAGGGAGCGAATTGCCAAACCCAACATTTCAACCACATCGATTACCTTACGGCGTTCGTGGAAACCCAAGGATATTGAAATAAGGTGATGGGTATTGTGGAGCTGACGGGAAGGAGTCAGTAAATGTGGCTCTTGACCGCTGTAACTCTCTCAAAGCCTGTCTACAACAAGAGGCGGTATACATATCAAGCTTATCGTTTATCTAAATATGTGTTTTCTCCTTTGCTATGGTTTCGCGATTACCCCATATCCATTCATCGACCATCTCTGCTTATGTTCTCACACTCTGAGCGTCCTTAGCTGTACTTCCTGAACACCTCTGAGTGGCCCTGTCCCATTATTAAAATCACTCTCAATAGCATCATCTCCCACCAATGCCAGTTCTTCGTCGCCTCTTACATCTCCTCGAACCTGGGTATCATTCTTCTTATTATTATTGTGCAAAGCCACATATAGCGCACTACCCAAGATGAGACTGCTCCCGGCTATACCCCATGCCCCTGGCGTCGTGTTGAAAACAATCTTATCAAAAGCAAGCGCAAACAGCATCTGCGTGTAGACCATGTTGGTCGCTCGACTGCCCTTCTCATGCTGCAAGCCTGCCGTGAGTAAAAACTGCATGAGGAACCCACAGATGCCGAGGAAGACCAAATAAATCCACTGCCGCAGGTTGGCGGGCAGTTGGAAATCTATGCCTGGTACTGCAAGGAGTGCCACGGTACTCACGAGAGTGGACCAGGCTGCAAAATAGTTCACAGAGACTAGGGGATGTGCGCGCTTGCCGATACAGCGAATGGTAGTGTACGCAGAAGCTGCGCCGAGAACGCCAATGAGGGCAACTCCCACGGCACTGAGACGCTGTGCTGATGTTACATGATTGGGTCCCCAGAGGTCGGCGGGCATGGTGACGTTGGTTGAGGGTAATCCATCGCCGGCTCCACTTGCTACAGGCGGCACGTCCGAGCGATGTGGAAGTAGAGATGTGGGTCGGGCAATGAGGACGACTCCAAGAAAGGAGACTATGCCAGCGACCTGCTCATTGCCACCAAATGGCTCATGGAGGAGATATGAACAGGCCCAGCAAGCCACGATTGGAGCAAGGAAGGTGATCACCGTAGCGTCTGATAGAGGCAGGTATTGCAGTGAATCTTTAGCCTATTAGGCCATAGATCTGAGACTGAGTTGGAGTTTTCATACTCACAGTACATGCCATATACTGCTCACGGTCAGCGATTGCTGAGCGCTTTCTCCAATGGTACCTCCACTTACCTCCAAAGAATCCACCCACCCCACGTGCAATCAAGAGTCCACGGACTTCCCGCGATCCAAAGGGTGACAATTTGGCCCACCATTGATAGATGCCGCTGAGGACAAGAGTGCCAATCATTCGAGCAAACAGAATCTGCTGTGATTGTAAGACTCAGAAACCGAGAGTGTCCGGTGGAAATATCAGGAACATGGCTGGGCGTACCTGAAAGGGATGCATTCCAGGTCCAGATGTTCCAGCTGTTTCCAGTAGTCTAATTGTGACATTCATCATAACACCGAAAAGTTGCGCCAACATGACCAAGGCTAAACCTTTGTTACTGGCCCAAGATAGCCGAAACGTTTCTTTCCATGTCATCGGCGATGGTGCGGGAGAGCTTGAGAGCAATCGCCCAGCCGAAGACACGGTGAGCAGGCGTCCAGTACATCTTTCGTTCTCATTGTCTGCAGAGTAGGTAGAAAGGTCGGACAAGGTATCGGATGATCTCGCAAAAGCGGACTGAAGTGGCACATCTAGATATGGGTGATGGTTGCTCGTTTTTGCCGAAGGATTGCCGTGAACCGCTTTCGACAACGAGTTTTCTAGGACTGAGGCGGGGAAGTCTTTCTGCTCTCCCTCTCCTTCTCCTTCGACCTCGGACTTAGAGGAAGATAGGAACATGATTGCTCATCAAGCACAGCCAACACCTCGTCACACTGTGGACACATTAATACAGCAGAACTAAAAACATGAAGATGGAGAAGGTAGCACCTGACTCAACCAAGCGAGGCCGAATCAATAAACATAAGGTACCTTAGGTATCCGGCCGGTCACGGCGACGCTATCTGTACATTTGAGCACTAGAGAGCGAGAGCGGGGCTTTTGTGCGAAAATTGGGGTAGCTCCGAGTCCAAACAAGGTCCATGGATCCAACAGCTTCCTGAATGGTTCAAGTCAGCATTCCGACGGGTAGACATGGAACAGATGTTATGCGCGACGTTGTTTGAGGCACATGTGCATCTTGTCCCATTTACGGAATACTCGTCTAGAAGTTGCAGCATTGATGCCAGCATGTCGTGAGTGGGAGTAGGGCAGCGAGACGGCAATCTCACCCGACAACTCCAATACCCTCATATCTCAATTCTCGGCGACAAACATCAAAGCCAACGGTTGGAGCAACAGTGAAGGCTATGCCACACCATTCATGATGCCCACCCCTGGCTCATGCTCTCGTACGAGTATTATTGTCGGCGCGGGGCAATGGCCTGCGAAAAGGCGGCTCTGTGATTACTTTAAGGACATTATGCTGGTGACGGTACCCCGCAAACTGAATGCGCCAGGGTTCCCTAGAGGTACTCTCGTACTTTAACACAATTCTCACTTGATCCTTGATATTTTTCTTTGCCTACTCATAGTCGCATGGTCATCTGGATTTGGTTTCCTTGCTCTTTCTTGTCACAGGTGCATCGAGTCTCTCAGCTTCTTACCAGCTTTCCTTGACCACAATAACCGCCTTCCACAAAAGACAAAAGATGAAGGTCGTCACGCTCTCTAGCTCCTGGCAGGCCAGTCATGGACCGCCATACTTGTGCTTACAGAGGAAGCTGATCTTCTTCCGCGAGGCCATGCTCGGTCTTGAGTTTCCAACATGACCACAGGATGGTGACGAGAGTATAGAGCTTGCAACGCGAAGCTCTGGGTAGTGTACATTCGCTCTTTATATATAAACTTCTCCTTAATAGCTACTCGCTCTTTTCCACGCTTTACTTGCTCAAATCCTGTCCTGGCTACCACTCTGTCAGTACTCTTGCAAAGACAGCTTTGTTGGTTCCCCTCTTATACATTATGAAACCCCTGTCGCTGTTGACAGTCTTGCAGGCCGCTTGCTGGACGCAAGCGCTGCCACTTCTCGAAGCGCAGACACCAAACGACATACTCGCGGCAGGAGTGCAGAGTCTACCTTCTCCTTCAGAGGCCCCTGGTACTAGAGGGGTTAGTCTGTTCCTATTAGCCCTTGCATGGCGCTGTTTGCTGATTTCTTCTGAAGATCATCCACGTCGCGCTTGAGACGGCTGGCCATCCCCATCTGCAGCCATTTCCAACAGAAGTCATCCCTTCACCCTCCTCAACCATATCCGTTGCCACCAATAAGACCATAGCACAAGCGAAACCCTTAATTGCGGCCGCCACTGTGTCCAACGTTTTCGCCTCTCCAATCAGCACTGAAGCTCCGCCATCGGTCTTTGCGACCAGGCCGGACCACCCCGTGGGAAAACTTGGCATCGTAAGTTAGTATAGTGTTTGGGCCGATCATTAGCTTACTCAACCTTTAGACGAACCAAGGCCCCACGGAGACGAATAAGTTTTATGCGAACTTCTTCCTTGGCGATCAGCTCAACGGGGTTTGGACACACCCATACTCTCTTCTTTGGAGCCAGGGCGGTGGCAACGCATTCTCTTACGGTCTCAGCATCACCCACGACGAAGCATATCAAAGGGCCTACGGGCCCAATGCAACTGCAGACCCGGTCGAATTCTACATCAATCCGATCGGGATCCAATCGTTGATCTTCTCTGCAGCGGAGCTGGGCCCGTAAGTCTCGGTCCGTCAAATATGTAATTGGTTGCTGACTCGAGAAGGGGAATGTCTTTGACCACTGACACTTTGACTGCGTTCTCTGCGAACGTCAACCTCGTACCGAGTGGTGCTACGACCCCTGCCATCAGCTTTCCGATGGTGCAGGGCATGGGGTTTGTCACCGCAATATAGTAAGTGCTTCCATGTCCATATGTCTCTTTTCGGATTGCACTCTGAGTCCTCAGACATGTTCTGGGACGTTGCTCTCTCTATGTCCTAAGGCTCTATATGCCCCCTCAAAGAGGCAACGCTGACTCCGAAATTATGATCCAGTAATGGAGCAACTCCCTTCGTTGATACCAGCGTGTTCTTCAATGCCATAACGCCACTCGCCTCTCCTGCTGCAGGTGTAACGAAATACAAATTGCTCCTTGATGATGGCAACACATGGCTTCTGTACGCAACAGCGAATAACGGTTCGGGCCTTGCCCTCACTTTGTTGAACACCACCAGATTGGTAGCATCGGGATCTTTCTCTGGAATAATTCAAGTTGCGAAGAATCCTGGAGACGTAGCAGCTCAGGAAGCTTCATATGACAGTTCTGCTGGTGCCTACGCAACGACAGCTACACTTTCTGCATCCGTCGACGGAGCTTCTGGATCTTATTCACTGAGCTGGACCAAGGTCGCCGCTAATGGCGCTAGGCTCATCATGATGGCACTTCCTCATCACCTTCAATCTATGGACTCGACCACAAGCGCAGGTCAGACAGCAATCCAGCTCCAAACGACCACGAAGGGACTTGCTACTGGTGTTATCGGAGACTCATGGACAATGGTGGAACCGTCCATGCCTGTTGACATCGGCTTTGCCCCTTGGAATGCTAGCATTGCTTCTACCAACACCATCCCGGCTGCCGCAATGACAGCGATCGACAACGCAGGTATCAGTGACCTTTCGCAGGATATGAATGCTCAGTCGAATCTGAACAGCATGTATTATAGCGGCAAAGCCTTGGCAAAGTTCGCAGCAGCGATATACGCCGTTCACGACCTAGCCGGAGACGTTTCGACTGCCCAAGCTGGCCTGGCGAAGCTTGAGGAAGCTTACGAACTTTTCGCGAACAACACTCAAATTTACCCACTCGTGTATGAATCGCAATGGGGTGGCGTCGTATGTACGTATTTTCGGAGTTCATATTTCCTCTTCTGGAGCAGATCTTGAGCCTTGAGACATGTTTGAAGGCTCACCATATCCCCTCGGATGGGCAATGCTGACTCTGAAACTATGATCCAGCTACGGCCTCGTACATCACAGGAAACAGTGGGGACGATTTTGGAAACACCTATTACAACGATCATCACTTCCACTGGTCGTACTTTGTGTACGCTGCCAGTATTATCGCCTACCTCGATCCAGCCTGGCTGCCCGCACACCGAGACTGGGTGAATACTCTCGTACGAGATGCCAGTAACCCTAATTCTAACGATCCATACTTCCCCGTTTCCCGTAGCTTTGACTGGTATCACGGGCACTCCTGGGCTAAGGGTTTGTTTGATAGCGGCGACGGGAAGGACCAAGAATCCACATCCGAAGACGCCTTGTTCAGTTACGCAGTCAAACTATGGGGAAGGATCATTGGTGACACAGCCATGGAAGCTCGTGGGAATTTGATGCTAGCCGTTCAGAAACGTAGTTTTCAGAACTACTTTCTCCTCGAATCCACCAATGCCAATCAACCTGCTAACTTCATCGGTAACAAGAACACCGGCATCCTATTCGAAAATAAAGTCGACCACACAACCTACTTCGGCACCAACGACGAGTATATACAAGGAATACACATGATCCCAATCAACCCCTCTAGCCCTTATATCAGGAACCAAAACTTCGTGACCGAGGAGTGGAACACGTACTTCTGTGATGACTGCGTCGATCCCGTCAACAACGTTACTGGGGGTTGGAGGGGTATCCTGTATTCGAACTTGGCGCTTATCGATCCCGCCAAGTCTTGGAATTGGCTTACTGGACCAGGCTTTGATGCTCAGTATCTGGATGACGGAGCGAGCCTGACCTGGTACGTACTTTTCGGGGTAACCCCTTTCCTTTTGGTAGTAAATTGGGGCCACGATCCAGATTTCGGGAGCAGAAAGCTCCTTCGCCCCCCCAGATTTGTCTTATTACTTGGGTGAAATGCCATGTTTTGGCAGTGAAAGGATATTCTTGCTCTTCAGATATGTCTCGTTTCTCGATCTGTTACACAAAAAGGACTATACTGACTCCGAAATTTGCGTAGGTACTTGGCGCTTGCCGCGGGGATGGGAGGTGCTGGTTAGAAGTGGTGGGAAAAGAGGCGTTGACCTGATCCCTCCTTCCCCTGTATATCTTTTCCCTATTACGTGCACATTTCTTATATCACCCACGTCTTTTCTCCCGTCACACAGTTCCTCCCCTGCACATATCCATCACGTACATACTTATTCTACTCATACTTCCTTTCGCACATAGTACTACTTGTGTACATTGTTCTGTCCTTTCAACTTCTGTCACATCCGATCATGTATATAGTCGGTCTATCCTAGGTATGCACATCCTCTCCATACATTTTCAATCGATGTTCCCGTCGTGACCTTCGCAATAGCGTAGACCTGCAACGATGAATCCACACAACACCGTCTTCCGTGCGGTAGAGGCATCAGTAGCGTGGCGTACAGCATATGGGCTTCTACTTTCAGGCTTACGACGGTGGATGGTGCAAGGACTAGATGCGGCTTTACCCAACACTAGAGCGTTCTCTGAGTCGTAAGAAGCTTTATCACTGCATGGGTGGCACGACTGTTATGGGAGACTCTTTGGATCACAAAAATTCGTTAGATAGGCAAGACCTATGGATAAGTGGACAGTACACAGCCAAACACTATATGAAAGCACCCCCCGCAGTCGTGTTCCCGATATCCCCCCTCATACTCATGTTACCCGGATCACCCTGCTTCAGCCCCGCGCTCTGGCCTAACCTCTTCCCTTTCAAACTACCAATCTTGACTTGCCCACCCTCGTCGCCGCTCTCGGCACCATGGTCTGGTTTCCCATCCGTCTGCGCTCTCATCAGATAGCTCAAGCGTTGCGCGGCATTGACGTGACCACTGACTCTGAGTCGGTCAATCAACTCTTGGTCTGTAACATCCAACCTGTGGGTGCCTAACGGATTAGGGTGACCGCGCAGCCAACGCTTGTTGCCATTCTCGTCTGTCTCTTCTCTCAGATCCTCGCCGAAGCCGTTGAAGGGAGGTGCTTCGCTAGCTGCGCTGCCGAATTTTGAGTCGCTGCTAGTAGAGACCCAGCTGCTTCCTCTGCTGTTCATTCGCGAGGGGCGGCTGAAGTTTTGAGGAGAGAGGGCGCGCGCGTTCAAGTGGTACTTGATATAGCTCTTCTGGCGTCGCGGTGAGGCTGTAGAGCTGAAGGATCGGGAGGGGCTTGATCGCATTGGCGGCTCGAGGGACGAGGATTCGAAATAGGACCGTTGAAGGTCCTCTCTAGGAGGTGTGAACGGACGTTCAGACACAGCATTATTACCAGTACTGCCTGACTCAGACGAGGGTATCTGTAAGGGCGCTGTCTTCGATGCGCGAATTGAAGATATGCGGGACGATGAGGGGCCAGCAGAAAAAAGTGGATTGCGTGAACTCCGCTGTTGCAGACGGTGTTTGTGGAAAGACTGAAGAGGGTCGGCCTTGAGGAGATTGGATTGAAACCGCGAAGAAGAGCCTGATTTTCGTCTGATACTGCCTTGTGTGGGAGACAGTACTGGCCTGAGTGTTGGCTTGCGAGACCCTTCGTTATCCGGGAATCCGTGAATGACTTGGGAGTGGGAACCCTTGCCGAAAGGATTCGACGCCGGGGGCCGAGTATTCCACGGAAATTTCCCGATGGTGGCCTCTCGTTCGAGTCCCGGATTTGAAGAACCGTCCGTGGAGGCCCAGGTACTACGACTGAGATTGCGCCAGGAGTTCCGAACAATTCCAAAGCCTGGAGGTCCACTTGCAAGACCGCTGCCATGGCCTACGCCCTTACTGCTAAAACGAAGTTTGCTGCTACCTTGACTCAAAGTGTTACGTCCATGCCCAATCCCGCTGAGGCGTTGACTTGAAAAGATGCTGGCAGTATCGTAACTCAGATTCGATCCCCGTTGCTTTTGTTTCGAGTGTCTCTTGGTCGGTGATTCGTCGATTATGACAGATAGCCTTTGAACAGCCAATGTGGGTGCTTTTAGTCCACAGGATGTCATTCCGGCTTTTCGCATTGTGCGCTTCTCTGGTATATGGCTGACATCTGGCACCGTTTTTTCTTTTGTTCCTCCAGAGCAAGGAAACCCCGCAGACTCCGGCCCTGTCGAGTGCTCTGTGCTGCCGATAATACCACTTGACAGATGCGATTTTAACCCGCGGGGGCTATGTCCTGATGTCTGAAACCCTAGAAAGTCTAACCATGGTGCCTTGGACGCCATTGAAGAAGCTCTCCTTCGGTTGATGGCCAGCACTCTTGGTGTCTCTGCCCCTACCTCAGCGTTCGGAGTATCCTTTTCCAGAATCGGCCGCGATATCCTCCATTTCGGCGAGAGTAACGGACCATTGTTTGCTTTTCGTTGCCGCCTTCTCTTAAGACAGAAGCATAAGAGAAGCAACAATCCTAACCCAACGAATATTGGCACTATGACCGCTGCAGCAACCCAACGCTTTTTGGGCCTGCTGGCTGAGCTTGTTGCATTTCCGGTCTGGTTGCCCCTCGCTGTAGAGCCAGACGTAGCTTTGGGAGAAATGCTGTGGCTATATGTGGTCCGTGCACTCGAGGCGCTTGCATTCTGGAAGTCAATCGTGAGGATTTGGGATTGGCTCTGCGTTCCATGTGTTGCAGTCACCATGACATGGATTGACTGAGGCTTTAAGTCCGTGGGGACGTGGCCTTGGAGCTTCAGGGAACTCGAATTGAAATTCAGCCATACAGATGCCGCACCAAGATCTACCGCAACGTCCGCCGTGGAATCTGAGACGAGCTCAGGCTTGAGATCATACGTAAAGACTGCTCCTATCGTGGCGTTCACTGTGGCAAAAGGCCCTGCAAAGGAGCTCGTAAGGGAGCTCGTATGGTTGTTGGTGTTCTGGATTAGGACGATTGTGCTCGTAGCATCCCCATAAACATCGCTCGCAGTCACGGAGAAGTTTTGCGAAGTTGCACTTTCGGGAGGTGTGCCGGATAGGGTCAGGGTACTAGAATTGAACGACATCCACGGTGGCGTGCTTGCCACAACTTCGCGTAGCTCAGAAGAACTTGCCGGCTGACCATCCAGAGTCAGATCATGCTGAAGACCAGTGAAGTTTACCAGCAACCCATTCGTGATATTTATGACATGCAACCTGTTTCCAAAAATGAGTAGATGGCTCTGAATAACCAATTGAAAGCTTGCGACGGCTTCTGTAAATCCAATCACATCTGAAGCTATGAGCTGTATCTGGAACACTTGAGGAAGCTCCCATGGAGAGGTCGATGAGGGCGTTGTGCCGGAGAAGGTAAGACTGCTGGGATGGAAGTTGATCCAAGACGGCAAAGGCGTATTGTTAGCGCATATAGCATAATATACAGTGTTTGCGCTCGTATTCGTAAAAGTATTTGGAGAGAAAGAGAGCGACAGTGCAGTCGAGGGTGCAAGTGAGAGACTGTCGGGGCTGGGAACCGGGCCAAAGGCGGGGAGCTGCTCTGCGACTGAAGTACCCAGTCCAGGTCCAGGATCAGTAGACACTACAAATGTCACGGACATTAAGCTTGAACCAGTGTCGTCAGTCGCGGCCAGGCCCACGGCGAAAGATCCAGCGTCAGCAGATCTAGGTGTTCCAGAGAAGACCCTGCTTGAGCTGTTCAGCTGAAGCCATCCTGGGCCGTTCGTGAGACTATAGTCGATGGAGTTTCCAGCCCAGCTGAAAGTGGAGTCCGAGAAGACAAAGTTGTAGGCTTGATTGGGTCGGGCGACAGGAAGGACTTGCGCGTTGATGGGCAAATTGATGCTGGGAGTCGCATAAACTGAGACCGAGGAGGCCAGTAGGAGGACGGGGAGAGCGGCTTTGTGCAGGTGTTTCAAGGTTGCCGGTGGCTGCTGCATCATGCGTCGGACGTCCGCAAGGGGCGTTCAAACCACATCGTCTAGACATAAAGCAGGCGACCGCATCTTTCTGGTGGCCTGCAATGATTGACACACCAGGAAACCCCAGAAGGCTCAGAAAGGATCCCATGATAGCGAGCGGAAAGCTGGGAGGTTATTGCCAACGTTCACTTGTGGAATCACTTGAGAGAAGGGGCTGGATGTGATCTAGGAAGGGGCTGGACGCGTCCCATTTTCTCTACCAGAATGTAAATCGCGAAACTCATGCAAGCGAGACGCGACCCCTTGGCCCAGCTGCATTCTTCAGCAAGAGGCCAGACAACAAGCTTTCAATCACACTGATGAAAATCCCCAAAGCATTTGGATGCCTGTTCGCCCAACGGCGTAGTAGTCCTTGACTCGGCTCACCTCTTCCAAGCCTAACACCTTGTATAGACGTCTCGCAGGGATGTTTCCCTCGTCCACCCAGAGCTGGATCTTAGTACATCCCTGCTTCTTCAATCGTTCCGCCTGAACTTCTAGCACAATCCTGGCAATGCCTCGGCGTCTGTATCCTTCCGAAACACAAATCTTGTGCAGGAGGACAGCATTCCCAGCTTTGAGATGGACGAAGACCATGTAAGCGACCATTCTTGGCCTTGCCGGTGTAGATAGGCCAGCATCATCAACGATGATTACGAGGTCCATATTTCGTTTCTGAAGTTCAGTGGTGAAGTCCATGGCTTCGCGTCGGGAAAAGGTTTTCTTCTCAACGTGCTGCACCTGGTGTATCAACTCATCCTTCGCTACCTGAAGCTTTCCGCCTGTATGCAGGGACTTGATAATCACATTGGCCATTGAGTAAAATCGAGCACGTAAATATCACCACGAAACCGTATGTTGATGGCAAAGAGAAGTCGAAACAGGTGCAAAGACACACGCCGCTTCTGACACTTGATTTCCCTGGGAATGTGGCAAACTACGAAGTCGACTCTGCGAAATATTTTGGGCTTGGAGTTGCAAAGCCATCAGGCGTGATCTTTCTGAATATGCTGGTTGAAAAACACGGATCTGTGGGGTCACCATTTTTTGAACGATTGCTAAAGTACTGTACGTTGTGCCGGCAATTTCGCGCTAATTTCGTAGCAGCGGAGGTCATTCCGCTCCTTGGCTCCATACTACCCCCCTCGGCATAAAGCTTTCCCACTGTAACCTGTCAACAGTCATGACATCTGATTTGGCGGAAGAGCTCTCACTTCTGTCCATCTCAGAGGACCTAGTACCCTCTACCGACGAAACACCATCGCAAGAAGTGATCCTCGCATTCGACGGGCTTCTGTGTCCGCCTCTCGTTCTTCAGACCAACGAGACAGAATGTGGAGGGAAGCTGTGGCCGGCGGGCATAGTTCTGGCGGAATATTTACTCCGCAACAAGATGGATGAGATAGTAGGCAAGAAGATGTTTGTACGCTCCAATGTTTCTTTCCTCCTCACGCGTACCACAATGCAAGTATCTGGTTATGCTAACCAAAGCCCCTGGATAGAATTGAGCTCGGCGCTGGCAGCGGCCTTGTGGGGTATGCTTTCCGTGATCCTTTTCCTTTTCACACATTTGAGGCACTGACGGATCGATCAAAGCCTTGCACTCGCGATCGGTCTCAAATCCACCGGCGTTCGAACCACCACGATCCACTTGACTGATGGTCACCCGCCGCTGCTTTCCCTTTTACAGCACAACATTGATCTCAACACGCCCAATCTCGGCAACTCGACTACTGTTTTGCCATATCTTTTATCTTGGGGCCATCCAATATCTCCCACGATTCCCAGTCCAGCAGACATTCTCTTAGCGGCGGACTGCTCCTACCGTACGTATTCTCGGAGTCAAAAACACTGAACCGACCTCAATCTTGAGCCTTGAGACGTGTCCATAGAGGAGGGGTTGCTCCTCAGATGTGTCTCATGGCTCTCGAATTCTGTCTCAAATAAGCAATGCTGACTGCCGAATCTTTATCAGTTGAGTCGAATGTGCCTTTGCTGACAGCCACTATGGAAGCATTGATGGGAAATGACACCGTATGTTATTTCTGCTATAAAAAGAGGAGGAGGGCGGATAAGGCCATGATACGCAAGTTGAGCAAGTTGTTTGAGGTTGATGAGATCAAGGAGTGGGAGAAGGACGGCGTATTCCTGTATGAGATAAAAAAGGGAAAGTCAATCCTAGGCGCGGGCCAAACAAGAAATGGACTATGATCCGCATGACCGTGTTGGTACAAGGGTACGTGAATAGGACACTTAGAGAACGAGCATCTCGGTTCAGGTCAGGAGTTCGGTTGTCATGATCATAACTTTCACAACTTGTAGCCGCCACCCCCCTTTCCGACCGCGACTTGTCCTTGGACAGCCTTTCCCTCCACATCTCTGATTTCGCCTTTCTTCCCTATCACTCTCACGCCGCCCTTTTTCAGGTCCCCAATCACGCCTCTCTTCTCCTGCTCCTTTTCCCCACGGCCCTCCAAGCCCTTCGCCGGCGCCAGCCCCCCAGCCTTCCTAATCCTCTCTTTTTCTCTCCGCCTCCTCCTAACCTTTTCATCTCTCGTCATTTCTTCCCGTCCAATTGGTAGACCACTTCCCTTCTTCAAGACTTCTTCTTTACTGCCTTTTCCTTCACCCGGCTTATAGACCTCCTGCGGTGCCAGCATACTTTCTCCACCCACCTCGCCACCAGCAGCTGGTCTAGCATCCTCAATGCTAATCGTTGGCACATCCGCCACCACGTTGATACTTGCGCTTGGCGGTTTAGGCTTATAGTGCCAACTGCTCAGCGCGTCTAGCTTCGCAGAGACATCTTTCCACATCTGCTCTATTTTGGCATGTTCGCGCTTAAGCTTTTCATCTCGCTTGTCTGTGTATCCTTCTGGATCGACAGTCTTGAGATGCTCAGCCTCGTACATTTCCGCGAGACTTTGCGTTGGCTTGGTATCATCCAGCTCGAATCGTCCTCTCCTCACATCCCCATTTCCGGTCGCCAAATTCCCAGGACGTCGTCTGATGACTTCATCAAATTCTCTGGCAAGTATCCGCCGCTTGATTAGCGCTTCGATGTCCTCACTCACCTCCTGCGTGATGACAGGAATCGGCTTGCCCGCGCGCTCGAAATCAAGGTCTTCTTCTAGCAGAGAATTGATAGGGCGGTCAGCAGCACGTGCTTCACCAGAGAGCGTCCAGTCACGTTTGGCCACCGAGGCGGCTTCGAGACGACGAATCTCAGCTCTGAGAGCCGCCTGACGTCTTTGATGAGAGGAGCGACGATCGTTTGCATCAGACGGAGCTTCATCCTCGTCAGGTGTGAGGTCGTCCTCGAAGATGTCGCGGCGGACAGCAGATATGGTCCGTTGGACGTCGTCTTCGGTTGCGTGTGGGGTGGGGGGCTGAGTCTTGGGGAGCGCACGGCGGCGAGAAAGGTTGGAAGCTTTGCTTGGTGGAGGTGCGAAGAAGTCGGCATATTTGATGTCATTGGTATTATTCATGGCTCCGTTGTCGTCCACTTGGGCTCCGTTCGCCGAGTTATCATCGTCATCTGAGATGTCTGAGGTATTTAAGTCGACATTGCCGAACGTAGGACCCTTCTCCTCATCTTCAGATCCCTCCATTGTTCCATCCTCAAGCATTCGACCTACTTTATGTGGCGATGTTACAGCCAAAGGATCGACGTCCCAGTCTACATCCTCCTCGTCACTTGCAGCGCCGTCATTCTCTCCGCGAGCATCTTGTTGCTCGAGAAACTCTGACTGTCGATTGAAATCATCTATGGAGAAAAAGCCATCATTGAGGCCGTTCTTGTCCGGATGAAAAATCTCTTTCGACTCCTCGTCGGACTCTGACAGCTCATTCGAGTCGTCCTCTTCGCCTACACCTTCTCCGTCAAGCATGTCTTCATCGCCATCGTCGAGAACATGGCCGGATTCTGCGGCCTCACCGTCTAGTGGTGGCTGGTTCGAGTCATCAAGGGATACGTCTGACTCCCCCAGAGGCATATCGTCTTCGCCATTGAGCTCATCTGGATTTGAGATGCCGACTTCGGAGCCATATTCATCAAATTCTTGAAATTCGACAGATTTCCTATTACTCGTTGGGTCACCAGCTAGTCCCTTGGGCAGACTCGTCGTCTCTTGTGTTTGAGACTTGTTTGGCAGCGATCTTTCCAGCTCGGATCTGGTTGCATCTAAAATCCTTCTTGCCTGCTCCCAAATTTGCTCTACTTTTAATCCTTCCAAGTAAACTTGGGTAAGTTGTAAGGGTTTCCGGGAGGCGTCGGCATCGTAGTGCCCTCTTTTCCGCTTCCGCCTGTTGACTTGCTGCCGTTGCACTTGTGCTACACTCGTAGATATCGCAAGGGGATCGAGGTAGCGTTTTGCGAAGGCAAGAGATGCTGCGCGGAGGGTTGGAGTCGGCTGCAGGAAGGTGTGGGGAGCGGACTCGAGGGTTGAAAGCAAAATTTGCTCAGATGCAGGAGGAGTTCCTGCAACTTCTGGATGGGTCAAGGCGGTGGGCGCCATGCCTATTGTATGGGTGCAATCAATCGAGCGTTTGAAGGGAGCGCACCGTCAGCACAGTCAAGAATCAGGATGTTTGTTTCCGAGTTTGCAGAGCACAGGATTTAGCGACTTAGCGATCTCTCGGCAAGTGCAGAGAGATTAGATAAAGTAAGATAAAGTAAGTAAGGTTGGAGTTCAACCGGCCGACCCTGGACTAGGCTTAGTGGCGGGGATAAGGTAGTGAGGGTACCTTAGATCCTTGGGCTTGAGATAGATCCTAAACCAACCATTGGGCCTATCAGATTTCTCCGATGCAACTAAAGAAAAGCATTGTCTCTCAATAGCGAGTTCTGCAATACTTTTGCGCTCTCATGCTCTATCAGTACATTCTGCGTGCATGAGCACCCTCCCCACATCAATTGGCTCCAGCCCCGCTCCGGTCACTTGCCGACAGTCTTCCGCAAGCCCTGATAGAAAATCGTTGAAATCGCGTTGCCGAGGAGAAAGGGGAAAAGAAAGTAGCATCTTCTCCATGCCCTCTCCGGATTTTTGTTATTATCATTCTTTCAGTCCCCATGCTCAATTAGCAGTGCAATTGCCTAGTCTGAAGTGCAATGAAGTACGGGGAAACTTTCCAACAGAGATCAATTCCACTCTGGGAAAACTGTGAGAAAAATCCCTTACTCTGCAGACCAAAATCCGAGGTGCTAAATGGTCACGCGACACCAGATAACGTCGATTACAACGATATCAAGCACCTAATAAAGGTTCGCACAACACAAGGACAAGGTCAAGCAAAGGCTATACCAGGTAGCGATAGTGAAACAAAAGCTTTCCATGCTTTCGAGGATGAATTGTATCGCGAATTGCGTGACCAGCACCAAAGAATCGATCTCTTTGTCCAGAGTAAGGCTGGCGAGGTAGGAAGAAAGCTTGGTACGTATCTCGAGCCTTCGCACGAAGATGTGTTGCTGATTTGGCTTCCTCATAGCTCATTTGGATAAGCAAATTGCACAATTGGAAATTCGAAGCTTCCCCACAAGCCGTGGGAAACTACCCATCAAGCGGTTGGAGAAATTTTCCAGGCTGGAGGAGGCTGTTCTTAAGTAAGTCCTGGATGCGAAGTATTATCGAGAGAAACCTTGCTGATTTAAGCTTGCAGAGCCGGAGAAGAAATACAATCCCTTTCACGTTTTGTTGGAGCACAACGTTTGGCTTTTCAGAAGCTGCTGAAAAAGTATAGAAAGTGGACTGGCTCTTCTGAACTAGGCAATCGCTTCCGCAAAGAAGTACTCGACCGTCGAACAAGTTTCTCGAAGACAGACTTTGAACCTTTACTCGCGCAATGGACACAAGTCTTGGCGTCTGTCCGGGCACCTTTCGTTGATGGCATCAGTTGGCAATCCGATCCTACGGAACCCAAGAAAGAGGAGTTCCAATCGCATAGACCAGTGCCGCATAAGTCTCCAAGCAATTCTGCGCAGAATCAGGCCGCAAAAAGCCAGCATGTGAGCAAGGACCTAAGCAGTGCAGCAGATCTACAGACAGCCTGGGAGAATGGTTCAAATCTTGAAATAGACACCGCCCTCGCTACAATACCATTTGGTCATAGGGCAGCCAAGGCGGCGTACTGGATCCACCCAGATAACATAGTACAGATCCACGTGCTGCTACTCCAGTACACCAGACTGCAGAAATCGAATGAGACGTTTTCATCTCCAGAAAGTCCATCTTCCCCCCGAGGGTCCATAAGTGGCCATCCGGCTAGGGGTTCTTCTCGAACCGACGAAGAGCTGGGTGTCATCATATGCGATGACCTCCAACGTTTTGCCCAAAGGCAGAGTAGCGAGACCATAAGCGACTCTGAAAACCGCGCAGGCTTCGCTCCCGAGAAAGCTGCCGCGAGTATCAGGTATTCCTCAAATGGTGACGCTGTCGTCGTCGTGGGCGCAGGCACCAATGATGCTAGCAAATCTACGTGCTCGAACAGGGAGTTCGCCACGAGGAAAGCTAGGTTCAAGCGCAAAGCCATACAGCGGCTGTTCAGCACTTCCAGTGGAGAAGAAGGTACCATAGCAGACGGCTCAAAGGATTCCGAACAAGTCAGTGAATGGTTCGTCGGGCACAATGAGGTTCAGCCCTTAGTGCAACTACGATTAAGGCGCACCCGGTTCGTTGGTCTCAAGAACAGCGCGACAAATGGACTTTGGGCTACACTTGACAAAAATATCTCAATGTGGAGCTGTCCTCCAGATCTCCTTGCTAGTGACAAAGGCTTCAACACCATTGACGATGGAGGGGAGAAGGACTCCGAAATCTTCCCACATGCAGTCCTTGAGATCAGGACCGAAGGACCAGCTGATACCAATGTGATAGCTGCTTTAGACGCGTCGTATTTGGTCAGGCTCTTTAATCTATTCTTTCGCTCTTGCTAAATTTCGTTGCAGACAGAAAGGGTTCGAGGCTTTTCTCTCGAAACACACGCTGTGGCTACCCTGTGCAAGCCTCAAGGAATGCCACGTCCATTTTGGGTAGGTGCTATGTCCATGTCTCTTAATCTACTGACTGAGGACCAGCTCCCAGCCTTAAAGCAAGATATACGCAAGGTCCCAGCAACATCGAAATTGCCAAAAGCGCGCAAATCGCAAGGCCGTTCTAGTCCTGAAGAGTCAAGCACTCGGCATACATCCGTCTCAGCGTCATCGACGAAGAACGGCATATCAAGCGGCGGTTTCTCGGCGCTGCGCGGAGAGTCCTCTGCAACGTCGGCGCCAGACACTCTTGCCACTCCGCCTCTCGACGCCTCTAAGAAGATAAAGAGACGGCGGTCAAATCGCAAGCAAATGCCCCAAAAACGATTGCGAGAGCCAGCTCAGCCTAGATATGAGCGCTACTGGAACGAATTCGACGACGGCAGCGACGGTTCTCAAGATGGAGCGTACACCATTTTCGTCGATCCTAATGCTTCATACAGCATCCCTGGTGCAGCGGCAGTGTTCAGACTGTGCGGGTCAATTTCCTCAAGCATCAAGGCCTCCGAAGAGACAATACTGCATTGGTTCAGATCGTTTCAAAAGACCAGGCATGGCGAGCAGCGGCTTCTCGTCAACGGCGAGTGCTCTCCCAGCACTGCAGACTCTGACCAATCCGACGCAGACTCCTCAACCAGACACGTGAAATCATCTCCACATCGTCGCTATTCCACCTTTCCCGTGCTCTCGCAACCTCCCGCTGCCCGCGCCCGCGAGGCCCTTCTCTTCCGCTCTTGTATCGCCTCATTTGCTTCATCGATTATCCTTCTGGTCGTGGCCGCCTGCTTAGTTACCACAGGACGCAGGAAAGCTGCTAATACCGTCGATGCAGGTGTCATCATTGGCGTAGTCTCGAGCCTGGTATTTGCCGTTATGGGGGCGGGAAGTATGGTAAGGAGAAAGGATGATGTTGGATGGATGCACAGAGCTGCCGTGTTCTTGGTCTTTGTATGCGTTGTCCTTGCGAGTAGCATTTTGCTTGCTGCGCTGCGTCTCTCCTGATGAACAGCTTAGCAGTCTTTTTTCACGATTGGATGAGTAGCAGGTTACTGGCAGATTGACAAATTCTTTGTGCAATTTTCGAGACTGCAGGAAATGTAGTAGAATCAACAGTCTCACCCCTGCTTGGACGCCGTTTTAAAGCCGAGAAGTGCTCAGACGGATCGACGGATACTTGTGTATCGCAGCACTGAAACTATGCCCTCGGCCCTAGTTCCCATTATACGCATTGACCCGCCCATGCTGCGTTAGACTCTGCCATCGTGCCTCAAGAAAGCCTCAATGGCACTACCGCTGTGTGTAGAGACCTGTGCTTTCCTATACACGCTGTTTATGTTTACTTTGGTCCATTCTACAATATCATCCTCTCGACACCCTCCTCCCGGTGTCTGGATTCCTCTTCGTCCTCTTCTTCTCCATCTTCTCCCTCTCCGTCCACGGCCTCTCCTCATCTTCCTTCTCCCTTTCCCTCTGCTTCATCCTAGGGAACGGCTCCCATGGCTCTCTCTCCCCGCTCTCCTCCTCCTCATCCCCCTCCTCATCCTCCTTCCCCAACCCTTTCATTGTCTCTAGTCTCCTAACAGTCTTTTCCAGCTCTGCCTCCCCGTCCTCCCTGAACCGCGTAACCTTTGCCACATTCCTGGCTGTGATTTCGCGGATACCTCCATCGTTCGCTCTTTCCCGCACCAGAGTTTTCGCCGTCATGGCGAAACGCATATCACGGGGGCCATCGACGAGTTCGAGGATCGCGGAGGGTGCTTGGTCGTTATTGCGGTTCAGAGGTTCGATGCGCAGGACGCGGGTGTAGCCTCCAGGCCTATTCAGATATCGTTGTCGAAGAGTTGTGAATAGAGTAGGTAGATGTTTCAATGGCTCCTAGATGCATGCCTCATCAGTATCTCATGCGCAAGGAAGAGCCTCAAAAAAGTAGATGTAAGGTACCAACATACGAAGAAAATACTCTCCGCCCTCGCACGACTCGCGTTGGTGTTTTTCTTGCCCAGGGTTATCAGCTTCTCGGCTAGTCGCTGCGCTTCTTTGGCTTTGGGCCAGGTCGTCTTTATGGATTCGTGGGTTATGAGGGAGGTGACGAGGTTGCGGAGGAGGGCTTGGCGGTGAGAGGACTTGCGGTCTAGATGCCGGTATTTCAGGGCACCGCCAGCCATTGAGGTGGAGGGTGATAATTTGATTGATCGGGGTGGCTGGCGGTGGAGAACGGGAAAGCTCTTGAGCTTCAGTCGCTGGCAGAAGTTCGATATTTACTAGCTGGCAAAACCTCGGCAAACGCGATCGGCGAACTCAGGAGCCTCGCGAGCCACCTTCTAATTGAAGGAAGGTATGCTTTAAGAGCCTGATATTCCATATTCCAGCACCATTGACGGAGATATCTTTTGTTTCATTTTCGGTGTATATACACTATTGCTCTGCTTGTTGACGGAAACGAAAACTTTTTGCATGTTTACATGGATTTACTCTGTGATACTTCAACGGTATCAAACACAGCTTTCAACTCGCCAGAGTTGCAAGCGTAAAATGAACTTTCCAGAGGACAATGTCGACATATGCAACCAATTTGCTCAGTAGCTATACGCCACACACTTCGAGCTGTTACTTCACCAAGACTCCGACAAGATATAGAATGTTTACATGCAGCTAACAAACATTCATGTATTAGCCGACAAGTACGACGTTCACAACCTCGAGGACGAATGCATTAAGCAAATGCTCATTTTGTATTTGAAGTGGCATGGACCACCTAACATGGAGGTAGTACGCTGTATATACAGCAACACTATTTGACCTTCGCCTTTCTGTAAAGCGCTCCTTGATTGTTATGCAATCTACCTTCAATCTGAGTGGTATTCCGAAAGACCCGCCGCAGGACCTCTTTTCCGACCTTTTAATTTGCGGTCGACCACGCAATCGCTATGGCTAAGAGGATTAGCGATCCGAAATTCATGCGGAGCGATCCTTTCTGTTTCGATGGAGAGGGGAGGCCTATTAGGACTAGGCTGGATAGGATTTTTGGATCGAAGCTCATGCCATTGCTAAATCTACCTCATCAAGAGAGTCATGCCGGCTCCCCACTCGGATGGCTTTGGCTAGATCCTGTTCGGCGAGGCTTAGAAGACGAGGAAGACGGGCCTTCTATGACAAGTTATGGCATTCTATAGCTTCCACATTGGAACATTGACAGCCGCAGGCTACCGTAAGGATGTAACAGCTCCAGTGACGAGTAAGTGGGAGGAGAAGCTACGATGAAACACGAGTAAGTGAGAGGAGAGGCTGCGATGCAACCAGTGAGTATTATGAAGAAGTCAGCTCCTTAGGTCTGACCGCTTACCGTCCAAGAAGACAACCAGAAGCGCAAGTTTATGCCTAGCAGAGATACGTCGACATACCTCAAGAGGGAATATAGCTATAGGGACGACAAATTTCTGATTCCCTTCTGAATGCTAACTTTCGCCTTTTGGAGGCACCGATAACCCTGAAACTCTCTTAGCAACTCGAGCTCAATCGGTATTTGAATCAGACAGCACCGTAGCGGATACATCAACAGAAGCGTGTGATCTTTCGACGTGCCCCTCATAAAACCATCTCCCGAGCCCACTCATAGCCTTCTGTCCCCCTCACTCCACTCTCTCGCTCTTCCCTCTACCCCTTCCCTAACAGTCCGCAATCTGATTCCTTGCGCATATCTCACTGCCCCTTCGACCTCGCTGTTCCATCTATCCTTCCACCGTTCCGTCCAGGGCGCTTTCTCTACCCTATACGGCTTGATACCTTCTCTCAGTCCCCCACTGTAATTGGCATCTGCTATCGTCGCGAGTTCGCTTGCGACTTCAGGGTCACTTAGCGAATTAAGGAGGATTGTTTGTTGGTGTAGTAGGGCGGCTTGGTGGGTGCGGGCGCGTTGGTGGTAGAGGAGAGAGAGATAGAGCGCGGTAGATGTGAGGGTGAAGCCGGAGAAGAGGTTGGTGGTGAAACCCATTCTTGAGACAAACAATGCAGACTCAAATTGGGACTTTGATTGATATGTGTGTCGTCGAAGTCGCTCTTGAGCTTAGAATTTGTATGCGGCTTCGGAACGAATTCCGCTGAGAGGAACCTCTGCCGAGTGCCGACAAACGTTCAAATTTATTACTTCTACTACTGTTTTTCTCAATTCAGTATCTTGTCCCATCATTTGGAAGCCAAAGTGCTCATACCAACCAACGGCGCTTCGAGTGCGCGACCATGGCCTCCCACGCATCCCTCGACGCAGCAGCCACAGAGCGCAAAGCGCGCCTTGCAAAGCTGAAATCTCTAAAACGTAAACAACCTCCCACAGACTCAGAAGACCAAGACACCTCCGAGCTCGGGCCCTCCATACCCACCGAAGCACCCCCGACATCTACTGAAGATCCCACCAGCCAGTACCTCTCCGGTCGCAATTATGATCCCGAAACCCGAGGTCCAAAACTGGGCTTCGAATCTGCCCCCAACGCCGAACAAGAAACGTTGGAAGACCGTGCAGCGGCAATAGCACTAGAGACGAGGGAAAAAGAGGAGAGAGAGCGGAGAGAGGAAAAGCCGATTGATCTTTTTACGCTACAGCCGAAGAAGCCAAATTGGGATTTGAAACGCGATGTGGCGAGGAAGATGGAGGTGCTGAATGCGAGGACTGAGAATGCGATTGCGAGGTTGGTGAAGGAGAGGGTTGAGGGTCAGAAGAGGAAGGAGGTGGAGACGAGTAATGGAGATGTGGGAAAAGGACAGGATGGGGAAAGCGTGGGGATGGGAGGGTCGGAGCTCGTCGAAGGCGTACATCTAAGAGAGAAAGAAGAAGCGGAAGAAGAGAGAAGGGAGAGGGAAGAGGATGCCGAGCTTGCCTAGATAACTCTGGAAGCGATGCGAGGTTCCTCTCCACATCTCCGATGGACTCAGGACTTATGCTGCGCTTCAGCGTGGAGTTCACTGGGTGCAGGGCATTTGCGTTCGATGTAAAGAACATGATTGGGAATGAAAGTGGTTCTTCGGCAATCGAAATACTGGTCGTATTTGCGTAGAAAGTCTATTCCAATGGTATTGCTTTTGAACAAAACCGATATCCATATACCTCATGGGCTTTCTAAGCGCCGTCGCTAAACATCAATTCCCCACATTCATCGCTAGTGTGAGTCTAACTCTTTTACTGAAGGGGCTCAAGCTCCTTTCTTTTTTCTGAGGAGGGGCGTTTGGTGGTGGCCGGGTGCCCCTGATGTTCTCATTTCGATCTCGAGCACTGCTTCCATATCGATCATTGTCGTTCGAGTAGCTCTGGCGACCATCAACGTTTGGATGATGTTCTGGCCGTTGGGAAACAGTGTCCTGCCTCAAAGTCTGTCTCGCAGGGAGGCCAGGCGTCATGGACTTCCTGTTTCTGATAACTTCACTTCTATCCCTGCTCTCGCTAGGGCTCCTTGTCCGCCGACTGCCTCTGTTGCTATTCAAGTCCCTGTCTCTTCCACGGTCCACAGGACTCCTGGATGAATGTCGACGCCTTTTATCCCGAGTTCCGCTAAGCGAGGATTTCTTCCGCCTCTTGTTTGTTGATGAGTGTGAACCGTAAGACATGGACCTGGGCATTCTATGCTCTCTCTGCCTGCGTTCCAGGCCCAATGGTCGACCAGCGTCGCGATCGATCGGCCCCTTCCTATCATATCCATCACCGCCTAATTCTTGGGGGTGATTTTTCCTTGGGCTGCCGTGTGATGAGTCTGAGGTGTATGATATTGAGGAACTGCGACTGCGTCTTCGCTTGCGATCTACCTCAAGATTGGAGAACACTTGGCTCTGACCGGTATGGCGTAAACCTGCAAGCTTCGGGGACAAGGAGCGCGAGAGGTTGGTCGAAATAGTAGATACGGAGTTCGACGAGTACGATGAGGTAGACCTAGAACGCTTTCTCGATCCGTTCATATGCTCATCGTCTGCTTTACGCTTGCGACCCCGTTCGTGTTCCTTCCTTGCAAGAAGCTCATCGGCAACGCCCTTCCTAATCTCAGTCAGTCTGGTAGCTGGCCTTCCTTTCAACGCGATACGTACTTTCGCAACAAATCATTGGGGGTGTCGCTGGTCAATTTCGGTACCAGTTTCGGATTTACGAGTTGCTGGGTCCTTGAAGGTCTTGAGGTGTAAGGCCTTTCCTGGGCTGGTGCTTTGCACTCATAGCTATAGTGCCGTGCTTGACAGTCAGACTCAGAACGCAGGAGGGGGACAATCGGACTTATCTTTTTTAAGACACTTCTGGCAAAGCGTCTGTGATGTGGCTTTGGAAGATGCAGCGGAGGTTGGCCCGCGGAAGCGGTTCATTGAGCTGGCGAGGTTTCGATTCTGGGTGCCTGAGTTCTTTAAAAACCCGAGTGTCAGGTGAGTCAGGCTGAAGATATCAGACGAGTTGATACATGAGTTGGAGAAATTAAATATATAGAGGTTTGAGTCTGGTGTAACGGAGTGCAAAGTGTATTGTAGACAAGTAAATTGCTAGAATGGTCAGGAAGAGAAACAATGGTGGCTATGAGCAGAGACGCACGCTCGGAATAAAGTAAATGTACCTTTGGTACCAGGGTGCCAAGGCTTGGCGTTTTGGCACGCCTAGTGAGAAAATGACGTCCCACTAACTGAAGTACTAAGCCTCCTTCGACCTCCGCTTCCATTTTCCTGCAGTACACAAATTCTCTCAATAGATTGCTGAAGGCTTTGAACCTTTCCCCTCGCACCCAGCCTGTCGCTGAATATTCTAATACACCATTCTGTCCGGATCCTCTGAACGACTCCTTGCACGGGAATTTGGTCAACAACTTGGTGAGCACGCTGCTTCACTCAGATAGTGGGGCGAGAGCCTTGGGGTGGCTGTACCTCAGGACTGGCCGCTTTCTCTGTGTCTTTCCACGAGGCAAGATTTAGCACACCATCGGGGCGCACTATCTTGGGACGCTCGTTCAGACTACATGGCGGGCTTTCATAATGCCAAAGGAACACTTTTCGATATCCTTCGACCCTTTTGATATGCTACCTTCTCCTTGACATCTTGCATTCGAAAAGATCCAACTTCTACACTCCTTTATTTGGGTTCGGCGCAAGAACAGTTTCTGGCTCTGCATCCTTCATTACCATTCGTTGGCGACATGGCAACACACACCAACAAAACGAGTGTGTCAAAACCATCATTTGCGAGCGTTTGTGACCCTTCTTGTGACCCTTCATTGCAGCTCCTTCACACCGCTAACTGACCTCCACCTCACAGATTGCGGCGATGGCTCCTCCTATCCATCCTGGACCACTAATCGTAGGCCGAGAAAATGAGAGGCCTTCGAAAGCATCGTCCCCAACCCGCTCAAGCCAGGCTTCAAAAGTCGAAAGCCCTATGGCGTCTCAATTGCACCGAGAACTGCAGAATTCGATGTCACGGCTTGCCGTCAGGGAATCTCCACTGGCTTTGAACGCTTTAGATGACCAGCAGAAGAGTAACATCAGCCGGGCAGGTCTCAAATTCGATGATGATCAGACTCAGATCTCATCGTCGTCCACCAAGCCCGCAAGCCTTGATGGCAAAAGCACTACCTCTGGCACAACATTTGCGCTAGACGAAAAGGAGTCGCTTCGGCCGGATGATAGTGCCAGTGTCAAAGCTGCCGAGGATGAAGATTTTGGTTCGGGACCTGCGTCTGGTACGCAGAATTCGCGGGTTGGTTCGGAAGCTGGGAGCAGAGCATTTCGAGATCAATTCTACGAAATCACCGAGAGCATTGGCTCGGGCTCTCACCGAATGCATCCTCTCAGTCGGAGAATCATCGTGGGGATTGAGGAGGAAGGACCGCAAATGACACGCTCTCCACTTACATCAGCATTGCCAGCACCAGTCAACTTGCCTCATCCTGATATCATTGCGCCTAAAGCGCCTATAATTGATTACAAGTATCAGGAACCGGATGAGAAATTGTTCGAAGCCCTCGAATCTCCCAAAGATCGATTGTTTCTTTTACGCCTTGAGCAGGAAGTAATCACATTCGTCAAAGATTCACAGTAAGCTTTGGCCACGAATTCTTCGACAAAGAGCACGCTGACGTCCATCTCAGAGAACCGATGATCGATTTGCCTCCCTGTAATTCTTTTTGTCGTCTACTAGCGCACAAGCTGGCAGATTATTATGCATTGACACATTTTGTTGACAATGCCGTAAGCTCTGTACGATTGTACAGAACGCCTTATTGTCGAGTGTAAGTATCCGCTATACCTACCAATGCATCACATGCTTACATCTTCCAAGCCCGCCTCCCTTAGGTGCCCTTGCACCAAAAGCTTCGGCTCCCGTGGATGCCCAATCCTCGTCTCAACCGACCATGAAAATCATGCGTCGCGCAGGTGTAGGCAGGGATGGCCAAATTATTGAATCTGGAGCCAACACCGCAGATGGCTCAATGGCCCCTTCTAAAGCTGGTTCGGAGACTGGCGAAGATAGCCAACGAGGTACTGGCGTAGCATCTCCAACTGACTCAAACCTTACTAAAGACAAATCAGCCATGACAAGGGAAGAACGGGAAGCGAAGTACAAAGAGACAAGAGAGCGAATTTTCGGACCGGAGAGTGAAAATATCGACAGCAACGATGCCGTGAACGAGGTTTCACGCACTAGCTCTAGGAATGAGAAGAAAAAGAAAAAACACAAGAACAACGATGACGGTTTTGAAGCACGATCCCAATTCAACGCTTATTATCCTTCCATGCAGTATCCTGTCACAACCTACGATCAGACTGCAGCTTCACCGGCATGTTACAGCCCTTATACCATGCAGCAGGGGAATATGTTAAGCCAGCCCGGGCCTGTAGGCGCGGCCTTGTTGCAGCAAGGCTATCAACAGGGATACAATCCAATGGCAACCCCACAAGGTTTCCCAGCTATGACGAGCCAAAATCCGTCACTAAGTGGATACGATTTGCAAGCCGCAAACGCCCATGCCGCGAGCTACAATCAACAGATTTCATCTCATTACTATCCGCCGATGCAGCAAGGCATTGGCATTGGTCAATCGTCTCCAGTCATTTCTTCGCCAGCAATAAGCAACCACGGTCAATTTTCTCGGCCGCAGTCGCAGTTGTCCGATCAACAGTGGTCTCAGAACACGTATCCTTACTCTTACCCGCAACAGAGAGATCAGCAGCAGTATTTCCCCTTACCAATGCAAAGTCCAAATCCAGTGGCCGGCGTAGCATCGGTTCCCTACCAGTATGGGCAATTACCTTTGCAGCCTGGCACGCAGGGTGTAAGAGCTCAGCATCCACTACCGGGCAGCTATAAGAGCCAAGCTTTCAACCCGCAAACCCGAGCTTTCGTGCCCAATGGGGGCTCTGGTCCACCGCAGGCCGTTCAACATGGGAACAATTCTAGTCTTTCGACCCGAAATCTGAACGGAAGTCAATACTCGCCATATATCCAACAACCGTCGCCCTACCACCAAGGATCTTCGCTGCCAGTATCTGCGTCCTACAGCTTTAGCCATGAGCCCAAAGCCTACGGAACACGCAAAAGCTCAACACAGTCGAATGCTGCACATTCGCCAGTGCAAAGCTCGCTTTCAAAATGGGGCACTCCGTCTCACCTGCCTCCGAAGCCACCGCCTCCAGAGGTGCCAAGCATGCCCGAGGCTCAACACTCCCTTCCTATGAACAACCAATTCAGCGTGAATGTTCAATCGTTGAAGAATGGAGGACAACAAATGCCCAGCTTCCAAAATGGGGTTTATTCGATGCCAAGCGTTGGTTCCCAGGCTACATAGTCCAGACCCAAGATGGTTAATGGTCCTTTCGGGTCAGGAACGCGTAGGGCAGTCTTTCATTTGATTGGATTACGACTGCATGCATTGCGATTGGAGCACATGTGCAGGGCATTTGCAGCGTAGGCCTCGGAAAAGCGCGGTTGGCATTACGATTCGTGGTGGCATGCGTCAGGGTGTTCTGTAGTGGGAGATAGATTAGACAGAAATGAATTGATGAGTATCATCTGAATTGACGTCGACCCACCTCCACAGCGAGATATCGCACCGTAGAACGCTCGTACGTTGACCAATGACAACCATGATTCCAAGCAGCGTGGATTACTAAGCGACGAATTTCTGGTTTCTTTGATTTTGGCTCCATGACTTATTTGTGCACTCGGCTGTCATTCAAGGTAAATGGCAAGATGTGCACAGTTGTTGCGATTCCATTCCCCCAAAGGCTGTGATTGGGAGGATCCTTACATAGCACCGGCGATGGACCCTTGAATGAAGGTCGTTCAATGCTCAGTCGCCGCATACCGCCCTCAAGATGTCCCCCCATCATGTATCCGCCAGTGCCGCCGTGCCTGGCCTTGGTTCCTTCTCCGTACAAGACAGGACGCTCATTTGCTGCTCTGACCACCCGCGCGAAGGTATTCGTGAGCTTGTACCGTCAACCTGAAAGAGCGGCCTCCCTAAGAGCTCGAACCGGATCTGCAGAGACCTTGAATGAAGCAAAGCAAGAACAAAGACAATGCTACTTTCCTAGTCAGTCGATACCAGTCTCGACTTCGAAAGAAACAGCTTCAAATTATCACGTTCGGAAGCGCCGAAGGACCAGAGCTTCCCCAACGCGACCACTAATTGTACTTCCACGTCAACAGAGCAGAAGGTCTCGCGCGCAGCCTCGGCTTCTGGATCGTGTAAGGGTGCAGCTAGTGAATCCAGGCTGTCGATGGCGGCTTTCCCATAAAGGTAGCGCCCGAAAAGGAGGTGGAGATTGGTTTCGTCGTCTGGACCAGATTCGAAAGCCATCAAGATCGATAGGGCCGCACAATGGGATCAGAAGGCCGCACTGGGTTTCGCTTGGCCTCTGGCCAAAAGCCACAAGCTGGAGCAGCCAGCAATCAACGACGGGCTCGCTTGAGGAATTGAGATGGGATTGGATCTCAAACTTCCAGACCTTGAAAATCCCAGAAGATATGCAAAGGTGGACAAGCCTAGGTACAGAGAAAGTGATACGGTACTACTGCGGTCTTCGCCCTCGTGTCAACGAGGATTGGATGGGGCTCCAAGGCTACGATGCTGAAAGGTTATGGCGAAACGTGATGCTGTGGTGTCTGAAATACCGAAAAAAGCAGGCCTTGATGCTACTTCTCTCTACTTTCAAGGGTCGCATATACAGACCTCCCAGATACGTGGTTTCGGACTGCTTGGACTTTCTTGCGCGCCATTTTCTCTTTGAAGTCTCTAATCCAAATCCATTGGCTATTGACGCCATCTGGCTCTTGACTTGCAAATTTATAGATGGTGCCAGTGATCAGGAGCAAACTTTTCCAGTGTCTCAGCACGTTGTCTACCTTATCCTCCAACACAGCGACGATCAACGCGTGCTCTCTTTTTATGGGCTACTTGGCTCAAATAAGGCCGTCTTACATGTCAATACGATGCTGCATTTCTTGGACAGGTTCCTTGACATGGGAAGAATCAGCTTGTCTATGAAATTACTTGGTACAATCGCCAATATTAATTATAACCTTTCTTTGGATCGGATCCAGAAGGCTTGTGTCAGGCTCTTGCGGGCTCATTTTGATACGCAGGAGGAATATGCTATTCGCTCGAATGTCTTAACGCAGATCTTGGAGATGGGGATCAGACCGAAGGTCCCCATGTTTAACGCTATTCTCCTGAATGCAGGCGAGGGTGGCGACTTTGTTAATGCGTGGCAAATGTACGGTCTGGCTAAAGAGAACGCCCTTATACCTGATTCTATCACATACGGCATACTTTTGAAGGGCGCAATACTCAGCGGCAATTTCTCCAATATCGGAATGGTCATTCGCGAGATCCAGACAAATGGGAAAGTGCTTCAAGATCTTCGCCTAGTTAGCGATGTACTCAATGCCATATCTCTCATGTCGCCCGGAGATGAATTCGGCGCAATGCTTGATTTCTACAAGCAACATTGCGACCTCCGTCCCCTGCAAGAACTCTCGCTGTGCGGAGACGAGACACAAGCACCACCTAGTGCAAATTACCATGGAGTCTGGCCCACAACCTACATCCTCACACAGATGATCCTGGCTTACGTCAAACTACATCAAGATTCCCTTGGCCTTATCCACAATTACGAATTGTATCATCAATGTGTAAAAGAGAACCATCCAGTGATCGCGCCTCTCGCTCAAGAAGCTTTTGTGGCGAATTCGTTTATCATGGTTTTTGGGAAGAAACCCGATACCCTTCAACACTGCACCACCGTTGTCAAACACATGCTTGAGTTCTCCTCTCCGAACTTTGCAACACCTGAGTCTGTCCCATATGCGGCGCCAACCGTGCAGACTTGGTCTATTTTAGTCGCCGCGTACTTCCGCAACAGACAAAGACGCGCTGCCGAAAAGGTTCTCGACATGATGCGGGAGCGCGGTATCCAAGGTGACAGAGTTACTTGGAACACCCTTGTTAGCGGTTATGGAATGTTGCAAGACGTGAACACTGCGGTGGACACGGTGAAGAAGATGCAGGCAGCCGGGTTCGAAGTAGATACCTACACCATTAAGGGGTTGGGAAATTTGCGGATACGGGATCGCTTGGAGGAAGCATTAAAGACGAGCACAAAAGAATCATTCGATAAAAACGCGACAGGACCTGTACAGCCTCTAGATTCGCAGGACCAATACGAAGCCAACATGGTTCAAGAGTGGGGATCGACGGTCTTGAGCCGAGAAGAGGAGGTGGAGAAGTATCTGATGGCCAAATATCAAGAACAGCGGGATACGTAGATCGAGAAGCCGAGCGACAGCCTAATTGCAACTGCATAGTTTGCATCGTTCGCATGGAGTATATTTTAGATATCTGACACTTAGTTCCACCTGGCGTGAAAAGCATGTACATAATGATCGCCTCCAAACCACTGCCGTCAAGCCAGTTGCACATAATTGCAGGAACTACGGACTAAAGTGCCATCACTTACTTGAAGCATTTCTTATATGGCAATGGATCCTTTTCGAAAATCAATCGTTCGTGATAGAATTGGCCTCGATCGAGTTTTCGAGCTTTCGCTAACAGGCCATCGGATGCACAATATGGTCGATTACAGCATCAGCGAGCCCCTCTACGTACAATCCGCGTCATGTTGGAAGGGAAGACCATTTGCACACGAATAACAGTTTAGAACTTCGCAGCTCGTCAAGGATCCAGCGTAATTATAGGTGCAGAATGAAGCTCAATCTCGTGGTCTATTTGATGAGACTGCGAACCGACACGATCGACTTTTGTTGCAAGCTAAGGGGAGGCCGGCAATCGAACCAGCGATTCGTGAGTATACGATGCAACATCACAAAACCAAGATTAGGCAACATCTCGCGCCAAGACCTTCACGCCTCCTCCCTCATCCCTAGCGTAGTGGTCCAAAAAGCATAGGCCGTCGTCGCCCTTAATCAGACGCCGTCTTTGAAATCCCCGTGTCCACAGGCTTTCACCTTGATCGGGGTCAGTGCGGGGGGTGACGAGGAGAGTGAGCTTGCCTGTCCACATGGCGAAGACCGCCTGGGTATCAGTCGCTCTCTCGCAGGGACTGGGTGGGTTGAACGAACGGAGATGTATCCCCCCTTCCAACTGTAGGAGCCGGATAACCCGAGCGCGATCTTACGCCCATCCTGCTCGCTGCTTCCATCTCTGCCCTAGCTTTTTTCTTCTACGTACATCTTTTGCCCTCTCAATCCTCCCGTTTTCAATGATGGCTACGACCTACAGACCGTTAGTTGCACATTTTTGAAAGTGGCCATTTAGGATGCGGAGGAACCATAATTGTAAGTTCGGACGGTTCGGGGGATGACTTTGGGTAGGAGAGCGCGCTTTTTGACGTGCTGCCGGAAGTCTGGACAGGTGACTTCTGGATTGCTGGTTTTGTAACTGTGTCGGTTCTGCAGATTGAGTGGCGGGCAGAAATGCAGCTTGAGATTGACAAAACATTCCGGCAAGTCTACAGAAGGGGGAACGAAGATCTGGCGGTGGGGCGAATAGCTTACAAAGAGGGGTTGGCTTGAAGCAATCGGAAAGAGAAAAGGGACGACAGCATCTTTCCAGATTGATAATTGAAAGCAGCCTGACAGATTTTGTATTTCAATTTGTACTGCACAAGAAATGTTCCGAGGGGTATAATAAAGCGTAATACGCGTACGTCAGTCAGGAGGTGAAAAATCAGCAGCAGCCCCAAGTTACACTTTCATGAGCTGGCCATCAAAGAAGCCTAGAAAGCATCGTCTCAGCTGCCATACGAGGACCTCCTTGGTGGTCTAGAGAGTCTGAAGAATACGTACAGCCATCACCACACAGCATAAACTGACGTAAGGACTCAGCCGTTCTCCAACCCTTGCGCACTTCCAGAAGATGCCAAATACCCTAGCGTAATACAGGTTTAGCTCCTTCCCGTTCTTACGTAATACATCCAACAACTCACCCATCACGATTCCTGTCCATAATCTTCGGAAAGGTTGCATGAGCATAGGTGCTTGTGCAAATTACCAGTAAGAGAACCAGCAGCAACGACTGGAAGTTGAAGAGCGCTGACTGCAAACGTATCAGTTATCGCAACTCTTCATCCCATTCAGACCTTGAGCTCAAGCTCACCATATTGGAAATATTCTCAAGTAAGTGCCACGGCTTCGGAGTCTTCTTGAGGGTCAAGATTGCTCTTTGATAGGGAGTTCACAGCTGTCCCATAATATGATACATTCTAACAAGCTTTGCTTAGCCGCGGCGTCTACATAGCCAATTAACAATGGCGAGAGGAAAGAAGCGCTCCCGTGCCGACCGCAAAGCTCCGATGACCGACATGCCGGCACCCAAAGCCTTAACATTCGGCAACTCTTCCTCCAGACCTGAATTTCAAACCGATAACAGCTCTCCTGGTGAGGTATTGGACCCGCTTAGCAGTCATCACACTTTACGTCGTCCAGCAGCTATCGCTGCCAGCTCCGCTATAGCCAAGGCAGCTCTGTATCACGACGAATCTGACGAAGAAGTTGAGACCAAGCGTCGTAACAAGAAAGTCACCGTCATCGAAGAAACCAAAGCTATTATTCCT
Source organism: Letharia lupina (assembly GCF_014066315.1). NCBI lineage: Eukaryota > Fungi > Ascomycota > Lecanoromycetes > Lecanorales > Parmeliaceae > Letharia > Letharia lupina. Next base: position 801,585 of record NW_023502978.1, on the reverse strand, counting down.
GACGGCTACGCACCAACTTCTCACCCTTCAGCTCCAGCTGGCAGCCCCAACGTCAAGATGACCGAAGTACGTGCTCGTGCGGCTCGCCATAAGGGCCAGATGAACTTCGAAGCCGAGAGTATGTCCAAAGCCTACGCGTTCAAAATCTACAGCTTACTGACCTCTTCCAGTAACTCAGGCCCTCTACGCGTACGGCGACGACAAAGAACCCTTGCCGGAGACTGTTCGCATCCTGGACGAAATGGCCACCGACTTCATCATCGAAACCTGCTTCGGTGCCGCCAAGTCCGCCGAATGCTGCGGTCGCTCGAAGCTCAAGGTCGATGACTTCAAGTTCGCTATTCGTGGAGATCCAGTGCTTTTGGGACGTGTCAACGAGTTGCTCGCTATGGACAAGCACATCAACACGGCTCGCAAGGCGTTCAAAACCGACGAGGGACGTGAGGGGCTTGAGCGTGGTGGTCGCAAGAAGAAGGGGGAGGGAAAGGATGGCGAGGAGAAAGTTGAGGGCAAAGCTGAGGACAAGGAAGTGAAAGTGGAGGACAAAGTGGAGGAGGACTTGGGGGATGATCTCGACGATGAGGAGTGAGCTCAAAGAGCACTCCATGCATTGTATCAGGCACAGCGACGGTGTTAGGCGCGTTCGGAAGATACCCATAGCATCATTCTTACGGCATGTTTTGTTACGACCGAAGAGCATTGTGAAAGGGAGGCATGGTTCAGCATAGCACGGATGCTGGACGCAAGTTGCAGCTTCAACAGACTTTTCTAAGTTCCCAATGGTGTTCCAAACTCCGTGTCGTTCGCGACTGAATTTGAGACTCGATACTCCCAGCCGGCCAAGGCTGATGGCTCTTCACGTACTGACTTGAATCATGGTCCACGACCAATCCTTCGACACCTCAGTTGACGATTCGCCTGACCAAGCTCCCCGCAAATCCGTAAACCATCGCTGAACACCTCACTTCAAGAACCCCTTGATCGCAAGCCCACAATGCAAGTTTTGATCCGATCTGGCAAGAGCCTAGATACGTTCTGTCTATGGCCAGTGTGTTAGGGTGTCCTGTCTTGACTCACCTCAACGACGGAACGAAAGTCACGTAAAGGTATGATAGCTAATGACGATGTTGAATCCCAGATTCAATTTGGCGGCAGTCATGGCGCACCAATCCGACACGCATTCTTTTATCGTCAAGCCCAAGATGGCGACTCAAACTGAAGACGGTACTCCTGGATTGACATCTCCCAAACCCGAAAGCAAGGAAGCGGAAGCGTGCCCCTGGGTGTCCCCATCCAGCGAGCAAAATCCACAGTAACGAAGTGATATAGCACACTGTATGATAGCATTATCTACGTCAACGTCGGACCAACACCAGAGCGATTCGGGACTTCACAAAGCTCTCCTGTCTCACCGTTCTTCCTATTTCAAGGCTGCTTTGACAGGAGGCTTCAGGGGGTTATAGACCGGCGTCATCAACTCAGTGGATGAAGATCCGGAAGTCTTTCGAGTCTTCAACGAATGGCTCTACTTGGGGGGCTGTCTCTTACCAACACCAAGGAACGCACCATGAGACGTGGTCGGCTCTCCTCAACCTTTACGTCTCCGGGGAAGAAGAGAGTTATACCGAAGTTTCAGAATGCGGTCATTGACGCCATGATCGGATTTACTGGGAAAAAGGGGAGCTGGCCTGATATCGAGATTCACTGAGCTTGGATTAACACTACAAGCTCGTCGCCACTACACACCTTTCTAGTAGACTTGTATGCGCGAAGCGTCCGTATGGTCAGATGCTTCGGCCAGGACAATGACAAGCGCGGGTGTTTTGACATCGATCTCGTGATGCGAGTCGCGGTCGCCCTGGACTCGTTGGTGGGAGACCCCAAGGGATACCGAAATTGCTTCAAGGGTCTCTAGAAAGATCAATGCTTGTGGCACGTTCCTGGATCCAAGGATCCTCCTTGTACCGACGATCATCGACTCTGAATGACTTCAACACCTATGATCGGACTGTACCCCACGACACCGTAATGGCTGGCTGATCATTCTATCCGTTTCCGTGGTCAAGGCCGGGCGGAAACTATCGATCTGGACTGCCTATATGGAGGGTTTCTCCCGGGGGCCGGCTTCTAAGGGTAGTTGGAAATTGGGCTTTGAGGATCATGTGGCGTGCTGTATTCGTATCAGCAAAGATGACATGCTTTGCTCTGATGGCTCACGTCCGACCTCGTACCTGTAAGTCGAATCTTTTTGCTGGTATGACCCGTTGACTCCTCAGCTTTTAGCGCCATCTTGGCTATGCAGATCTGAAGATTCAGGGTTTGAGAACCATCAGATCGAAAGAATGAGATTGGAAGATGTGTAAGATGGGATGTTGTCGAGGTGGTAACCTGGTGGACAGCTGATAAAGAAAGGGTTGAGTGTTATCACGAACAGGGAGAAATCGATCGTCTTGAGCTGACTTAGATAGCGATCAGGTATAGCAGGTAAATTGACTTGCGAATCGGCCCAACAGAGGGTAGAATGCGAATGCGTCAGACCATAGTGTAATAGGCCTGATGTCGGATGGGGAGTTGAAGCCAACTGAGTATGTCAATTCAGGATCATGTAGCAACGGAACCCGATTCTACGCTGTCACTTCCATTCCAGATCTCCCTACTTTCCCTCTCGACTTTCGCCATGGCCTGTGCTACTCCTTCTAACTTGCCCACAACATCGACCACGCCCTTTCCCACTCTACTAAAGAATTTCTCATTAGCTTCCCTTCTTCTCCTTGCTTCTGCAATATCCTCTTCTTCCTCAGACTCTCCATCAGTCTTCCCATCCAACTTCCCGTCCTCCTTCCCCTGCCCACTTTTCACCTTGATTGTTTCCGCCTCCTCCTCCTCCTCCTCCTCCTCCTCGTTAGCCTCGCCCCTTCCCCAGACTTTCGCCAACGCAATCTGCGCCTCCCTCAATTCGTCTAACGCAGCACTATGTGCCGAACCGAAGACATGTGCACTACTGAACGCACTCAGCTCCACTTCAGCTAAAGTCGCTTGCATCTCCGCCCAAAGAGCATCAGTGCGATCGCCTTCTGTTTGGGAAGGCTGCGGTGGCTGTGGGCGTGCACGGCCAAGGGTTGCTGATGCAGGATCAGGGGCACGAGCGGAGCGAGAGCGGAGAAGTGGGGCGCGGGGCTGCGAGGGGGCTGGGGCTGGGGCTGCGGGTGGGAGACTGATGTTCGAAGCATTTCGAGATGGAGGTCCTAGGAAAAGAGAGGGCGGTGGAGGGCGCTGAGGGTGGGGAGTCGCGGCGGACGAGGGCGGTAGGGTCGACATTTGTAGGGTAGTGTGTCAATGATGACAGCAATTTGGGGATTGGAGTGGACACAAAATTCAGGGAGTCCGTTCTGGGCCACCGAGACGTACCATAGCCAAAGACAGCATCTCCTCTGTAGTAGGATGAGACCGAGCTTCCTCCACCCTATGTGCAACAACAAGGAGCGAGGGGGAGAGGAGGCTAGTAATCCCATAGGGCTGAACGCACAATTCGCTTAGGGTTTTTTGAGACTTGCCTCCTCACTATCGACAGCTTCGCACCACAACAATAAGTTATCCGGTGTTGCGATCACATATCCATCGGTGAGTACCCGAGTCATTGCATCAAAACTTTAGCCTTGTCGACTTCTTGATAGCTTATGCTCTACTTCTTCCAAATACCTCGTGAGAGACCTCTTCCCCCCAGGACATTAGCTAACACTACTCTCTCCAGCAATCATGGGTAAAGGAAAGCCTCGTGGCCTCAATGCCGCCCGTAAGCTCCGCACTCATCGACGTGAGGGCCGCTGGGCCGATCTCCACTACAAGAAGCGTCTCCTTGGTACGGCCTACAAATCTTCACCCTTCGGTGGCTCCTCGCACGCAAAGGGTATCGTGCTGGAAAAGGTCGGTGTGGAAGCCAAACAGCCGAACAGTGCCATCAGGAAATGTGTGAGGGTGCAGTTGATCAAGAATGGAAAGAAGGTTACCGCTTTCGGTAGGTCCTGACTTTGCTCGTGTCTGGAGGATGGGTTTGGGTTTGAGGGGCTGATTCTCATGGGTGGTGACAGTGCCGAACGACGGTTGTCTGAATTTCGTGGATGAGAACGACGAGGTGCTGCTCTCCGGATTCGGTCGAAAAGGCAAGGCTAAGGGTGATATTCCCGGTGTGCGATTCAAGGTTGTAAAGGTGTCCGGGGTGGGTCTGTCAGCACTGTGGAAGGAGAAGAAGGAGAAGCCCAGATCATAAGAGCGATGAAATGGAGCAAAAGAGAGGTGCTTTGTGCGCATGAATATGAAATGGCAAAGATGACTGGCTGGTCTTAATATTCGAGATAGCTAAGCTTCTTATTCGAGCTAGATAAGCATCTGTGTTCTGCATCAAAGCATAGAGTCAGTCTACTGCTTGCTATTGTCCATTGCACAAGAATGACAGATTGTCTCTACAGTTATTCATAAGAGAATCGTACTGCTTAGCTAGGTGCATTACAAAGTATGGTACGGGGAATCTCTGCTACCTTGTCTATAATCGAAGGGCACAGCCGCATTCAACGCCAAAATTCGAGAAGTCAAGCCTTGGTATCCATCATGTCGGCAACTTCCGCGTTTGAAGGCTCTCCTCTTCTCCCTCTCGAGGGCGTCTTTTCCTCCTTTGGACTCTTTGCGTCAGAGCTGTCGTCCTCGCTTTCGCCACTATCAGGCTGACTTCCACGCAGAGAGGTACGACTTCGGGTCATCTGCGTGATTTTCAGTGACCATTCAACATGTAGTGCAACTTTTCGACCTACCCAAGATCTCACACCCCCAATCAGACCTAGGCTGTAACCTGTCGCAAAGTCGCTGCTTGCCCCACGACCGCCGCCAGGGCTCTCTGGTCTCGGAATATCAAGGTGCGCTAGATGCGCAAGAGCTGCAGGACTCGATTTCTGGCCTCCGGAACGGTCCAGGTCAGCATCGCTACCGTTCCTACCAAGGCCTCTCGCAGGGCTGCCGGGCCTACTGCTCTGCCAGAATTGCCGCAGCTCCTTGGTGAGCTCCTGGCCTGTGGTAGACCAGTTGTTTCGAACGCTATCACGTAGCTCCATAGCGTGGCGTTTTAGATCAAGCTCGTTCTTCTTGAGCCATGAGACATTTAATTCCTGGCGAGATGTGCCGCGTTTGAATTGACGAGCGATATATTTCTCGTAGTCTCTGACAATCCTAAAGAGCTGGTCAGCGATCAAAGCAGCGGAAGCTCAGGGGTTTGAGCATACTTTGTGATGATCCCTGTGGTACTAACGCCCTCTGTCCTTTGCGTGACTAGGAATTTGCCCTCTCTCTTTATGGGTGTGTAGATATCGTCTCCCTCATCCGCTCCATAGGGCAAGTCATCGTGAGCCACGTAATCAATCTTGTGTTTCTCTAGGAAATCGGGTGTCACTATCCAGGGACAATTCGGGATGACTTCGTCGACCCATTTGCAATGGCGGAGAGTCTCTGCTCGTTCGGCACCAGATAGGACCGTCAAGCCCTTGCGTTTGTGCGTCTCCGCGTCGCCAGTGACTCCCACCATAAGATATACGTCGGGGAAAGCATTCTTTGCCTGCTCCAATTGCCGCATGTGCCTATTTCCCGGGTCAATGAAGATAGTGCATGGTGGATGTAATTGGCACCCACCCAAGATGGAACAAATCAAAGACCCCATCAGCGTAGATTCGCACTGGTCGACCTGTGGGTGGTGGATTGGTGTGGAATCCAACGGGATCTTGCAAACCTCCTTTAGCTGGCGGAGGCATTGCTTTGCGATCTGCAGTGTTCAAATCTGGCCGCTGTTTGTTGGAAGAACTCTTTGTCCTGCGTTTCGTGCGGCCTCCTTCCTCAACAGTATTTTCACTGTCCTCGGCGTCCGCGCTGTTGATACTCGGGATAGCACCATTGCTGGTGGGACCGTCCGCTGCGTTGGATCTTGTTCTTGGTCTTTTATTGGATGCGCCGGTCGAGTCAGCAGATGCTGCAGACTTCTTGTGCTTTATAGTGGTAACAGCTTGGGAAGCGGAGTCCGCCGCGTCTTCGCCTGAAGCATCTCGAGATGATGGCTGGAGGAGGTCTGCAGTCGAAGATTGTTTTGTCGAGCTTTGTAGAGTTGAGGTACGCTTTCTCTTAGCGGAACCCGATGATGAAGGGGACGACATGGTATTATGATAGATTAATATAGGAGTCCCTCAAAATAGTAGAGGCGTGTTTTTTTTGGGGGAGTTTTGGAACGCGAGCTCGCATTAAAATAGGTCGAGGGAGAAGCAAAGGCTGGGGTTGAGGGGGAAAAGTCGAACACCAATTAAATCTTGGGGGTCGAAGTATGTACAGATCTTTCGTTATTGGCGACCCTGTCACATACATAAGTAGCTCGAATAGGAAGAAATTCAAGGGTGGTCAATAGAATCTCGAGGTTCCTTGCTTCTGCTACGCTCACATCGTCATCACAGCTTTCTACGGTCAGCCCTACAGACATCAGGAAACATCACTTGGAAGTCGTTCGAGGATCTGATCAAAATTTATGTGTATAAAATTCCAGTCAACATGCTCTATACCATTGAGGCACGGATGACACCCCCTATTTTCACATACCAGTAACGTGGGAATTGTACTCGGCAACGACGACCTTCTCCCGAATAGCTTGGCCTAAGAGAGTACTGTGTGAGATACTCTTTGAACAAATCGAAGGCGAACATAGATGCCTGCGCTTTATGTGTCTATCCGATCGTAACATAACTCCTGGTGATGCAGGACGTGCACAAGTGGCACGTGGAGAATTGAGAGCCGGAAAAAAAAGGGGAATCAAGGTATTCGAGGGATATGAAACGCTATGGAGAAGTCCATCGCTCTAGATCCGACAATGCGTGGTGGAAGGCGGCAAACGATGAGTCCAGAGCGATGCCCCGGCTGGTGAAACCGCCAGTTGTACCGTAGAGTATGATGATGATCGCTAGTCAAGGGTAGTCACAAACTCGTGACAGATACATAGAATCGTAGCTCGTGAAGGTCCTAACGAGCCGCAAGGAAAGGTATCCGAACGTCAGACTGAGAATGGTTGGACACATCGGCGTCTACTTCTTATCCTGGGTTGTTGGCGGAGTGACAAGCTTTTCAGGTAGAGCGCTCTCTGGAATCGCTTTGAAGTTTGCTTTTGCTGTCTCGATGGCGTCGGACTTGTCTGATGTGATCGACGAAGGCGTTTCAAACGGATTTTGCTCAATGGGCTCGGGTGTCTGCTGCCTCTCGTCAGGTCCCGGAGTCTCCTCCCGTCCGCTTCTGCTCTCATTGTCCAACTTCGTTTGACCCTTGGTGACTTGACTTGCAAGGTCCTTGTCTTCCTCTTCATGATCAAACATCTCCGTTTCATCACTGTCAGTCAAGACTTCAGTCCCATCTCCGAGGAGTATAATTCTGCCGGATCGACCTCCCACACCGCGATTACGCTGATCCAGGTCGAGATCATAGTCATCCCCACTGTCTTCGAAATTCTGTCGCATACCGGGACCGCGAAATTCTGCTGTTGAACTCTCCTTTAGTATCAATACATATATGCAGGTATAGAAGATGAAATACCATATTCTGGCGGTGCACACGGACCGTCACCCTTGGCTACCCTATCGCCAATCTCTTTGTACCACTCGTCCTTGCTCTTACCCCTCAGAAGAGCAATGACGATCATTGTCATGTTGTCACAGCCTACGCCCCCAGTTTCGCTATTTGAGGCGAGGCAGTTGTCCATCATGTTTTCGCTGATTTTGGAGAGGTCCTGCTTGGCCGCAATACCGCGTCTCACAAATTCGACGACAGCTTGCGAAGACTGACAGTCCCATATCCCTAGACAATGTCTGTCAGTGAACGTACATGCGTTATACACAGCTACTTCTATGCGTACCATCACAAGCGATAACAAGGAACTCGTCGTCATCGGTAATTGTGTGAGCAATAACGTCAGGAAATGCTGTCACAATTTGCTGCTCCGGTGAGAGCTCAGCGCTCTTCTTGAACTCGAAATCTCCGATGGCTCGAGATAGCGCAAGGTTGCCATTGACACGACCAAAATCAACGAAACCTCCGGCAGCACATATTCGAGCTTTCTCTCCTGTTTTAACAGTAAGTCACAGCCCTAGGAGACAAAGCAATGAACACTTACCCTCGTTTTGAGGCTTATGATCGTACGATAAAGGCTTTGCTCTGCCTTTAACCCCAAGAACAGAACGTGAGTCACCAGCATTTCCCTGAGGGCTTGTTAACAGACGATGCCTTCTGAAGGGATCAAAGAATGTCACTGACCACGTATATCGTAGTTTTCGAGATCAACCCGACAGATGCAGTGCAGCCGGAAACCTCTTCCTCGTATTTCGGATCTGTATATACGCCAATCAGGTTGGCACTTCCAACCCAAAGTTCGAGAACTCACCGCTCAAAATTGCTCGATCCGTTGCGAGGAATCCGTCTTTGAGCGCTTGCTCAAAATCCTTTTTCTTGAACGCTTCTTGCTTTGCTAGAATCTTGTGTATGTTCTCGCCCGCAAACAGCGCAACCCTGTCTCCGCCATGCCCGTCGTATACCCCGAAGAAGCTCAGTCGGTCTTCCGGAGTTGCAGCTACAAATCCTTTGTCTGCATCTTCTGCTTGCAAATCTAGAACAGCCGCATGTGCATCCTCCATACTAATACGCCACCCTTGCATAGCAGACACGCCGAATGCCACTCGATCATCTTGGCCGTCGTCAGAGATCTAGGTTACAAGACTGTCAGCCACAATTCAAGGGGATTTAAAACAGCAGGATCCTTTGATAGTGAGCCGCCAATTATGGAAGCGAGCAATCAAGCACATCACGCGACCTCGATGTTTGCGACTCAGGTTTGGCCAGGAACACGCACCTTCTCGACTACCGGCTCAGATAGTGTCTGGCCCATATTCTGACCAGCTGCGAGATTCTTCTAGTCACTCTGTGGTCTTGTTCGTAGGCCAGCGAACAGGGATACAGGGAACGAACGGTCTAATTTTCGAGGGTCGGCCGTGAGGATCAACAGGATTGTTCAGGCCAATAAAGAGTGTTGATCTGGGGAGCTCATACACCGACGAGAGCGCAGAGTAACTTTAGGGGACTGATTTATTGCAACTTGACACTGAGGCCGAACGAAATTTTCTTAGTAGACGGCTGGGTGTATTATCTATATTGATCAATGTGCCAGACACACATCATGCTCACTCATTCATTCAGTGGCGCGCCAGCGCCAGCCGGATACCGAAGTATAGCCGTGGACCCCTGTTTGGCAGTCTCAGTGTATAAGGTACTTTACCACATACATAGCCCACTCTAAGGAATACTTGCAGACTCATCCCGAACATATAGATTAAACAGAATAACGTGCATTAAAACGGATTAGACAATGGTGTGAGTGCTACAACAGGAATAGCCCATCTTCATGACGTCCAAGAAGCTCTAAGCAAAGTCACCAATCCTCCGGATGATAAGACGCCTCGCGCCAACATGCACACTCATTGCCCATCATCATCATCCTTCAAAGCTCTCAACTCACGCTTCAACCCTTGATTTTCTGCCTCCAGTTTTTCCATCTTCTCACCAAGTACTTCCATTTGGTCTGAGGCTCCAGCACTGAATTCCTCCACGATTTTGAACACGCGCCATAGTCTCAGTATGACAACGATTGACGCAGCCTCCTCAAGCACATCCTTTAGGCCTACGGAGAGTTTGGGGTCAGCGTCTCTTCTTCGGGGCACACATATAAGTAGTCGAGCAACTTTGGGTAATAAAGGAGTAGGTTTTGCTCTGGAATGTACATACAAACGTCAATGATGAAGCCCGCGACAATGATTGCAGCATCAAAGCAGTGGAATTTGGATTTGAAGAAACTAGATTAGCTGTTAGCAATGATTGATCTGCCCGAAATCGTACTACTAACTTGAATCCAAAGGCCCAAATACTCGCCAGCAACTCAACCATGAACAGGCAGCTGAACACAAGACTGACAATCCCGAGCGCATCCTGTGCTCTAGGCAGGCCATCCCCAACGCTATCACCTTTGCCACAAGAATGGTCACAGATGTATAGGCTGATGAGGAAATCGGCAAAGATACAGCCCACATCCATGGACACAAGTAGCAACACAGCATAGTGGCCGTATATGGAGGAGAGGAAGCGCCTAGTCTGCTTGCGCGTTGAGTTGTCATAGGAGACTGCGACGACGATGCCGTGATAGCTTTGTCTTGTCCCAGATTGGCGCTCTTCCAAATCGCCATCCTGAAGGAGAGGCTGGTTCTCGTTATTGGTCATTGCAATAGTGATCGGCTGATCTATCTCCTAGGAGGTTAATGCCGATTGAGCCAAGGCGAAGGGACCCAGTCGCTGAGGTTGCTAGCTAAGTCGATAACGGTGGATGGAGACGTGTTCCTCGTGACCACGGCCCTGTCCATTTTAGCAGAGGCATTTGACAATGTCATGATAGCCATTGACCAGTCGCACCTACCTTTCCTCACTCATGTCAAGTACAGTGTGGGGCAGCGGGTTCTGCCAAGAGATCGAGTCTTGGCAGGAGTTAAGTAAAGTATCTTAGGCTTGGCGCTAAGCTCGGTCCCTGCATGAGAGAGTCTGGATTGGCTAAAGTATTACCTGAGGGGAATTTCAGTTAGCGTGCTAGTCAATATTCTCAGCAACGCTTGACATTGAGCTCTGTCAAGGCCCCTAATACAAGTACATGTCGGATCATAAAGATAAATGTGTATAGATTAATCTTCTTATCGCTACGAGTCCTACGCTGCTAGACTATGAAAAATTTATAACAAAAGGACTAAGCTATACTTGTAGAGGTACAGATACTCGTGGATTCCAGAAGTGAGTTACTTGATAGAGCGAGGACACCAATAGATATTTCCACTCAGCGGCATGTCGCTTGATCTATTGGTGTCCTCGCTCTATCAAGTAACTCATTTCTGGAATCCACGAGTATATCTAAATGCCTACCTTAGAATTTTGAGCGAGACGGAAACATCCCGAATCGCGAAAAACCCTCGCTTCAAGAAATAATGCGACCACAGCCATCCTCTCGATCAATCAAGTATCTCATTGGAAGGATATTTCAACTACGTTCCTACACAAGTCACGCAACCTTCGAACCTTTGCGTATCCTTTTCTGCGGATCTGATGAGTTTAGTATTACCTCCCTCCGAGCCTTACACAAGGAGCATGAGCGAGACGAGGGCTTGATCGAGTCAATCGATGTTGTCTGTCGACCGCCCAAGCACGTAGGTAGAGGCCTTAAAGATACACGGGAAGGTAAAGTCCTCCATGCTCGATTCCTCGTGTCCATTCTAAACCAATGTTAGTACCCATTTCCCTCGTTGCAAAGGAATTGGCCTTGTCTTTACATGAGATTGACACGTTCACCAAGTGGAAGGTCAGTCTCATATGACTTTCATGTTTTCACGGTAAAAATTTACCAGTGTTAATGGATCTAGCCACCGATACCTAATGGCTTGCCAATAAATATGATCGTTGCCGTCTCCTTTGGTCTTTTTATACCTCCAAGAATTCTCGAAGGAGCCAGATATGGAGGGCTCAACGTCCACCCTTCCATGTTACCCGAGTAAGAGACCAAAGCACTCACCCAGTGCTTTTCCAGAGTCAACTAATGCATGTAGCTTCCATGGTCCTGCCCCACTACATCATACTCTTCTATCTGGATGCCAAAGATCTGGAGTGACTGTGCAGACATTACATCCCGAGCGATTCGATCAGGGTACCATTCTCGCCCAGACGCCCTACCCTGGATTCGAGCATGGGTGTAGTACGGTGCCCGAACTGTTGACCCTGACGTCCTCCAAAGGCGCGGAAATACTTGTGCAATCCATCAATAATCGTCTCTATCTACAATCAGCGAAGGGTCCGAATAGTCTCCAAGATGATCGGATTATAGCGGCAGCACGTGCAGCACCAAAGATAACCTCGCGGGATAGATTCATAGACTGGAATACATGGACCGCTGAAGTAATCATTCGAAGACATCTTGCCATTGGTCCTCTATGGAGCTTCGTCAAAAATGCACGAAAAGTACGGAGGTTAATTTGGTCCACGGGCTTTACGATATCAGAAGAGGTTGCTAGTAGTACAGATCTTCCTGTTGGACGGCTAGTGGTATTCGGAAACAACGATTGTGCCGATGAACGAGTCGCTTACGTGCGGACTTGTGATGACCGAGTGCTCAAGGTCGATAGGATCAAGTTTGAGGGCGGCGTAGAAGCCCCGCCCTTACGAGCTGCCAAAAAGGGTGACATGATTGACCACGGCACACCTCGTCAGCATGATTCGATGAACCAGGTTTTGCTTTCTATGGATTCGGTCGATGGTCACTAGACCAGAACGCCTCAAAGCTGTCGCGATCGTAGTATGATATCTGAAAAGGAAAAAAATGCAAAAGCGGCTGGTGGCTATTGCCGGAATCTGCAGGGTCCGTTGCGGGGATGACTCATGTGGGGCTTGGTGACGCTGAACATCGACTTCAGACGAAAGACAAGATTTAGTAGAGTCGCAAGAGATTGACACCAAAGCAACGACGAAGCAATGCCTTACAATCTCAAGGGCAGGAAGGTACTGATTACAGGAGCATCGAGGTAAACAGCCTAAGTCATCCAGCGACACGTATGGCTTGAAGCTGAGGTAGAACTACCCAAAACTGTAGGGGCCTAGGCGCTCTTGTAGCGGAGAAGTTCGCCGCTGAAAGTTGCAAGCTGGCCATAAATTACAATGCAAGTCAAGACAAAGCGGATCAGGCGGCCGAGAAGATAGAGAGAGAGTATAAGACCAAGCCCATCCTGATCCAAGGAGTATGATTTCGAATTCCTCGCTCTCATACATCGAATAGCGGTCTGACAGCTTGGTCAGGATGTGGGAAAGCTTGCGGATTGTGAGAGAATTGTGCAAGAAGCAATCGCTGGATTGGGTGGTCTGGACGTCATTATCTCAAATGCAGTAGGTTCCGCTGTTCGCATTGTTAGGTTTTATGACTGGAACGTTTTATTGCGATATTATGACCTCGTCTGACGTACAAAGGGCTGGACGAAATTCACTAGATTCGGGGATCTTGATGCCCTCAGTGAAGCCGAATGGGATAAGGTATTGAAGCAGAGTCCTTTTACGGGATGCCGTTGACTCGAATACAGTGCTGGGCCGTCAACTGCAAAGCAAACCTGCACATCTTTCGGGAAGCTTTGCCAACGTTGAACGCCAATGCAGAGGGTGGAGTTTTTTTGCTGACTTCGTCGGTTGCGGGCATCGCGGCCTCCGGCAGCAGCATGGCATACTCCGTCACCAAAGCTGCAGGTTAGGACTCTATCAACCGTAATGGCGGCAGGAATTACTGATGTTCTTCTTCAAGGACTCCAACTAGTGAAGTGTTTAGCCTCGACTCAAGGCCCGAAGGTCAGAGTTAATGCTGTTCTTCCCGGACTGCTCTTGACAGAATGGGTGAGACTTTACGAAAATTCATGCGTTCTTTAGACTGACGCCAATCTAGGGCGCCAACTTCACACCGGAAACGCTTCAGGAGCTGAAAGAGAAAGCCTACCTAAAGAAAGAGGTTTGTCTGGCGACAATCAGCGCGAGATTTTATGCAAGCTGATCCTCGAGCAGACTGGCCTTGAAGACTGTGCAGACGCATTCGTTGCTGCAGCGAGAAACAGCTCCATGACAGGCCAGAACATTCAGATCGGTGTGTGTTTCAGTGCAAGTTGCCAACTTTGTCTAACAACCGCACAGACTCTGGTCTCATGATGCTAGGAAGAACGGGCTAGCTTTCAATTTTACGACTCGAGCAGACCCTTGAAAGCTTCAAGCATGTGCCGGTCCCTTTCTTAGCTTCGAAGAGAGCAAGACCGCTGCGTTAGAAAGGCACCCTTAGCCATAAGATGCGGTAATTCAACATCCAGCTGATCGATCGATCCCACATTTATCTGTCCTAACAAAAATCGAGCCTAGACTCCCATGTCTATTTTCTGGTTTGGTCATACTGTCCCCCACATGGCATTGATCATTGTAATGCTGAGCATGCACTTGTTGTGAAGAGCGTCGACAAAGCCTAGAGATGGATATCTTATACTCTCTGCAACAGAAAACGTTGAACCAACGGCCTTTGTTTGAAGCGCGCTGCATTGTTCCGACGTTTCAAAGAATTAGAAAACATGATCCCGATTTCAATCGTCCACATACTCTATTGCTGCCTTTCTTCAAGAACTTTTCGCAATACCCACATTCCTCTTCAACAAACTTCAAGCTGAACAGCAGCCGATCATTACGAGCCAGCGCGAGAAGTATTGGTCATGGCGACTACCTCGATTACTACTCCGACATCGAGTTCTTCCCCTAGTAACTCAACCGCGCCATCGACGCCTCCGTGCATTACTTCCTTGGTTGTCAATGCAACGAACCCGTCTCAAGGCTGTACCTCCCCTTTCTGTCCAATCAACTATCCTCATGACCGTGGCCCCTACCTTCACAGCTGCCGCGTTGCTTTAAGCATTGAATCGAGGCGCATCTTCGCGTCTAGTGTGCCATCTCCAGATGTCTTAGCAGCATATGAACGATGCATCAGGAACGATGGTACGAGGACTGACGCAGAAATGTGGATGACGTTCCATGAACTCCATGTTGAACCTCTACTAGGACATACGGATGCAATATGGGTAGCACCAGTGCCTATGGAATCGCGCGACGATGATTCGGATGTCGGCGAACGTGCAGGTCCAGGTGGTATCGTAGCTAACGGCGCGGCTGAGGGCTGTAGACATCCTTTCGGGCTTCTCAACCCGCCAGAGAAAGTATGGAAGGCGCATAGAAGGCTCGGACTGGGTGACGGGGACTCGGAGGATCAAGACCTTGTCGCCTCCTTTGCAGCCGAAAATGCTTACTATGGAAATGGACTTGGTAGGCAAAAGAGTATGTCGCGTCGTTTCAAGGTAAGACGGCCACGTTACTCCCCAAGCTTGAGCAAGCAGCGTAGGAACAAAAAGGAAATGGAGTCAAAATAGAGCAAGCGTCAACCGAAGAGCAGTGTAGGCTAGGTAAGCTGCCGCAATGAATGGCTCATTTGAGGTATCGAACCTTCGAGATGGCTATTCTAGGGGATGGTTCCTGAGGGTCAAGTCGATCTGACGCATTGGTGAAGCTGCAATTCCCAGCTTACTATAAGATTCTCTTTTAAAGCCTGAATCTGACCATCGTATCGGTTGCATGGAGGCCTTGAACTGACATGCTTAAGCAGTGGAGCTGCGCCGCTTTGATGTATCCTCTTTTTGGTTCAACTACACACCAAAAAGAGCTTGCTCTGTAGAATGATATATGCTTACGCAGATAGCATACAAGAAAGTCCAAGATATACAGTTTTCCATGTATAGAAACAAGATATTAGACTGTCAAGGTGCAGAGTACCAGTAGAACATTAATCTAAACCGTGCCGGGTTTAGTGTGATTTGGCGCTCATTTGACAAGAGCCATTGCTTCACACGGCACTCATACATCCTCACCACCATAACAACAACAGCCTGCGCAGCTACATTTAAATTACATCGCTGTTCATTGCTCCCTTCATTGTCTTTAATTCTTAATTCCCTGTCCCCCGCTGTCGGTTTGACGGTAACGAGCTGGGGTGTCAGGCTGGGCTTAGCAAGCCATCCTCTCTCCTTTCCAGCATCACTATTCACCAATCACAACAATCAAAACCATTGCGAATCAGTTCACATGATTCCTCAGGCATCAATGGAATAGTCAACGTATCGCCAGATCTGGATTGAAGAAGGCCGAGGTGGATATCAGGAGCGGGCAGCGCGAGCGGATTATCGACTCAACAACAGCGGAAGGAACGATTCAGCTACCAAAGCACACCCAGACTTGGTATGCTCATTCATTGCGACGCCTTCAGATCAAATCACAGAGCGGGAGATAGCACCACCAATTTGACCATGTAATATCTCTTTGCAAACATGCCTATCACTTCTAGACAGCGATTAGCTAACAATACCCCAGCACAAAGTCGCGAGGCCGACAAAAACTACCAAGTTGAAAAATAAGAGTTGGAAGCTGCGTTTGATAAGGACGACGAGACCCCGCAGGAGAGAGAGCTCCGACTCGCCCGCGACGGCCTTCTACACTACGCTATGGCGTCCTCTTCCTCGAATGTGGTGGGTGTCCATTACCGTGTTGGTAAGAAGATTGGCGAGGGTTCATTTGGTGTCATATTCGAGGGCACAAATCTGCTGAACAACCAACAAGTCGCAATCAAATTTGTGTGTTTCATGCATGGTGAGATATCTCCTTGTAAATGCTGACTAGGGCCAGGAACCGAGGAAAAGCGATGCGCCACAATTGCGCGATGAATACCGAACCTACAAAATACTAGTGGGCTGCCGTAAGTCTCCGCCAGCGCTCCTAGAGTGCGGGTTTGCTAATATTGTTTAGCTGGCATACCTAATGTCTACTATTTTGGCCAAGAAGGTCTTCACAACATACTCGTTATCGATCTCCTAGGACCTTCCCTGGAAGATCTGTTCGACCACTGCAATCGACGGTTTTCAGCAAAGACAGTGGTCATGGTGGCGAAGCAGATGGTACGATCCCGGCGAATGATTTCACGTATCGTTAGGCAATTGATACTCACCATTCCATAGTTATCGAGAGTCCAGACCATCCATGAGAAGAATTTAATCTACCGAGACATCAAGCCTGACAACTTCCTCATCGGCAGACCTGGCTCTAAATCAGCAAATGTCATTCACGTCGTTGACTTTGGCATGGCGAAGCAATACCGAGATCCCAAAACGAAACAACACATACCATACAGAGAACGGAAATCGCTGTCCGGTACTGCGCGATATATGAGTATAAATACGCATTTGGGGCGGGAGCAATCGCGAAGAGACGATCTTGAAGCATTGGGACACGTCTTCATGTACTTCCTGCGAGGCGGTCTACCATGGCAGGGCTTGAAAGCAGCGACGAACAAGCAGAAGTACGAAAAGATCGGAGAGAAGAAGCAGACTACCGCTATCAAGGATCTGTGCGATGGCTATCCTGGTAGGTTTCTATATTTTATCGAGAAGGGATGATATTAAACTGAACACAGTGGCAGAGGAGTTCAACAAATACCTTAGCTACGTCAGGAATCTTGGCTTTGAAGATACTCCAGACTACGACTATCTGCGCGAATTGTTCACTCAAGCGCTCAAGAACACCGGCGAAGTCGAAGATGGAGAGTATGACTGGATGAAGCTCAACAATGGCAAAGGATGGGAGGCCATGAAGCACCACCCCTCGCAGCACCTGCATGCAGCAAATGCAGTACCCAACTCGTCAGCCCGGGCGCTCGGCGGCGGAGCTGATACACCACGAGGACCTGGGACACCAGGAGTCACTGCCCTTCGTTTAAACGCCGCGCAGCCCCTGCCCCCATCTCCCGCGAAACCGGGAGTGGGCAAAACGCGCGAACGGCCAGGCGCCTCTGGCGCAGCGCTACCAAAGCGTCAAAGCGGAGCGGCGGGGGGTCTCACAGATATCGTCACACCGACGGCGTCGACTCAGGCACAATTTCAGAACTCAACAGCGAACCTCCCCAACCGAATGAGCCAGGTTAATCCAGGTCTGAATCAGTCGTCAGCCGCTCAACAAGGACCGAGACAGCAGAATGCCGAGACGCAGCCCTCAGCCCTTCAGAAGATCATGAAAGTCTTATGCTGCAGCAGGTAGCCAGATGCCGAGCCGATCCTGGTACGAATATTTCTCCTCTCCGCCTAACTTTTTCCGAGCTTGAAGCCCCGCGCTGATACTAGAAAGAAATTGATGTATCTCCAAAGTCCACCCATCCCACGCCTGCATTGCCTCTTCCATCGAACGGACATCTATACATTCAGAGTCGATGTTGCGTTTGGCTCCAAAACATTGCCACAAGGTTCCCGGCGTTTTCCTGTGCGAAGGCATTACTGGCGAGCATGTTTGTTTCTATGCATCGTGGCTGGCTCGAGACGGCCGCTAGACTCTCGCTTTTGACCATTGCTTTGCTCTCAATCAAACCTTGTTCAAAAGTCACACATTGCCTCATTTCACATTCTTCACCTCCACACTTTCACCGAGTCCCAAAACCCCTTTTGCCAGCCAAGCCACAACATATCGGTGGCGAATTCAACGAATCATGACGGGGATCTTTTCTTCTTTTTTTTCCCGACGTGGGAGCATCCCTTGGGCGCCAACGACAGAGCGGAAGAGACACAGTAATTCTATAATTGGAGGAAATAAAAATCAAATGTTCTATATACTCAGTGCTGTTGTGAGATGTCCTGATCATTGATACTGAACGCTCAATGGTAACGAGAAAGCGTACCGGTAGAGTGGGAAAAGTGAGAGAATGCTTTGCCCAATATCACCCCAAATTGGGTTGGGCGAAGAGAGGGAAAACGCTGGGGTTTTCTTCATCTTCCCCTGCAGACTTATCTACTATCATTTCACCTGATGGCTGTTCCCTTCCAGCACCTCTTCCGTCATCACATCTGAATCCTCCTCAAGTCCCAAACCCCTGTTGCTAATTTCCTGACCGTCAAATAATCTGCACCATTCTCTGCTCAAACCGTCATTGCAAAAATCAAATCGTACGTCCCCTCGGGCTGGCCCCTCGCATCCTCCGCCATCCCCTGCTGCGTTTGGGCCTCCGAGTCATTCTCTTTGGCCTGTCAATCGTTGTGACCGCTCGCCCTCTTCAGGGCGGTGAAAATTTCGGCTTGCGAAGTCGTGAAAGAGGTGATGTATGGGTACTTGTTGGCGTGCTCCTCAGAGCCTACAGGAGTTTGCGAGGTCAGCGTGGCTTCCGAAACGTACAGATCCCAACAACTACTGGACGGGTAAGGGAGAAGCTTTTGCTCTCAAAGCTTAACTTACGAATCGTGACCTGGTGTTGACTGTGAAGCTGAGAAGAGAGCAAGACGCCCATGACAAGTGGGAGTTCCATGCCAGTAGGTCCGCGTGTAGCGTGGGATATGGCCAATAGAAAGAAGAGAATCCATTGGGGCGCCGTGCAATTAAAGAAGGGGGATGCAATCCAAGAACAACCTACGGGCTACAATTGATCTGTTGGAATCGAGCAATCAGGAGGCCAGTAAAAACGGCTAAAGATTTTCCAAGCAGTCGGACAGAGCCACCGTTCGATATAGAATCCGGTCGGCTCACTTGATCAAGAAACCAGCGGAGAGTATAGGGCAAAGACAGCATTGCGAATGAGAAAAGAGACTATCAATGAACATGCGAATGAGTCGGACTGACTAGGCTCGGTAGTAGTACACTTTTAGGTCACACGCTCTCCAAGCGTTCAGTATCATCCGTCAAATGCCCGTTGCATTATGCAGGCGCCTGCAGTGAACCGAGCCCCCTCAAAATGCTCATCAACGCTCATGGATGTCCTCCCATCGTCTCCCGCTGACATGCTAAGTGGGTATCCTGGCTCATCACATGCCCATGATCACGTCGCCTTGGTCATCAATGGTTGTATCATCCTCTCTGCTACCTGCCTTTGGATAGGCTTCTCGATCCTTCTCTATCATCCTAGCAGTGAATTCCTCCTGAACGTTTCGAATCCTAAGTTGCTCTTCACCCTTGGAGTCTGCCTCGTCTCTCGCCGAAGCCTTTGCGGCCTCAACGACACCTTTCCATCTTTCGTCCAGCCGGCCCTCCTCCATATACTTCTCCAACAGCTCGTCCTCCTTCCCCAGATCTTGCGCTAACACTGCTAGCGAGTTTTCAGGAATGTTGGCAAAATGTGAGGATACACGAAGAGCTTCAATACTGGTGCCAGCCTCGAGAACTTTCGCGGGAGGAAGAGGTACAGCCTTGTCCCAGAAGCCGGTCCTGAATCCTTCTCTCAAAGTCTTAAAGAGGGCTGTAGCGTTAGTCTCGACCTCGGCCTGGGCATCGTCTTTAAGCTCAGTACGGTTGATAGCCTTCCAGTCATCCTGGATCATGCATCGCCTCCAGATAAATTTCTCTTGCAGCTCTTTGAATCCAGGGTCACTCGTTTCGGCAGAGGCTAATCTCATCACCTTGAAGGCGTAGAAGAAGCGGGAACCCATGAAGCCTTCGTTGTCCGGAGAAGCGCCCTCACCGCCGAGGAGGGTAAGAGTATCGATCAGAGCTTCCGGAGGTAAGGCTTCAAGAGCTAGCATTTTGCGGAAGTGTCCCTCCAGGCTATGCCGTAGTGTAGACTTGCCTTGCACGTTGGAGCCGTACTTCTGCAAAGCCAAGTCTACCTCGGCGTCGGCATCAAGCGCGTTGCGAATTGTTGGCTTCACGTAATTGCACAATTTTTCTTGGACAGCAACAACAGCTAGATCTTTGTCGATTGTTTGGGTGGCATCTTTCGCGCTCTTGTCTTTGACCTGCCCTTTCCCAGTCGCCGCTAAGAGACTTAATTTGCTCATACTCAGTGAGACCTTCCGACTCCAAAGATTCGTCTCCTGTTTTTGCGCTAGCATCAAGTCTTCTGCGGCGGCTGCATAGCTTTGCTCGGATGCAACTTCATGAATCCAGCCTAGCTTTGCGTAACTGGGTTGATGCCGAAAGAATTGTGTCAAATACTTTTTGAAGTTGGCGTTGCCGTTAAGTATACCCACAGCCTTACCGCCGTCGAGGTGCTTTTTGAAAAAAGCATTTGACCACTTTGTGCCAAATTTGACAAAGTACGAGTATATGCGCTCTTCGAGTAGCCGCACCGTTTCATCAGATTCTACCGAAAGCATTTCGCCTTCGATGATGTCGGCTAATGCGTCCATGTCGCGATATTTCTCGGCTAGATAGATCCCCTTCTCTGGCTGACCAACGTCTGGTAGACTTTTGAACAATGCCTTTCTGACCGCGAAATGGGCCTGCTTGAGCTTCTCTCCGGCGGCTCTACTTTCTGGTTCCGGTCGAGACTGCAGCCAACGGAACCTCTCAATGTACGTTTGGCAACAGATTTGTACCTGCCGAGGATTGTCGGCTGCAAGCTTCAGGACCAGATCTGGCAATGGGTCACCTTCATTTGCATCATCATCCTCACCGAGGCAGGCCAATTCTCGAGATACATCAGTCATTGTCTTTACTCTTTCCACAATGTTCGCTGTCGAAGTCCAGATCTCCGGCAAATCTTCATAGCCACGCAGCAGAACCCCGTCAATCATAGCTTCATCATCAAGGCCATAAGCCGCCATATTAGCCTCACGAAAGCCGAAAGCCGTCTCAAGGCTAGATAGTTGAATATCGTTAGCTTCACTGACAAGTCTTGCTTGGATCGCTGGCTCGATCCTCTTGTTGTCCTCCACGGCATTTTCGAACATCAGCTCTACCATATTTTGGGCCCAGGGAATAATGTATTCCAAACGCCAAACATCATGGATGAACCAATGCCTGACTCCATCTGTCTCATGATGCTCGGGTTGGTTTTCCGTCTTCAGGGATTCGTGAAGGCTTTCAATGAGCTCTGCTAAAACACTTCTGCCATTGGACGATCTATTCTGATTGCTGATGATTGCATTGTAGCATCGCCATAGAGCTTTCGCAGCAGCCATCTTCTCGGCACTCCACAAGAGCTTCCACCGTGTAAGTCTACTAAGAGGCGGATAATACTGTCTGAGATGTTTGTTCATATCAGCAAGAGCTGTCGACCTCCGTTGGAGCTGCTGGTCCATCGATGGACTTATTGAAGGCATGTAAACCGAAGTAGAGCTCATAATAGAATGGCTCACGCTCAGTGCTGCGGCTTCGACTTCTTCTTGACTGAAGGAGATCTCAGACCTTGGAGAGAAATCGAGTAAGTCTTGCGACAGGTTTCCGAAGAACACTGCTTGTTCAAGCTTAGTCTTCGCCGTCACCGTTGCTCTGTCCAAAGCCGATTGCCCCTCCCTCATAGGCAAAGCAGAGATGCGGACGAAACCAAAACCGTAGATCATTAACACACAAGATGATTGCGCATGAATCCGATCATACACTTCCGAAGCGCACCCAACAATTCTGTAGGGTTTGGTAGACCGGAAGTCGAGGGCGTCTTGGAAGGGATCGGCGAGGGTGCGAGCCTCCATTTGTAGCTGAGAGCTTGGAGTTTCTTCAATTTCCACAAGCGATACAAGGACAATGCTTTTCTCGAACATTAGGAAAGCCGTCTGAGCTGGCTCCGGTACCAAGACCTGGGGTTTGAACTGAGTCTCTACAGGTAACGAAGTTGTGTAGCAGGTGATAGGATGGACCACATCGATGGTCACAGAGCCAGCGGCAAGAGTCAAACCAATCAAGGCATACCGAGACGACTCTGCTCCTTTTAGGACTGTCAAGGTGAGAAGCTTGCAATCCCCACTTTTACGCATTTTTGCTACCTCGTTCCCTGAACTTCCATTTGGTAAGATTGTACAATCCAGTACCTCAAAGACGTGTTCTTTGTTGTCATGGAAGACGTCCGCTCCTTCTATCAACGCGTGGAGGAGGTCATCTTTGGCATCGACATCATTGACCAAGGAATGCGTTCCGTTCCAGCTGAGGTCCCAGGTTTGGAACGAGCCTTTTGAGGTAGCGACGACGACATATCTCTGACCTCTCTGCCATGAGTTGCCGGCTCTGACTGCAGCGATGTCCTTTCTCCAGCCGGCGCTACTAAAGACGCCCCTCAAGCTTCCGAACACACCGCCGCTTTGAGCGCCGTTGTCGCGCAGGTACTGGACGTTGACTGAAGGTTTCCCTTGAAGATCACTTACGATCAAGTGTGCGAGTCTACCTGTACTTAAGGTGAGCACGAAAGCGCGTGGTCCGGCCTCGGTGATGTTGGTAATGAATTCTCCCGACAACATTCCGCTGACAGTACCCTGGACGCTTTGTTGCCTTTGGCGATTTGAGTCGACACTTGCGGCACCTGTAAGGCTCTCCCAGTATGTAATTTTTCCACTTATGGGCATAACGACAAGCAAAGCTGGTTCGGCAGACGTAGGCACGAGAATTCCCAATGGTAATGGATGTCGAGAGTTGTTGGAAGGATGCTGGAGCTTGATACTCAATGGCTTGAGCTGCTCCGCTGTCATTGTCCCTTGCGCGTACCGCCATACGATAGCTTGGCTCTGGGTCATCGCGAGAGCATAGCCGAGGCTTGTTGATATTTCTCCATGCCATTTTCCTGTACGCAAGTCAGACTCCTCCAGCCACATCTCTTCGGCTATGCTCATCCATACCTGAAGTGTGATAATCCCGGACGGATTCAGGAGTCGTTGGCAGTTGAGTAACGATGTAGTTCTCATTCTTAGTCTGATTCATTTGGAGTCAGTGTCTTGCAAGGCTTCCATGGCGTGATAACTTGCCAATTCGATGCTACCGTCGTTCTTGCTCGTCCGTCTCTCTCTTTCCGCCTTCTTCACTCCCCTATGCCTAATAGCCAAGCTCGTAGTATCTACACTCGCATATCGTAGATTCGCAGGTTCCTTCGCGTGACCATTTGTGAAAGCCTCCTCTGCGACATGAGCAATATACCCGTTAACCTTTGTGGTATCTGGAGATTGAAATGTTTCAGAAGTCAAGCCTGATCGCCGTATCCTCTTCGGATTATGTCGCAGGGCAACTGAGTCGTCCGAGCCAGTTCGCTGCCGTCTTCGAGGGTTGCGCGCAGCTACGCTGGCAGGCACTGCGACGTCCGGGGAGAACATGATTATCACCGCTGCATTTTTCAGGTTCTTGCAAGCAAGAAGAACGCGAAAAGAGAGCCGTTCCGAATTGCCAGGACTGGCTGTGTTGATATTACGGAGGGTGTTGTTAATTCCGGTACGCAGCCAAGAAAGTCACGGACTCACGAAAAGAAAAAAAGTCGCGCTACGCTACTGCTGCGAGGCACACAAGAGAAAGAGGCGAAATTCTTTATCATCTACCATCTACCGGTTTAGTCGATCAACCTAGATGAGTTACTCCAAATGCAGCGTCAAACCCAGAGAACTACGCAAGACGAAAATTTCAGATCAACATGAGTGGGCGCGTGTGGGCATTGACAGTCTACGTCGCATAACCCGAGCTCTCCAGTGCTCGCAAGTAGTAGTTGCAGCCTTGTTCTTGGTGAGACTTGCGACTGTGTCCTGCTCAGGTCCATCAACTGTAGGTTTAAAATTACTGATCGTTCACCGGATGTTTGGATGGATGATACGCGGCCTCGGGGAGGCCTAGTTCTTCACGGTGCGCAGAGGAATAGGAACTTCATTGCTTGTTGTTAAACGAACAGCAAGCACTTGTGAGGCGTCTACCATTTGCCATGTGCAGAGCAACAAGGAAATTCAGTGTGCTATTTGGAGCCAACAGACACTGCCACTCTGTTGTCCACCGAGTCGACAGATCCCGGTGCTGTGATCGGCCGTATCTCATCACAAAAGCCGTCTAGACCTTCTTCGCATGCTCCTCTTCCTCAATGCTACCACCGCTGATGCTATCCGCGCTATCTCCCTTCTCGAGACCCAAGTGCTCATCTACCCCAGCATCATCCTTTGCCCCATGGTATTCTTCCTCAAAGACGGGATCGGCCTCGACAGTCTCGAACTTGGTCTTGAAGTCGCCAATGGCATGACCGTGAGAGCTGCTGTTGGAACGACGACGGGCATTGGTGAAGTTGTAACCATAGTCCTGAGACTCGTCTCCGGGAGTGCCCCTGGAGGCATGATGAGCTCCGCTTCGTTGTGCCAAAGTCATTAGATTTTACCAATTGCCTTTGCCTCCACCCTCTTTCTTCACCTTCTTTGGGTCGGCGTCGACGTGACCAGACTTGGCGAAGTAGCGAGGAAGGTGCTGGGATTCTTCGGCAGTGCCGTCAGCGAGGCCGGCATGGTCACGGTCGTTCTGTTTGTGAGAGCGAGTCACTGAACATTATAGAGTCAGCAAAGTGGTGTGACGGGAGACGCCGAAATTAGAACAAGTTTCGAGGACATAAGAATGGAGCAGACGAAAGCGGGCACAGAGGTTCAGGAAAATGGATATTGAAGGGTAGAAGTACTTACTGGTTGCTACTCTTATGGAAGATTTGTTTTGCTATGTTGCTGGGTGAGGAATTGATCAAAGTATGATGACTGTGGATGCTGTTGGTGGTTGGGTTGATTAGTTACGGTACTAGAAGTGATGAGAACAAAGAAAGCAAAGCTGGGAGCTCGTCCAACGAGGAATTGGTGTTGGAAATTCATTCGAAGACATGGACCAAGTACTACTGGACTACAAACCTAATTATCAACTGCGATACTGACCAGCGTTCTTCTACCGGACACATCAAGTTCCTTTGAGTATTGGAAGTACATGGAAGGATGATAGGTACATTCAGAATCTTCCCATCTTTCGATGCGTCTCGAGCATCGCGTGACCAACCTGCAGCATAAGGTAAAGTACAGTAAGAGCTCCCAGGGCGGGGTCCTTGGTCTGGGGTTTTAGCGGCCGTTGACGGAGCCAAGTCCGGCTACGGTAGCCCAGGATCGTAAGGTACCTGAAGTTGACAACGACTCAGGTAGACACTTTCGACACTCAGCAACCAATTAGATCCATCAACTCGTTAAGAAGGCCAGCTTGCAGTTTATCGACCACTATGGGGATTGCGAAAGGTAAGGAAAGGTGAGAAAAGGGTTTTCATTGTGATCAGACTTGCTTATCAGATCAGAATTTCATAAGTCATCAGCCAAAATCCGATTGATTTTCAATCCTCTGTGAGCAGGACACCAGTCTCCTGTCCTCCGTTAATTTCATACCTGTCTCTCCCTGCAGTCTCTCGCGCCCTCCGCTGAGCTGCACCAGTACGTGCCTTGATCTCCTGGGCTCGCTGTGTCGCCGCCGCTTCGCCGTCCCATCCTCTAGCCCTCGCATCAGCAACCCTCTCCTGAGCTCTAGCCACCGCTGTTGCTTCTTGTGCCTGTGCTTCTCTCGCTCTCCCATGTGCCCTGGCCGCTTTCTCAGATGCCCGCCCTTCGGCTTCTCGGCCTCTTTCTTGAGCGTGACGGACCTTTTCTGCAGCTCTCTCTTCTGCCCTTCGTCCCGTATCCTCGGAGTCCTTGATTCGATCGTTGCCACCCCGTTCAGCCCTCTTGCCCTCTCTTTGACTTTTGCGCTCGGCTTTTCTAACCTTGCGATCTGCTTTGCGGGTAGCTTTGACTTCTTTCACAACAGCTTTGACCTCTTTCTTTATCTCTTTTCTTTGATTCCTGTACTCCTTCTTTAGCTCTTTGCTGTCCTTTCCCGAAAGATTCCGACGTTGCGAGCGAAAACCATCACGCAACTGGCGCACCGACGCGTGCAGGTGGTCTTTCTTGGTTGCGTCCAATTGGAAAGCGAGCAGTGCGGAACGAATCTGGCCAAGGTCCACACCTTCGAGGTCCTTGGACTTTACGGAATCCATGGAAGAGGAGGAAGATGAGTCGGAGGATGAGGTGGATAGAGACCGATGGATGGGCTGAGGTGTTGACAGATTGGCGGACCATTGAGCAGGAGCGTCACGATACATGGTCGGTTGGGCGGGCTGAAGGGGCCGAGATTCGACGTATGGACCTTGTGCTACTGATGGTATGGCCGTGGATCGGGAGGAGGGGTATGAAGGCAGTGGGGAGAAGCCTGCCTTTATGTGGATTCGACGAGGGTTGAAAAAGTTTTCATTCCATTCTGCGATGACTGCTAGGATTCGGTCTCGGCGCGCCGGAGTGTCTTCCTCGATGAATGAGTGACGCTGAGGGTCTTTTTCTGGCCTGAGCTTTCCATGGCGGACTTCGTCACGCATTGGGAATAGAAAGTTGACAAAAGTGGACCAATCGAGACTCGTCACATCTCGAGCAATGTAGGTTTCGATGGGAAGAGGATAGGCAAGATCGTCACGAGTGGTTTCGCGATTGAACGTGATAGTGTATTCGGCCAAGCTCAGATATACCCCAGCTCGATGTAGGTCGGGATCGTCTGGATCTTCGAAGTACGTGATAGCCGACGAGAGATTGTTCTCATCTGATGGCATTTCTGACGGCAGCGAAGGTCGCATGTAGCCACCCCGTAGGCTTGCTTGAACAGGCTGGCTTGCTGCGTCCGACGCATCTGCTACCTCTGTGTACGGTGGTGGAGGGATACGATCCATCTCTGAATTATTTGCAGTACGCATGTTGGAAGTAGGTCAGTGGGAGTTGGAGGATCGATAAATGCAGTGGAAAGGTAGACGAAGAAGAGTATTATTCAAGCGAGCTGACAGATATGGAGAGAAATACAAGAAAATTGTTGTCCTTACAGTTTCTCCATTCTCAGGGCCAGATATCCTGGTATCCAGTAGATATCTTCCAATGATTCCTTGGCCTGCATACCTCTAAGGCTTTTCTCCAGGCTCCAGCCTGGTGGTTGATGCTACCCGGCCAGCGGCATGAAGTTGCTTGATCGCCGGACTGCCTCGGCTTGGAAATGGGTACTCGTAGCTGCCTTCGGGAACAGTGCCAAGAACTTTTACTTTCTATCGTCCTATCACCGAACAACGGTCTCATAGCTCAACTCTCCAAGCGACTGCAAACACGCAAGCTCACAACGAGTGCAGACTAGGCAGCCTGAAAGTGTCCAGATTTGCACCAATGGATATTCGCGTACTGACCTCGGCCGACATCCCCCACGTACAGTCCACCAATATCACGAATCTACCAGAGAATTATTTCCTCAAGTATTACCTCTACCATGCTCTTTCTTGGCCACAACTCTCCTACGTTGCCGTCGATGTTTCTCGTCCTAAAAAAACACCCTACGATCCTCCCAAGATTGTCGGGTACGTGCTGGCCAAAATGGAAGAAGAGCCCGTGAATGGGATACAACATGGGCACATCACAAGTTTGAGTGTTATGAGAACGCATAGACGGTTAGGATTGGCGGAAAAACTCATGAGGCAGAGTCGTATGCGCTATCTCTCCCACACGCGCCGAGTGTACCATTCCGAGAGGCAGACCGATCTCAAAGAAGGGTTTCATGAAGCTGACGCAAGATCTTTTCCACTAGAAAGAGCTATGGTCGAAACATTCGGTGCACAATATGTGTCTCTTCATGTTCGATTGGCCAATATCGCCGCGCTACGTTTATATAGGGATACGCTAGGTTTCGAGGTCGAGAAGGTGGAGTCCAAGTACTACGCTGATGGGGAGGACGCATATAGCATGAAGATGGACCTGACCAATCTGCGAGAGGCGTTAGAGGACACGTACGTGGACGAAGGCGATGAGGTTGGCAGTGTAGGAAAAAAGGAAGAGGGGAAGAAGGGGGGTGAGAGAGGGAAGAAGAGAAAGGTCAGGTTGGGGAGAGTACTAGGTGTGGGTGACTTGGTAGAGAAGAATGAAAGTAGGATATAGTGTCCATAGGGGCTTATTTCCAGTGCCATTTCCTTAAGAAGGGAAATCCTAACTCTAGGAAAAAACATACTGTTGACACCAAGTCTTTCCACACTCAATCTAGCTCTTCTCTGAAAGCATTTCAACCGTCTAAATTTGAAAGCCCGTTTCCTTAACGAAAAGCAAAGGAGACCCGATTTCTCGAGTAGAACAGTTTGATTTCAGACAGGACTTCCTAATGATAATTGATACGATTGGTTACTAGATGATCCCAAACTTCTTGCCAACTAAACTTAAAGTAATGATAGGTAGGTAAAATGCAAACTAAAAGTATAGATTACCTTACTTATACTTATACGGTATAGGTACGGCGTAGTTCAAACACGGGAAGACTCCAGCCTTCGATTGTAAAAGACATTTGGTTTTCATAAACAAGGTACTTCTTGCAATACTAAGTAATCTTAATGACCGCAGGAATCTTGAGAAATAGTGATTAGAATCGCGCTATCGGCTTGATGCATCAGCTTCGAGCCTCTTGAATATTGATATAATTCAATGGAAACCACGTCTACACCGCCTTTGGATAATACAACTCCGCCCCAAGCCTCTCATGGACATCTCCATACCGGCCGACGCCTAAGAAAATTACTCAGGCCGAACGGAAGAAGAGTACACATCGCTGGTACACCAGAAGAGCATGTTCATCTTACGCGGTATGTAAACAGTTGGTGTGATTTCTTCCAGGTTGGCTAGGCGTCGAAAAATGTATTTGGGGAGTAGATTAGGATGTTCGCTGTCTCAAATCCCTGCCTGAAGAAGCAATTCTGACTCCGAAACGTTTGCAGTACTCTACCCAACATTGAGCCAGACGACAACTTCGATTGCTACCTCCAGGGTTCGACGGAACACGTGAGTCTTCGAATCTTGTAACATGGCACATTATTCTCTCATATGACATATACTCTAGCTCGAAGCAGTGAGAGAGATCCACGCATTTCATGAGAATCGGAGTCATGATCTTCGCACTCAACATGGCTCGATTTATGATGAATTCGAGCTCGTCAGATCAGAGCTTGATACATTGGCAGACGAACTTCTGCATCTGAGTAACCATGGTGTGGCCCTCAACGCCAATTTCTCGAAATTCGGCTATGACGCCCATATCAGTGAGGACAGAGTCGGCTTCTGCGCAAGTAGGAGAATGCTGATACCTTGAGGTATAGGAACAAAAGATTCAGACTCTTCCACCAGCTCTCTAAGCGGTGACCAGTCTTCTTCTCATCGTGACTGGGAAGCCGAGCGGCGGAAAGGCCAGGCTTTGAAGTTCTGGAAAAAGCCAATAGTACGCCAGTATTGGCACAGAGGCCTTCTCTGGCGAGCGTCCGAAGTCGAAGAGGTAGCTTCTTTCGAGCTTTTCGTCGATCTGCTTTACGTTGGAATTATCTCTGTCATAGGGGACACTGCCGCAGAGAACGCAACAGGCTTTAACTTGCTCAAGTTCACTATCACGTTCGCCCTGGCGTTCAAGATGTGGACCGACCTTACTCTGCTAATATCCTGGTTTGAGACAAGTCGGTGAGCCCCTTGACATGCTTACGCGGTCTACTGATCGTTCGTAGATGACATTTTCCAGCGCATTCTTGTGCTTTTTCTGATGATATGTCTCTTCGGCTTCACCTTGAACATCGCCCAGTCTTTTGAGACTACGTGGATACCACTTATCGCATTCTACGTTAGTACTAATTTCCTGCTGTCTTCCCTGCAACATCATTCTGGTGAGCCGTCAGACAAAGTGGCGTTGTTGGGGTGCTGGCTTGGTCTGCTTGGTGCGTGACTAGGGAAGCAAGCCAAGCACATTAGCAGCCTTGAAGTACTCATGAAGAGCATTGGAAGGCTGTGACCTTGTCCTCGTTTCCACCGTTATCAAAATTCCAAGGGGCTTGAACCGCTATAGCTGCCATCTATTTCAACTGCCGGCCTGTCACCCATTCCTCTGGCTAACACCTGATAGCTCGCTCAAAGGCTGTTCCACGCCGTCCATTTTTTGTGGATTGGATATCTATTGCCAATGGTGCGAGTATACATGATATTCAACGCCACTTGCACTGCTATTCCTGCTGCAGTCTGGGTCGCCAGCGTTCAAGTCGAATACCCTGATCGCTTGGCCTTGGTTTGGATTGCGATCTTTTTGGGTTGGTCTACCTACGCGAGCTCTGAGCTTGGGACCATTTTTGCTGAGTATTTGCAGACTTGTTCGGGGTACTATGCGTAGTATTTCTCAGGCGGTGGGCCGAAGTAAAACACTCGTCATGGGTAGCAAATCATCCCAAGTATTTCGATTTCCTTCCAGGTGAGCCGTCTTTTGAGGTCAAGCGACTTAAGTCTGCAGCGATGACTAACCTTTGTCCGGTCAGCTATCAACATTGAGCACAAGAGTATGGGCTACCTCCTCATTCATTTGCGG
Organism: Letharia lupina; assembly: GCF_014066315.1. NCBI lineage: Eukaryota > Fungi > Ascomycota > Lecanoromycetes > Lecanorales > Parmeliaceae > Letharia > Letharia lupina. Next base: position 770,742 of record NW_023502978.1, on the reverse strand, counting down.
TATTGACTGGCGTTCAACAGCGGAGCGGACCAATGCATTCGTCACCTTGGTCTTTGGGTACAGCGTTGTTGCCCTCTTGTTTCAGAACAAAGCCGCTTATGGAATCAATGCGTACATGCTTCATTCCCTTTCAAATCGCTTTCGCTGACACGGAACAGATTCTTTGGTAAAGCTGTCTTAGGCCTGATTCAGGCCTTCAGCTTCAATTGGCTATATTTCGAGATTGGTACGTGGGTAGAACTCCGGTAACTGGCCATGCTAAACTGAATATCCAGATTCGTGGAACCTACACACACATGCCATCCGCCGGCACTTCATGACTTGTAAGCTCCACACCTTGAGTAAATGATTGCTTTATTACTTACATTTCTGCCGCAGCCATTATTTGGACTACAATTCATTTTCCATTCATCATGGCCTATGTCCTGGCTGGGGCATCTCTGTCCCGGCTGGTATTGGCGACCGACTGTCATGATGCCAATGTTGATGACTTGACAGACGCATATACTGCTAGCTCTAAGTCAGAGTTATCATCTGGGTTACGATGGTTTTACTGTGCAGGCCTGGGAGTTGCTTTACTTTCCATGAGTACGCCACTTGCATCCTTCTAATGTCTTCCCTTGCAGCCCACCTATTGACGTCTAATTAGGCATCATATCCTTATGCCACGTCCATAAAGAATTTGACGGCGAGCGTATTGGGAAGCGTTACCGGATCTCCGTACGAGTCTCTGTGGCTATCATTCTCATCTTCCTACCACTAGCCGACTCTCTTAGCTCGCTGAAACTAGTATCTATCACAACTGGGTTAATAGTGCTCACGTTGATGATTGATGTTTATGGATCAACGTCAATACATGATGATTTCTGGAAGTGCACGACACAATGCAGGTACCGCGCAAATTGCCACATTAAGAAGAAGTTGGCCATGGACGCAGTCAAAAAGGGGGCGACCATCAGATTGGATGAGGTTCGACTTGAAATAGGTCGTGAAAAAGCCTACTATGATGTATGTCTCATCGAATTACAAACCCTCCCTAGCATACGCTCACCGGTCTATAGCAAGTCTGATGGCACTCCCAAGTCTTCGGCATATTTGAGAAGTCTTCCGTCTAGACATGTAGAATAGGATTGACCAGCGAGTGAGCATGTATGATATACTGATTCATTTCCTCTCTAAGAGTTCAAAGGGATGTCGTCAGCGATGAAAACGTGTCTTATACAAACCCTATCATCGTCGCTTCTCGACTTGCACGAGTACAAACTCTACTCCGGTACCCTGGGCATCCTCTTGGTGTAAGGCAAAGCATCATCACTGGGTTCATTGACGCTAGACGGCCAACGGACTACATTCGCATGGTCTCAAGAGATCAAGATCGCAGCGCGACACAAACCCTTCCTCCACAGGCCAGGAGCTCAAAACCACCTGCGTTGCGTCCTTACTGTGCACCATGTCCCGTCAGAAAGGCAGCGTCAAAGCTTGTCATTTTCGAGATAAGGAAAGGAACTTGCAGGTTTCGAGGTAAAAGGGCCCTGCTACGTCCTTGGTTGCAGTCTCGGTCCGGATTGTCAGTGATCGCGACGTTTACATTGTAGCCTCGATGGTTCTGCGGGTTGGAGGGTTGAACGGTCTTAGGGAGAAAGATATAGGTCGTGAAGGATTGGACCAAAGGGCCAAGCAAAACTTATACTCAATCACTTGCGTTACGATTAGCCCTCGCGCGTCCGGGATACTCATCTAGTCTTGTCCGTTCTATCAATTCGTACCCTGTCTTGTGTCTATTTGTTGTTCACAGACAGCAGTTCAGCGAAGTGTTCTATTTTTGACTGCCAAGATAAAAATCGTATCCTTCTTGACAGCAAGATACGGGCGAAAGACCAGTATCAAACGGCTGGTTGCTCTACGACCCCTTGGGCCACAGAGCTGAAATGACATTCGAAGTGCGGTGGAAAGATACACATGAGAACAAAGCATGCGGGTGATAATTGCTTGTGTTTGATTTGATTTGAGAATTCTCTCTTTCCCATCTGGGGCGAGGTTCATATAAAAAGACCGGTGATCATACCACCACCGAATCAGACCCCCTTGCTGTCTTGTGGTCTCGTAAAAATGTACATGAAAGCCTTTCTTTGACCCTAATGCTCAGCATCATGGGTCGAAGAGGTCGTGATGACCGTGAACTCGTGGAAGTATCCAACCTCTATGCTGAAGGCCATGTGCTCCAAAAGATTCCCATTCGCCGAAAGGATATGCTCCAAACCATGCTCGTCATGCAACATGTACCTCGGTAACCCGTCCGACTAGCAAAGCCTACCGACTGTAAATATAATACAACATCTAGCTGGTGAAATGCCACTCGACATCGTGGTAGTTGCCCACGCTCTCAACGAACATCTGATCATATAGGTGTTGCGAGAGATCGATAGATTGAAGACCCTACACAGTTCTTTGTCAGATTCCAATAGCAGCCGGAAGAATTACTGAGGGAGAAACTTACGCAGCCCATGCATTTGTCTGTCAGAGTTCCGTGGATCGTCTTGCCCTGGTACACGATGGCCGCTGTACGACCGCAGAAGGGGTTTCCGTTTGATTGCAGACCCATCATGTCTACACAATTGCAATGTCAGTGATTTCCCTCAGTTGTTTGTGGGCAGGTAAGGAAAGAGCGAGGGGGAACGCACCGTGAGCAAGCGCAAAGAAGTCTTCGGATGTTGTATCGTTGGACCAGCCACAAGCACCCAAACCGCCTCCGAAATAGGTGACATTGGTGGCTGTACAAGTGCCTCCATTTTCGCCGCATGAGCCGCCAGATGTTGGCTGTGTCTGATCGGACGAAGTATTGTCTTGGGTCGCTGGTGGGATTGCTGGAGATTTCGCAGGAGCTGCTGCTGGGCTATTGGCGGGGACTGCAGGCGGTGGTGATTTTGGTGCAGGAGCTGCCTGTTGCTGAGCTGCTTGGTTCTGAGCTGCCTTATTGTCATTCGCCTGTTCTTGAGCTTGATTTGCCAGGTCTTGCGCATGAATTGACTGGTCTTGAGCAGCCTGATTCTTAGCTGCTTGGGCATGATTTGTCTGTTCTTGGGCTTGATTCGCCTGGTTTTGAGCTGCTGCGTTGGGATTTTGCTGTGCTGCTGGAGGCGGGGTTTGGGCAGGAATAGTTGCGTCTTGCACAGGGGTAATATGAACGACCGGTGCTGGGTTTGGTATATTTGGCTGTGCGGCTTGCTGGTGTTGGTCTTGATCGGCCGGCTGGCGCCCAGGTGGAAGCCAGACGGTAACAATCACGTCAACGGTCTCGATGACGTCAACAGTGGTGGTAATAGTGATGTCTTGTCTCCTCTCCAAGGGCATGGCGGAAGACAAGGCCAAGAGGGCGCCGAAAGCGAGTGTTGTGGACAGCTTCATGACTACTGATGAGAATCCTTTGGTTGTGAATAACTTTTAAATGGAGGATCAATGGGGTAAGGAGTGTGATAAATCGACTAGCGATTGAATTGCTTAGATGGTGTCTTGGAGTGGACTTTTAGTTGTTCTATAGGCGTAAGTGTATCGGAGGAAATTGAGGTCTTGATAGAATAAAAGAAGGTGAATGCTGGCTCTGAAAGAATGAATGGATGCTGATCACTAGGACAGCGAAGGGAGAAAATGAAAGTGGTAGATAAAGAAGGTGAGACAAGGTGGAAAGGGCAGTTGTGAAGAGTGAAAGAAAGAAAGAAAGGAAGCAAGAAAGGAAGGAAGAGAGTGGTGGAGGGAGATATTTGGCAGACTAAAACGTAGCCGAGGGACTGCAGGGGCTGCGGCCTAAGATTGATCTTCATTCGGGGGCCGGGCGGCGGGGGAGAAACAAAAGTTGACCAGGCAGCTCCTGATTCGTTCCAACCCTTTTGAAACCCCTGTCGCTAGTGTTAGCTGTAAGCAAGTGCTTTGAGGCTCTCAGTGCTCACACGCTTCCACCCATACTGTACTCCTGGAGCAGATGATAGGTGGTCTACGGATTATAGTACGCCTGCAGGTACAGAACCTTACCCTGCTGGACCTTCATTTGGTAAGAATAACAACTCTTCTGTCAGAGAGAAGACAAGCTTCCCAACTTCTCCTGATGACCGCGATATACTCTACATGGCCTACTCACCAAAAGGAGTATCGCGGCGGGACCGCCATCATACTCCTGATCGCCGCCTCTCTTCCTCCAGGCCTTATGAAAATGTCTAATACTTGGTCAAGCGCCTACATTCTTGTCAGGGCACGGGACCATTCGGGAGGTATGTTATTGACATGAGAAAGATTTGCAAAGGTCATAAAAACCCAGTACCTGTACTCTGGAGGTGTTTTTTTTGACATGCTTGGGAATAGAGAAGCAAAGGACAAGGCATCTGGGTTGAGAATTGTGAGAAGATGTCTCCAATTCTACATCACTGTGGGGCTACCGATTGAGGCTAAGGAGACCTTCAATGTACTGCCTGGCATCGATCCCAATACCCTCTGCAAGCTTCCCAGGGGCCCATCCTCCAGCTGCACCAGATCCGCTTACCTCTCTCCCAAATCTGCCGCTCGACTTTCTCGCTGCAGGCGGGACGTAGTCACTTGCTTTCCTGATGAGGAAGGCTTCACGATAAGCGTCACTGCCGGTGCCCCGAGCGGGCCCCGTCTGAGGTAGACGCATCCAGACCACCCACCATTGTCTGCTAGTCTTCGAAGTCCTTTCTTGCTCGAGAGTATGCCGGCGCGTTGAGCTGTACGTATTCAATATCTGAGAGTGAACGCTCAAAGCTTCGACTCGAGTCCACGATAGTGCCTCCTGGCTGTCACCAGCATAAGGCCCAGGTTCTGGGATGTTCGGGATCGTGGTATGCACAGTCAATCTCGCCGGATCATATACAAGGTCGCAGATCGGCTGAGAACTCTTCGTAGATGCAGTACTCTTTAGAGCGGCGGCTTCCCACAATCGCTCAGAGACTTTGCTGGGTGATGTGCTTGCAAGGAGTGGACGCCGTAAGGGCCCGAGTTGGTGGTGTAGAGATCGGTAGAATGATGGCATTGCGAGGGCGTCAGTTTGGAGCTCGAACAGGAATGTAAATATGAAGGGCTGTTGGACGTAGACCACGACTCTTAGTCGGTCACGATCAACTTCAACCATTGGCTTGTCCTCGCTGGCCTGGGATCCGTCAGAGCCTTCGGCTATCCTTTTGGCTCGCTCAACATGAAGCGTTCTTATGACTATCCTGTTCTTCAGCATTATGCCCTCTTCGGATACATTTTCCCCGTCTGTCCCCGCTGCTGTCTCTTGTTCATCTTCCGAAATCTGCAAGTCCTCCTCGAGCTGGCCTTGAAGTCCAATCAAGAAATTACCGCCTGGCAGTTCCGAATCTGTCTTTGTTCCCTCATTTTCGGGGCTAGTTGACTGCCTATTTTTACTGCTGTCTTCTTTACGGAGACTCGAGACTCGTTGATTGATAGGCGGTCTCCCAGATGGAATACCCCAACTTGATCCATAGACTCCTAGTGTTAGATACTTAACCATGGTTTCTGTGCCGTACGCAGAGTCTTGCGAGTTACTATTTGCCGCGCTTTGCACATCACTCCTTGGTTCATCCTTCCTTACGCTTGAAAGTTTTCGATCTTGGATTTCGCGCACGCTAAGCGGTGTAAGAAGAGACGCAGGGATTCCAGTGACTGGGCCAGATGAGCTACCTGAGCCCTGTCTGTGCGAAGATACAGAATTGGGACGCTTTTGCTGCTTCGGAGACCGCTGACTCGGCGTTTGATAATCTGGGCTGGAGGGCTGGACTTTTCTGCGTTTCCGACGAGGAGCGGAAGATGGGTTGTCTCGAACACCGTAGCTATCTTGTCCATACATATACAGCCATTCCATCCAACTCGAAATGTTCCTCACGGAAGCTCTATTCAACGCACCAATTCCCGAGAAGATAATTCCATCTGCAGGTCCTGGAATACGTTCTTCGGAGACTTGCCAGTCCGGATAAGTGTCACGCGAACTTGGCGTTGCTGAGGAGCTCGTGGAAGGATCTCGACTCGTACGAGCTGAATCACCGAACCTCGCGACAACAAGATCGACAAGGCCTTCAGTCCTGCCAATAAACCCTTCGAGGACTTCTCTTTCCCCACTGCCCCAGTCTTCTTCTCCAACGCCTATACCCAGTTCACCACCCGCGGCGAGTTTGAGTCCGTTGAAAATATCCACAGCAGGATTGCCATGCAACAACACATCCCAACTCCAGATGAATGCATCCCAGAACCGTTTCAGGAACCCACACAATTTTGGTTTCCCGACGCGCGTGTACAACTCGGCGACGGAAGAGGCTTGATGTAGGAGGAAAATTTGATGTGCGCGGAGAATCTGCTGCAGAAGTAGAGCTGGTGGACAGACTTCGCGAGCTGAATACTCGATTGGAATCGCAACGTTCTGGGACTGGTTCTTTATGGTTGTCTCAGAGGAGCTCGGCAGGCGGGTCAAATCGACAGACTACACGATGCGAATCAGTCAAGAAAGGCAGACCGAAAGCGTGATTGCATACTGCCAAGAGCCACCAATCCGTCTCAAGCTCGTGTAGGATGATTCGAGATCTTTCTGTTTCAATCGAATCTACAGGTTTGCCATTGGAAAAGCTCCTGACAACATTCTCAGCCAAGAAGTCGCATTTGTCTCCAGAACGCAGTTACTTTGCGAATTCCACCATTCCTTGAGCGAGGCCAATCTGTCGTTCTTTCTCGTTCTTCTCTTCTTTAGTGTCCTCACCATTATCGTTGTCATTGGCCTTGCCGCTGCGCCGGGCGTTGCTAGACTTCGAGTAGTAATACACGATTTGTTCATGAAAAGTATCGTCAGATGTGCTCAGGGAAGGATTGTATATGGCCAAGAAGGCGAGGCTTGCAGGAACAACGCCTGCGATGGGGCCGGACATGGCATGATGAGCAGCTGGGGGGATCTTCTCTGATAGGTACAGTCTTCAGGGTATAGTTCGACAGATGAGAAAATGAATAGAGATATAGATTCCAAGTAAGACAGTTTGGCCATGCTATGACATAATTGATGAATCCGAGTCACCGAGTGTTTTTAGTGAAGACGTGTTCTCGCTGGTGGCAAACAAGGCAGAATGATCCCTGTAGCGCTAAGTATCCGCTAAGCCTTGTGCAGCATTCAAGGACCAGGAATTCATTCCTTCCTCGTCCTTTTTTCCAGTTGTCTTTCCATTCTCCATGACAGAGTGTGCCTCTATTCTCACCACTTCTGCTTAGGTCATGTCTTATCGCTATTGACCAAATTGCGCAACACTCAGGAATTGACTGAACGCTTGATCGAAAGGATCAGTCACAGGAGTAGAACACTTCTTCATCATGTCAGACAACGGTGTTGCAGCAGAAGATGAGCGCTCTCAGATCAAGGACGAAGGTGGAGATGATGAAGTAAGAGATGGAGCGTTTATCTACATATCACCACGACCTGTGCACCGTGCTCCTGGGGAGGCTGGCGGCTTTGCAAGACTGTAAAAGAATGGGCGCTGATAAAAAGTTGTGCAGGAAGAAATATCAGCGATGAAGAGACGGGTAGCCGAGATGGAAGCCGAGGCAGCGAAACTGCGGGAAATGCAAGCATCGCTGGATCAGCAGGACAATGACTTGCGAGAGGACAAGGAAGATATCGATGCGCGCAGTATCTTCGTCGGCAACGTTGATTACGGCGCGTCGCCAGAGGAGATCCAGGCACATTTCCAGAGCTGTGGCTCTATCAACAGGGTCACTATCCTGCTGGACAAGTTCACTGGACATCCCAAAGGGTGAGAAGCCATCTGCATGCGATGCCCTAAGCGAAATTCAAATCTAATCAAACCACAGCTATGCGTACGTAGAATTCACGGAGCCCAATCTTGTTGCGCAAGCTCTGGTGCTTAACGAGAGCATGTTCAGAGGCAGGAATCTAAAGGTATATCACCGCCTTTCAAGACTCTCCTAACCAGCATAACACTGACCATCACAGGTTGTCCCCAAGCGAACTAACTTACCGGGCATGACTCGCGGTGGTCGCGGCGGTGGGCGTGCAGCAGGACCTCCTCGTGGTCGAGGTGGATTCGGGCGAGGGGGTTATGATAGAGGAGGAGGATATGATCGTGGATATGCCCCTAGAGGCGGATATCGTGGAGGATATCGAGGTCGACCTAGGGGCTACGCTCCATACTGAAAGATAAAATGAAGGCGAGATGGTCATTGGTGTTACAGACGAACGGAAAGACTTAAAAGGCATCCGCGAGGTCACCGGCCCAGATGCAGAGGTTCATACTCATCTGCAGGAAGGAGGCCTCAAGATTGAAAAGCAATGAAAATGGAGCTTGTTAAGAGGTATTCCGTGGGAAGATCAAGGGGACAAAACCGGGCCATTTTTTCATCAGCGAATCTCGGAACTTGTTCCACCAATCTATTTGGATAAAGTAGATGCCGATATAAAAGGAGATTTGAGCTTGATTCACAATTTATATCGAATCAGAGGGTGCGCTCAGAACACTCCTTGTCTATGGGTTGACGAGCGAGGTATCATTCCGTAGTGGGAGTTTCCTGTAGGGCTGCTGACTGGTCGTTCTAATTCGAGCAAAGGACGGCGCAGAGGGGAAAGAATTCCAATGCACTTTCCTTCGCTCTTACCAGACCAACGTCGCTCTCTACATGATATGCTTGCTCTTTCTCATGTACAACCATTTCACAATACCAAGTATGATACGATGAAATGTACGTAGTCGCTGTACAGAGTCGGATCATCGGACCCAGCTTCACAGCCCCCTCGAGCCTCAACCGTCGACGACCGCTTTCCCCAACCCACTCCGCGTCCGTATCGGGCGGATCTCTCTTCCAAGGCTGCCATTAAAGACGCAGATACTCTTCTTCGACCTCCTGGTCAAGCATAAGCAGCATGGATTCAGATTTGCCGCAGTATGCCGTACCTTTTGTTGGTGAGCTCATCGTGCATTGCTAATGTCTTTTGCCAGGGCGCCGAACTTGAGGGTGACGAGTACGTTTGCTGGATAGGCTGAATGCGAAATATCAGAGCGATGCTAATGTGGTGCAGTAATTGCGGCCGACGGTCTCTACAAACGTGACGTCTTCAGTTAGTCAATAACCACCCTCCAAGCTATTGCTCCGATCGTACTTACGTACCCCACTATAGGATTCCCAGATCCATTCGCTGTGGCTACGATAGGAGGAGAGCAGACCCGAACGACATCAGTCATCAAGAAGACGCTGAACCCATACTGGAACGAGAGTTTTGACATGTACGGATACCTCGCAGTACGGCCATCTTGAGGGATATTGACAGACAATAGGCGAGCATCACAAGAAAGCATCCTGGCCATACAGATTTTTGATCAAAAGAAGTTTAAGAAAAAGGATCAAGGGTTTCTCGGCGTGATTAACGTGCGAATTGGTACAGTCATGGATTTGGACATCGGCGGTGATGGTACATTAACCCTTCCTCAATGATCATCCCGGTTGGAAGGATTAAGTGCTGATGGGAAGCGTCCAGAAATGCTTACCCGAGACCTCAAGAAGTCCAACGACAACCTGATCGTCCACGGAAAGCTTATCGTCAACTTGTCCACAAACCTTGGATCACCTGCTACACAGTCAAACGCAGCTGGACATCCCGGCCCACCGTTATCCGTAGGAGGTGGGAGCATAGCATCTACATCTAACGGAGCGCCCCCGAGATCGCCTGTAGGCTCCGCTGGGCCTTCCAGCGACATTCCGTCGGACAATCCACCGCCCCATAGTCCTGCTCCATCTCATCCGAATCCAGCCCCTCCCGGCGTTCCGCTGGGCAGCCCCCCTCACGCGAACGGTAGCAATCAGGCCGGGCTCAGTGGATCAGGTCACCTCAGCTCATTCAGAGACAATCAGGGAATGTTGCCTGCAGGTTGGGAGAGGCGGGAGGATAATCTAGGAAGAACTTACTACGTAGATCACAACACGAGGACCACAACCTGGACGAGGCCCTCAACTACATATAATGAGAGGGATCAACGAACGGCCATGGAGGCCAATACCCAGCTTGAGCGGCGCGCACATCAAAACCGTATGCTGCCAGAGGATCGTACGGGGGCCAACTCGCCAACGCAGATGGAGACGCCACCGCCAGCATCTGCAAATACTGCCAGTGCAGTGTCTATGATGGCCACCGGTGCGACAACTGCTGGAACTGGTGAGCTTCCTGCAGGATGGGAACAACGGCATACACCCGAAGGCAGATCATATTTCGTCGACCACAACACGCGAACTACTACCTGGGTCGATCCTCGTCGACAGCAGTATATTCGCATGTACGGCCAAAATCCAAGCGGCAACAACACCACAATTCAAACCCAGCCGGTATCGCAACTAGGTGCCCTTCCAAGTGGATGGGAAATGCGTCTGACCAATACTGCAAGAGTCTATTTTGTGGATCACAACACAAAGACAACAACCTGGGATGACCCTCGGTTGCCATCATCGTTAGACCAGAACGTCCCACAGTACAAACGGGATTTCCGACGTAAACTTATTTACTTCCGGTCTCAGCCTGCTCTTCGAATATTGTCTGGTCAATGCCATGTCAAAGTCCGAAGAGACCACATCTTTGAGGACTCGTATGCTGAGATTATGCGGCAGAACGCCAATGATTTGAAGAAACGACTGATGATCAAATTCGACGGAGAAGACGGTCTGGACTATGGCGGACTGTCAAGGTGAGTTTGACATTACATGAACCGCCCACAAACAATACTGACTTGGAGCAGAGAGTTCTTTTTCTTGTTATCTCACGAAATGTTTAACCCTTTCTACTGCCTTTTCGAATACTCCGCCCACGACAACTATACCCTTCAGATCAATCCTCACTCTGGCATCAACCCTGAACATTTGAACTACTTCAAATTCATTGGAAGAGTAGTCGGCTTAGCCATCTTCCACCGACGCTTTCTTGATGCATTCTTCATCGGCGCGTTCTATAAGATGATCTTACGGAAGAGAGTTGCTCTTGCGGATATGGAGGGGGTTGATGCTGATTTCCACAGAACGCTGACCTGGACACTGTAAGGCTCCTTGTCTGCTGTGCTGCTTGCAACACTAAGATTCATGCAGGGAGAATGACATCGAAGGCGTCATAGAGCCGACGTTCTCGACAGAAGACGAGAGTTTTGGAGAGATTCAGACTATCGACTTAAAGCCCAACGGAAGGAACATTGAAGTGACCAACGAGAACAAAAAGGAATACATCGAGTACGCTTTTCATAAACCATTATGCTCTTTGGGCCCTCACTGACCTGTTGCAGGCTTATCACGGAGTGGAGAATACAGAAGCGAGTGGAAGAGCAGTTCAACGCATTCGTTACCGGCTTCAACGAGCTCATCCCACCAGATCTTGTCAATGTTTTCGATGAACGTGAACTGGAACTGCTGATTGGAGGCATCGCAGATATTGATGTCGAAGACTGGAAGAAGCACACAGACTATAGAGGTTACACAGAGCAAGATCAGGTCATCAGGAACTTCTGGACTGTAAGTGTTCGATTTCCTCCATCTGAGAATGCTGCTAATGTGACTTCGCAGTGCATTCGGAGTTGGGACGCAGAGCAGAAGTCTAGATTATTGCAGTTCGCAACTGGCACCTCTCGTATACCGGTCAACGGCTTTAAGGATTTGCAAGGAAGTGATGGGCCCAGAAGGTTTACAATTGAGAAATCAGGTTCTGACAAGGCCTTGCCTAAATCCCATACTTGGTAAGGACGATGAATATATTCGCTAGCCTTGCTTGTCTGGCGTTTACTAACATGGCATGCAGCTTCAATCGATTGGACCTGCCAGACTACAAGAATTATGAAGATCTCTCCGGGAAGCTCACTATTGCAGTGGAGGAGACTGTTGGCTTTGGACAGGAGTAGGCCGGCAGATGAAGCTGGCGGCCAAGCAGAGCCGTTGGAGCCTTGGAGGAGTCGTCTTGAAGTCCGAGGCATGCATACAGCTAGGGCAGGCCGCGACCAAAATTATTGTTCATAGGGATTTGGGTGGAACCAACAGTCAGCGTTCTTGGCTGTAGACATAGCATTCATTCATAACGAGAAGTGGGATATTAGCCTTCGAAAACGTAAATTTTTGTCACTTGTGCTTATGATGCTTTTCAGAAGCTGATTTCCCCAAAGCACTGTGTTACAGCTCAACCGTCATTGGCCTCATACCTTGTCCCCCTCACCCTCTTTTTTCCGCGTCAGGCAGCTTTCCTTCGTAGCTTCGGCAAGTAAGAGACGACGCTTTGAAGTTGGAGCCATCTCTCATGCTATCCATGTCAATAGTCCACCGCTGCCCCGGCGACTGATATTCACCCGGCCGACGAGAGCTTGAGTGCGGCCATGCCGGTTGACACGTTGAGAGAGATATGGGTTCCATCGCTGTTTCGCATGGATCTTTACCTCGTTCAGACAGACCCTGGTCGTCAACTGACCTTGCCCCATTGGGCTTTCGAATCACATCACGAAGAAGAAACATCATTTGTAGTCTCACGCGGCAAGCTGGGAAGAGGTAGTGAGTTTGATGATGAAGTATTGTTATCAGCCACCTCCACACAGCTTCTGCTCAGCCAACCTTGCTACCTACCAATATGTTGTCTAAAATACAATAATGCTGCTCTCAGACCAGGCATAAAACCGAGCTAATCTTCGCTCACGCGAGCCACATGAGCGACCATCCGACACGGGAACCACCCTGGACCTCCCAAAACCCTGAACTCCGTCGCTAAAAAAACATCCCAATCTGTGGTATAGTACTGGTACGCAAAGCTGTGTTGCACATGTTGAAATCATTGAGATTGTGCCCCACTTGAATCATGCGCTCACACATCATCCTTCGCCCTGGAACCTTTCCCCAGCCGTCTCACGGGGCTTGCAAAACTGACATGCCTATCCTCTCCTGCCTCATCTCGTATTGCACTCGGATGTCTCAATGCCGAAGAGCGTCTGCCGGCAGCGGGACCGCGTGGTTTTCCCCCTAAACTTAAATGATGGTCGTGAGAGCTGCCTTCTCCCATATCCATTTCATCGTGATCTATCACTTCGGCGTGTATATAATGGTCTTCGTCGTCATCGGCTTCTCCTGAGCTTGGAGTTTCGGATTCGGAATGCGTGTTTTCATAATCACCGTCATCTGAAACCAGGCTGGGCGCGGTGTGCGACTCGATCGTGTTCGGACTAAGGTTTAGGGGGGATGCGTTGCCGTGAATAGGCATACCGTGGTCTTGTTGCTGGTCACGGCTATGGTATGGTGATTGGTAGCTGTAGTGCTCGTTCATGGTGGGTAGGAGATCCGCCTTATACAAACTATTAGAGACACCTAGATGGGTGGGTGATCGCTCCAAGGGTGTAGGAGATTTGGTCGCGCGGGCAGGTGGGTATCGGCCTTGCACAACACCGCGAGTGCTACGGCTTTGGGGGCCACCGGGCTTTTCTGTGGGACTCACTTCCTCCTGCTCGTCTTCCTCGTCGCTTGACAGCGAAAGGTCAATTTCAGGACTCGTCTTGGCTTGCGCGACCATGTCGTTCAAGTTACCACCTCGACCCACTCTTGCGAACAGAGCAGATAGATGAGGAGTCTGGGGCGAAGGGTTGAATGGAACAGGATCAGTCCCGGGATGTTTTGGCATCCCGAAATCCGTCGGACGAGGCGTAGACATGGCTTGAGCGCTGCTGAAAGCTATTGGTAGTTGATCTTTTGGCGTAGCAGCTGACTGGGGCTTCTTGCGCCGTGAGGAAGATGTTGTAGAATCGGCAGGTGTGGTACGAGCTAGGGCAGATCTGATCAGTGGGTGGACTAGCCCCGCGCTAGCGGAAGCCTGTGAGCCACTTGACTCTCCCAAACCTCCTTCCATGTCCATGTCAACCTCTTCACCGCTCGCCTCAATAGCAGCATCGTGACTCAAGAACTGGCGTGAGTGTGCTATGCGACAATGATTGATGAAGCCTTGAGCGCTATTGAAATTGCTGCGACGACAATCTAAGCAGACCAGCTTTACCATTTTCCCATCGGACGAGCGCTTGACGATCATCGGGCCCTTCTCTTCTTTGGGCTCTGGATAACCGTGCGGAAGAGCTTTGAGTCGTGCGCCGTTGGATCCACGTTGAGAACGCGACTTGCCAGCAACGATACCTTTTTCCGCCTTCGATCCCCTCGTAGCTCGCTCTGGCACAAACTCTCCACCACACGTTGGCGTTTGCTTGTGATCGGCGACGGAATCGTCGAAAGCGGAGTCAGGAATTAACCAACGCTCATAGTGGCGTGTATAAGGTCCGTTGGCAACACCCCATGGTGGTGCATACGGTGCCCGGTTGTCATATGCGGCGCCAGAGCCCGTGCTCGCTGCTTGCATGCCTTCAAACGTGGACGACGAGGCTGGATATGGGAAGATCTGACATCGACGGAGTTGCTCCAGCGCGATCTGACACTTTGCGAACTCCTGCTCAATCAGGCGCAATTCCCTATGTTTGAGAAGAATTTCAAGACTGAACTGTGCTTCGATAGCCTCGCGAAGAGCCGCAGGAGCGGTCATCGTTTTGGGAAGCCGACTTGTGTCACTGTCGTGATGGTCAAAGTTCCTTTGGGTGAGCATTTCAGGCAGGCGATTTTGGAGATGGGTGCTCCCATTAATACGCTTCCATTCCATCTCGGTCAATATGTGGCCCTGGTTCGTCTGGTCTGGATCCGATTCCGTATCAGCTTGATCTTCTTGACGAGGTAGGATAGCTTTTTGTGTCTCGGTAGCCGGTATTTCAACATGGCTCATGGTCTCCGTTCTTCTCTTTGGTGAAGGATATTCCAGAAGTGGCGACGCTGGACTACCATCCGAACGCTTGCGCTTCATCTTATTCAACAGCGGTATCTGAGTCATCGACGACTGCTGTTCCTGCGCTGGCATGAAGTTTGCTTTCTCCTTTGCGACCTTGTCATTCCGGGCCGAGGAGCTCCACGAGAGCAGATACATGCCATGCGACACGGTCAGGGCCGCTAGCGATCATGAACAGGTCCAAGTCATGAACGAGCGATGCTGAGAAGGTAGTGAGATGCAGGAGGTGAGCCCGAGAGATCCGTTGGTTGATGGGATATAGTGAACTTCAGGCTGACGTACAGGGACTATTGTAAAGAAAGCTTAAAAGGAGTTCAAAAGTCAAGGCGCACGAACGGCGGTCTTTGGAAATGATAAGACCAAGGTTCGTTCCAGACAAACTCGTGGAGAAGTGGTTGCTTGGAAAGAGTGTAGTGACTTGTAACTTTGGCGGGAAGGCCAGGCCGACCGTGGAAAAGGGAATGAGAGGTTCAAAGGAACCAGCGGTCGGGAATGTTTTGATTATTAATGAAATTCCGTGAGTGAATGAGGATAAGAAGAATTTGAAAAAATCGCTCGAGAATTAGAAAAAGGTATTGTATGGTGAAGCGCAAAGAAGAAGAAGAAGAAGAAGTTGAAGTTGAAGAGGTAGGAGGGCTAATAAGATATAGAGTGGTGGTGGTCGTGGTGATGTTAGGACTTTTGGAGGCATTCGGGGGGGGGGGAAAGATGGAAGTTAAAGGGTGGCACAAGTGTGACAAGGGAAAGGACGTGCCAGTGCCAGTGCCAGTGCCAGTGAGTGCAAGTGCAAGTGCAAGTAATGCAAGCCTGCAGAGTACGGGGCCTAAAATAATACCGTACCTAAGGTACCTTAGTCAGTACGGTAAAGTAATAATAATAAGCCGGGGGGCTCGGGTGAGTTGGGGGGGGGGGGTTGTGGACACATTGGACGGGCTATGATGATGCAATACGATTGTGATTGGTGCGACACCAACTTACCAGCAGGGTTTACCGAAGCCACACTTTTTTAGCGGCCGGGATTGCAATTGAAGCGAAGAAAAGAAAACAGCAAACGGCAAAACGGCAAAACGGCATTTCTCCATCTCCCATCTTCCTCTCTCTCTCTCTCTCTCTTTCGGACTGTCCTTCTATTCCCTCTTTCTTCCCCATACATATAAAGAAACGCACGTAGCAATTGAGCAAATAATAGTAATCAAGACGAAGAAATCCGAAGCTATCGAATCGAATCTGCTTCCAAAACATTAAATAGACGCTCGCATGTGCACATTCCCATACAGAAATGTGTAATGTATGTACCTCCGTAAGGTATGAGACATCGGATATGTAGATAGATAATATAACACACCTAAAATTCCTTCTCCAAGGCCACACTCTTCACGTCATAACTCCAGTCATCTCTTCGCTTCACTCGACAGCAGAATGATTTTCTTCATCTTTTCATTCTTATTTCCTCTGATCAAAGGAAGGTGCTGGTGCTGCATTATGGAATGATTTTCTTTCGCGGCAAATCCCGGCACTAAGCCGTATAGACAAGAACCGCCTCGAACGTGCAGAGGTAAATAATACGACCACAATAACTACGAATACTTAGAGAAACTGCCTCAAGAAGTAGAGCGAGTATCAAGTGAATATGAAATCGATCATAACTCAATATAACACTGAGCGCAACTGTCCAGAGGTTACATGCAGATAGGTTGTCTCCGAGACATAGCTTTGCTGTGCTCGGCCCATTTCCTTCCATGTCACTCTAAAGCGTGTCTCTGAGTTGACACTTCCACCCCGTGAATCATCTTGAACTTTCGAGCATCTTCCATTGTCCTCTACAAGACAATTGTACCTTGAGATACCAGCGCTGTGGTACCGCATCTCTTCACTGAATGGCTCACAAGAAGCATAAACCTAAGCAGCCGGGGATCGACCACAGAGACATTTCGGCAGAGGAGGCCGCCAAAGCAAGCTCCAGCATTGGTCCACAGCCCCTGATGAGCACCAAACACGATTTACCGAACGATGCAGACGAGGTGACAACATCTGGTCGACCCAAGAAACGTAGAAAAATCAACAGCAACACTGGACTAGAGCACCATGACCTACCGGCATCTGACATTTCAGAAACCTCAATAATAGAGAACATCGAACGCCCCGAGCGCGCACCCGATACCTCTGCCCAAGAGCTACCTCCTGAAGTTCGACATCTGAGCTCCAAATACGACTTCACTACGATGTCAATCCTTTCTTCAGCTAAGATCAGCGACAAGGTCAAAAAGGTATTGCTTCGAGTCGAGAACTTCAGCTTTGCAGACCCGAACTCCAAGCCGGGTATCGTTGTCTTGCATGCCAAATCGGAGGTCGCAAGTAAGATGGTCAGCATCGTTGAGATAGCACGACAAGACATCGAGCGCGACAAGGGACAGTGGTGGCAGTACTCCAAACTGGACGGACAACTCGCGGAGCTGAAGACCAAATCAGTGAAGGGTAGGGGCGATGGAAAAACGCTCTTAGAATGGCAAAACGAGCGAGCTGGAGAGGAGTCGCAAGGGGGGGTTGATGAGGTAGGAGGCGAGCCTCGGCGCGCTTCGGAGGAGGTGCGGCATGATCATGAGGTCGTCGATGGAAACGAAGAAATGGAAGACGCCTTTGAGATCATGGTAAATCCCAAAGAAGCAGATCAGAGAGCGAAGCAGTCCGGGAATGGTAATGGCAGGAAAATCAGGGCTACCCCAGTGATGACGATCTACTTTGCCAGGGTACCGGTGCCTGGTCTGAAGGAGCTTTACGGGTACGTTCTTAATTACTTCATGGACGCCAACGACTGACATCCTGTGACAGAGAGCAGACGAATTCATGACTCTCTGCAATAGAGGTAGTACACCATCGGATCCTACCGATTGCTGATAGAGGGGATGAGATCATGCAGAAGGAGCTGTGAGCTGGTGGGGCCCCATGTGCAAAGGCTTCAAATTCTTGTCAGATCAACAGTGATGCTAGATACCCACGTAGCAAGTGCTTGAGCAATGAAATCTCGATCATTCTATCCATGGGTATCTCCAATTCATCTCAGTCTTACTTGGTAGAAAAAACATGCGCAATCTGGCGGGGTAATCCTTCACGTCCAGGCACGTTGCCCCCGCCTCGGGCCGCTGGTGCCGCTTTTTCTTGCTGCTGAAATTGCATGATTTTCTTTCTTTTCCAGCATCCATTGACTGCCATTTTCGGTACGACCGAGCGTCATATCTATCTGTATTCATACGCATACTTCTTCTCGAGCCATTGCTTATGTTGCTGCTCTGAAAACCGCTGTGTGTAAGGTACTGACAGACCCCCACCCCCAGCGACCCCTCCTGCTGACCTCTCCGCAGCTCTTCGGACCTGTTGCTTCGCTTGTTCAAGCACCCCGCCAACGATTCTTCTACAATGTCATCTCAACCCCTTCTGCAGACCGCCCCGGGCAAACGCATTGCCCTCCCCACCCGAGTCGAGCCCAAAGTCTTCTTCGCCAATGAGCGCACCTTTCTCTCCTGGCTCAATTTCACCGTCATTCTCGGTGGCCTCTCAATCGGTCTGCTGAATTTCGGCTCCGATGCCACTTCCCGCATCTGCGCCGGGCTGTTCACGATCGTGGCAATGGGCTGCATGATCTATGCGCTTGTGACTTTCCATTGGCGGGCGAGGAGTATACGGCTGAGAGGGCAAGGAGGCTTTGATGATCGGTTTGGTCCAACTGTGTTGGCGGTAGTACTTGCTGGGGCGGTCGTGGTCAATTTTGTGCTGCGGGTTACGGGAACATGAGGCCTGACTGGAAGGGCGAGACGGGATGATATACATGAGATGGGTGAATGGATGTAAGAAAAGGCGGCAGGAACCGGTTTGGCTTTGTCCGGATCTGTCGCACTTACGGCGCAGGATGCGGTCTTACGGCTTTGCAGCAGTCTTCCCAATGCTGATACATCCTGAGGTCCTGCGAGGAAAATATTTGATTGGTACTCCATAGGCAGTGCTCCTATCTTTTATGAAGCTCCATCGATTCAAATCCGTGCACTTTAGCTGGGTCCAGCGTCCCAGCTGTGTCCGATCATGCGCCTATTCGGATTGATCATTGAAAGTCGAGGGAATGCAGACAGCCTAGTAAATCATCATGCCCAGAGGTTGGTCAAGCCGACCCTGCCAGGTCTACTTGTAATTGAAGCCCATGCAATACGGAAAGCTTCTGCTGGAGTTTAGGAGCAGCGCCGATTGTAGACCGAGTCTGTACTGCCACGCCGGGAGGGCAGAAAGCGCACGTAGACCTTGCGTGAGGAGACTTGGAGCGAATGAAGAAGCCTCGGGCGAAAAGCAACCAACCACTCCAAACCTTTGCCCCTGTTCCCTAATCAAGAGACATGACCTCAACCGAGGATAGCTCAAAAGAAGTTCAACGAAAAGGTAGTAATCAACCTCAACATCCTCTTGGACAACATCGAAGAATTCGGCTGCTCTCTCTATCGTCCATCGGCGCGGCTTCGCATCATGGGTGCTTCTGTATTACTCAAGAATGTTGTCTGATAGGCTTGGTATTCGGGAAGTGAGTCTACACAGGACTTGCAACGCGAATGAACCCGGCGGCAGTGGAGGAATGAGAGAGGATCCAAGGGGCGAATGATGGAGATGAGCAGTTCGAATGGGAAGCTGGTGAGTCTATTTGTC
This sequence comes from Letharia lupina, assembly GCF_014066315.1. Lineage (NCBI taxonomy): Eukaryota > Fungi > Ascomycota > Lecanoromycetes > Lecanorales > Parmeliaceae > Letharia > Letharia lupina. The sequence continues at coordinate 751,187 of NW_023502978.1, read as the reverse complement.
TGGTGACGTAGTGTTACGATTTTCCATAAGATGGAACGGCAATGTGTGTGAAAAGAGCTGATCTGTCGACTGAGTTTCAGGTTGTCTTGTCTTGCATTTCCACTAGCTCCGGAAGCGTTTGGTCTTGTGAGGAACAACTTCCTTTCGATTTTCCACTCACGAGGAGATCCCATCATTGATACTACTATTGCTTACCCGTCTCATCTGTTCGTCCTCCACAACATGGCTTCACTACCTAGCTCCCAGGCTCAATCAACAGCTGTAAGGTTCTCTCATATCGCTGTCTGAGACCTTACCCGCTGAACTCGTCACAGCCCATACCAATCCCACGTCTTACAGACATTGCAAACGATGTATGTCTTCGCTAACAAGAAATTCGTTTGGGTAGTTACCAACATACAGATCTTTAGGCCTGCGACTCCGCATTTGAATCGGTCACTAGCTATGAACATGCCAGTACCTCTTCGTGGAATACTGCCATCATAAATACAACCCTCCAAAACCTCATCTCCGAGTCCTCACACTCTGGCCAGCAACCTCTATACAAGTTTGCAGTCACAAGTACCATCATTCAGCACACCACACCACACTCAAGTCCTGTCAAAGACGTACCTTCGAATGCCGGTTCACAAGATGCGGTAGGTGCAGAGAGTGCGGTGGGGCGAAGAGGTATGCATTCGGCATCTGGGGCATACTGGGATAATAAGAAAGATGGGATGTGGAACTTCAAGTATGAAAAGGCGGAATCGAAGGGGTTTGATGTTGTGCTTAGTATTCTTTGGATCTCAATCGTCTAGGCACAGGGACCGCCCGGAGTATCTACGTGCATTGTCGGAACACTGACACGAACTCTAGCTTCGTTCTGTTCGTCTTCTGATATCAAACATCTAATAGCTGAATTTGAATCCACCGTTGGCAGAAACCACGGACCCTGTGCACCAGCCACTGTCCTCTGAGCAGAGCTGGATTATATTTTCAGAGTCAGCGTTGCCTATTTGAGAGGGTATCTTGAACCTTGGAATATGTCTACAGAGTCGACACTCTCAAAACATGTCTCAAGGCTCAAGATCTGGTCCAGAAGAGGAAATATGAACTCCGAAAATACGTACCATACCCACCACACCGGCAATCTCGTGATCATATGCAGGCCTTCCGCCTGCCAACTCGGCATCTTTGACAAATCTCTCGTCATCTACTCCTTCCCTTACTCTCTGCAATGGAGCATTTTGCATGAATGGCTTCATCTGCTGTTGGAACTCCGGACCCGTCAATTCATACATATCTGTGGCCACAGGCCCAGGGTTTACGGCATTGACTGTTGCTCGCTCTGCCAGCTCTCTGCTCCACGTTCGAGTCATGGCTTCCAATGCTGCTTTAGTGCCGCCGTACACCGTCTGCCCGTGAAAACCTAGGCTTGACGATACTGACGAAAGGTTCACGATCCGGCCGGAGCGATCTTTGGGCAGAAAAGGGAGTGCGGCTTGAAGCAGAAGGATAGGGCCGAGGACATTGACGGTGTACTGTTGGGTGAAGGTTTCGGAGGTGATCTCTTCTAAGGGCATGTTCTTTGAGACGCCCGCGTTGTTAATAATGATATCTATTTGGAATTTGCCAGATCTTGGGTGGGCGAAGTGATTTTTGGCCGTCGTGACTAGGTGGGCTGGACCTTGTGGGTTACCTATGTCCGCCTGGACCGCAATGGCGTTGATGCCATGGGAGCTCTCCAATGAAGAAGCAAGTTGGGCACTGGGCTCGCTCGAGGAATCGGAAGTATAGCCTAGGACTAGAGAAGCGCCTTTCGAGGCAAGATTACGGGCAATGGCAGCGCCAATTCCTTCAGGTTGCGCTTCAGCTCTTACTCGGGGACTGTAGTAACCTTGAGACAAACCTCGAGACCCTCCTGTGACCTACACATGTCGGAGTTAATATGACGTCTTTGAAGTAGGCAACTCAGGTCACAAAACAAGCTTGGGGAACATGACTCATGCCTTGGGACTCAATCATGGTATGGATCGGGGATGACTTGTTTCCAAAGAATGTACTCACAATTGCTAATTTTCCTTCCAATGATCTCGGTGCTGTGCCCGGCCTTAGATTTGTAGAAGACGCTCGTTGATACACCGGACGAGACATGATAGGGATATCCAACCTGTACTAGAGCTACTGAATAACTGGTAGAATACTTGCGAGGTTTTCTCCTACTCCCTTCTGAACCAGATACTCAATAGATCAACACAGTTGAGCAAACTATTCAATAGAGAAGAACACGCACGTGCTGTTTGCTAGAGTACGATCTCGGAAGTACAATCTCGGCAGTCGGAATATTCCCGCCCGAAACAGGGCCCGTTTGCGGAGAAGGAAGAAACAGCTGAGTCGGGACCTCCTCGTCAATGTGCTCTGACTGCATTGAAGTGGACCATTCCTTGACTATAACGATGCGGGATCTGATGCCCAGGAAGTGTGAATGGGCTTGCGTGTCTGCCCATTCGGGAAGATTAGGTCTTGCTGCTATCTACATATGCTGTCGTGGCGATGAATCTGCCGTCACAGTTGAACTTCATCGTTCACCAGTCTAACCTCTTCCCCAGGTTTAAACGCGGGTAGACCGACATAGGGGCACCCATCACACCTGAATGCATCTCCCAACGCACAGTTACCACAACTTCCTACTTTGCCTTGCACCGTAAAATCTACCTCTGCCAATTCGTTCGTTTTCAGTTTTGCGAGGGCTTGATCGGCATTAGAGCGTTTGGCGTGTTCCTCAGCTTCGAGGCGTTGCGCAAGGCCACATGTGCAGTCTTTACAAGCACGCCGACGTTTGCCAGCTTTGGGCCGACATTCGGGTGCTTTGTGGAGCAATTTTGTTAGCAGGAAAAAATCAGAAGTGGATAGACGGTTATTGGAGACTTACGTTGGACAACAGGTCTCTTCAAGTCTTCCTCATCAAGTAGAGTGTCCTCGTCAATTAGATCGTCCTCGTCATCAACTTCCGGCGCCCCGAAATCATCACTGAAATTAACGTATCCTACGCCTGCTGGCTGCATTGACGCTGGAGGCCCATTTCTTCGCTTTGCGTTAAGGTTCAAAGAGACAGCGCCTGTCCCTGCTGCGCTCGTCGTAGCCGTTCCACCGTTGCTCTTATTCTTGCCGAGACGCAGTGGCACCGATTGTGTAGCTGTATCATCTGGCTTCACCATACCATCCCCTTCCACCAACAGGCCGGCGAAAATAGCCTCCCTCCGTTCTTCTGTATCGTCTGTGGCAAACTTTCCGTCCTGGCTCTTTAACCTCCCACCGGGCTTCAAAGATCGGACGATGCGCGATAAGACATCGCGGTTGAGCAGCTTGTTCGATTCTGTTCGTGTGTCGTCTGCGCCTGAGAGAACTAGAATGATATCGTATGTAGCTTCTGGAAGGGAAACGAGGGATAAAGATAGGCGATCGAGCATTTGGATGTCGGTGGCGTTCCGATCATGTGCCGCGAGAACATTGTTCAATTTCTCTGGGTGGGATGATAGGGATGGAGGGGAAAGCAGGAGGCTTCGCGGTGGTGAAGAGCGACCTGTTGTCTTTGTCTGGACCAGGGCGAAGTCTGAAGTATTATCAATAGTTACAGCCGGTGCCATTGCGTTTGCTGTATTTTGCTGGCTTGAAGGAATGCTGATTATGTCTTCAATGATGAGTGACTGTGTTGGGTAGACACAGATTCCTTTACAAATCCCCAGTAGTATGGCAAACGACCTTACAAAAGCTGCAGTAGCAGTGAGAGATACCCTTGATCTCCACAACAAAATTCCTGATCACAGGAACAACCGCGTAAAAATACTTTACTTAGGGCTTGACGAGATCTACATAATCCGTACCAAAGGGACTACTTAAAATACTCTACTCTTCATATGGTGTTTGGTGTCAAACTGGTGGGGCACGGTAATTTTTCCCGCATCCAATGGTTTCGTAAGGCTAGGAGTACTCGTTTCCACCCCCATTTGCACGCTCTTAAATCCGATAAATCCGACATAGATAGCTACCACTACCATGGCTACCACTACCACTCATTCAAATGGCCTATCACTATAGTCTACCATGATGGCCAATGCTACGATACCATAGTCGCCATCTGTAGGCCTGGCATAGTAGGTATCACCTCGGACCAGCTATTTTTGAAGACACGAAGAGAGGTAGAAGTCCTGTCAAGAAAAAGGCTACTGTACCTCCCACACCAGGCCCACTGATGTCACTAAATCTCGCTCCACCACAGCAATAACAGCGAGATAGATAAGGAGCTGCTCCGTCACAGTGGCGGGCTCCACAGGCTTCACCGGAGGCTTTATTAGAGGCTTTACCGCAGCAAGGTGGAAAAGGTGGAAGAGGTGAAAGAGGTGGAAGAGGTGGAAAAGGTGGAAGAGGTGAAAGAGGTGGAAGAGGTGAAAAAGGTGAAAGCGGTGAAAGAGGTGGAAGAGGTAAGAAGGTAGTAGAAGAGGAGGTAGTAGAAGAGGAGGTAGTACACCAGGTAGAAGAGGTAGAAGAGGTAGAGGAAGAGGTAGTGACGGTTTTTTCAAGACATGGTAGGCCGATAAGGCCCAAAAAACGGTGATTTAGGTTCTCCGATCTTAAGCCTGGATAGAAATAAAAGACCATCATTATTGTGCTAGTTTGCCATACAAATTTGATGAAAGGTAGGCATTTTGGTGTTGCGTCGGATTTATCGGTTTTAAGAGCGTGCAAATGGGGGTAACGTGCAAATGGGGGTGGAAACGAGTAGTCAGTTGCAAGCGAGATAAGGGGCACTAAAGCTTTATCTTAGCGTAATTTCTACCAGCCTCCTAACCGCGTTCACCACCATTTTTCCAAACCAATTCCATGACACACACAACTAATAAAGTACACACACTTTCACTTTCGACATAACTGCGCTGTTTCAATACAGATACTTCGCTTGTATTCTCTAAACTTCACTCATCTTGCAGCCACCTGATCTCAATTTGCATCCGCCAACGTTCAAACCTCACAGCGTCGCGTCGGGCAAACCTGTGCGCCAATGGAACGACCCGAAGCCAGCTACACATCGTCAATGCAGAAGCATGTTTTCGGTATGACTAGTGCTCGTGGTGGCCCTGGATTCGATAGAAAGGCATACGCACCTTTCCAAGCCATCATCGAAAAGGGCAAACAAGCCAAAGCGCAAGATGAACACGATCAGTACGAAGCAAGAAAGGCGAGGAGAGAGACAGAAATCAAGAGTGCCGCACGAATCAGGCATGCTGAGGCTGAAGCTAATCGCCGCCGTGCCGAAGAGAGCAGATTGTCCATCGACGATCACAAGGGAAAACTGCTCGATGAAATGACCAAAAACATCAAGGCAATTCTAGAAGACCATTACCGAGAAGAGATTCGTGAGAAGGTTTACGAAGACGAAGATACGATCGTATCCGCGTATGAGCATGACGTCAAAGACCAGACAAAGGCCAGACTCGTGGGGGAGCTTGAATCTGTGGTGAAGGCGAAGTTGGAAGCCGAGTTCGAGCCAGAAGTTAAGCAGCAATTGGCAGTAGAGCTTGTAACGTTGGTAAAGGCAGAGCTACGAGCGGAGTATGAGACAGAGGTCAAGCAGCAGTTAATCAAAGAGCTTGGACCGGAGGTGGAGGCAGAGTTGCGCGCGAAGTATGCGACAGAGGTCAAGCAGCAGTTGGCCGAAGAGCTCCAAGCGGGTGTGAAGGCAGAATTGCGTGCGAAGTACGAGGAGGAAATCAAGAATCAGCTCATGACGGACACTGAGTCTACAGCCGTCCACAAGCTGAACGACATACACCCAAACGATGTCGAAAACGAATCTCAGGGACAACGTAACGCCGTGCGCATTCCAGATGGGGAGTCATCCAGAGCAATTTCCAATCACAATGATAACAAGGAAGGCGATTATCCCGACCTGCGTCATCATCAGCATCTTGTTGGCCAGGATTGTGTCCAGAATGGTCAGCAAGAGGCTGTGTCTGTCCAAGGTTTAGAGAGTTCCGACACTGATGAAGATGTTGTCAATATGCCTCATGGTATGAAGCGATCTCTGAGTGGTGAAGACTACGAAGAAGAAGATCCATATGCACGTCACTCAAAGCGTTCTCGAAGCGCATCGTTCAATAGCGAGGAGCAGCAATCGCCAAGTGGCTATGAGGAGGGGTCCAGTCATCTCTATTCGAGCTATTCACGTATACAACGAGCCTACCAAGGCGTGCGTTGCAACGGCGAAGAATACCAAGATTTTCTGGAGTACAAGGGGGACGCTGGGTATGAGGACGCGCAGGGCATCAATGGATATAAGATGGACCGCGGAGCTTCGGGCTACAATAGCTCTGCTGAGGTTAAGGGAAGCCGCGAGAACATTTTGGACCGTGGAGGGGCGGATTACAACAGCGCTGAGGATGTGCAGGGAATGATTGGGAACTTCCTGGACCGTGGAGAGGCAGATTATGACAGCGCTGAGGATGTCCAAGGGACGAATGGGATCCTCTTGAACGGCGAAGAGGCAGATTACAACAGCGATGAGGATGCTCAGGGGATGAACGGGGACCTCCTGGACCGTGAAGGGGCAGATTATGACAGTGCTGAGGATGTTCAAGAAAGCAGTGGGTACAAGTTGGACGGTGAAGCTTCTGAATCCTATAGCTCTGAGGAGAACGAGGAGGACGAGGAGGAAGGGGAGTACGAGGAGGAATACGAGAGTGAGGAAGAAAAGCAGTATGCTACCGCTCCCCAGGCCGCACCCGATGCGAATGCTGGCGATGGAGTAATTACATTCTCCAATACTCAAGACACGGCCTTCGTTTTGAGCGACTCGGAGGATGATGAAGACAAGGCAGATGACGAGGACAAGACCTTGGTTGGCTACGAGGGCGCCACAACCCCGAACGATGCTAAGCACTATAACGTGCCTGCCGAGGAGTTACATTTCCCCGAGGCTTGAGATGCGTAGCGAGGAGCAATATGGCATATGCACGGAGTTTCGGAGGGTTGATTTCGGGCATCAGCGCGTTATACCCCCCACAATGCTTTTTCCAGGTCCGAGTCTTACCCGCAGTCAGCGAGCATTACGAGCGGAGATACCCGGTGAAGTACTATCTACCGATGGCAAGTCAGGTCTCGGACGCATTGAACAACACCAGGCTCTTCATGTGCGATATCATTTCGGTGGACTTACTCAATTGTATGTTACTCCTAGGATAGCAGGTAATTGAAACACTGCATCAGAATACTATGGCCGTCTAAAGCGATCTTAGTTCTCAAGGTCCTCCGTGACAATGTCGTAATATACTGGAGCGCGAAATACATGGAGACGCAGGAAATGAGATATTGGCTTTTCTACATATTTACAGCCTTCCGTGACTACCTTTTCCGCCCAAAGAGCCCCCTTTTTCTCTCCCGCGTCTCATGAGGCGGCACTTCTCCGCGCTCTCTCCACGCTTTTGCCCGCCCAGTCTTCTTTCCTAGCCTCACGTCGCGCCTGCTGGCACAACAGCAACACAAGCCTAGCTGAACCAACCATCCGACAATTGCACACGCGCTAGCCACCCACATGAATGCAAACATCTTGACCCCAATCTCTGGCACGATGTTAACCTCGCCTTCGGCGCTGTGGATGACCTTTTCGAATATGATGAACATGACGGTGGCAATGATGCTGGCGGCAGTCGTTGTGAGGGCGCTGAGGAAAGCGAAGATGGCGATGGGGAAAGTCGCCCAGCGCGTGTAAATACTCAGTGGGGTGAGGAAGATGGAAACGAAGCAGGTGGAAACACCAGTCAAGAAGAGTGCAAACATCTTTCGGGGTCAGCATTGCTTATTCGAGGTAGGAAATGGAGGTCTGGGGATCCATTTCAACACCAAATAGGAAGGGTCAGCTCCGAAATGTACGTACCCAGTGAGAAGCTGTTCGAACAAGAGAGAGAGCCGAAATGATATTTGCAGGCAGGGCAACTTAGTTTTGCCAGTTAGCATTTACAGGTACCACAAGGCGTGCGAATGATGAGTGGCATACTCGTGGCACCAGCGAGTAGCTGATTGAGAATGATTTCAACCGGATTGAACCAATACAGCGTTTGCGGCTTGCTACAATCCGTAATGCCACTCCCATATCCCTCGCAGTAATTCCATAGACCAACTTGATAGAAATCGTGGAGCCCCAATGTTCTTGCGATTGAATTGATGAGAGTAGCCTGGGGAACAGCTTGGGGAATGATATGGCTGAGGTCGAGCTTCAAAAAGTAGATGCTTCCCACGACTGCCCGATGAGCGTTTGTGTTGCCGACCTCGACGAGAATGAGGAAGACGAGGGCGATGAGGAAGAGGAGAGAGGTGAGGAGGGAGAAAATGAGACGAGTGCGGGTCGCTGCCCTGACGGTGGAGGGCGAAGGATGTAGAGCGTCATTGTTAGGAGAAAGGCCGGAGGAGGATGGAGAGATATGTGCTGTAGATTTCTCTTGTGGTACTTTGCGTGAGCGGTGGTTCGAGACGAAAGCTGGGAGGGCCATTGGTGGTGAGCAATGGGAAGGAGAGGAAAGACTTTGGGGGGGGAGGGGGGGGGAGGGCCCTGAGGGAGCGAGAGGATAGGAAAGAAGGGTAAAGAAAGGCAGATGGTTCAGTTTGCTCTGCTAGGCTGGTGTGATTCTATTGCTTGTTGCTTAAAGGATAAAAAAATAATATATACATATATTCATAATGTACGAGTGTTACCTAGACACGCTCGGCACCGGCATGGATAATGTAGTTGGAGAAAAGGTTGCATTATTATGGAAATGTGAAGTCGGAGCCGTTGGTGATACTTTATGCATGATTATTTTAAGCCCGCTCCGACGTCATCAACGCACAACTTTATTTCTTTTATGTAAACCACTTTCGTTGCAGCCGCCCAATCAACATGCAAAGAAACACCGAGTGACGAAGCTTCTCAACGCCACTGTAGACGCGTCTCCCTACTACATTACTGGCATCTCATCCTGGCTTACATGCAGTCATTTCTAAAAATTTGAAGAAAAATAAAAAGGGAGAAAAGGAAAAGAAAAAGGAAAAGAAAGAGAGAAAAAGGGTTTTGATATCGGGATTGACGTATGGAGAAAAGTGCTCAGTGCTTAATAATAATAACATACTTTCTCATAATTATTATTATCATTACCATTATCATTATCATTATTATTATCATTACTCTTCTTCTTCATCTTCTTCTTCTTCTTCATCTTTTCGGTGCTTCGGCGGATTTTTACCGCGGATTTGCATCAGAGGCACGAGTGTCTTGTCTCTCTATTTAATATCTAAGGCGAATACTTTATGACATCTGTCTCACCGCGTCTTGCTCCTCTTCTACCCTCCATTTCTAGTCCAGTATAGCCCTATTTAAAGTAATCTCAACCTCGCCTTCATTCACTAAGAGCTTGTCAAGCAGCCTGCCTCCCTACTAGTGCTTCACCTCTACTCCTTCTCTTCTCTTCTCTTCTCTTCTCTTCTCTTCTCTTCTCTTCTCTTCTCTATCCTTTATCACCTGTACCCCGTTCCTCGAAATTGATAATGTTATTGCTTCTCCCCTTCACCCTACTTCTTGCCATTGAGGTCAGCGCCCAAGTGGCATCGGATATCCAACTCTCAGGCTCCCTTACAACAGGCACCAGCATATCCAACTTGGGAGGAGATCTCCTTCCTACGGGCTCCGACGTTTCTTACATTTCATACACTACCACCTCCACCCTCAATGGCACCACTGCCATATTCCAAACTACCATGGCCGTCGCCAATGCCTCATCTTCGTCAACCTCTAAGCAATCAACCTCAACAAGCCTGACTCTCTTACAAGGCTCCATGCGGTCATCTTCAACATCCTCGAATGGCACAATGATGGGAAACTCGACGGCCAGCAGAACGTCAACCTCGGCTATCCCAACGAATACGCAAGCATGCAACAATTATCCCGAATTCTGCAGTCGAAAGTACAGCAATATCACCTATGTTGGGGCACACAACAGCCCCTTCGTCCTGCTTAACAATGCAGCCTCTAATCAACAGCTTGGAGTCATCGATCAGCTAGATGACGGCATCAGAATGTTCGAAACCGAGACACATTACAATGCTACCACCAGCACCGTCTCTTGCTGCCATACTTCTTGCAATCTTCTCGACGTTGGTACGGTCCAATCCTATCTCACAAACATAACCGGCTGGATTAAGACTCACCCCTACGATGTGGTCACAATACTTCTGAGCAATTCCGACTTCATCGGCGTCGGCAATTATAGTGCTCCAATTGTAAACTCCGGACTTTCCAACTACGCGTATGTGCCGCCTCAAATTCCAATGAACATATCATCCTGGCCTACCCTGTCAGACATGATTCTCATGGGGAAACGAGCCGTCATCTTTATGGATTACAACGCCAACCAGACTGAAGTCCCATACATTTTGGACGAATTCAGCCAGATGTGGGAGACACCTTTCAGTCCCACCAACCAGAGCTTCCCTTGCACCCAGCAAAGGCCGCCCAATTTGAGTCGTCAAGAGGCGGAAAACCGGATGTATATGGCGAACCACAACCTCAATACCGAGATTTCTCTCGCGGGGACGAGCCTTTTGGTACCAACTACGGCTCTGATCAATCAAACAAATGCACTTAACGGGACTGGAAGCCTCGGTCTCATGGCCAACAACTGCGCTGGTAAGCTAGAATGAAGACTGCAGTCGCGAAGCCGCGTTGCTAACCCTTGTCGTAGCGGCCTGGCCCAATTCCCCCAACTTTCTCCTGGTATGTATATTTCGGAGCAACTCATCCCCCCTATATTTTACGAATTCCGGGTTTGAAAGATTATCTTCAGAGAGCAGAGCACTCTTTTATTCCCCGAACCTGGGTCACGACTAGCCTTCTTGCCCTGAGAAAGCCATGCTGACTACGAAATCTGCGTCAGGTGGATTACTACAACCAAGGCTCTTCGCCCGGGTCAGTCTTCGAAGTCGCTGCTCAGCACAACAATGTCACCTACAGTCGCGCTTGCTGTGGGCTTGTACAGTCCGCGGCGTACCCTTTGCGACCTAGCAGCTTGTTGCTGATGACGATGGGTGTTTTGGGAGCTCTTGCATTGCTAACGTCATGACGGATACTCATTCGAACAGTTTGGCTTGCATTGCGAAAGGCGTTCTACTCGAATTTGCACGAGGCAATAATGGGGCATCGATTGGACCATTCTGCCTAGCTCATTTCATATAGACTTAGATTTGCAGGCAGAATGAACAAGTGACTGCTCAGCACGTATCATGTCCATCGAATTGGGAAATCCGAGTTCTCGTAACCGTTATCTAACCATTAGATAACCGGTAGAGCATGCTTTGATCTGCACGAGCCTTTGAAGAAGCTAGTAGCGATACGGTTGCATTGGAAGGGGTTCAGGGGCCGAGGCAGACTTGCGTTGACAAACAGGGTAGAAGGTGTTCGTCTGCGACGGTGCGCCAATACAGCTCTAAAATGTATGAATAAAAGGGACGACGAAACGCTTGAACGGATGTGTCCAGGTCTTTTATGGACCAAGAGAGGATCTCGTCTTCGATGTAGAGCACACTAAAGATACTCAGCGGCCGCTTGTAGAGGTTTGTTAGATCATCATATGTATTGCGGTAGCTAGTAGCTAGGTTGGGTATCTGCTAATGCTTCTCAGTATGTACAACGCTTCCATGATATGACACAGAACCTTCTTCACGGTGCTTGGCCACTCCTCGAACAGGTCTCGAAATGGTGTCCTCGCTTTCAGCACCTGAGGAAAAGGGCCACCAGCACTGTAAACAAATGCGGTTTTCAACACAACGGTGTTCAACACATATGTAAGTTACCACTTTCATGATGCTCAGCTCAACCGGGTCGTTCCATCCTCTGTCATCTATTCCTCCTCGCTCTCCTCAGAGAAATCATGAAATCCATCATCGCTGTTGGGTGGGGCGATTGGGTCAGAGGTCTGGCCACTGGACGCATCACCCTGCTCGAAACCTACCATTCTTCCAGCATCTACATCTGCTTCGAATTCTGCCTCGATTTCTGCCGCAAATGCAGCCTCCCTATCTTGCTCCGTGGCAGCAGCGTCGTCGTGCATGAAAATGTCAGCATCTGGTGAAATTGCATCTTCCCGGCCCTCCGCTTCACTCTCTCCGAAAAGCGAATCGTGGTCATCCGACGCCTCTTGCCTCACGCTTTCTTCGTGTAAGACTTGCTGGACGCCAGCGTCGTCTTGATACAATCGACCATCTAGCGTCTTTTGAGGCTCCCGTGAACCGGGTTCTTCCGACGGGTTTCGAGCTTGCTCCAGGCGTTTTTCTCCATTGGCTGTTCTTCTGCCTTGCTTTTGAGCGCGCATGGCATTGTTCGGCATATTCTCGTTCGGAAGCGATTGCTTTGCAGCTTCCTTCTCTCGCTTCTTCTTCTCCGCAGCGGTCTTTCTGTAAGCTTTCGCCCTCTCCTTTTTAGCTTCAGCGTCCAGGGCAACCTTTGTCTTCTCTGGGGCTTTCTTTTTGGTCTTTCGGCCAGTCGCGGTCTCCGGCAAGGGCGCCACACGACCCGCTTGCGGAGATTGTGCAAAAGAAACGGGTTCCTCCGTGCTGCTTTGTGAGGGTCGTCTGGAATTTGGCAGCCCAACTTGCTGTTCAGTCTTTGTTCCCTTTCTAAAGGGATTTTCTCCTTGGACCCAGAGACAAGATTTCTGGGTCATGCGAGCAAATGCTTCCTTTTGACTTTGCCTGGCTTCCAGGCTCTCGTCTTGTGAGTTTCGGTTCGGTGGTAGTTGGCTCTGGGACATTTGGTTCTGTGCGGTCGGATCTGACGGATATTGACTTGATACAACGTGCCCTATTGGGTATTGATCTGGTGGGTATTGGCCCGATGGAAGGTCGCAGGGTGGATTTCCACCCTGAACAGATGATTGACGTGTCTGGAGTACCGAAGACGAGGGTGACTGAGAATCGTCCGTGAGGTCGATGGTCACGCACTCAGTGGGTACATGTTCTGTGGGGCGCTGATCGTTCTGACCATTGGTCGTCACTGTTTGGACAGTGGCACCGAGTGGTTGATCTGAAGGTACCCATCTAGTGGATCCATCGTGCGGTGAGTTTTCGCTGTTGGGGTTCGCGGCAGCGAACCGTGGTTGCACCAAAGCCCGGCTCGAAGCGTTCGCTACACTTGCCTTTGGGTAAGCAGGAATTGACGCTGTCTGCGATGGATTTGCGCCATTGTGGTATGCGGCAGCGTTCCCTTGCTGGCACAAGGACCGGTTCAAGGCATTGATTACATTTGCCTCCGATGAGCAAGGAACAGATACTGGCTGAAAATGTTGGTGGGGTCCCGTATGTGCCTGTTCGAAAGCGTGTCTCGAGATGGGTAGCTGTGCTCCATTGGCAGAATACACTGGGGACGCCTTTTCGCTAGATTGATCGCCTTGGCTAGCAGCGCCAACAGCATTGGGCGAATGATTCCACCGAATTTTCTTAGCTATTGCGCTAGGGTTACCAGTGCCATTCTCCTTCCGTATAGTTGCAAGGAGTTGGTGATGTTCGTCCCAGATTCGCTTGTACTGGTGCTGTAGCGAAGAGCCTTGTCTTCGCATGGCCTCAATCTGCTGGTCCTTTTGTGCAACAGTGCGCTCGTAGCGCTGGATCTGTTGCATCAGATCAGCTTTTCCTTGTTGGAGGCTCTCAAAGCCTTTCTTCATGGCAGTATTTAAGGACTGCAAATTTGCGCTTTCTACTTTTAGCGTTTGCGCTTGTCGGACGAAATTGAACATGAGCGACTTAACCTCCTCATGGCTGTAGTTGGGTTTTATTTCCAACCGTCGGCGACTATCCTGTGGTCCAACGGCAGCCATTGCGGTTACGGATGGGCCGGTCATGTCTTGGTGGTTCGATGGCTGTGTCAAGGCTTGGCGAGGATGAAGGCTAGGTGTGAAGGCTACACTCTGCCTATCGAAGAGGCTGATGCCGTGTTGACCCTGGAAGTTCGAATTGAGTTGCCAATTGCGGGCGGAAGAGTCGTCTGCGTTGAAAGACGCGTCGACTTGACCATGAGGAGGGCCAACAAGGTTTTGGAGGAACGGTCCGTTCCCATAAGGCGGGAGCGAGCTTGGTCGTTCACGGGGTGGAGTGGGCAATGAGGTTGGCCCGAAACGGTCGGAGGAATTCATATTCATTGGTGCCCACGTTGACGAGAGGTTTGGCATTGAAGCAGAACGTCTTCGAGATAAGTGGCTCTTATGACCAAGTGCAGTGTCAAAGGTATTCTCTTGAGCACAAAGGTCTAACGGATGATTGGAAGCTATTGACAGGCTAAGATATTTGAGCAGTGAAGGTGAATAATGTGTGCTCGAGGAGGGTGTATTCGCATGAAGATTCGTAGATGTTGGTAGAGCATTAATCGAGTGTGGATGTTGATGATCTTCGCTAGGTGTGGATGGAGCTGATAGTAAAGAAGAGGCGGGTAGGTTAGCGCGGCGAGGAATTTTCGCCTTGGCCGGAAAATGATTGGTCCAAGACCTATTCACTTCCTTCCTGGGCTTCAACACTTGTGTTCGAATGTCTGCGGGGGTGTCAGAGAACAGGCTCGAATGCTTCCAATGTTGCGTGGAGATAGATTTCGAAGAGTTGGTAGGATGATGGTGCAATGTCAGCTCTCCTGGTTCAGAGTATCGGTGCTTCGCTGGAGATCTTGAGGCTGAATTGCCATGCAGAGCTATACCTTCCGATACTAAAATCGTGCTTTGATGAGAACGAGCAGGAGCACTGTCTGGGCTATGTTTGATTTGGGGCCGTGATTCTGGCTTGCTAGATCCTAAGCCTCCTCCGGGTCCGCCGAAGGGAACACCGATTGTTGCAACTGATGATTTTTCCTTTCCTGAGCGAACAGCATTGATTTCGGACAGATCTTGATGTTGATGCACGTAAAATCGGTTATAGTGGGTTTCAAATGCCGCTTCTTTTCCTTTGTTTACTTTTGAATCTCGCATTTGGTTACATGCACGGCTTCCAAGCTTCCTCCGTTTCACGGTACGAGGAGAAGAGTCATCATTTTGACAGCTGTTCGCATTCCTAACCTCACCGGTGCCCATTATCTGCTCATCGTATGGAGCTGCGGCGATGGAGTTACCATTGTGCTGCACCACGCCACTGCCATCCTTTGCAGAAAAGTCCTGAGAGAAGGGCCGTTCTCGGTTGATTCGAGCCGTCGCATTTGAGGGTTTTGCTGATTCTAGATCAGGATATTGAGAGCTGCTTGGGCTCTTGGCCTCGTTGGGAAAATCTGTTTCCCGGGCTGGATGCTTTAGTTGGATCCCAGTCTCAAAAGACTTCCATTGTTCCGACCTTCCAATACATTTTTTGGCTGGGTTTTTTGGACCGCTCTCAGCAGCAGTCCCTGATCCCTTCTCGTCCTTTCTCTGAATCTGTGATCCGGGGAGAAGTGTAAGCCCCAGATCGCAAATAGTGAACCTACCCGATGGTGTTTTCTCCAACGAAGCATAATTACCTTCTTTACTCTCTTGAGCCCCACTCATCTTCTTGAGCGATGAGGGAGTCATGTCTTCACCTCGCTCTTGTCAGGGAGCAGCAGGCTTGCGAGTGCCTCAATCAAGCTGCTCCAACTGTAGCATTTTGACCTTCGAACCCATGCTTGACTCAGAACCTGTGATTCTAGATGATTATACCAAAAGCGACAGATGTTTTGGAAGAATGTCCGACGGTGTGGAAGATGCAGAGCAAAGCAAGTCCGAAGTCGTGCCTCGCTTCGGGACTACCGCGACTGCGCGATAAGCGCGATTAGTGACACCAATTTAGAACTCGTTTCTCAACAGCTCCCTAGCGCTACAATCAAAGGTACTGTCAATCTTATGCCCTAAGTGACTAAAGTTAAAGGGTGGTAACCAAACATTTAGAAGGCGGCTTGAGTGTGAGATAGCTTGCGCACAAAATCCTTGGAATGGCCTTTTGATGCAGGCTTTCAAATAATTCAATAAGCGCTTGGTCTGTGACATCAAAGCTTTTCTGTATCGTTGATCCCAAGGCTTCGAGGCTGCGTGTGTCGATTCGACTAAAGAGAACACAATTGCGCATCTCAGCTTCACCCAGTAAACTTGGACCATGAGTGTAATCCTTTGCACAGGTAGGTTGCACAAGAGTTCTACAAATTTCATACCGCAAACTCTATGCATTAACGATTCTTCCAGCTGGTTACGACCACACGATACGTTTTTGGGAAGCCCTTTCTGGCATCTGCCATCGCACAATCCAGCATCCCGAATCGCAAGTCAACCGCCTTTGTATATCTCCCGATAAACGGTACCTTGCTGCTGCAGGCCATCAAAAAGTCAAGCTATTCGATATCCGCTCCTCAAATCCGAGTCCTGTCATGACCTTCGCCGGGCACACAGGGAACGTTACCGGAGTCACTTTTCATTGTGAGGGCAAATGGATGGTGACTTGTTCTGAAGATGGTTGGGTAAAGGTGTGGCAAACAAAAGATGGGAGTATTCAGCGAAGCTATGATCACGGAATCCCTGTTAATGATGTGGTGATCCACCCAAATCAAGGCGAGGTGATAGCTTGTGATCGAGGGGGCAATGTCAGGATTTGGGATCTGGGAGAAAACAAATGCACCCACCAGCTGGTTCCGGAGGAAGATGTCTCTGTGTCGAGTGTTACGGTAGCTAGTGATGGAACGTTGCTATGCGCAGGCAACAATTCGGTGCGTGCTCCGTCTGCTGCTATACTAATCCTAGCTAACTTACATTCTTCTTCCAAGGGCAACATTTACGTCTGGCGCATGCTCCAGAACCGTGACATCACCTCTTTGATACCGGTGACGTCTTTTCAGGCTCATAACGCTTACGTAACTCGAGTCCTCCTTTCTCCGGACGTTCGTCATCTGGCAACATGTAGCGCCGATCACAATGCGCGCATCTGGTCCGTTGACCCAGCAGCTCCACATATTGTCAAGGGCAACGAGAATCTCCCTACCGAGCGTAAACCAGGCGCTTTCCCATTAGAATCGAGTCTCGAGAGTCACCAGAGATGGGTGTGGGATTGCGCATTCAGTGCCGATAGTGCATATCTGGTGACGGCGAGCAGCGATCATTACGCCAGATTGTGGGAGTTGGGAACGCAGGCAGTCATTAGGCAGTACAATGGACATCATAGAGGCGCTGTTTGTGTGGCACTGAACGATTACTCGGAGAGATGAGCAAGAAGTAATCATTAACGACGAGCATCATGTGCGAAACCTCGATTTCAGCGATGGCGCTGGGGTTCAAAACGATACGCTTCAGTGATGGAACGTATACAAGTTTCTTTTCATGAGCTACAATAGGGGGGTCTAAGTCGATTACAACCGTCACAATTGGGTGCACAGCGCATTTTTGCAGGCCCGCGACCATCGTCGCGCTCTTCTAGATACACTTGGTCATCCACACTTCGGGTATCTCATGAATGCGTTCGTCCTCCAAAAGAAGGACAGTTCCGGCAACACCTTTATCCCAAGGCCGTGCTTATGCGCGCGAAGTGTCCACAAGGTATCCCAGACTACAACGACTAGTCCCATGCGTCGCCCCAATCATCATCCACTTCTTTCGGCTTCGTGCTGATGGCTTTGGTAGTCGCAGGTTTGGGCTTAGCAATGGTACTCGCCAGTTTCTTTGCGCCGACTCCCGCGCCCACGCTTCCAGTAGTAGTAGTTCTTGTGACAGCTTGCCTGCCATTGCTAACATTGCTGACATTGGCGGAAGGCTTGGTCAATCCCTTAGGCAATGGTGCTTTAGACTTAGCCTGAGCCTGCGCTTTCAACCATCCCTCAAAATCCGGCTCGCCACCATCGTCAAAGCTGATTGGGGGAGCTGGATTTGGCTTAGTTTCCGTTGGAGCGTCGAAGAAGGAATTTTCAGCCATTTCACCCCAAGCCTCGTCAACGTCCTCGTCATCCTCGATGGGATTTTTGAAACACTGCTCAGTGGGCGTTGGCACTCGAGCAGGGGTGGATGTGCCAGTGACAGACTGGCGATGGAGGATGGATGCTGATGCTGAAAGTGGAGGATGAGAGGAATCTGCCGCTGGGGGAACAGATGATGATCTGTCACTCTTTGCCTGCTGAGGTTTCACAGCTTTCGATTGCATGTCACCGCTAGCGGTGGCCAATTTGTTCGTAAAGGACGAAATTGCCCAACCAGCCCATCCTGGCGTGTCATTTTGAGGCGTGCCCATACGTGGGACAGCACCATTAGCTACCACAATGGCAGGTGGTGGCAAGACTGTGTCCGGAAGTGAGTATCCATACTTGCGTATACGCTGAAGGTAGACATCAAAGCATTTGTTTGCTTGATCACGAACAAGCCTGGTAAGTGTCAGTGACTAGAAGATTCTTGCTGCACTTGAGATATTCTACTTCTCTTTGTCCACCAACGACGGGCACAGAGCAGGCAGGATCTTAGTAGCACAATCATCATCAGTGAACAGGTCTAAGGTTGCGGCGAGTGCAAGCAGGGCTGCATTGCGTGCGTGTACGAAAGGGTCTCGCAGTGAGCGTGCAAAAGCTGCGACAAGAACCTTTTGTCTCGTCTGAAGCCGAGTCAGTGATTTGGGAGCCCGAAAGGAACTATGATGTGCGTACACTTGTACCCAGATGACGCGCTATTTTCCCAAGACATATGGTAGTATTAGTACGGATTCCAGGCTGCTCGTCATTCGAGGTTTTTGCAAGCTGCTTTAGTAAATCTCCGTTGATAGTTCGATCCGAGAGCTTGGTGATAATCGTCAGAACGGCCTTGACTGTCTGTTCACGAACCAGTGGTGCTACGTCTGTGAAACCCGTGACCTGTTCGATTTAGTGTGAATCATAATATGCTGGCGCACGGGAACATTACCATCTGTGGGAAGATCCTGTCGTTGACAACCTTCTGAGATAGGTGATCAATCATACCGGGAAGACAATCAAGCAAGCAAACTCGTATTGCTCGGTCCGGATTTGAAAACAGTCTGACAATAACGGGAGTAATCTTTGACTCCCACTCTTCGTCAGAGAGCTTTTTTCCTATTTTCATCACAGATGCGAAGACTTTAGGTCCTCCGCCTCCAAATTCTACGGATTTCAGAAGCTCAGGAAGTACTTTCACGCTGAAAAATTCCTCGGGAAAATCTTCCGCGACTTCGTCTAGCTCGCTGGAGGATAGTCAGCGCACAGCATAGTTATTGGTCTCTTCATATGCGAACCTCAGGAATTCTTCTCTTTCGCCCTCACTCTTCAAGCCAAGACTATCGATGCCTTCCGACAGCTTGATCAGTGGGGTCTCGAAGAACCCACCACTACGCCTCCCTTGATCCCGAAAGTGAGAAACGCTTAATCTTGCCTTAGGGTTGGCATTCAGCAGCCTCTTGTAACTTTGATGCATACTTGGCGGCACATTTTTTGTTTGGCCGACTTGATCAGCAGTGATAAAACTGCCATTGAAAACCTCAAACACCAGTATTCCGAAATTATATGAATCGATTGCGGAAAGCGGATGCCGTTTAATCGCGTCCCAACTTGCTTTGGCAATTTCAGGAGGAGCGTACCGTCCAGAGTTGGGGGTAAAGCTTCCATACCTCTTCGAAAGTCAGCCAAGTTATTCGAGAGGGTATTGCCTTAGGACTGACATAGATGAGAGCATCGTCGTCCTCTGGGGAGCTCAGCACCTCTAGCCCGCCCAGTCTCCATTCTCCACTTTGGCTGGTGAAGATCGAGGAGAGGCGAACATTTCCATGTATAGAAGAAGCCTCGTCGTTGATGAATGATAACGTATTCTGGGAAAACGTTTAATATGCTTCCCATTTTCCAGAACCCTCGAATACCATACTGCAATACTGAAGAGGCCCCATTTCGAAGTTTCTACACTCAGGCTTTTACGTCTTGCTGACCATTCTAAAGGAGTGACTCTCTCGGTAGCAACGTAGATGTATGTCTCTGTCTATCATATGTATCAGAATTTGCCCCAATGTCCCTTCTCCGCGGTATGATGGCTGTACCTCGACTGTATCGTAGACTTTTATCACTCCCGGATGCCTCAATGTTCGCATCTTTCGTACTGCATTCCGAGCGAGTGGTAAGCGGGATTTATCTGCGGTAACATCGAATGCGAAGATGCTGCAATCCGACCCATTTTCCTTGAAAGGCGCACACGAGTCAGAGATATTTGATACATAGTTTCTGGAGTACACACACTCGCTTCGTGCCGTTATGTAGAGCCCAGATTGACTGATCTACAGTCAACCTGTCACCAAACTTGTAAGGAAAAGGAGGGTCCTTGGAGATGGCAGAGGCTACGGCTGATTTGAGGAAATCCATAGCCCAGAACAACTTGCAGGATTCACTTGAACAGAGGCTACCTGCGTGAAGCCTGAGATAATATGAGACCTCAAAGGAGTGAATTAGAGGATTGGAGGGAGGTACCAAATAATTACAGCAATTACTAAACTGGTATTGCTAGCCTGCTAGCCCCGTGAATAAAATACGGGAAGTGGGTAACATATTCTAAACCCGACCTTAATTCAATTCGGAGGCCAATCACTCTTTCATCCACCTTTGAGATCCTATTGCTCTACAAAGAAACATCAGTAACACGAAGCAGCTGAATTGGCCGTGTTCAGGTTATCAGGGTTGCGAAGTGACAATCTGAATGGTAAGTGCTTTCATTCATGGCTGTAATTTACAATTTTTTCCAAGTTATTGAAATGCTGTACACGGTGTCAATGATGCAACAATGGTAAAAGGTCTGACCGCACAAGAGCTCTTTATAGTCTTCCGTCTAGCGGGCAGACCTAACACCAAATTGGGTATGCAAATTCTGGCAAGCCTCTGGCAGTCTTGTTGGTTGGCACATCAGCAAGGGGGACTGTTCAAAGTCAATGAGCAGAATACTCTGTATCCTTTGTGTACATTCAAAATGGACCACTCAATGGAACTTTGATTCTACTGTTCCTTGCCGAATCTTCGTCAATGGCAGTGGTGTACAGTAAGATAGAGCAGGCGAGACAATTGCAAACAAGACTGTCTGGGCGTGCTATGGATTTCGCTCTGTTGGTGGTCTCCTGAAAGATTGAAAGCCTGAAGAGCCTGCAGCTTGAAGACCAAAAAAGAACTGAAAAGACCTGAGACACCCAATCTATACCCTTTCTATTGTCATCGCATCCTGCCTGTTATATGTCTTCCTAAGGGTTGTTGTGCTAATGCAACAATAGGCAAACCCAAAGGATGACTATCCGAGGCCAAGGCGTTTTTGAGATTTCGAGCAGAGAGGTAGACTGTCAGAAGAGCGAAGGTCAGACCTATCAAACTCGGTTATAGTTGCCACGTCTTTGTAGCAAGTCAACAAATAACTGCAGCAAAGTGTTTCATTGATATGCATTGAGTTTATCAAGCTCTGTATCCTCAGCTCTGTAGTGATCTGCAATTATGCGATAGAGATAAGTAGGAGCATGTCCACCCCTAGGATATAGTGTCAGTGGTTTCAATCTTGCAGATGGTCGATGCGGATGTACTCACAGGTTCGTGATGTAGAGATCTACCAATTCCGGAGGGATATGATCGAACAGGGGGTTTTCAAACTCGACCTTGTTCACCATGTCTCCATCTCCATATCCGATCACTCCGGCTGGATCTCCGTTTTCCATCAACGAATCAATATCAAAAGGATAGACTGGGCTAAGCTTGTAAACCCCACTAAGCACGATAACAGGCGTCCGATGCATACTCGCAGCTTTGGCAACAACCTTTGCCCCTGCTGCTGCTACCAAACCCCCATTTGCGAGTACAATATGAGTGTCGAGAATCACTTTGTTGACGCGCGACATCAAGGCAAACACAGCTGAGTCGGGAATTAGGATTACTGTGATGCCGGCTGCAGTCAGCGATTTCTGGAATGACTCTGGTCTCAATTCGTCATCCGACTCCCCTTTAGCTTTGCCAATGACTGTGGCATGCGTAGATTCGTGGTGGTTGGGAAAGGTTTCGGCGTGGATCACAGTAAATTTTCGTTTAGCGGCTGCCTTGAGGAGAAATTTTTGAACGGTGATTGAGGATGTGTGAGTGAGAATGACCTCGTTAGAATGGATGTGCTCTAGACAGTAGCCAGCTATCTGGTCATCCGCTTGATTCAATTCCTCAAGTATTTCCTGTATTCCTTCAACGATTTCTGCCCTGAGATCTTTGGCAGCAGTAAGATTTGCAAGGGCCGTGTTCGAAAGTGGTGGATGGCTTTCAGCGGACTGCGAGCCAGGAGTAGCAGTGGGTAACGCTACATTCGATCTAGGGTGAGATAGCAAGCTGAACATAGACGTCACCACGGGACCAGTATTCGTACTTGCATATGAAGCATGCGCTGTTAGAACTGGAAGGCGTTGGAATGCTCCGTCTTCATGAGGTTCGAGCGAAGGTTGGTCACTAGCACCTCGCCGCAATGGACTTGACAAGAGAGCCCGCGAGACGGCCCCAGGTGCTTCAGGCAGTCTTGAACCATTCTCTCCCGCGGAATGAGGCCGACTGTCTGTGTCCGCATCGCTGTAGCCACTGGTCTCCCCGTCTCGATCCTCTTCTGCCTCTTCTCGGATGACACCCAGAACACGGCGTACTATGTTCCCAATGGCCAACTCCCTCGGCTGCGCAGCTAATAATCGTTCTCCGACTTGCTGCACCCGTTCAATGAGTCCCGAGACATCTGCGATCTTGAATGTCTCCACTACCCGGCGCAAGAGGTAAGCGGTAGCCATTGCACAGGGTTTTGAATCGCGAATTTGACGTCTTTTTAGAAGGCTGTTTTGGTCAGCATCAAGTTATGGTATTGCCACAACTTCGAGTTCTTACGAAATCAGGTTCTCTATAGAGGACTCGATTGGAGTACCTCTGTTCCTAACGGATCTGGAGAAGGTTGTGAGAGCCGGGGTCAGAACGCCTGCTGAAGAAGGCATGATGATAGCGGTGTCGCCAAGTTTGCAAAGAATTTGGGTCAGTATTCTAGAGACAAAGAGCAGTTGATAAGAAGCCGCTGCATATGTATTGGCCTAATTGGCTGTGGTTGGGCGTTGATTGGGTGCCAGAACGGCGGTTGTAAGCTGGTAGACGTTCGGTGGAGGGATAGGCACTTCAGTTCTTGTTTCGGATGGTTTTGCATCTCAAGACTACGTTGGATGGACACTCTGAAAGTGCGTGAAAGATTTAAGGGTCAATGGTCGTATTTAGTAGTCATCTACAGTTACTGTAAGATGAAGCTATCAAACAGTTCGGGATCATTTGTTTTCCCAACCTCCGATCCTCTCCAATACATTGTTTACCCCCGCCGCCCCACACCAAAGAAGCCCCTGGGTCTCTAGCAAGGCATTGACTCTGTCAGACTGGAAATCACAAATATCGCAACCGTTGGATTGCGCACGCCATCTGGGAACTGTCGCAACTGACACTCAGCGAGTGACAAAGCCCCAACTTCGAGCCCGCAAGCTGGGGGGCCTAAACAACAGCTCCATTCGGGCTGCGCATCTACTTAAAGACTGCCTTTCTGCGGCACTAAAATTGACTGGCTACATTCAGAACACCAGGGCCCTTCCTGTAGCAGTTCGATGGCTCCTCTCGGACGATGAACTCTTTGAACATCTTGTCCGCTCGCGTCATCGGTCCAACCCCGCCTCAAACGCCTACGACCCACAGACCCCGGTCCTACAGTGACAGTAATTTGAGAGAAGGAAATACGGACAACAAATCAAAGCGAAGTGCCAGTCAGCATGTCAAAGGAGGCGTCACAGATACGGTCGAGGAGAAGGAGGCGGGCCCTAGCAGCGCAGATGCCGAAGAAGACACGGGCGTTGAGACGACGCCAGACGAGATGAGCGAGGGTACTCCGCTGCTCGCCGGGGCCATGGAACCCGAAAGTTCTTCGAAACCTGGTCCAAGATACAGCAAACTCCGTTTGGCAGCAAAAAGACTGGTACATGCTCTGACCGAGTCTTTGAAATGGGTGCTTTCTACATTAGTCTCGCCCGGCCTCTACATTGTTACAGGCTTTTACGACGAGAAGGGCAGGTTCTCTCCGTTACTGCCGGTACGCAAGTTAAGCCGCGCTCTGCCGAAGCGTAACGGAAGGAAATCTACAGCACAGGCTGTTGGACTCTCGGGATCTTCAGATGCTCCAGCTGTTGCATTCTCTTCAAGCTCAGATCACAAGAATCTGCGCCGGAAAACGTCGGTGAAAGAGCTCGGGCTCAAGCCCAAAGAGGCCGACTGCATCTCTCCAGCAACCTCAGAATCCGAAGCTGAGGTCGGAGAAAAGCTCGTCATTCTTGATACGCCTCGGGAGAATAGACCAAGGCTCAACACGTCATCTTCATCGGATGATGTACCGCAGGCGAGGAGATCCATTCGCATAAAGCTGTACAATGAAGACACGACTCGACGGCGGAAGCAGAAAAAAGAGAGAGGGGATGTTGGGCATGGGGCCGGTGTTATTGGCCGCAGTCAACAACCTACGCTTACAGTAGCGAACATAAAGTCGCCAACATCACCTGCATCATCTCTGAAACTTACCAAGTATCCTCGCGCTCCTGCTCCACCGCGACCTCTCATTCCTAGGCGGCAACCTTCCTATTCAAACCAAATATCCTCACAAACTTCCACTAGACTCACGCAGAAGACATTGGTAATAGACTTAGATGAGACACTGATCCACAGCCTGGCAAAAGGGGGCAGAATGAGCAGCGGCCACATGGTAGAGGTCAAGCTAAATACGACCGTCGGCTATGGGGGAGCTACTCTTGGACCCCAACATCCTATTCTCTATTACGTACATAAGCGCCCACACTGTGACGATTTTCTCCGACACGTTTGTAAATGGTATAATCTTGTTGTCTTTACGGCTTCGGTCCAAGAATACGCAGATCCCGTTATCGATTGGCTTGAGCAAGAGCGGAAATATTTTTCGGCGCGGTACTACCGCCAGCATTGTACGTTCAGGAATGGGGCATATATCAAGGACCTTAGCTCAGTGGAACCAGACCTGAGCAAGGTCATGATACTTGACAATAGCCCTTTGAGCTACATATTCCATGAAGGTAAAAATGTTACCAAAGACCTAAACCATGGTATCTGACTGATTTATCATAGACAACGCAATACCCATCGAGGGTTGGATTAACGATCCCACCGATAACGACCTTTTACACCTTATTCCGGTTTTAGAGGCTCTGCAATATGTCACTGATGTCCGTGCTCTTCTGGCATTGCGAAGAGGCGAAGCGGAGGCCTCACGTTGAGCGGGTTTTGCATTGTTGACCGGAGTTGGGAAAGAGTAGTCTGGGTTTTTAGCTTCTTGTTCACAATCCCACAACTCGTTGGTGATCTTCAACATTAGCCATTGGTACCGGTTTGGAGCACTACGTTACCATTCTCCATGCCCAGTGCTGTCAATTCAACAAATTTTTCGTATCGTAGAGCGTTTGAGCGGATCCAATGACGTTTTCCGAGGTGCTTCTTTGACCCGAGAATCTCAGGTGTTAGGTACCTCAGTCTTGACAAAATCAACTGGAGAGAGGGTTATAGTTTTGACTCGCAGCTGTTTTTGAACTGATTATACCCCGCTCCCTCGTCAACATTGGGGCATCGAACTTTCACACTCAATGGCCGCCGACAAAGATGCTGGCACACCTCGCGTATTCCTTGCTCGTCATGGTTTGCCTATTTCTATGTTTCTATCGTCATGTCCCATGCTAACACATTATAGGTCAGACTGAGTGGAGCATGAACGGGAGGTAAACAATATTACCCATTTTTGCGCGAAGCGGTGACAATCCTTGACAATCTACTGCAGGTGGACTGGTACCACTGACCTACCTCTTACTACCGCTGGCGAAGCTCAAGTTTCAAGATCAGCGCACCAGCTGATTGGTCCTGGCAAGTCCACTTTTCGGAGCGTTCCCCCTGGACCCCCCCCACTCCCGCGTTTATGTGAGTTATAAGACAGTGATGACATTTTTGAGAGTATTTGTACTCCACTGGCACATTTCACCCCTCGAATATCAATATGGAGAAGGAATACTGACTCCGGAATCTAAAAGGCAAGTTGATTGATCCAGCAAAGCTGTCATTGATCCTCATAAGCCCGATGCAAAGGGCCCGTAAGACATACGAGCTGATGTTTGCGCCTGCCACGCGACAAAATTTGCTCAAATCTAAAGCTACTGTCTCGCCAGAACTGTCGGAATGGAATTATGGAGATTATGAAGGCTTGAACACGAAGGAAATAAGAGAATTGAGAGAGAAGCGAGGCTTGAACGGTAAGGACTGGGACCACTTCAGAGACGGATGTGAAGGAGGAGAGTACGTTGTCTACCATACCTTAAAAGGGGCCGTTGTTGATGAATGCTATATATAGGTCCCCTGAACAAGTAGTAGAGAGGTTAGACAGCATAATCGAACGGATACGCGAGATTCACAAGCCAAATATGCACGGCGAGAACGCTTGCGATGTCCTCCTCGTAAGCAGTTGAAATTGGACTTTCTTGTATTCATTGATCTAATTTTCAAGGTCGCTCATGGACATAATCTGAGAAGCTTTGTTAGAAGATGGCTCAACTACCCCATAGATTTTCCATTATCGGCGATGCTCGAGCCTGGCGGCATCGGCATTCTCAGGTATTCTCTAATTACCGTCCTCAAGACGTAGTCCTCGTATTGACATATAACAGCTATCAGCATCATAACATCAACGAACCCGCTTTCTTGCTTGGTATGGCGCTTCCATAGGCGGTCGAAAGAGACGGCAGTAGGGTTTGAAAGTCGACAATTGAGTGACGAGTGCATCTTGCATGGTAAGAAGCCGTTTCAACCAGGCAAAAGGGATATCTGGAAGGAGTTTCTCATAGCCCAAGTGATTTTGGGCATCCAGGCTGCGGACAGCGCGCAAGTGTTAGGTTCGAAAGTTTTCAAGTTGTTCATATGTCTTTGTCTTTGAGATTCAGCCGCTCTTCAGTGACTGATACAACTTCGCTCCACTCCCGCATTGCGCCGTCTCCTGCGTCTCCACAAGCCAAAGTCTTCTCCACAGGTCTCAATAGTTCGATCCATCCGTCATGCTCTTTGTCAACGTCCCAGTCTTTTCCAGCACCTGAATTTACTTTCTCGTAACGGGATGCCTCCACATCGCTGTGTTCATTGCTGCCAGAACGATGCGTTTCTTCCTACTGCCTTCAACCTCTCCAGTAGTGTCCCAGACCCGTACCACAGAGAGTAGCAAGCTGTCCGCTAGGCCGGCAGTCGTTTTAGCCATTGAGTTTGGCGACAAAGGAGCAATCACGAGAATATCCGCCCAACGTCGTAGCTCAATGTGAAGAATACCCCTACCCCACTCCCTCTCACCCATGGGTTGTCCCATTCATCCTCATCACGGTATATCCCGTCAACAGTCTTGCCACTGTAGAGAGATGTAAATAAAGGCTGCTCGGCGCTTTGGCCTGCGAATCATTTTTCAGCGGCTTTTGTCAAGGCAATTCGAATAGAAAGTTCATTGTAACGGGACAGCTCCTTCAAAATGTTGGGAAGCTTGATAGTCACAACGCTACCGCTGGAGGCTAGGAGAAGGTGTCTCTTGTCGTCACCAGCATGCTCAGATGCCACGAAGGGATTTGAAATGCTGGATGGTTGCCCTGGCAAAGGGCGAGGATTAGTAGAGGTCATGGTGGCTTCATATACAATTAAGTGCAATCATACCTTCTATGGTCCAGGCGATGAAGACTAATATGTGCAATCTCCTACAACACAGTAAGCCTGTAGAAAGAGGAATCTAGAATCCAGAAAGTGGATGATCAGGGTCCGTCGCATGGTCGATCTTGAAATTGCGTCATCGGCAACGGCTCACGAAGTAGATATCGAGTTCGCCCTTTCCAACTTCGTTCTAATTTTCCAAAACCCCAAGATGATTTGCAGGACAATACTTTCGCAGGTGAGATTGGTGTTGTGCATTAATGGTCAGTATGCTGAATATCCCAGGGATTCCGCCATGCATCGCGGCCTTCGCGACCAATCGCCGCTAATCTCTCCAAACCTCATCTCACGCGCCTCACACCTTCACAACTACGACTTCTGTCTACAGAAACAAGAGCGGCAATAGACCAAGCCGTGGCCTCGAAGCCTGTCGTACTGTTCATGAAGGGTACGCCAGAGACACCACAATGTGGATTCTCAAGAGCAAGCATACAGATTCTTGGATTGCAAGGTGTGGATCCGAACAAGTTCTCAGCGTTCAATGTGCTAGAAGATGAGGAGCTCAGGCAAGGCACGAGCCCCTTTTGTCTGCGAGATTCGTCCAGTACGTGCTCATGTTTCCGGTCAGGTTTGAAAGAATACTCGGACTGGCCTACGATACCACAACTTTACGTGGGCAAAGAATTTGTTGGGGGGTGTGACATATTAATGTCGATGCATCAGAACGGAGAGCTTTCCAGGATGTTGGAGGAGAAGGGAGTTCTTGTTCCTGCAGAATCCCCTTCGGAAGCACCTTCAGAGGCACCTGCACAATCGTGAGCTGATAGCTGTACAATTTTTCTGGAGAACAAAGCAAGGCGCCTCTGTTGCGAATGAATACCTGACGAGTTCAGCGTCATTAAAATGTTGCTAGGTTCGCCGTAGTTTGATTATGTTCATCATGCACAACTCAACAGAAATTGGCTTCCTACGATCGAAGACCGAGATTAAGACCCCATCCCACAATACTAATTTATGGTTTCATAAAGAGAGTAAAACAAAACCGTTCGGCAAGGGTTGTTCATCTATCGTTCTGCAGACCTGGAGGGCTGAGCTGGGATACATTCGCATTGTTGACTTTGATGGAAAAGGAGGCTGGTTCTTTTGCCACCGACTTCTACTTTCTTCCATGCACAAGCAGAAATTTTTCTACAACCAACTTGACTTTCTTCCTCTACTCAACCGGCTTGTTCTCATAGTTAACTGTCTATTTCAACAATTACTACACCTAACAACACATCCTCAACCCTTCACTCAACATGGCAAAGACCAAACCCAACGTCAAGGCTCACGCCAAAAATTCCGTCGCAACGAATTCAATGTTCAAGAAAACCGGGAAGGAGGCTCGACGTGAGGAGAAGTCCCACCATATGAAGGATGCCATTGAGAAACCTGCCAAATTCTCGAAGAGCAACAAGGGGTACAAGCCCAAGCACATAGCAAAGCACATCTCAGAACACCCTCTGGCCGCTGAATTCGCAGGTAAGATCCTTTGAATTCAATGTCTCTTTCTCCACTCTGAAATCAAGATGCGACAGGCAGCATTGAGCAGTCGCGTGAGACTGTTGAAGAGAAAGCTACTGCTATCCTCGACGCCACCTATCTCGCCCTCTCGCAACGCCTGGTGGACTCCTACGATTTTTTCGATCAGAGAGAGCAAGATGCCATCAAGGTCAGCGATGCGATTGCGGATCCTCTCGAGGAGCAAGAGCTCGAGTGGACCTCTACGGACGGCAAGCAATCCGGCAAGACTATGCTCGGCGTTCGCATGAAGAAATTTCGGAAGACTATAGAGGCCGAGGAGAAGGAATTTGAGCGCCAATTCGACGAATGGACCGAGGTGCAGGCCGAGTTTCGTCACTTCGCTTCGCTGATAATCGGTCCTGATGGACTTGACAATCTCCTGGCGGGTAATTTCGATCCGAACAGCTTTGTTGACGCCGAGCAGCGAGAGATGATGGAAGAGATCGAGGCTGAGAGGAAGGTATTCATGGAGCAGATTGAGAAAGCTGGACAGGAGGCGATGGAGGCAATGACGGAGAGCGACAAGGCATGTAACCCGTGGCTGTCTTCATCGTACTTTCGCATGCTAACCAAATTCCTCTTCACTAGAAGCTGGAGCTCAAGCAGAAGAAGTACGAGGAATCCTTTCTGGCCATGCTGAGGGATGACGAGTAGTAAGGGTGTGATTTTCAGTGACCCCAGTCCATATCGTGATGTACAAGAGATGTGGCTTCTTGACTCGGTCTGAGGCGGAGCTACAGTTAATTTTCGTTCTCAATGACGGTTAAGAGCGGCTACAGACCTCAATTGGGCTTCTTATCGCAGCACAAAGCCTAGGGTTTTCACCTATGGCTTTTCGGTCGAGATAGTTTTAAACCTTAGCCATCACACAGAATAAGGGTGTCCGGCTTCTGTCGGGCTGTTCAACCTTGCAGCGTCATTTTGAGCAAGACTGCAGCATGAAATCCAAAGCAAAAATGCGATATCGGCCCCACAGACAGCCGCTGTAAGGCGAAAAGGAGCCCTTGATTGTTGTTGAATCAGTTCTTATCATCCCGCTTAACAAGACTTTCTTTATGCGATCCCTCGAATGCTCCGGCGTTGGGAATGTAGTACTCTAGGGACGGTATCAATCTCTTGGCCCAGCAAGTGTATATAAAACCCTACAGCTCCTTCCTATCTACGTTACTGTTTCGAAAACACAAACCTATCTGATACCCTGTCCGTTGCTTTACCCAATTGATCGCTTGCCAAGCTCCACCTTCTGTCCGATTGAGCAAAAGTCATACATATTTCTTGTCTTCTCTCGTATTCTTGTACTTTGACGCCGTACAAATGGCCCCAACCGCCATTGCACCCTTTCAGAACTCATCAGAGCTCACTCAATGTGGCATCAAGCACACCATCACTAAGACAGCACCATCGATAACCCCCAATGGCGATATCACTCCTGTCATCAACGAGCTAGACGCTTCTAAGCTCGTCTTTACCCGCAATCTCAGTCCTCGTGCCGTCCCAGAGCCTGATTCTCCAGAGGTCTGGACACAGTCTGTGTGCACAGATCATATGGTGACCTGCCAATGGACCTCGACAAGCGGGTGGGCGGCTCCTCATATCCAACCTTACGGACCGTTGCAACTCATGCCCACCGCTTCTGTTCTTCACTATGCAACAGAATGCTTCGAAGGTTTGAGGTTTTATCGCGGCCACGACCTGAGACTTCGCCTTTTCCGACCAGACCGCAACACCCGACGTATGCTCAACAGTGCCACTCGCATATCCCTTCCAGCCTTCGAACCTGATGAGCTGCAAAAGCTCATTGAGACACTCGTTGCAGTAGACGGTGAGAAGTGGTTACCAAAGAGCCGGCCAGGCACTTTTCTGTACCTGAGACCGACAATGATCGCGACAGCGGCAGCGTTGGGGGTACAGAAGCCCAAGGAAGCGCTCTTGTACATCATCGCATGCTGCTTCCCAAATTTCGACACGCCGAGTGGAACAGCGGGGCCAAGCAGTAACAGTATACAACAGTCTTCAAAAGCAAGGCCAGGACTCAAGCTTTTGGCCAGCAAAGAAGATACCGTACGCGCCTGGCCTGGAGGATTTGGGTACGCAAAAGTGGGGGCCAATTACGGACCAAGTCTAGTTGCCCAAGGAGAAGCCAAAGCGAGGGGTTTTGACCAGGTGCTGTGGCTGTTGGGTAAGGACTGTGATGTCACAGAGGCTGGGGCGAGTAATTTCTTCGTGGTTTGGAGAATTGGTGGGAAGCTGCAATTGGTAACAGCCCCGTTGGATGACAAGATCATCCTTGACGGCGTGACAAGAAGAAGCATTCTCCAGTTGGCAAGAGAGCGGTTGGGGGGAGACCTCGAGGTTGTGGAGAGAAAATACCCTATGAGTGAGGTCGAAGACGCGGCAGAAGACGGAAGATTACTGGAAGCATTTGCCGCGGGAACGGCGGTATGCTCCCGTTTTCTCATAGACAAGGATTTTGATGTGCTGACGAGCTTGCAGTTCTTCATTGCGCCGGTATCTAGTATTCACTTCCGGGGGAAGGACCTAGAGATACCGATGTCTGAAGGTGTGACGGGCAAGTATGCGGCGATCTTGAAGACTTACCTTACCAATATCATGTACGGAAGAGAAGATCACGAATGGGGTGTTGTGGTAAATGAAAGATAGTTGGACGGTTGATAGTTACGATTTTGAAAAGCATTGTCGTTCACGTTGACGATGATGGCGTCGAGGGAGAATTCGAAAGTTGCTACGCATGACAGAGATGGAGATGCGCGCAGTAAGGAAAGGTGTTATTCTTTTTTAGGTCTGAGGTAGAAAAAAAGCTGCCAATGAGACTCGAGTCATGAAAGAGAAAGAGACAAACGTCGGAGTTGGACTAGAGTCACGATAGGAAGACTTGGACGCCATTGCCATGCAACAACAGTGATCAATGATGATATGGTGGACATCGGTTCCTCACCTGTTACCTGCTCGGTCCTTCTCTAGCCTTGCTGCTTCTTGCTCCATCGCCTCTCTTCTCTGAACAGCTTCTTCTGTTGCAGCTTTCTCGCCCTTCGCTCTTTGCCTCTCCTCGTACATCTCTCGACTCTTCAAGATTCGCTGCACGATCTCCCCTGCGTTCACATTCTGAAAATCGTGATTGCCGATCTCGTGATATATACCCAATGCTTTGGCGGCCGTGTAAGGATCATACGTAAGGGGCATAAACGACGTGGGGCCATGATAGACCGCATTGGGAATGCCGTACGGGATGTTAGTGAGGTAGGCTTTGCTAGGTGTGAAAGGGGCCGAAAATATGACAGAGTCAACATACTTCCTGCGGGTTAGTTTCAGAGGCTTGGAAAAGCGTTTGGACCGCACTCACTCGACACTGAAGGACACAAAGGCCACGCTCGAAAATGTTCATAATTGGGTAGTTTACACCTTTCCAGTGATTGATGACCTCATCATCGTGAACACCAACCACGATGTATGCAGGGCCATAGTCCTTATTGGGGTCCTCATACCATCCATTTTGATGGCCCATTGCTTCTTCCGCCATGGCCACTTGCCGAAGAAATTCAATGTGTCCAGATGAGAAAAGATCAAAACCTCCGTCTACGTAGACGATACGTTGGCTTTGATGAGGAGCTTTGCCATTGGCCATAGTATGATAGGTGCCTGTTTCCTCTGAGGCATGATCTTCCATGGCCGCCTTAGATCCAGCCCAGCTCAGAACTTGTGGTCCAGGTTGCAACCCAGTCTCGTCTGTAGCGTAATCCCTGATCCTCTGAGTCATCTCGTCTCCCAGTCTTCTCCGTTCTTCAGGGCTTTCAGATCCTTCTTCGCCAGCAAGTGTCTTCAGGAGTGACCTAATGAAATGGTTCTTTGTACAAAGAAGCATTCGTCCAACAAGATCGGTTGTGGAGATCCCCGGCGTTCTCTTGACCACCAAAAACCGACCAGCTGCTTTGACATACCTATAACAATCCTCTCCACTGCTGTCTGATGTGATATCGTCGCCGTGCACGACGTACTGGCAACCATAGTGGGATATCCATGGCAATGATGTGACGTATGGAGCATATGGAACGGACTTTGTCGACCAGCGACAGGCATCAACGGCGGCCACGCTGCCTTGTAGCTTCAGCTAGCCTCTCGATATGTTCCTGAGGGGCACCAACCGCTCCTTCAAAGTCATCACGGTTGGGCCTTTATTGTCCATGATTTCTTCGTCGGAATGAATCCCAACCAAGAGCTCTTTTCCCAATCTTCTGGCTTGAAGCATGGCGCCAGCATGTCCTGATTTCCATAAGCTCTCTGGAACCACCGAAATTCGGGACGCCGAGCATGCAAACCATGATGAGCAAAATCGAAGCAGCCGTCTACCCAGATCCTGTCCTCAGAAGTCTTGACATCGGTCTGAGGTTCTACAGGCCACTTGCCAGGCTTAGGTACAGCTGCGTCGTCCATTCGATAGGACAATAAGAAGATAGGAGCAGTGTTACTGTATTTTGGGGGCGGAGCCATAGGAAGTGATGGGATGTAAAGAGTTTCCCCAAATAAAGAGCTAAAAAAATGGCGGATGGTGGGGGTACCTGTCGATCCTTCACCTTCTCCAGCGCCTGATACTGACTACCTGTCCCTACAACTAGATAGCTACATTGGCTACCCATCTCATCTACAGCCTGCTTTATAACAACTTCATGTATAGCTTTGTATTCCGCCTACCATGACAAAGTAACCCAGACTCCAGAGAGACATCACCGGCAATGTACTAGCCTCCCATTGGAGAGATATGGGGCGCGGTCAGCATCGGAATTCGGTAGGACCAACAAGCACCACAAACTTTGTGTCCAGCATCAAATCCTCTGCCAAACGCATCGCCAGCAATATCTCACCTCCTCAACAGACTGACCAGACCTGGGATCTGATCGACAAAGAACACTCTCCAAGCTTCAGCACCAAACGATCCTCCACCTCTTCCAGGTCCTCCTACCAGGGAGCCTTTCGCAAAGACGCAGCTGCCATATCACAGCTGTCGGACAGGAAACCCATTCCCTCATATTTGAGCAGACACCAGCCTTCGATTTCATCGTCTATCACGTCACATAAAGCTTCATCCATCCAGCAAAGCGTGGACGAAATCCTCTCGCCAGTCGCAACATTTTCTACCTATGCAGACCTCAATCACTCCACACCTTCGCTTACAATGGCTACTACTGCCTTTGGAAACGGCCTTCGGCCCGAGTATGGCAAGCCTCCAAGCACCTCGCAATCGAGCGTGAGCTTTGGCCAAGGCGGGAGCAATGCCTCACTATCAGCCCCAAGTCTTCCGCCAGCCTCCACTGGAGGAGTGCAAAATCCAAGCATCGTATATCAGCAAATTCATGACGTGTCGTCCAAGAGGATTTCTACCCTTGACTACTTGAGAAAGGCTCATAAGGGCCGGGTCTATTGGTTTAATACGCTGCTCTTTAGCAGGTCCGATCTGGCTAAAATACCCTTCTTCGAGCCAAAAAAGCTTGCCCGCAGGGCAACGAACTATCTGTTGCTTGGTCTTTCCCTTCCCAACATTTTAGACTTGAATTCTTCGAACCCACAGGAGTGCCTCCGTGCTCTTAATGCACTTCTAGTGGAGTTCGAATCATACCAACAGATACATCCACCAGAAGGGGGTTCTGCTTCCTCTCTTTCTAGGGCACGTCTACCGCAAATGTTTAAGCGTGCCGCACATGTCAGTACGAAGGCTCGAAGAACAAGCTCAGCGACAGATATTGGGCTCCCAATGAATACGAGCGACCCAGCCGATCTGAAGGCGATGACGACTGGGGCAACGGCTGGGTCCACTGCGTCATCATTTCCAGCCAGTGAGCAGGATCTATTACCTGGCGAGGAGTACACACACTTGCTCACTCCGTCATTGCCCTTTGATCCGGACTTTTTTGAGACCTTTGCAACCTTGTGTGACGTATTGATCGATTGCTACACACGAATCATGGGTCTCATTCCTTCGCCAGCGCTGTGTGTTCCAGGAACTGGGGAGATTTTTGCGAAGGCGGATGCGAAACTACGCAAAATCATCGTGGCAGGCATTATCAAAGAATTTGAGGAGGAAAGCAGAAAAGGAGTCAAGGCTGAATTTGCTGGCTTGGGCAAGGTTTTGCTGGGGGGCCTGATGTGAATAGCTTTATTACTGGGAGAACCTCCACCACCACACCCAATCCATTTCGACTACATCAACAATCCAAGGTGAAGCCACAACACAATTAGGCGCAGTGCTTTAGAAATGTGCCAAGTTTCGATCAACAAGATCGGGCATGTGACGTCAGGTCTTGTCTTATACGAGACCTCCATGGTGGGACTTTCTAACTACTGAGGTGCACGCATGCACAACCATAGCCCCAGCTAACGGACTTTCAGCTCACAGAACCATGAATCTATCAAGGTGGGTGGGACAAGTTTCATCAACGTCTGCCATGCTTACTCAGGGTGTCAGGAGGACAACTCTCCATTCCGTGGGTGCGACTTGAGAAACATCTCTATATCGCTTCTCGGCTGGTAGAAGAACTGTACTTTGTGTCTTACTCATCAATCCGGAGGGTCAAGGTGGATCTATGAGTATATCACAGGAAACACCGGGGTGGTTCGCTGTTGGATTAAAGACCGAGGATGACTCCGGAGTCTTTTTATAAATTCAGGAAGATAAATTTACCATTCCCGCCCGAGCTGGTCTATGTTTCTGAGGGCTCTGTAGTGATAGATATATATGCAAGAGGGAACACGCATTGCCCGATTAGACGCCTTAGAAATGGTGACATCTCGCTATTCGTGATCATCCCGTGGTATCAAAACGCCAGTCTGTATGACCGCTAAACCAAGCCATGAATGCAATCCTCAAGAGAGCAAGCCCGAAGAGCGAGCCCGGTCTCGTCGATCAAGACGCCGCCATCTCCTGCTTTCTCCTTTCCTTCTCCTTTTCTTCTCCAAATACCCTCCTACTCATCTCCAGCACGGCTTCACTACACCATCTCAAAGTCAGCATTTCTTTTTGGGACAAATTATTGAGTTTGCTCGAAAAATGATATGAAAGGGGAAAGAAACAACTCAGGAAGGGTGCTTACAAGCCTTCCCTCCCTCGCCTGGCGTTCTCTCGAAAGCGTTCCACACTGGCTTCTTCGATCTTGGACCTCATTTTTTGCCAACCCCCACACAACGCTGTGATCCTTGCCTCTTGCTCGAACTTGGTCCGCTCGTGGCCTGGCTCACTTCGACTGTCGTCAGGTTGATAGACCACAGTTTCTCGCACACTGATCATATTCGACCATGTGAGGTTGGTGCTGCACATAGTCACGCGTCTCTCCACCGGGTCCACATAGGATGTTTCGTATGAGTGAGTTGTGCAGCTACCACCCATAATGGCAATGACCCATGCTGGCGCGGACTGAGTGCATGTTATAAGGCGCTCCGTGCGTAATATGCCAGTGCTGGGATCGACATTGCGGGAGAGGGTGTCGACGGCGATGACATGTGAAGAAGATTTGTTCCAAGGGCAGTATTTGAGCCAATTAGCTGTTGAGACTTCGTTCCAGCTGTAGTCGAAGGTATAGGTGGAGGAAAAGACGCGCATTCTCTGAGTATCAGAGGTTGAGGGGCGAAGTGGGTGGAAAGTACGTAGACGCAAAGCGAGTCTAATATGGGTGTCGGAGGTGTAGAGACGGCTTCGATTTAGGATGAGATTATGTTGAACTCATCAGGACTATGTATGGATAGCTATGGGCGAATATGCATATAGTTGTGGTGAAGAAATTAATTTTGCCCTGGGATTATCCTCGGAATTGCTTTACCTGGAAATTTTCTCCCGACGAACTCGGAGAAAAGGACCTCAGAAAAATCACAGAATACACGTAATACATCCCTTAGAGAATCTGTCAAATACTCAAATTCAGAAGCGGTATTATTCGTATCGACATACTCTATCTCCACCACTCTACTCCGTACTACAGTACTATTGAAAGTTCCCCCCCGCGTCTTTCCACGAATACTACTGCGTCTGTGGCGCACGCATCAAGGACATGGATCCAACATTCGGGATCGGGAAGGCGATCGGAGAGCATTCGATAATGCCAGCTGGAGCCATCAATTGCCCTTGATCCGCACAAGTAGTAGACCTCAATTCACCATCCCCCTCATCCCCCCAAAATCCTCTCGATTGACTAAATCATCAATCTTCTGTTTCAATTGCATTCCTTACAGAGCGACTCATCATACAGCCAAGATGGTAGAGCTGCGTAAACGCAAAGCACCTCCTGACCCAGCACCATCACGACCACCAATGAAGAAAGCCAACTCTGTCAAGTCAATTACCTCTAGCAAGAAGGGCGATTCGTCCGCAAACGGTTCAGCGGCTACGGGTAGGAAAGTGGCTGTGGGTGACACCATTACGATCGATGGTTTTGGTGGAGAGGTCGAGACCAACGATGGCGAGAAAGTGACATTGAAGAAACTTGTGGATGAAAGCAAATCTGGGGTTGTCCTCTTTACGTATCCCAAAGCATCAACACCTGGATGTAGGCATTCCACTGTTTTCAATTCGAGCTCCTCTGTCGTTTTCAAGTATTCTACTTACATGTAGCTACGTGTGATTTTTGAAGTAAGACGCTAGATATACTGATACAGGTCACCTCATTAGGTACCACTCGTACGTTTCTATGGAGCTCATATTCCCCCATTTGGAGCAAAAGTTGAGTCTCGAGACATGTCTCGGGAGTCTTCACTCGTTGCTCCAAGGCTCCATACACCTCCTCAAACAGGCAATACTGATAGCGGATTTGTAATCTAGAGGCGTGCTTATTTCGAGACGAGTTCACGCCTCTTACAGCAACTGGATATTCCATCTACGGCCTTTCAACAGACTCTCCCAAATCTAATACCACGTTCAAGACTAAGCAGAATCTACCGTACGTTCTGCTCTGCGATCCGACGGCGACCCTTATTGGTGCAATTGGTATGAAGAAATCCCCCAGTGGAACCACCCGAGGCGTCTTTGTTGTCAACAAAGACGGGAAAGTTAAAGCAGTTAGTCTAGGTGTAAGTCTTTTGCTTTTCCCGTGCCTGTGACCTCGAATTCAATGTTCAAGGTTTGACCAGGGTCCTGCTGCTACCGTTGATGTTGTTCGAGAAATTGTCGGAGGGGAGGAAGTTGGTGACAGAGTAGAGAAAGTAGCGGAAGGTGAGAAGCTCGAGAAGGAAATTGAAGAAGGAAGAACGAGTGCTCAGGAGGTCGGGCAGCCACAAACGGCGGATGGAGACGAAGTCCAAGCTGAGGTCGCAGCAGAAGTTGCAGATTCTGCACAGAATCTTGACGGAGGGGTACAAGCTTAGGATGTCTTTGTAGGCCATTCCCAGGCAATCTCTTGCCAAACCCTGCAACGAAGGGTAACACCGACTCCTCTCCAATCAAGAGCGGGCTTTGCACAGAGCTCCAAAAGCAGACGAGCAATGGGATTTTGAACCATGTTCCTTCTCCAGTATAACAAATGTATGCCTGTTCTTTTCTCACTTAGCTGCTTGGCACGCTCGGCACTTCCAGAATCCCTGTCGCGTCTTTATGAACAGGTCGCGTCCGTATGGAAAAGACTCATTCCGCTTATCCTCAACCTACCTAACATATTCAGCTGATAGCTGGTAGATGTGAAAGCAGTAGTGAAGGTAAACGAACCCTCGCCCTTTAGGCGAATCCAAAAATGGATCTCGGACTGACCAAGCTCTCAAATATCAGGCCTTTTTCTTCGCATCCATGGCCACAAATGCTGGAGCCGGAGCAGCGAGGCAACTTCAATCGGCGAGGACGGCTACGGCG
Source organism: Letharia lupina (assembly GCF_014066315.1). Taxonomy (NCBI): domain Eukaryota; kingdom Fungi; phylum Ascomycota; class Lecanoromycetes; order Lecanorales; family Parmeliaceae; genus Letharia; species Letharia lupina. The sequence goes on along the minus strand of NW_023502978.1, from coordinate 712,029 downwards.
GTTTGGAAGGCGAGTTCTAGCGCAAATCCTCGCCGATATAGCGCTGAGTCAAGCAGAAGTACACTGTTCAGTCGCATGGTGTATGGGAGCGCATTCGGAGAGCTCTTGCCATTGACCCGGAAAGGTCGACTGGGATCCCTCTGAACCCTCAATATCGAAACCCTCCTCCAGGCGCCAACCCACCAGAAGCCTATGATGACCCAGTCACTGTACCAGCTGGCGACATTGCAGAGAACGCGTACTACAAACGAGACATACGCCGCAACTATCCCCGACTCAGCGTGGTCAAACAGGCAGACGTTGTAGGGTTATTGTCTGTAGGAAGCAAAGCAAATCCAAAAGAAGATGTGTTACAGATAGGAGACGCAGGAGCGAAGCAAATGGTGCAGCTGAAGCAAGAAGGAGAGCAAAAGGGACTGTCAGCCTTTTTCGAGAAAGACAAGAATGTTACAGCAGGTATCTTCGGACCGGATGGACTTCCACCTTTCCCCAGTGGCATGAGCAGAGCATCTCCAGTGGGAGGAAGGAAATATGTCATGAACGCTGACAGAGAGCAAGGATATCCAGAGGAGTAGGTCAATAAAGCCTCGTGTCGGAGAGCTACTGCTGATAGACATTGTCATAGGTACCCTTGTCGGACCTTTGTATGAAGATCGGCATGAAAGAGGGGTCGTTGATTGGCTGTTTAGTTCGTGGCATAGCTGATCGTCAAAGCTGTATATTACAGACACTGATAACAGGCACTGAAAATCATTGTCCTATCTATCACCATGCTCTGTCCTGAATGGTGACAGACATTACTTCCATCCCTTGAAACGTCTAACGAGTATTGCCTTTCTGTTAACTTGCAGGGGAGAAAATATTGGTCTCTGCATTCGCGCACAACCCTCCAAAGCGACAATGTTTAGGACGTGACCTGGCCTTGCGGGCACGTACCCTGCTCGTGTGTAGCCATTGTGTACCTATCTCAAAGTCCATGCCTTCCAAACGTGATACAGTTTAGGTCCAATCTCTCTTGCACTGAATGAGTTGTTGAACCTCTAAACGGCCTTGCCTTATGTCTAGAATGCAGAATATTATTCGACAAAGGGAACGTGGGTCTCCATAAACAACAATGCCTAGACCTCACTAACATCGCTTTTATCAAGACAAACAAACAGCCCGAGCCCCATTTGAAATCTAAAGTACTGAAAGAAGGGTCCAGTTTGATAGTCCGTCACTTAAACTCTTGCTGTACCTTCTTCGGCCTGATCTTTCCCAGGCCAATAATGTCAGTTACTCAAGAGAGCCTGAGCCTTCAACTTTCGCCTGCCGACATTGTGCTCAGCTGCACCATCTGTCAGGAGACACTGTCGACTATATATGCCGATGATGACCAGAACAGTGGCCTCATACGCAAAGATCGCGAGGACTCTCAGAACGGCAAAGTCACGAAGCTTTGGCTCACTGAATGTGCTCATCTCACTTGCGGAAAGCATCTTCCAGGTGGAGGTAAGTCTGTGCTCCACCAGCAGCACAGAGTCTTTTATAGATAGACTTAATACGCCAGACATGCAGGCGCACCATTTCACTCCATTCAAGAGGTTCCTCGAGCGCCGTGTCCCCTTTGCTCTATTGAGAAGGACGACCACTCGAACAAGGCGCTCTTCTTTATCAATGGGACCTCCAAAGGCCAATACGATGAGAACATCCCAGATGTCTACTTCCAAATGCCCCCAATCGAGCTCAGTGGTGGGGACCCCGGGCTTGAAGCACTACGAGTGGGTGAATCAATTTGGATTTGACTTGATCTGCGATGGCTGACCATCATGAAGTTTCATTACCTTTCTCTGTTACGTTCCGGAACCAAAACACGCGAGAAGCTCATAGGGTTGACAAAGGCGCTCAAGCGATGGGAGGATAAGAAGCCAGAGATAGTGCGCTCTCTGAGCAGTGTTGCTCCTTTGCGAGAGTGAGTTCTGCGATACATGTGCCTACGCCTCTGCTGCAGGGTACTGAGCTTGCTTCTCAGTGAGCTGTTATCCGCAGGACGGAGGCTCATGGCCTTGGGCGAAGATGTCTCATCCATTGAGACCACGTTGAAGCTTGCTGGTGTCAGCCTAACCGAGGGTCTACGCCCTCAGCAGCAAATGGATATGCGCTCCCAGCATCAGAGTATGGACCTCAAGCCCGCAGGTCAAAAGTCCTCTCCTCTGGACGGAGGTTCACGCATTGCCCGGGGTAGTGCCGCTGATCTCGACTGCTTGAAGCAAGGCGCTGGGATCTTCAAAGGCCGTAGTGGCGTCACGCAACAGGACTCGATGCAGCAACATGGTTCCTCCTCGAAGAGAAAGCGTGTGGATTCGCGGAGCGATACCGAACACCAGACTGAGTACGCACTTCGCGGGAGAGGGTTCGGAGTATGTCGAAGTAGAGATCAAATGCCGCCTCCACCCATTCCCATGCCGCAGCCGTCTGTCTATATGGCTAGGGTTCCATCTTCTGACATGCATGGTCTGGATTACCAGCACGACCATGTCAACGCTACACACTTTCAACGAGCCCCTATCACGCCCCAGCGGCACCCCTCTCAAGGTGGTCTCAGTCGTTCAATGCTTGCGCCTGGCTCTTCGATGGAGCCATCCAACACGTCCTTGGCAGGGGCTAGGACCAACAATGGGCAGCCACCTATGGATCGCCGTCAGTCTCCCCGTGCCAACACGGGTACCGCAGGCCCCGTCTATGCGCGAGGCGGCTGGCAGCCACCACCAGAATCTTTTGACACCGAACACTCATTGGATTTTAGCTCGCCTAGCTCGTCACTGCCTTCCACTGGGCAGCCGCCTGCGCGTCGGTTTACGGGTTACCACCAAGGAAGCCTCATGTTCCCAATTGAGCTTGGAGATCAAACAATCGATCCAAGCAGCCGCAGCTATCGGTCAGTCAGTAGCGATGGCTCAACATTGTACTATCGAAGACAGTCAGCACTCGCTATGCAATCTCAGCTTGAGTCGCCGGCTCATTCACGGAATCACGATCCGTCTCCGAATAGGGAAGGTCGCATCACATTATCGAGGACGCCGTCCGTTGCCAGCCGGCATTCCTCTGACAGAGGCATTGGCCTTTCCAGCCATGTTCGTAGCAGCAGCCGTCAGACCAACCATCCCTCGGGCAACTCCAGCTCTCACCGCCAGCAGCTCGTGACCACAACTCCAGCGCACCAGCATGCTGTTGTAAGCGCTCATTTTCCCATGCGCCAGCCGACCTATAGCAGCTCCCTGCCTTCCCGCGGTGAGGCTAACACTCAAAGTTTCCGTCGGAATAATTCCTTCGACTCCGGTCCAACACCCGTGAACGGCGAGATGAGACCTTACTCTTCTACTAATGGCGAAAATATCTTGGTGGCACGGGACCCGGATCATCGTGCGTCACAAAACCGTGGCAGGGCTCCTCTCATGGAATGGCAGGCTTCGGGTCCCCGCCGCCGTGCTAATCGTTGATGAATGTTGATGTTCGTCTCGCAAGGATAAGACGTGCGAGCTTTGTTGTCGGCCTTTCAGTGTAGAGTAGCTAAATGTTTTACTATCACCATAAGCCTCATTTAAGCCGTTTTGTCTAGAGCAAAATGCAACATTCATTCCCAGTCAATTCACACCAGCCAAGTGAAACATTGCAATCATATCAGGTTTTTTAACGCCGTGGGCTCTGTCTGGAAGGCTCAAGTCGAGTTGAAATGAGGGACCTGCTCAAATTATCCATACAGTCGCGATGAGAGACACGTCTAGCATGTAGGAGAGCTCTAGCAGTTGAAACCTTGGAAAGAACGCCATGGAATGGGACAAGGAACCTGATGTGCAAAAGCTGCAAACTCGGCAGTCATTTATTCCATCCACACCAGAGCTACAGCTCTAGAAAGTGGCCAATCAAGAATCGCCCATTTATATTCGCGAAACCAGGACAGCACAACTCAAGTACTACGTCATCTTTAACGGTACCCAACAGGCTTCATTCGTAATTCTACGATGGACTATGCGAGGAACGAGGACCGTGGAAAGAACATAGAAGATGAAACAGACAATGGTAAATATCTGTCTTCTGACTTCTGCGTTCTGTCAGCTGTGACAATATGTAGGCTTGCGGAGAGAGCATGATTTATAAAGTGAGTGTCCACATCAGGGAGTAAATGCTGTACACGACGGAAGGATGTGTACACGCAACAAGACCACAGACAGTGTTTCCGATTCAGAGAAGGGGGAGTGTGCAGTCGTACAAAATCACCTTGAAAGCAGTTCTTGGCTTTTACAGGTGGCTAGTGTCCTGAAGTGACGAATAGAAGGCTTCATAGAAAGCATAGGCAATGTTAGTAGCAGTCAGATCAATCAGCGGTGGGGTCGAAATATAGAGAGTAGAGCAATTTGCTGGGTTCTCGATAAAGTTGTTGTTGATACACACAAAACTACTACAACACCGCCGGTAGCCACGCCATCAGAAGCACAATCGTCGGCTGGCTAGAAGAACCATACGATCCCACCTCTTTGTTTCGTATTCCATGTTTGCTGTATTTTGCTGATCTAGACTTCTCAAAGGCGGCCTAAGCTCTGCATTCAAAAACGGTACGTTTAGTCGAAGGGGTTGGTGTGGGTTCCCCAGTATGTAAGGAACAAGCTGAGACCGACGGTCTCGAAGACACGGGCAAGGGCGCCCACTGCAACAGTGTCGAGAGGACGCTTCTCGGTGAAGATTTGAGAGATGAACTATGATATCACGATGTCAGCCAGGATCATTCCGCTTTAAAAGGTCGAAAACAGGGCTATGTTACGTACACTCGGGGCAGAGCTAGCCATGAAGATCAAGCTACCCAGATAGGCGGCACCTTTGTAGCTCAGCGTACCAGTAGCATTGATCAAGGCACCGACACCGTAAGACTGAACGGCGCTACCGACTAGGGATGAACCCCATGCAGCGGCGGCACCGGCGGCCTCCTTGGACTTGAGGAACTCCTCCTTGGAATTTGCGGCTTGTGCGCGGTGATAAGTGTCACCGAAGACAGGTGCGAGGATGGCAAGCGAAGCGGCGTGATTGAAAATGGTGCCGAGAGCGATGGCCGAAGGCTTGACAGGTGGGAGGTCTGTAAGTTGGTGTTAAATGAGTGTTGGTACAAGGTCAACCATTCTTGGAGACTTGACGAGGGGATGCTGGAGGGATGATATGGAAGGTGGCGGAATTAGGGGAGAGCGATTCAGGGAGCTTGGCTTGGTGATTGAACGGGCAAGCGGAGCGAATGGTGATGGGAGATATCAAAGGCTAATAGTAGGCAAATAAAGATTGACCAGTGATGCAAGCTTGATACATGATAGACGATGCTTGGACGAGTGGCAGAAGGACTTACAGTGAAGGGTTGCCATTGTGACTGAGTGTTTGGTGCGAATTGATATGGTTGATGAGTGAGTGATTCTGGATGGTATGAGGGTAAAAAATTATTTTGTTTGGCAAGACGAAGAAATGGAAAAATTGGGAGGTAAAGCTGGGCGGGAGATGAAGTTGGATTTGACTTCTCCAACGCTAGCATGAATCCGGTTTGGGCAATGACGGCATGTCGTGGCTGAAAAATACACACAACACCGTGTAAAATGTATCACTAATAGCTAACGTAAGGTATTTGACTCCTGGTCCCCGCATGACTTGGCCTAAGGTATTAGTGTACTCGTAGGTATGGTCGGCTACTCCATAAGCTACATTACCCTGAGAAAGATATGGGGTAGGTTGCTGTCTGAACATGTACTACAATGTTTGAAACTTCGATATTTCTTCATAGTCGCTGTAGACAAGACATTCATTCCCTTCATTCTCATACAATTAGTTGACGCTCTAAGAGTATCAAACACTGGGTCTAGAAGTAGGCGCGCAGAGATGCTGCAAGTGAGACTCGGCGTGCTCATGCTATTTGCACGTTGAGCATGTTCAGAGAATCGACGCCAATGCTATGCATACATTCTGACCCAAGTCCAACCTTGCTTCCATTACTCCCTTAGCTCGTAAATGGAGGTTCATTAACTTTACCGTGTATCGCCGCTAATTCGCCTTCGCCTTCTCGAATGTGGACCAGGTATTGGACCAACATCCTGCGTAGCGCCGTTGGGTACAGCGTTCTCCCCCTTCTTCGGTGACACCACTGCCTGTTGTCGTGGCGGCCGTGTCGAAGTGGTGCGAGGAAGTCGACTTTTCGCAACAGACCCGGATCCATTCACAATGACAGGCAGGGCGCTGGTACCATTCTCATCTCTGCTCGACGGTCTATACGGCACTGCGCCGTTAATGGCGCTCCTTTGCCTGACATCTCGACCAATGGAGTAATTTGTTGAATGTACCGAACGATTGCTCGTGGGTGTGGAAGGCATCGAATAGCTTGTCAGTAAGCTCGGCGGCGTCGTCGAGGAGCTAGAGCGCCTTCCCGGTCGACGTTTGCTCCCACTCATACCTAGCTTGTCGTTTATCTCACTTGATTTGATAAGCTCACCCGCCATGTTTCGCACCAAAACGGCTCCGTCGTTCTCTGCCAGTCGTTGAATGGTGTCTTCAAGGCCATATCTGCTGATCAGGGCTCCTTGCTCTTCACTGGCATCACAAATGCTGCGGATGATGCGCAGGAGATTGAGTCGAACTACTGCCTTGTTTGACTGGAGCTTGCGTAGAATGCGGTGAAAGAGGTCAGGGTGGGCTAAATTAAGTGCAACTGGTGGACTCAGTCGCAAAAGTTTTTGCAAAGGCTCCAAGAGGTTCTCAAAAGCATTTGCTTTTGAAGTAGTGAAACATTTGATGATACCAGTTGTGAAGGTTCCATCGAGAAGATGCTCTTCCACTTTAGCCGTCTCTTCTTGAAGCCTGAAATGTGTCAGTATGCAATTTTGGATGCGTTCTCTGCACAAGAGCACCTACCAGATGAAGATTGCGTCAAGGGCTGTCACCTGCCAGTATTCATCTGCAAGGAGGGAGATGTAGAATGCGAGCCCTTTGTTTCTCCAGAGCTCACGCCTCCCCACCTTGCCAGAATGCGCCATATCGCAGAGTACGGGCAGAGCAAATTCCTTAAGTGGTCCCTTTGTCTTGATGATACGCTGAAGTACTGGGATGATCCCATTGAGGGCAGCATCCTCTTGCCTCGATTTGTTAAGTCGACACAAATTGTAGATTGTATTGAGTATCTGGTTCGAGACTTCTCTCGAATGAGGCTCTTTGGAACTATTGCGAAGCAGGTCAGTAAGAACGTCTATTGCATTCGAATTTTGTAGCGAATCTAGCGTTGTTGAAAGCATGGAGAGGTTTTTGATGAACTTCAACATTGTGATCTGATGGTTTGGTGACATCCGTTTCAACTCTTTGAGAACGCCTGCAGATATGTTAGCGAAATCCTATGCACCAGACCAGTGGATTGCAGTACGGTGTAGAACTGTTCTCTCTGCAACCAACTCCTTCACGTGGTTCTCGGCTTGCGAGAAGAGGAAGAATATATTCGCGATTCGACCTTCGCAGAGCTCGGCTAGCTCATCCTCCTCATCGAGGACCTTACTCAGAACCAGAGACAGAGGATCTAGAACAGAGTTTCGAGAAAGGATGCGGCAGAAGTCGTTCTTCGGTGTAGGACCCTGAAGCTCAAACACGCTCCAGATACCATTTACCCCAATGAGAACTAGGTCACGCTCCTCTTCATAGTCTTCTTCGAGGAATTCAACCAATACCTTGAGCCCTCCTGCACTGACAAACATTTGTAATGTCAAGGTCGACGTCTGGAACATTTGACGTACAAAGGCTGCTGCTTCGAGCCTGATCTCACTAGAGTACTTCCGCGACGCAAATTTGGTGATGATTGGTATGCCTCCAACGAAACATAGGTTTTCCTGGATTTCAACGTCATTGAAAATGATGACGTTCACTATCTTTAGAAGATTGAAAATAACGTCGCGATGCCGACAATTCTCTAGGATTTCCAAGATAGGAAGCATACCATGAGCACTGATTATGACACTCTTGGTATCTGGCAAGTCGGAAAGCACCTCAAGCAGTTGCTCTGACAGGTCTGCGAGCATGTCGTCCGCCTGAGAGACTTTGAGAGAGCCAACAAGCCCCTCGACTTGGGTACACAACCTTGCATACTTGTCTCTAGCGACATTCGCTTCAAGATCCATCTCATCGAAGCCCTCTTCTAATTGAGCGAAAGGGTCGTCATCGTCATCGTCATCGTCCCCCAGCCATGAGTTGTTCGACAGCTTCGAAGTCAGCATCAAAGTGCCCTCATCAGAGCCCCTCTCACTCTCTGGCTTGTCGAGAACAGCATTGCCTTTACCAAATATGTCTGAGTAGTCCTCGTCGTGGTCATCTTCGGCGTATCTTTGAATCTCGACGGAAGATCTTGTTCTCCGCATAAGAGGTTGTCTCGATATCGTTGGAGGGCGGCGCAGGCTACCACCGGGCTTCGGCGGTTGCATGGAATGAATCAGAGAGCTCATGTCCGACGGGTGGAATAGTCGAGGTGACAGTGCATGGCTGTGCTGTAGTGCACTATTTAGCAATTCTGGACAACCCAATGGAGAACAGAATGTCCTACTTTGTTCTTCAGAAATCCGCTCTCAATTGCAGTATCATATGCTATGAGATCTGAAAAGTCATCTTCTGAGCTTTCAGTGTAGGACTTGGTTGTCGGCAAGACTAGGTTGGTTTTAGCCGGAGACTGCTTTTGATGTACAGCTGGTACGGCCATGACCCGGCGGGAAACGACTGGGGAAACTTTCAAAGGTGGAGACTTGTTCGAATTGGGGACTTTCGGTTGCGAATTGTTTGGGCGCCTCGGATTGTAGGGGCGAATCGTGTCTAATGGATCGGATTCGGTCAGCTGGAGAGGACTCTTCACCGTAAGATCTCCCTCAAAATTATCGTCCCAATTTGCCTCCTCCGTCACAGTCTCAAAAGAAGCGAAAGCTTTGAGCTTTTCTGAAGATAGCAAGCCCCCAAAATTATCATGTGGCCTCAGGTGGGGAAGTTGCAAAGCGCTGGGCGAAATCGCCGAAGCAAAATCATCGTCCCAATTGTCGTCGGCAGTATTGTTGGGCGATCTAAACTGCTCCGTGTTGACGCGGGGCTTTGCAAGATTGAGCGGACCTCGAACGGGCGTTACAGCTGGATGGTTGGTTTCCCGCCGTCCAGGTATTGGACTGGAGGACATTGGCCGCGAGGTCCTCCGTAAGGATCCCGCGTTTGGAGACTTCAAGGCTTCGTTCCATTGCTGGACGCTTTTCACAGCCTCGTCATACTCCGTAGGTTTCTTGGGTACCACGGCATCAGATCTCTTCGCGTTGACGATCCAAGGGTGCTTCAACAGCTTTCGTGCGGAAACTCTAAGATTTGGATCTTTCTGGAAACATTGCATCAAGAAATCGCGGACAATCTGCCGCCAGATTAGCTTTCTTGTTCCTCATTTGCTTCTAATTTTTTGACACACTGGAGATGCCCCCTCCGGAAGCGGGGGATGATCGTCATTCACGATGCGGAACAGAGCGTGCATGGGCTGCAATTTGTGGTAGGGAGGCTTTCCGTCCAAGAGCTCTATCACTGTGCATCCCAGACTCCATATATCGGACGCTGTGGTAGCACCTGACAGCTCAATCACTTCCGGAGCCATCCAATAAGGCGTACCGACGACGCTAGACTCGTGGAAAGTTGTGGTTCTTGTAGCGACCCCGAAGTCTGCAAGCTTCACAAGGCCCTGCTTTGTTGTGAGGATGTTGGCCCCCTTGATGTCGCGATGTATGACACCCTGCTCATGGAGATAAAGCAGTCCATGGAGTACTTGGGACATGTAGATGCCCACTAGATTCTCTGGAAACTTGCCAAAGTTCTTCGAAATTGAATGCAATGATCCATTTTCACAATACCTGATGGATAACCGATTAGCACTTTCCGTTAGCAGGCCATAGGCAGGCTAGACCACGTACTCCAGGATTATATTGAGTGACTCTGCCGACTTGACGAACCCACGATACTTGACAATGTTTGGGTGCTAGAAATTCCATTAACGGTCTTGCTAGACTATTGGAATGAAGAGCGTACATCTAGGTTCTTCAGGAGGTCGATCTCAAGCTGTGTCACGAAGAAACCAGTATTAGCGAGGTGATCCAATACCGGAAGGCGGAGGGTTGCAAACGTACTGTGATAACTCTCAATTCGCTTTTAGGTAGATCTGCCAACTTGACCTGTTTCACAGCCACGGTCTCCCCAGTTCCCATATTCAGCGCTCTGAAGACGGATCCAAAAGCGCCTTTGCCCAGACAATCACCAAGTTGCTAGCATCCAATCAGAAATCAGAAGCCTTAGTCGTTGGTGCAGCGATGCGTACATAATCTTTGAGCTCGGCAACATCTTGAGCCCTGTTGAGCGTTTGTCCCTCCTTCTTGGACTCCTCTGGAGTCTCAAGGCCAGCGGGTTCCCTCTGCGTCTCCTTTACGATTTTCTTGCTTGGTAGGTGAGCTGTATCGCCTTGATGAGAATCTGTTGCAGGAGCCCCCACCAGGGGGTTGCGTGAGACCATTGTAGGAAGTTTTAGCCTTTTCCTGGGGAATGGCCTTTCTGTCTGCACAGGCTGCGCGTGAGCCTCATCATACAGCGTTTATGGGGACAGCACCGTGTGTCTAGGCGGCGATGGTACCATTTACTGTCTTCAAATTCGCTCAAGGCGTTGACAAGAACGTAAGTGGAGGACCGTTCCATGTGTTGTTGCGCTCATGCGGATCTGCTCGCCATTGCCCCCGTCAGAACCTTGACACGCGGTTAGAGAAACAACCCTTGTCCTCCTACACGCATCCCAGAGTCTGAAGAGACGGACGTTGCCTTTGTGCTAAGAGAGAAGAGTAAACGTAAAATTAGTATTGACATGTTCAAACTTTAAATCTGGTGATTGACGCGGAAGCGTGTTCCCGCTATTGTTCCTGTATCGAACAACTTTACAAAACGCGATCTTGGGGGGCAGAGCCGAAGTTACTGATTAATGTGTATGTTACGTTGATTACTGTAAAGTTTTGTCGTCAGGAATAGTGGTAATAGGTCCATTCATTTCTTCTCACTTGCTCAGAAGCTCGGCCTGTTTCAGCAGCCGCAAAATGTCTGACACCAAATACAAACTCCCAGCAGCGATTAGTGGTCCCCCATCAGCAATTCGCACAGCTACTTGAAGCGCCTGTGCTAAGTCTCCGGACAAGATCTGAGAAGAATCCGAAATGCCCAGTCCTCGTGCTGCGCCCAGTATGCTGTCCGCTTCTTCTGGGCACACCCACGGCATACCCTCCACTGGTCCGAACTCTACAGCAATAAGATTATCCCCTGATCTCAAAAGAAAGTACAGTAGTTCTTGAATATCTTTTCCCTTCGACATTGCAATCATCCAGGTCACAGGGCGATGCTTTTCACGTAGTTTCTGATCTACATATGTGCCCAGGACCTCAACAGACTGGTTGTTGTGAGCCCCATCAAGGAGCATTTGCCGCTCATTGCCAGCCAAAGATTTGATGGTGAGGTTCTGCAGACGGCCCGGCCAAACAGCATTTGGGATCGAAGGCAACAGCCGGAGCGGGTCCAATGATGGATAGCAATGGGAAAGCACCTCCTTGACAGCTTCAAACGCCAAACATATGTTCATCTGCTGGTGGTCCATGAGTTCTTCCTTGGCCACGACGTTCCAGACTTGACCAGCTGGATCGGCGTCTTGAGGAACAAGAAGCAACGAGGCAGCACCGACTTCTACTGCATTGCTCTTCAGAACCTCAAGGACGCCTGTCGTATTACTTCCGTCCGCAATACAGGGCACGCCGGCTTTCATGATGCCCGCCTTGTGCATTGCGATCTCTTCGAAGGTGCTTCCAAGGAAGGACTGATGGTCTTTCCCTATCTTGGTAACTACAGTGACTGCCGGATGCTCGAGGACATTCGTTGCATCGTTTCGGCCACCCAAACCAACCTCGACAACACCGATCTCTATCTTCTCTCGGTTAAATATTTCGAATGCTGTAGCGGTCAGGATCTCAAACTCGGAGGCTTGGATGTCCTCGCTCTGATCTTTCGTCTTCACAGCGGCCTCAACTTCGCGAAAGAAATCCTCATCCACGCTTTTCTCGTTGATGGTGATGCAGTCCCACCTATCAATCAGGTGTGGAGACGTGAAACGGCCGCAATTGATGTTCCCAGCATTCAGCATTGCCGAGGCATAGGCACACACAGAGCCTTTGCCATTGGTGCCTGCAACATGTATTGCGCGCCATGGAATTGGGGTGTTTTTCAAGAGTCGAGTGATCCGCGCAAGGCCTAATTCAATCATGGCAGAAGTGGTGCCATCTCCATTTCAGTGTAGAGTTCAGCTGCTGCTCGAATTCATGAAAGCTTCACCCGAACGTGTACTAGTACAACACTATTCAGTGTCGTGTTCATAATGTTATGAATTAGCACTGTAGCAGGGTTTGTGATTCGAAACTCAATCTCAAGGGGCCGGGTCGCATAAACGCCAGCCCTACCAGTGATCGCTAGCCCGCCCTCCCTTCCGCCTGCTCCTCAGGCTCTCAGTCTCAACTGTTCTCAGTCGCAAAGTTCATCTGTCGCTCACCTTCATATGAAGATAAAGCTATCTTGGTCGTATTCGAGATATCATTTCTCGCCTCATTGGTATCTTCGCGTCAAATCTGCTCGATGGGTTTACGGTAAGTTGATAGGTCGTAATTGTCGCGGTGCTGTTTGCGCCTGCGTTTATCTTTCGCGTGCTTAGCTGCCTCGTTATGCTTAGGCATTCAAAATTCAAGGCCACGAATGTTATGCTAATCAATCGTCATCCTCAAACAGAATGTTTTGCGAGCCTGACGCCAGCGACTCCAAGACCACTATTAAAGCAGATCCTACGGCCCCGGCGCGATCAGCCATTCGACGCCAACGCACCGTTAGATACAGCCCAAACGCTCGCGATCATCAATCAACCCTCTCCACACTACTGTCCCATAGCCGAAATCGCTCCCAAGGTCCCATGCGAGTGCTAGCGGATCGACGCTCACTGCTCGAGGATATACGCCGACAAGATCGAAGCGCCACTTCATCGATATCTAATCCTACCGATGCTCATGATGTCGAAGCAGAGGCAGACCTAGCACATTCTGAAGCAAGCCAGCGCAGCCGCTTAGAGAGTGGGCGCGCACTGCTGAGAGATGCGCTGAGCTACGAGCGCCCTGGCCGGCGCCTGAGGATTTCTCGACAAACAACATTTTCCGAAGCCCCTACAGCGACAGCCCTTTGGCGGCCAGTTGGCGCCGAGGATATTGAAGCATCACAGACCTCAGCCAGGGCAGATGAAGCAAGGTCGCCACCTCCGCGATATTTGCCAACACCCTCTTACACGTCAGGCGACACCTCAAATCGGTCCACTCTATATGTTCCCTCGCCGCCGTTGGGTACCGCCTTGCTCACTCCTAGATTCGCACCAGCTCATAGGCTAGATGGCGAGGACGAAGCTCGAGCTAACGCCGTGCGCGAGGAAGTCCTCGCGCGGCTCTCGTCAAGAATGGCGGAAATGATAGATAGCGGTGAGCGCGGCGGCATCGCAACACACGCTGCGCAGATCGCGAGAATGAGGGATCTCGACCAAGATGCGCTTACATCAGAGGTACGCGAGCAAGAAGCAGCGTATCTAGAGTTGGTAGAGACGCGTTTGGAGCTGATGCGCAGAGTGAGAGACCATGACTTGGCTGAGCTTCCTCGTCTACGTCGGATGAGTCGTCCTATCCAAGCAATACCAAGGCCTGCACGTAGGCGTCATCATCAGAGCAATTTTGACGGCCTTGGTGACCGGGAGCGAAGCTTCAGTCCGGATGACGATCAATGGGAGACTATCCTCACAACCATACCACCAGATGAAAGGGTTCCTAGCGCCCATTCTTCTTTCACGTCAGCGGCGGCGTCGTCGAATTCACCCTCATCCAATCCCACATCATCATATGGTACTGTGGTTACGGCACCTTCCACCAATACTGAAGTTGAAGCCTGTCCAGCGGAGTACGACGACTCCGAGGACGACTCTGTTGACGCATTCGACGCGCAAGTTGCACAAGTTGAGAGCCAAGCCAATCGCATTGAAGCACTGTCTCAGAGACTGGATCAGCAGCAATATCGGGACGAGCATCTTGCGAGGCGTAGGCGGATGTTAGAACGAGAACAGGAATTGCAGCAGATGGAGGCCAACCTACACAGACTTGAAGGACAAATTTCCGAAGAACGCCCAGTTGCCGCAGCAAGACACGTGGGTACGGGTGGGCGCACACTTCGAGAGAGACTGTGAGATGGAGGCGATGGTTCTACGTTAAAAGCAACCCATTTACCGGCACGGCACACTCACTAAGATTGTCTCACAGAAGCAATTTCCCGAATGCACGAGGAGCTCGTCACATTGCACCGGTGGCTGTTTCGCTGGGCGGATCCACCCGCTTTACTTTCGTTTCTCCCCAGCTTGGTATTCCCACGCGAAGAGAATTTTGCTCGGTAGCCTTTGTCTCGCCTCTTGATCGTTCGGAGGGTATCAAGTAGCAAGCAAACCCAGCCGATTGCCTGATGCATCGAGACAGCTCGCAGCTCGAAACATGGGAGTATTCTCTCAGAGCCTTTGTTGAAAACAATTCGTTATCAAATGTATTATACTTATGGATAGATGAACGGAGGCTATCGAGGTCGAGGCCGCCTTTCAGCCGAGATGCAATAGATATACTCGTAAATTTTCATTTCGATTGTACCTCCCCTGACCTCGTAGCTCTATCTTTTCAGGAACCCTCCTATACAGACACAGTAAGCTCTTCCCAAATGCGCAATCATTTACTCTGGATCTCGTTGTCCTCCGGGGCGCCAACTTTCATCTTCCTTGCTAATTATTACCTCTTGGACCTCCAGTCTATGATTCACAATCTGCCTCCCATTAACCAGATCAATCTCATCAGCCCTGTTACCTGCCTCCTCCTCATCCTTTGCAATGCCAGCCACGACGTGCCTCACCACTAATCGTCTTCTTGCCGTTTCAAAATCCACCTCTAGAAACCACAATTCGTCCATCAACTCTGCGGCCTCTTTCCACAATTCTTGATTCAAACTTAAATAATTGCCTTCCAGAATCACAACTCTTGACGAGGGATGTATCTGAATGTCATCAGCAACCGGATCCTTAAGGGCGTGATCGAACGACGGTGCGTAGACGGTCTTCGATTCTGGCAAAAGTGGTTTCCGCAGCTCTTTGACCAGCTCAAGAAAGGCTTTGTCGTCAAATGTGAACGCTGCCCCTCGGCGATGATGGGCTGTGGTAGGGTCCGGCATTGCTGACAGTTGGGCACGGGAAAGATGATAGCCGTCCATAGGGACAGATGTTGCAACGGGGGTGGAAGCGCAGCCAGGAGCTTGCTCATTGTGAATAGCATTAAGCCCCTCTGTCACGAGTTTGGCAAGAGCTGTTTTGCCTACAATACGTGTAAGTGAGGGGCATGAGCAGGAGGAGAAGATGAGCATTAGAGCAAAGGCAGAAGAGGCGCTAGCTGATAATTCGAGATTGCGTACCTGATCCAGGAATACCAGACACGGCTATGAGAAGGCGTTTTGAGCTCGGTGTCGCTTTGTACTTGACTTGAAATGGTCATGATCATAGCTTGGACGACAATGGACGCTGACTTGGGTCGATTGCTCACTCCAAGTTTTCTGGACGAGCCTATCCACCTGCTTTTCCATGCTGACAGAAGTGTGCTCTTTAAATGCACATGGGAGCTAGTTGAGCATTAGATGTGGGGGAGGTACTCTACTCATAGAAGCCATGTAGCAAAGAGTTAATGGCCTGGTGGAAACCACAGACATAATTCAGCCCAGCACCAACACAATTTGCTTTTTGTGTTTCGGCGGAGGAGCCTTCTGGTGACGTCAAGTTGCATTAATTGGCCCGCGCGTAGCGTTGTCCTCCTTTCTGCAACAAGATACGAGTAATAGCTTGAATGTTGATTATTATTGTTACGACAAAGTCTGTCCCCTCGTCAAATCTCGAGAATGTGGAGTGCACGCATCCACTCAGATTTCTTGATGCATCACTTCGACCAACAACATCCCGCTAAATGCTTGCAATTGGCGAAAGGCTTGCAAAACGCCGAAAAGAGATGTAATACTCGTACACAGATAGCTTGACTTCCACCCTCATGAAAAACGTCCAAGCCCCCACGAGCCGGAGAAGATTGGAGGGCCACCAGATACTGCCATTCTGGCTAATGATTTCCACTTGCTCCTGCAATACCGTCTTACTGCAATAACGAGCTAAGATCATGAAATTACGGACCGGACCTTCTCGAGTGTGCAGATTCTCGTCAAGGCTGCGAGCTTCATGGAATTAGCAAGCGACTTCCAGGAAGTTGGACGAGGGCGATAAGCACATACTGAGATCGTTTGTTTTCAAGATCAGAAGAATGATCCGCGGCACTTTGCCCAAAAGTTGGACCAGCTTTCTTTCGTCAGCCATGGTATTCTTCATCTACAGACGTCCACCAGGGAATCACCTCCTGCAGCATCCCTTCTCCCATGGCACCAGAAATTTCCTCCTTTTCCTGATCTAATCTCTTAGACACTACTGAATTAGTGGCATTTATGTAGTCCCTTCCAGTGATAGCACTCGCGAACAAGGGAAATTGGTCGTCGGTGATTCCGGCAACGTCGTATGCGTATTTGCGCATACCAATTTCGTCAGCATCTATGACTGCAAGCCAAAGCTTCGCGTAATCTCGCCGAAGCTGCTTTGGTATATCCCTATACAGTCCATGGTCATAGAGTATGATGTCGAAGTTAGGCTTCCTTCGGTCGTTATTCTTGCGAATCGCTATATTCCCACCGTGCGGATCACAATGGAGAGGCGTGTCCCCGAATATCATCTCGTTGAAGATACGTGCTAAGGCCGCAGAGACCTCGTCGCGATCAATGCCATTGGAGTCAAGATAGCGCAAATCGTCAGTCCTATGACCAGACACGTTTTCCATGACTAGGATCCGTTTCATACCCCATATAACGTCAGGTACTACCAATGGTGAGTCGTGCATCTTGTAAAAGTACTCCTTCGTATGCAACGCGTTATTCCCTTCGAGAGCAAAGTCCAATTCTAGGGGAAGAGAGGACTCCATCTCGTTCGAAAGCCATTCAAGGTCGTATTCAGGAAAAAAGAACTTGACTATTGAAAACGTTGTCCGCGTCAAAAATAGATCAAGTGGTACCCATTCTTCCAAGGCTGGGTGCTGCAGTTTCACAGCGACTGTCTGGCCAGTGGCCTTCATGGTTGCCAAATGAACTTGTGCGAGCGATGCTGCACCGATAGGTGTCTTGGCAAAATGGTCAAAATGTTCGTCAAGTGGTGACCCCGTGTCTTTTAAAACCATGGCTGCTATGGAATCGTACGATGACACTGGGCAATGGTCTTGTAGCGGTACAAACGTTTTAGTCCATTCTTCTGGTAGCAGGTAGTTCATGCTACTCAGGTGCTGGCCCAGCTTGATAAATATTGAACCGTTTTGCTCCAAAACCTCAAGGGTACGTTCCGCACATCTTTTGTGACATGCCTTTAGTACCGCCTGCCATTCATGCCCATCCTGTGCCATGGATCTCAGGGTGCACTGGTAGCTACAACATTACATGTCAGCTGTGGAAGTAGCATTGCTGAAGGTGCCCGATAACCGAGGGTAAACCATACTCTCTGAGACATCGAACCAGCGCATAGAATACACGTAAAGTCCTCTTCACTGCCATATATCTATGCTTTGCGTCATCGGAAATTGCCCACATTGATCCAATGGCAAGTATCGCAAGGATCACTCCACGCCTTTTGCCCTTTGATACAGGGACCTTTTTCCATGTAGAGTCTTTCAATGTGGATCCGCTGGACGGGAGGCTACTTAACGTAGGTCTTTCCAACGTGAAGTCTTTCAATACGGCGCTCTCGTATGAACTTGGTCTGGGGTGATAGGCTCTCTGCGCAGAGAAGGTCCATGACGGCGATTTTCCAGAGTTCGTTGTGTAAGCGGGCAAGTGGGTAAATAGTTGCTGGCTGCCTCTCAGGCATCTGTGGCAGGTCCACGGGCCAGTTTTGGCGATCTCATCTACCCATCTGAGACACCTCATTCTCTGCTTACCGTGGCAGCATGGGTTGTTGTAGTGAGCGCTTGATGCGCTCGATAGTGTCAACTGGTGACTGGGAAAATGTTTCGGCATTGTGCGGAACAAATCCGCCCACCTAGAGACAATGCTTCGCATGTACTGACAAACCTCAGCTTGATCAGAGTTATGAGCCCTAAGCCTTTAAGAGGCAAACGCCTCTCCGAGATCAAGCTGTCCAGAACTTTCAACGGCAGGCAAGTAGAGATGTCACCGTCGGAGTCAGGACTGTAATTAAACCGCAGACTTCATAGGACGCTTCTTACACCAATAGTAGCCTTCACAATGGCGGGCCTGCTCTTTGTCTATACTCGCTCATCAATCCACGCTGCCAAACGGAATGCCGAACGTCACAGAGCGGCAGATGGAGGTTCGTACATTTCGCAGTAACTTCTTCTTTTTTAGTGCCGAGTTCTGAGGTACAAGACATATTTCCGGAGCAGAAGGCTCTTCCTACTCCTGAGGCCTGTCGTACGAGTCTGAGTTTTGCCTTTGGAAAATACCGCTGACTCCAAAATGTGCGCAGGTCAGATCAGCTGGTACAATGAGAGCCAGCGGCGTCATGGAGCTTTGGAAAAGCCTGAGGAGCAAGAGTCGATCGTACAGTTGATCGCAGGTACACAGGACAAGACAGGGAAGATAGCGGGAAAAGGTATTCGGCAATCCCCTGAGAAGGAAGTGCTGAGCGCGAGGAAAGGCAAGCGAGACAATGGTGGATGATGTGATTGGCTCTCGTTTCGAGCAATTCTATTAAAATGGTGGATGGCTGTGACTGGCGGTGGATCGATCATTCTCAATAAGAGTATCAGGCTTCGAAGGGTCCGGCTTCCACTCAGGTCAAGTCATATCTGTCACTCGGCTTCGAAGGCTCGCTGCTGCCGCCTAACGATCTATTGCCCATGGCGTTGATGCTTGGGGGAACGAAGACCACTGGCAGAACTTTGATGAAATCATGTATAGAAGAGTTGCGGAGGAAGTTTCGAGAAGGTGTTCGGCTAGCTGAACATGGCCCGCAGCACAGATCAGAGGTTACTATCTGGAAACATTGAAGCATAGCCGTCCATGAGAACACTTATGTACACATATTCAACGCATTTATAAGCGGATACCACTTTTACCAAAAGCTGTCATTTCGATTCTCAAAAAGGCATGACTCCTTGTGCCCTGGGGCAACAGCCGTGCTCAAATATAAGAGAAGAAAAAACGACAGCTGTGTTTGACCATTCTTGCCAACAACTTTTGCTTTCAACCACATGTTTTCAAGGAAACGTAAAAACGTACGCTCCGCACTGCTGATCAAGCGTATCTTGAATTGATAGGATCCTGGCCATGGTGGGGGTGACTTAGGCATGCGGTACTGACAATACAAAGCTTATGAAACAGCCTGCCCAAGTGCACCCTGTGCACCCTCGTTTGATTGATCGTCGCGCTGCAGTTGAAACATGGTCTTCTTGAGGTATTCAAATGTAAGGATTGTCGTCATGGCCGATGGTACAGCTCGTATCAAGTTCGTCCCAAGGCCAGCGTAGAAGCCTCGCCATCCTTCTTCGATAAGAATGGTTTTGCAGGTTTGCACGGTGCCTCGATATCGAATTTCATTTACAACAGGTGAAATAAACCCAGGGGTCCGTCCGTGATCACCTGACTTTGTTGAGCCTTCTCTCAAATGCATTCCCTGTGATGTAGGCGTACTAGCTGATCTTTGCTGCGTCTGCAGACGAGTTCGAACGACCTCGTGGGGATAGGTGGCCGTGCTTGCACAAACTTTACTCAAGAAGACGGCCATGGCCAAACCGTAGAAGTGGTGACTCCGGTCCTCATCGGTTTCCTTTTGCCCTTTCCCAATACCCGTAAATTTCTCCTTGAAGACTTCATACAGAGGAAATTGTATTGCGACGTGGGTCAATCCGAGCAAAGCTGGCGTGAGACCTGAATAGAAAGATAGAAGGCCTTCTGTGCGGTACATGACCCTTGCGGCGTCCCAGGTGTTTTTGTAATGCCAAGGGGCTTTTGAATGGTTGGTTGCGATTCTCGAGCTTGACTGAGACATGAGCCTCGTCTTTATGACCCAGATGGGGTTGGTCGCCATGGTCGAGCATGCGCCTCCGCTCAGTGAAGCGTACACGTTTGCGAGGAACCAATTGTCTAAGTAAAAAGCCTCGGTGAGCTGAATTCCGGGCGCGCTGGTAAAATAGCTTACCCGTTCTTGTCCTGAAGAAAGCTTGCGCTTTGTTGTACACTGTCAGATAGACAGCCCAGGTCGGCACGTAGCCGAGAAGCATTGGTCCGAGCCCTCGGTACATGCCCCGAAGGCCTTCCTCGTTCCATATTGTAGCAGCAGTCCCGTGAACACCCCGATACGCAGCAGTAGTAATCTTGACCCCATCCTTTGAAGCTCGAAAGCCGCCTTGGGCTTGTAGTTTGGTCTTGATCACATCTAGCGGACAGCTCACTAGTCCGGACACAGCACCAGCAAGACCCCCCGATATTGGGACAACATAACCTTCCGGTGTTTTTCTTACCCAAAGCTCGAGACGGGTCTTCGGCGGGCTCGATTTCCCATTCTCGGTATCTTGAGCAGCGATTGGAGAGGTGTGATTCCGATCAATGGACATCTCTGGGGAGACAGAGGCCGAAGAAGGGCTCAGCAAGGCATCGGGCAGGATATAGTCGTCGATCGCTGGCAGTCAATCCTGCGGTAAGATTTCAACGATTTGGCCGCTTCATCCCGATTGAGGGCATCAGGGAGGATGGTGGCGATCTATAGAATGCGAAGCGCAACCTAGGCTCGGGCCTTTTGAATATTGCCAACTGTCGTGCGGAGAAGGCACACCTATGGGATTAATACTTGCTCGAGTTGTGCTCGAGCTGTTGTTCTCTGCTGCACAGCATAATTACTCGAAGCGGTGCGGCAGGTCTATCGTTCTTTGCAGCTTGGATGGCGCAGGCGCTAACGGTACAGTACCGAAGACAAATACGTACTACTCGTACGCAGCCTCCAATCTCTAGCATCCCTTTACCCAAGACCTCAATACTCCGGACTAAGGTTCATCCCAACGTCAACTATCGGCAATCATGTCGGCACCATCGCTCGCAGGATACATTGTCAAGAGACCGTGGTTAAAGCGCTGGATGATGCCATTGGCCAATTGGTACGCAGATGCTGCGGGATACAGGAAACTGGGCCTCAGGTAATCATCCATTCATCTCGTCCGAGTAGTGGAGTGGCGCAACTTCCATCGCCACTTTTTGGAATCTCCACGTTCAGTACTTGTTGGAGAGCTCGAGTTGACTGAGAGGACCTCAAGGGCCGATGATCTCATCCCCGAAGAGTCTGATACAGTCCTACTCGCCTTGAAACGACTGCCCCCCAAGGAAGCATACGACCGTGTCTTTCGACTTCGACGAGCTTTTCAGGTATATTAAAATAACATCCATTGCTTCGATTGGATGGTTCGCCGGCTGCTGACATGCCTAAGTGCTCTCTTGCCCACCAACTTCTGCCCAAGGATCAGCAAACGAAGCCGGAAGAGGTGAACCACGTTTGAAGCTTTCACGGTCCGCACCAGAGGCTTATTCTTCATAGGACTACGCATACCTTTCACCTGTTATCAAAGAAATCGAGGCCGAGTCGAGGGAGCGCGATGACTTGGAAGCCATGGTTGTTAGCAAGAGGAAGAAGTGAAAGAAGTGAAGTAATAAAAGGAACGAGAAGCCAATAACACCCTGGGGCTACATCTACACACTGTTCATTGTGTACGAGGGCCACTCTTGTGCTCAAGGGCCCTTTTTGTTACCGTACATAGGCGAAACAACATGAAGGACATCTGAACTTCTCCAAAAAGCCTTTCATGCGTCTACCAGAGGTAGCGATGCCAATGTCAATGCGGCGATACTGTGGTATCTAAGCCTGGAACATTTGGATTTTTTTGAGGTTGAAACAAGAGCATGCGCTGTACCACCAGATTCGAAAGGTCGTGTGGAACTTGGACAAGAGAAATCTGCAAACAGTATTGAATATCAAGTATTTTATTCTTCCGGTTTCAATGCCTCAAATTCCCGATTAGGCCAGAACATTCCTATTCTGTGGCCAACCCTTACCAACTTTGCGCTGAGATTTGTTGGAATAAGTACTTTATTCCCTTGTTTTTGCGTGATTGATTGGGTCATTCTATCTCCAACGAAGCGCTGTCGGGATTCCTCTATTTTCTGCACTACCCGGGAGATATATTCCGTCAGAAATGAGGCGCTTTGAGTCCTCGACCCGGTACTTCTTGAGGCTGCAGCTTTAGTCCTTACAAAGTCTGATTGTACCTTCAGAGCTCCAGTAGGCTGCCGTGATTATACGCAATCAAGAGATATTTGCCACGATTATGCACAGAGTTGCGGAAAAAAGCGAATCCCGTTTGACTGACAAGATCGGTAAAGCTGTCAAGCCAATGCGGTTGAAGATTAGCCTACTCTTCATGCCTCTTCGACGACGTTTATGTCCACATCTTCAACTCTCCACATGTACCACATGAAAATACTTCGATATGGCGCAAATTTTTCAGAATGCTTAAGCATGTCCTGCTCTGACATGTACTTCCACTGCGAGTTCTCCATTCAGTAACTTCCTTTTCAAGGTCAAGAAATGAGTCGTCAGACTATTGAGGGAGTCCATGTACTCTCGCAACGTGACTTGCGACTCAAATCATGGTGTGGATTAGGAAACCAAGGGCTGGGGAAGTTGCTTACTTTACCTCCGCCCTTGGCCTTCAACTTTCTTACGTCCTTGCCCATGAAAGCGGCCATACCTCGCCTTGAAAGATCAGCTCATTTTCAAATGCGGCATGTGAAGTGATCATACTGAACACCAAGGTCTCCAGTAGAAAGGATATCCATTCGCTTCAGCCCAAAGCAAGCAAACATCTCTACAGACCATTTGCCCAGTCCTCTCACGGCAGTCAACTTTCCGAGTACTTCTTCGTCGCTGGCGTTGATTAACATCGCAGCGCTTCTAATGAAGATCCTCGCAATCAGTTATTTCCTTTCCTAGATCGAATCTTAAGTCGTGAGACATGAGTGGGGAGTAATTACCCCCAAGACATGTCTCACGACTCAACTTTCGGTACATGATAAGAAGTTATGGCTTGGAGAACACCTACAGCTCCCCGCTCGCAAATTTTTCGGCAAGTCCTTTGATGTACTCAGCTTTGCGCTCCGAGAGGCCAGCCTGACGTAAGAAAGCAACACTGCAAGCCGCGACCTGGGCAGGCGTGGGAAAGACTCTAGCTTCCTCTACTCTCTCCCTGTCAAGAGGCCCATGGAAAAGCCCTACGAACTTTCTTTTGATCGACGAGGCCGCAGCACCAGAAACCTGCTGGGCCATTATGCTACTACAAAGACTTTTAAAAGGATCGCATTCTTCAGCCAAACCTTCAGGGCAGAAGACTCGGCAATAGTGCTTTTCGATAAGAGGCTGCAACATCGGTTCCATCTTGACGAGGTGAGCACAAGCTTCGTCTAGAATATGACTCGTTGAGGTTGCCGGTCTTGGGATTCCGGTCTTAGATGGAGAAGCCTCAGCGGTCTCCTTGTTAGATGTGACAAGCCGCGATCCCCTAGGCGTTTTCAGTGGGGCATTGGTCCTGTGGGGCTCAGCAGGCCGATCGAACGACAATACAGCTTTCTTCCTTGGTACGTGGTTGGGCACCAGTGAAGCATCTTGTGAATGTTGGCTCAACGACTTTTGCTGGGGCTCAGGTGTCTGGGTTCGAGCTCTTCTCACTTGGGGAGATGTGGAATTCCCTTCAGACTTGTATGATCGCTTTTGCCTCTTCTTTGCTAATGTCCTCGCTCCAGTCGCAGCCGTCGGTCCTTCTGCTAAGCTATTCTGTTCGGAAGCACGATCTTTATGTTGAGATCTAGGCACGGCCACTGTACTGTGATTGGGGGACGTATTGCTCCGCAATTTACGTTGGGCAGTCATTTTCCGCACGATTACGGGATGATGTCGAAATCGTGAAACGAAACACATTGAACGGGGAATAAAGTTAAGGCATCCGAGTCACAAGGCTTGTCGTTGTACAACGTCAATGTGTTGGTAGCTTTGAGTAATTATATAAGTGCTTAGAAAAGATCAGCCACAAGTACAGAAGTGTACAAATAGTCATGGCGTTGTTTCATACGCATACATCTATTTGATTTACATACAGAAAGCCGAAGGTCGTACTAGTAGACCGTCGCACGTTGTATGCATACATCCGTACTACCAACAATCTGCTTGAGACTCAATCCGTGTCTCGAACAAAAACTGAAGGGCTTGTTACGGCTATCAAGCAAAGTTTCTAATGTAATGTATTCAGCCTTAGCTTTTTCCACCTTCAGGGCTAGCACGGAGTCTTGGATTCGACATTTTGTACTGGGTAGATCTGTATATTCTGCCTAACGCTACGCAAACGACTGAACGATTCCCTCCTGGTGCTACTTTGCTTTAAATCTTGACAGCGGAAATTATTGGGGGGTGATGGTACTTGGCATGGACGGTTGAGGCGTCGAGTGAGATTTGCTTCAATGCTTTAATGCAGATCATCCACCTTAGCGGCCTTGCGAAACAAATTACCTGCTTGCTCTGGGATTAACGTTTCAGCAACGGTCTGGTCTGACCCCATACAGAGTACTAATATTATTGATACCTTATTGTACGTTAATTGGAGATTGATCGATTGATGGCAAGACAGCTGTCGTCTTCGCAAACTCACGGAAGCGTGCAGTTGCCACTGGTGACGAGTACACGCTACAGGGTGGAGTCCAGACTGCCTGTAGATTTGGAGCTGCCGCAGCCGAGAATCCGACTATTGCGCCTTTGGATAAACTCCATAACAGAACAACCGTGCCAAAGACCGCCATCCCTCGGTCGCTGCGGGAGGCACGCCCTCCCCTAAGGATTCTTGTGCTGGGTACTACACTAACAAAGATCTTGCAGGGATAGGCGTATCTTGAACTTATCACCTGTCAGTGCACAAATGCACGAGCTTCCCCAGAGAGATAGATAACACTAGGTAGCTCCATCCTGAAGCGTCTATCTCCCACTTCCCATCTCCATAGTGTATTTGGTTTCCTACTCCGTTCAAAATGTCGTCGGTGGCAAGGGTAAAGCTTGTCATTCGAAGTAGAGTCAATGTCAAGACTCAACGCATTCGAGGTTGCGTAGACTGGAGCATACGGTGTAGTACGGAGCGTAGAAATGGTGTCGCTATCAAGTCGATGAAGAGGGTTTCAATAGTGTTGCTTATCTACACCAATTAAATAAGAGGGATAGTATCAAGGTGGGTCGGGAGCTCTGAATATGGTAGCTGTGTTGGGTATGGTGCAGCAAGGACAGCAAGGACTCTGGCGGATTCGGAGCCGCCAAGTCCTCGTTGGCGATGGCAACGCTAATAGGCAAATAGGCAAGGGTCTCCTTTTTTCCCGCCAAGTTATTTTTTTTAGCCTCGCTCCCGCTTCTCTTTTCCTACTTCCTAATTTCTTCCCCCAAGAATTCCTGCCAGGAATCTTTTTGAATCTCCATCAGTCAACCAAGGTCGTCGTGCCTGTCTCTCGTTCATCAATTACATTCACATTCATCAGCTGCGCCTTCCTCTGAGGTTCAAACAGAACTTCACGTCGGTTGGCCTCTAACTACTTTAATATTAGCCTTCTCCTTCGTTTCTTCACGTTCGCTGCATCTTTTCCAACCTCCCCAACAACTCTTCCTCTCTTCTCCCACTAAACCACCACTTCTATCCGCACTTAATCATCACCACACTCAATCATCTGCAGCTCTTAATCCACTGCTTCTCGTAAGTCTCACATCTCCCTCGTCGCCTTTTTTGCACCGTGCACATTGCTCGTCGCGGTCCCATGTTTACCCCAGCACCTCTCGCCACTCATCTGTCACCCTCACGACCTGCCCATCAATTGTCTACAGGAACCTAATCTGGCTTGTCTCTAGTTATTGTATCCATCAAATATTACACACAATGGCCATCATAGCATACCTTCTGCCGGCACTCGCCTTTGCAAGCACTGCCATAGGTGAGACAGTCTTTTCCTTTCCCTCCCGCATGAGACACGCCTGCATTGGAGTCTCCACCACGTCCAACACCATCTCCCCGAGTCAAATTTGGCACTATGAATTGCTGACTTGGTGATCGCAGCCCAGTGCAGTAATGCCGCCACAATGACAATCACAGCATCAGCAGATGCCTCCGTTCTTGCCTCTTGCACAACCTACAGCGGCTCCGTCGCTATTCCGACTGGCCTGGCCACCCCACAGGACACCAATGGCCATCAGCAGCTATCCGTCGACGGTGTACAAGTCATTACTGGCAATCTGACCGTCACTAATGCTATTATGCTTTCTAGCTTGTCCTTCGGGGACCTCAAGCAACTTGGTGGCTTTGAGCTTGGAGGGTTGACCGTTCTGTCCGAGCTGTCGTTTCCTCAACTCACGCAGGTCTCGTCGATGAACTTCACCGCTCTACCCGCGTTACAACAGATGTCATTTGGAGGCTCTGGCATTAGCCAAGCTGATAGCGTTCTCATCACCAACACAGGACTTAGCTCGCTGCAAGGTATCAACAACTTGCAGTCGGTCTCCACCTTCAATGTCAACAACAATGCGGCTTTGCAAAACATCAGTCTGCAGGTCACCAGCATCAAGAACTCCCTTGACATTGAGGCTAACGATGGCTTCGTGTCTGGGCTCACTACTACTTTCCCCATGCTCGAGACTGCTCAGAATATGACTTTCCGCAATTGCAGTTCAGTTCTCCTGCCATCGCTTGCCAATGTCACACAGGATTTGGGATTCTACGGCAACACCATGACGTCTTTTGCAGCACCCAACCTGACCACTGTTGGCGGTCTCATCTTCGTCGACAATACTGATTTGACCAACATTTCGATCCCAGGGCTTGTGTCCGTTAACGGCAGCTACCAGATTGCAAACAACACTATGTTGAAGCAAATCAACGGATTCCAGAAGCTTTCGGTTATCAAAGGTGCCCTGGACTTCAACGGCAACTTCACCGAGTGAGTATTGTGTCTTTGAATATATTGTCGAAAGTATACCGAGAGCTAACCGGGTTGTAGGGTCGATCTTCCTACTCTAACTCAGGTGCAAGGTGCTTTCAACATACAAAGTTCTGGTCAATTGGACTGCAGCGCGTTCCAAGCCGACAAAACTAGCAAGCAGGTCATCAAGGGTAACTTCGTTTGCTCAGGTAGCGTTTCCAAGCCAGGAGGTGCCGGTACCAAGGCATCGGCCTCAAGCACTTCCAAGCCCACTGGCAAGAGCTCTGCTGGCCACACGGAGGTCAACTTCCCCGCAGTCATTGGTGGTACATCCTTCATCGCAGGGCTGTTACAACTTGTTCTGTAGAGTTTTCCTTAATCCTCTCCGTTTTGAGATTTTTAGTGGCGCCGCTACCTAATTGTTATGTCCCTCGTGGTTCTCCTGCCTGCATGATGGATCATTGGGCATTGAGCGAAGGTTCATTCATTTAGACAAATGTGCGAGCGATGCATTGTTTCGAAGCGAGATACATACGCGGTTGAGAAGTGAGGTGCGGAGAAGTTGGAGAATAGATTGCCTAGCTTAGCAAGGACTCTTGAAGTATGACATAATGGTGGATTGCTTGCAGGGCCTGTTAGTATAGGCAATTCTGGTCTTATTCGTGGTGCTATAAAAGTCGCATGAGCTGACAGTTGCATGCTCCTTCATCGGTGTTCTCGGATCCATGTTCATATTGTTGGCTCGTCATTTCTGTACCTTACCACACGCTCTTTGTCCTCCTGCTTAGGGTTAGACAAAAGCATAATACGATTCTCTACACTGAAAGCACCGCAAAACCCTTATGAGATCATCGCTAATATAATAACATGGCAGTTATTCGCGACATGATACAGCCTTTTTGCATCCTTTGCAACGCATATTAATGCATACAGAGATCATTGATGAAAATATCACAATTGAGAATATAGTAAAAGCGGACCATCTATTGAATATGCATTACGCTAACAGATCGCCGGGATTCCACATCCTCCTTCTCCTTCGATGTCGTGCAGTATTTTATCAGGTTGCCAACCTGCCACTCGCAGTAAGGACAGCTCAACAGTCAATGAAGAAAAGAGACCGATCCTGAACATCTTGGTGCAGCAGCACATGCATCACGTCACATTTGTTAAGCAGTGTAAACATGCCACTAGAAATGCTCGCTCTTCTTACTCGTCTTCCCTGAGGACTCCGGATTTAGGATGGAAGGTTGGCTATAGGCAGCTTCTCGGTCTTTCTACCATACCTGCCAGAAATCTGTGGCCAACCCCGCGCACGAAACGTATTTACCATAACATGTTTTCGGCATGTCTTCTTGATTTTGTGCTTGCTTCTCCTATATGTCTTGCGAAATTCGTCTGACTGGCATTCTTGCAGACATGACAATGCCGGTGTAAGTCTGCCGTCCCCGAAGACAGTGGATCTCGGACACGGCTGACTTCTGACCGTGGAAAACACTGCCGCCTATTAAACAAATCCTTAGTGAGGTACAATTGCCCAACGATAATACAAGCATGGTTCAGAGAGACTTCCAGCTGCCGTGCTGAGTGGATGCTGGTTCTATTGTGACGTCTACCAACCGGTACAATGCCCCAATGGTGCCATGTCCCGCACAAAGAATTTTCGTACCGTCTCCGTTCGAACACAACTCGGCTCGCAAGGCGCCGAGGCTTGAGGAGCCTGAGGTTGCAGATACTCGACGGCGCATTCCGTGTCAGTGGCCAGGATGCTTCCAGGTCCTGCTTTCGTCTGAGGACCAGGCAGCGCATGGAGCTCTACACTATAACGATCGGTCCTCAAGCGACAGCGCATTACTTGCAAGCGAGAACAATAAACGGCCCAGGCTCAGGGGGGATCCCGAAGATACTTTTTCATTTGGAAAGAAGCGTCAATGCCTTTCTCACTATGATGTACACTCTTCAGGGGGTTCGAGTTCTATCAAGACTGCGCCATCGGCGTCTACCAAGACGTTAAGAGCCAAGCCGTCTGTGCGATGCCCCTCATCGCGACGCCCTACCCCCAAGACTGACGATTCAGACATGGATCCAGTGGTCCAGCACAAGGTTAAGGAGGGCAAGGTCGCCCATAAGAGGGCTGAACAGAAACGGCGGAGCGAGCTTTCTTCTCTGATAGCAGAAATGGAGCAACGTCTCCCTTCACAATTCTTGACTGGATGTCAGCCAAGAAACCAAAAGCCACGCTACACGAAAAATGGAACACTGAAGGCCGTTTTAAACTACCACAAGCACCAGGTTACAGTGATCGAGGAGCAGGACAAAATCATCGAGGCCCAAGCAGCAGCAAATGCAGCGTTGAAAGAAAAAATTGCGGCATTGATGCAGCAAGCTCAGCAATGTGGGACCTGGAACGGACCACCCGGCTAATCTCGAACAATGGACGTCCATGCGTACGTATACTACCGTCAAGTACGGTGTCCACACTTCTGAACGAGTGCGCACACACCGAGTCTAGCCTCCATACAAGATCCATGAAATTATTCCACAGCCGGAGGAAAGCCTCTATCAGGTTGGGAAGGCAGATTGCTTTGCTCTGTACTGTCCCACCCACTTTCGGGTATCAAAAATGGACATCGAAGCACACATCTTTTTTTGGACTTGATCGATTTTCAGTATCAAAAGTCAGTCTATGACGGCCGTGGGCGGGCATGGTCTATTTCAATGCAACGAGAAGTACCCGGTCTTCGACCACTCGAGATTTAGAATTACTGTGAAGACATGTTCTACGGTCTCTGACGACTGCCAAAGGAGCTAGTGAGTGGTACGCTTGACTAAGGACCTTACTCATTCTATTTTCTACGGACACCTCGGGTACCCGATCTGACCTATTGGTAGGAGCGAGTACGAGGCACACATGAAGATTGCGCCCTTGCATGAGGAATGCAAGAGAAGACAACTCTCACAGCGATGATGTCCGCTTTTTTCAACACCTAAGCCGAACAACATGTGATGCAGCATCGCGGACATGTGAATGGGGAGGGTCTCGCGCGCGATGGCGTAACGTCTCTGGCTTCAAGAGAACAAGGAGTTAGGTATTATTTAACTGCTTATCACCCTGATATAATTAGAGAGACGACGACGAGTAAAAAAGGCTGTATGAATTCTGCGGCAGTGCAGCAATGTAGCCAAACCCTCATGCTAGTTCTTGGACAATCACGTCAAGAGATTTTTACATCGTACCAGGCTCGAAGACAATCAATCATCAAGCAGAGAAAGTGCGCTCCTGAGAATTTCCAACTTTGAGTGTGCCTTTCAGATACTTGCTGTGGTTAGAGACCAAGACATCTGCTCAGTCCAGTATTTGGTACTGTATGATAGCAAGAATAATTTTAAAGAGCTTACATGCCGTTTACCCAGGGACCACAGGGAAGGGTTAATAATACGTATTGTACTCCATGAGATACTCTATAAGTGAATTTAAATTGAAAACGGTATCGTAAATTGCGCTAACAATAGTGCCTTGAAATGCCAAGCGATGCTTGGTCTATTGTTAAGTGACCAGGGGACCAACACCCAATAATTCTTCGACTATCAACCCTCGATTCCCAATCCATTGCCTGGCCTCCATGTTTCTATACATGGTTCAACGCTAAAGCAGTCGTGCGAAAAGAGCGTTGAGCTCTTCCATTTCAATCGTATTGACCCCCTGTTGAACGTGCACGACTTCACCTTCGAACGAGGCGTTCGCCTCTGGACCTCCTCCTCCAACGCTATGCTGCTTCCCAAGGGCGGCGTGACCTGGAAGTCGACAAAAGCACGCCTGCCACCTTATAGATCTGTCCTTCACTACCTCACTCGGCCTCGAACACTCTCTTTCGTCGCTCTAGCCGTGGTGGTATTGATACTATGGGGGGGCATAAGTACTTCGTCGCGAGAGATGCAAAGGTAATCTCGAATTCGAAGATTGGACTGCTGTGTGGTAGAAGGCTTACCATCTCCGCCTGACCGTTAGGTTCTATTGCTGGGGTCCCGCGAAAGCGCCAATGGCCATGACGACGAACGAGCAAGCACAGTGGCACGCACACTTACAGACCCCAGTGCTCTATAATCATCACGCGCCCATCGAAGTCGAGTCGGCATCGATACAGAGTGTCGATCTTAATGGAATCATGTCCACTCCCAGGGCTGCTGTCAACGAGGAGCGCGTTCTGATTCTGACTCCGCTGCGAGACGCCGCCCCCTACCTTAGCAAATACTTTGACCTTCTGTCTGAGCTTACATATCCCCATGATCTTATCGACCTTGCCTTCCTCGTAGGCGACTCCACAGACGATACGTTGGCCGTATTGTCGGCAGAGCTGGACAGAGTACAGAAGCGCACCGATAAGATACCATTTCACAGCGCACTGATCGTAGAAAAGGATTTTGGAGCTATCTTCGGCCAGAGCGTCGAAGAGAGACACGGATTCAAGGCTCAAGGGCCTAGGCGGAAAGCGATCGCTAGGGCTCGAAATTACCTTCTCTACACTGCACTGAAGCCAACACACTCTTGGGTGTACTGGAGAGATGTTGATATCCAGGACAGCCCTGGTAAGATTTTGGAGGATTTCATGGATCACAACAAAGACGTCCTGGTACCAAGTATGTACGCACTTGTCATGCAACTGTGGAATTAGTACTGAAATTGCAGATATCTGGTTTCACCGATACGAGAATGGCCGTGATATAGAGGGTCGATGTAAGTTTTTGCCAGTCCATAGTCAAGGAAACACTACTAATCTATACAGTCGATTACAACTCCTGGATCGAGTCTGACACAGGTCGCAAGCTCGCAGACTCCTTAGATAAGGATGTGGTTTTGGCTGAGGGTATGTGCTGTATTTGTTTCCTTCAACATAGGGAATCGAATTTAATGTCAACGTAGGCTACAAGGAGTACAACACCAAACGGAAGTATCTCGTTACACTGGGAGATTGGCGGAATAACAAAGATGAGGAGGTGGAGTTAGATGGAGTTGGCGGCGTGAATATACTAGTGAAAGCGGATGTACACAGATCAGGTGGGTGGAAGCACATCGGGCAGATCCTCACAAGACATATGCTAATGGTTCGCCAAGGCATTAATTTCCCATGCTACGCCTTTGAGAACCAGGCCGAGACAGAGGGTTTTGCCAAAATGGCGAAACGAGCAGGTTACCAAGTTGTAGGACTACCGAACTACGTGGTTTGGCACATCGACACCGAAGAGAAGCGAGGAAATCTGGGTTCGAGACCGGCATATTAGCCGTCTTGTTGGTTCACAAGCTTTCTGTTTTACTAAGAAGGCAGTCTCTGCTACAATGACTACCAAGGCCAATTGTTCATGTTTGCAAGTGCGTTGGGTCGAGGGCCACAACAGTTGGGAACGGAGTCACAAAGGTAACAGGATGAAGGCCCACCGACCAGTCAGTTCATGGTTCCTTCCTTCAGGGAGGGCAGGGAGATGTAACAATAAGGTCGAGATATAAGCTTCCCCGAGCTCACTTCCAGGCGTTTGTGTGACCTGGCAGCTTGTACAGACTGGCTTTCTCATTCCTTGGGCCTCTTTGTTTGGTCGTGGTGGTTGAGAGGTAAACCCTTGCCCTGTGCGTTTTTCGAGACGTACATAGTCCTTTCGACACGCTGAACTGGCTCAATATTAAAATAGTGTATACCTGCTTCATTCACTGTTGTTGGTCAGCCAGGAGAAGCAAAAGGTGGTTTGGATATCCGCACGCGGTCGTGGTAGACCAAACATGTGTCATGGTTCTTTCGTATATTGAGACTTCTTTCGGCAGTTGAAGCATCAGTATACGGCTGAAAATCATAACTTTGCTCGAATGGTATGATGGAGGAGGCGTATCTCTCGGCACATGTTGATACTTTTCTGACAGGATTGCCGTAATGTGCAAACCAATTCAAGGGTCTCACTTCTTGTCGCTAGGTGATGATTTCCGATGATAATTAAAAGCTCTGTTCGGTTCTTCACCAGCCAGCCTAAACTGTCAGAGTCCGGCACTGTTGTTACCAATTCGGACGAAAATATGCCGGGGCTCCTGGAAGGAGAAGGCAGAATGGAGACAGACTGTTGGACGATACTCTGCTGATCAACCGAGCTTGAAATTTCTTCGAGCTGGAATGGTTTTCTGTCTGGACTGGCTAAGATTATGGACTCTCTACTCATAGTTGCCAGCCTCAAATTTCTCGTCGTCAAAGAACCTCGCTGAAATAGTGTTCCCGTTGAAGATCCTCCCTTCGAGAGCGTTCACAGCCTGCAACGGGTCAGCGCGCTGTCCAGAAATACACCTCGGATGGAACATACCCTCAACGCAGACAGCTGACTGGTAAATTTGACAAAGACTGGGGCCTTGGAGGCGTCGCTGCGATCAACGAAGACTCTCTCCACACGGCCGTACTGTCGCTGTGAGCAATTGCGCAAGAAGTGAGCCGATCTCCTGGTAATACTGACTTTGTTTCCACACTCCTCTCCAATTTCCTGCATCAGGCCGCCATCGCCTGCCCCTTCCATCTCCGCGTCTAGGTCCATGCCATCGACCATTCCCCGTAAAACGACCACTTCACTCATGACGCCAAATCTACCGTCTTCCGGTTCCGCGTCATGGCCGCCCTTCTTCTTACCTCCAATGATCTTGCCTCTACCACCTGGTCCCACAAAGCCTCCACCTTCCGAGTCAGGTTTCTTCTTCTGTTTTTCAACCTGTACACGCAGAGGATTGACAATGCCAGAGCCACTCGCACCAAGACCCAAACCCTTGCTCCATCCATACTTCGACATCAAGCGCTCCGCAAATCCTTTCTGGCCAGGTCGAAGAGACCGTGGAGCAGCATCCGACATTTCCTCTTCTTCTCTCAAGTCGATCCCTAAAGCAACTTCGAGCTCGGCTTCCGAAGATGGTATTTCGGATGGCGCGGCAGGAAGGTTGTAACGCACAGGTGCTCGGGATATGCTTGCGGGTGGCGGCGGTAGATTATTCAATGTCAGGGGTGGATCTGAAGCTGGTGGCGGTGGCAGCGGCGGTAGTGGAACAGGGAGAGGCTCAACTTGAGAAGCAGGCGGTTTATAGTTGAGAGACTCTGCTGGACTGCCAAATATTGGGAGATAAATTCGTCGAGCATAGACATCATCGCCAGTTGCATCATTCAGCACTTCAACTGATTGGGGAGCATGTTGCGATTTACCACCATCGTCGAACGATACAGGAGGCGCGAAAGATAAACCTGGAGGCGCGAATTGCTCTAATGGTATTCAGCGTGTACTGACACAAGAGATGAAAGAAACACACTGTCCAGCTGAGGCCTGTACTCATTGCCCGAACTATCTGAATCACTGTCACGTCTCTTTGTCAATCGATGTGCATAAAGCCTGTCTTTCCATTCTCTGATCTCCATGATCCTTTCATCGCTATGCTTATAATCTTCATAATTATTGGGACGGGATGGATCGTAAATGTCATCCCAATTCTGAGGGACATGGGATTCTTCCTTATTCTTTTTTCGCTTTTTTCTACCGCCGCGCTGTCGCTTCTCACCGCTATAGAATCCGTTGACATCATTGTCCTCGCCCTCTGCTGTCCAATCTGCAAGCGTAGTTTTCGCAGGAGGACGTGCTGTCACGCTTGCTGATTCGGATGGAACCACACCTGGCAGGAGAGTCGAAGGAGCTGCAGCCGGGAGTCTTGAGGTGGAAGACTTGGGCTTTGATTTCTGGGTTGACAAATGTGGCCTTTTAGTTGGTTGAAAGCGTAGAGAAGCTGTATGTTGCAAGAAAGCGCAAAGTGTGAGCGAAACCAAACGGCAGAATTGTAGCGACCTCACAAAGAAGCAGGCTCATATCTACCGGCATTTATCTGCTGCTTTTCTGCTGCTACTCTATCTTGTGGCAGGTCCTCTTGGGCAGGTTGCTTGAATACTACCGGGGCTCGTGAGATGGTGCCCGGAGTGGAATCCTTGTTGGACGAGGGATCGAGGAGGTTTGCATAGAGGGAAAGACCGGGTCGTGCAGGCCTGGCAGCAGGATCGGAAGGCATGATGAGACGAGATTATCAGAAGAGCAATGCAAGACTGCGTGTCTCAATCAAGATCAATGAATGAGATGAACACCCCAATAAGCCTGGGACCGGACCGGCTCGTGAATTCTCCTAGTGGCCGTTGCCTGATATAACATGGTAAAGTACTTTACCATGTACGGTATAGTACCTTACTGTAGGCTTGCCGAATGCTGCACCACTGGTAACAACTCTCGAACCTTTGTACCCTTGTACCCTAAAACCTCACCCCTGCAAATTCTTTCAGTCCAAAAGTGTACTCTTCCAGTTGCCTCATTAGCGACGTCACTTCAGATAGTTAAGTGGAATTGTTGTTGCTTTTAATCGACCTCAATTTTCAACTACTCGCTTTAGTACAAGTCTCTACGTATGTTTGTGCTATAGCTTTCTCATCATCCTGTACATAGCAGCATCAATGGCAACCTTGTCCACCACGCTTCCAACTACGGGGCACACGCCAGCTATCATTGTGCCCGGCAAGCCCGATACCCTTTCGATATCTTACCAACAGCTCAACTCTCACGTCTTAACCTTCCAGAAAAATCTTGCACACCTCGGCATCGCCCCTCAAGCTGCCGTGTCAATAGCTTTACCAAATTCCTATGAGTTCGTCGTCGCTTTTCTTGCCGCATCCTGGCAGCGAGCGATCGCCGCTCCTCTTAATCCAGCTTACAAACAAGAAGAATTCGAATTCTATATCGATGACCTCAGCTCTGCCGTCACTCTCGTTCCTCGGGGATCCTTTTATCAAGACGGACCCGCCGTGCGTGCAGCGCGAAAGTATAAGGCTGCTGTTGCTGAATGCTATTGGAACGGTCATGAGGTAGTGCTGGAAATTAAAGATTCGGGCAAGCTATCAGGGAAAGAGGGTCAGGAAGTCCAAAAGGCGCAGCCAGATGATATCGCGCTTGTTTTACACACAAGCGGTACCACTGGGAGACCGAAAGCTGTGCGTCCTGGATATAGATAAAAGCACAGCTGGTCGTTTTACTGACAGTCTTTTCAAGGTACCTTTGACTCATCGGAACCTAACAAGGACAATGAGTGCGTGATGGATTGATTACTTTGGTATGTGGATCGTGCAGTAACTGAACAGTACAGAAAACGTCCAAACCACCTACAAATTGACCTCGAACGACCGGACGTTGTTGGTCATGCCTCTCTTCCATGTTCATGGACTGCTCGCGGGTCTTCTAGCGTCACTTTTCTCCGGCGGATCTGTTATAGTGCCGTCGCGCTTTTCAGCCTCGGAGTTCTGGGACAATTTCATCACCTATAAAGCCAATTGGTATACAGCTGTTCCAACGATCCATCAGATTCTACTACGAAATCCAGTATGGTTTGCCTAACATCTCACTTTGTGGTCCGCACCTCTTCGCCGTGACTGGCAAGACATGTTTTCGGAACAAGAAGATCTTTTTGTATCGTCTTTGCTCCCCAACGCGATTTCATGATCCGAGCTTCTATTGCCAGAAAGTACTTGCTGACTCCGGAAATTTTTCAGCCTCCGTCAAACATGCCTGAGATTCGTTTTATTCGGTCATGCTCGTCTCCTTTGTCTCCCAAGACTTTCTCCGAACTCGAAAGAGCTTTCAATGCCCCAGTCTTAGAGGCTTACGCAATGACCGAAGGTGCTCATCAGATGACATCGAATCCTCTGCCTCCAGCTAAAAGATACCCGGGAAGCGTAGGTATTGGCCAAGGCGTTGAGGTAAAGATACTTAACGCCTTCGGGAGCGAGGTCCCCCAGGGTGGTGAGGCAGAAATCTGCATACGAGGCGAGAACGTGACGAAAGGATACCTTAACAACCCCGAAGCAAACAAGACCTCGTTCACCCAAGATGGCTTTTTCAGAACGGGCGATCAAGGCAAGCAAGACGAAGACGGGTACGTCATTATCACTGGTAGAATCAAAGAACTCATAAACAAGGGCGGTGAAAAAATCAGCCCAGTAGAGCTCGATAATGTCGTGTCTCAGAATCCATCTGTGGCAGAAGCTGTCTGCTTTGCCATCGCAGATGAGATGTACGGGCAAGACATTGGTCTAGCGGTGGTGGTGAAAGATGGAGAGGAGACGACTCCTGAGGAGCTCCGCAAATGGATCGCGGCCAAAGTTGCTAAATTTAAGGTCCCGAAACAGGTATGAGAAGTCCTCCCCTCTCTCTATCTCCTCTTTTTCTCTCTCTCACTCAAATAACTCAAAGACTAACTGGCCGCAGATCTTCTTAACAGATAACATGCCCAAGACACCGACAGGAAAGGTTCAGCGTAGAATGGTTGCGGAAGCCATGCTTAAGCAGCAGAAGCCGAAAGCCAAGCTCTGATAGAGCTGTTGTTGCAATAGCTGGTGCGCTCAAAGCGTTGGGGGTTACGCAATTCAGGACACAACTGTACAGATGAGCAAAATCCCGTTTGAACCGTCACATTCCTGTGTAGAGACACAAGCTTGGTTGAGGTGTACACTTCCACCACATTTGGATTAGTGATGCAGTCTTACTAGCTGAAATTTCCACGGGTAGAAGTTTGCTAGTCCAAGTCTATGGTGGACATTGGCACTCTAGAGAGGTTGCCTAAAAGCAGACTTGAACTTATAGTCGTCAGCGAAACGCTTGGACTATAAGGTCGAGCAATATCTCGACATACCGGATGAATTTGTACTTTATTCCAGTCCCATACACCTTGCGTAAAATAAACGTCCTCTTGTAATGCCTTAAGTACATCCTCCTTCGACTCGGCAAAAGCAAGCATTATGCTACCTTTGATCCTCGGGCCCTGTGCCTCCTTGATCACTTCTTCAAGAATGGCTCCTGCGAACTTCTGTCAAGAAATGGAAAGGGCAAGACAACTAGAGGCTGCAAACGCATCGCTGAAGCATACCTCCAAGCTTCCAGAAGCCACTCTTTATGCGAGGGTGCAAAGCGTTGAGGTGATCCCTAGAACAACGTTGGAGATCCGAGGTTGGCTCTGCAGCTTGGACACTTACGGGCGTACTTGCATCCTTTTCTGAAGCACTCCCTCATGATCTGGTAGTATCACGATCCATTCGTGTTTCTGAAGTGCTATGGCAGCTGAAGACATGTTGCGCGTAAAGGAAGTAACACAAGATGTGGTCCTTGCCAGGATAGAAGAGCGATCTCTCTGCTGGAGAAAAGAACGAGGGATCGTTTTACAGTAGATCATAGCTTGAGATGCTCAGGCTGCGCCGTTATCTTAGACAGGTTTAGCAATTGATTCAGGCTGGCTTTACGCGTAAGCCCCCTGTCTACTTGACGCTGTCAGGACCGGTACAGATGTTGTATCAATGTAAGTATGTTGAATAAGATAACTATATGCCGAATTACTATACAGAAAGAAGACATTAAGTAGTATATACCTTAGCGAATAGCTATGGCTTTGTTTAACGGTGGATTTACGGTTCCTGGACGATTTCTCCAAAGAAACGTATTAGTAAGCCACCTCCGCCTTTAGGCGATGAAGGTTTTTTACCGTTTCTAGAGAGTAGCGGTTAAATTTCGTAACATATTGATAATTGATAGGCTATATCTAATACAATTAGGGCTAGGGCTATATATAACTACTATATAAATAAATCGCGTATATATAATAGATAGAATATAAGAAAAGAACTATTAAGAAATAATTCTTAATATTATATTATTAATATAGTATAAAGTTATTCTATTAATCTATATAATCTATAGATATATATATATAAAAGAAAGACGCGCTAAAACTTAATTAGAAAGATATATCGAGTATAAAGAATTAATTCGTAATAAGAACTTTATATAAGTAAATATAGATTTAATATAGATATAAAAAGTCGCTTATTAAATTATTAGAGATTTATTTTTTCGAGTTATTCGATTTTAATTGAGAATTATATTCTAATCTTTTAGATATATTAATTTTATATATATATTTAATTAATTAATTATTAATATATATAAAAGAATAAGATAGAGCTAAGTTAGAAAATCTTAAATTTATATATATAGTTAATTATAAATTTAGAATTATTTGTTCTTCAATTAGATCGACTAAGTTATTATAAATAAATAAATTAGCGTTCGTAATTATTAAAATCTCTTATTCTACTTTTAACTCTTTAATAACTTTTACTATTTTCTATTAAAATCTTAAGATTCTTTTTTTAAATTATAGAGTATAAATTGCGTATCTAGATAATTTAAAAAATTTGAAATTTAATCTTATAATCGTTAAACGATAAGGAGTTTAAATATTACTTATTAAATTTCGCTTAATAGCTCTAATTAAAAAATAGATGTATATTATCTAATTTTAGAACTACTTTTTTATTTTCTACGAGTAAAGGCCTATAAATTAAATTCATAATTATTTCTTTTAATTAGGGCTGTCGAGTAAATTTAATAAGCGATCTTTAATAAGCGATATTTGAATTCTTTATCTTAAAACATTTATAAGACTAAATCTTATAATTCTTTTTTTATCTAAAAGCCCATATTTTATTCTATAATTTTAAAAAATAATTAAAAAAATTTAATAGAAAAGTAAAATGTTATTTTAAAATTAAATAATGTGCACCTATTTTTTAATTAGGGCTGTCGAGCGAACTTTGAAGAGCGATATTTAAATCCTTTGCCTTAAAACATTTATAAGATTAAATTTAATAATTCTTTTTTTATTTGAAAGTTTATATTACGTTCTATAATTTAAAAGAAAAATCTTAAAATTTTAATAGAAAATAAAAAAGTTATTCTAAAATTAAATAATATATATCTATTTTTTAATTTGGGCTGTCGAGCGAACTTTAATAAGTAATATTTAAATTCTTTACGCTTTAATGATTATAAGATTAAATTTTAAAATTATTTTATTATTAAAAAGCGTAAACTACGGGCTATAATTCAAAAAAAAATCTTAAAACTTTAATAGAAAATAGTAAAGTTATTAGAGGGTTAAAAGTAGAGAGAGAGAGATATTTAATAGTTACGAACGTTAATTTATTTATCCGCGGTATTTAATTAAAAAGCGTAGATCTAATAAATTTATAATTAGCTGTATATATAAATTTAAGATTTTCTAGTTTAGTCTTATCTTATTCTTTTATATATACTAATTAAAGTTTTAAGATTTTTTCTTTTAAAATATAGAATATCATTTATTCTTTTAAAAAAAAATTATTAAATTTAATCTTATAAATATTTTAAGATAAAGAATTTAAATATCGCTTATTAAAAACTTATCTACTCTATTAAGAATATTAATATATATAATAGAATAAGATAGAGCTAAGCTAAAAAGTCTTAAATTTATATATATAGTTAATTATAAATTTGGATTCGCTACGCTTTTTAATTAGATATCATAGATAAATAAATTAATATTCGTAATTATTAAAATCTCTTTCTCTACTTTTAATTATTTAATAACTTTACTATCTTCTATTAGAATTTAATAATTTTTTTTTAAATATAAATCGCAAATTGCGCTTTTTAAATACGAAAAAATCTTAGAATTTAGTCTTATAGTTCTTCAAAGGTTAGAAACTCAAATATCGCTTACTAAAGATCGCTCATCAAAGATCGCTTATCAAATTTACTCGACAGCCCTAATTAAAAAAAACGGTTATGAATTTAATTTATAGGCCTTTACTCGTTCTTTAATATAAACTTAGATAGTCGAGTAATATAGTTCTACCCGTTTATAAAGTTATAGAACTAGCGTATTACGATTATAAAACGGTATTATAACGATTCTATGCTAGTTGAAAAACCGTTCTAGAATCGTTTTATAATCGTTTTACAATCGTCGTAAACTATAGACCTCTTCTCTTAGAATTCACTACGGTTATAATTTTATAACCGTTCTATAATCGTTTTATAATCGTTATAATAATATATTTTTATTTTTATTTTTTTACTAAGTCTCGAATAGACTAGTAGTATTATATAATATATCTTCTAATATTAAGATTTCGCGAAAATTTAAAAAAAACGAATTTGAAGTTACTAGCGTTAATATTTAAGCTTATATATACTAAGCGAATTTTCAGCCCTATAAAGAATTTAAAATTAAATTTTTTTTTAAGTTATTATATAGATTATTTATAGTTTTATAAGAATCGTATAATTATTCTATAATCGTTCTAGAATCGTTTTATAATCGTTTTATAATCGTTTTATAACTATTACGTAACCGTTACGTAATCGTTAAATAATCGATATAAAATTATAAGTTAGAATAATTCTTCTAACGAGTGTAAATTAAGTTTTATATTAATTATATATCGATAATATATCGATTATTTATCGATTATTAG
The DNA here is from genome assembly GCF_014066315.1 of Letharia lupina. NCBI lineage: Eukaryota > Fungi > Ascomycota > Lecanoromycetes > Lecanorales > Parmeliaceae > Letharia > Letharia lupina. The sequence goes on along the minus strand of NW_023502978.1, from coordinate 670,399 downwards.
TTATAGAATCGTTATATAACGATAATATATCTTTAGTAATAACTAGAATAGTAATAGTTTTAATAAAATTTGAAACTATTTCGCTTCGTCCTCGATTCGAATTTACGAATCTCTCTCGCTAAAAAATCGTAAAATCGTAAAATTATATAAATCGTAAAATCGTATAAATCGTAAAATTCGTAAAATTAATAAAATATCTAATAATTAAAAAACTAAAAATAATAATAACTAATATAAAAAAACTATAATATATATTAAAATTAACTTCTTATTTATTAAATCTTAATTAATTTAAAGTTAATTAACTTCTTATAAACTTATTATTAATATAACTTCTCTTTTATCTACTAAATCTTTTTAATTTTTTTTCAGGTTATAAAGCGTAATTTACGCGTTTAAATAAGAAAAAAATATTAAATTTAGTCTTATAAGTATTTAAAGATAAGAAATTTAAATACCGCTTATTAAAATCTTATTTACTCTATTAATAATAGTCTTTAATATAAACTTAAATAGTCGAGTAATAATAATTTTAAAAAAATCGAAATTTTTCTACTTCGTTCTCGATTTAAATCTATTAATCTCCCTCGCTAAAAAATTCTAACATTCTAATTATCGTAAAATCGTAAAAACTATAAAGATAATAAAAATTCTATAAATAATAAAAATAATAATAATAGAAGATATAGAAATACTATAATAGATATTAAGATTAACTTCTTATTAATTTAATTTAATTTAATTTAAAGTTAATTAACTTTTTAGAAACTTATTATTAATATAACTCCTCTTTTTTCTATTAAAATTTTACTATTATTTTAATTAGTTACGAGTAATGCCTATGAATTAAATTCATAATCATTTTTTTAAATTAAGGCTGTCGAGTAAATTTAATAAGCGACCTTTAATAAGCGATATCTATATTCCTTATCTTTAAAGAAATATAAGATCAAATTTTAAGATTTTTTTATTTTTAGAAAGCGCAAATTGCGGTCTATAGTTTAAAAAAAAATTAGATTTTAATAGAAAATAGTAAAGTTATTAAAAGATTAAAAGTAGAAAAAGAGATTTTAATAATTGCGGATATTAATTTATTTACCCGCGATATCTAATTAAAAAGCGTAGATCTAACGAATTTATAATTGGTTGCATATACAAATTCAAGATTTTATAGCTTAGTCTTATCTTATTCTATTATACGAGTAAAGGCCTATAAATTAAATTCATAATCATTTTTTTGATTAGGGCTATTGAGTAAATAGATAAGCGATCTTTAGTGAGCGAACTTTGGTGAGCGGGCTATCCGGCTGTCGAGCGAACTTTAATGAGCGATATTTGAATTCCTTGCGCTTTAATAATTATAAGACTAAATTTAGAAATTCTTTTTTTATCTAAAAGCCCACATTTTATTCTATAATTTAGAAAAAAATCTCAAAATCTTAATAGAAGATAAAAAAGTTATTCTAAAATTAAATAATATATATCTATTTTTTAATTAAGGCTGTTCGGCTATATTCTTTTAATAGTTATAAACGCTAATTTATTTATCTACGATAACTTAGCCGATCTAACTAAAGAGCGTAGTAACTCTAAATTTATAATTGGCTATATATATAAATTTAAGGTTTTCAAGCTTAGCTCTATCTTATTCTTTTATATATACTAATATACTAATAGAACTTATTTTATAATTTTTAATAATTTAAATTTTATAAAATTCGATCTTATAGTTCTAAGTAAATCTTAAATTAAAGTATTTTTACTCTTCGAGAGTCGAATTTAATCTCGAAATTAGATTTAAAAATTAATTACTTTTTATAAATTTAATTTATAGATCTAAACTTATTTTAGTAGATTATAGTTATAATTATATAGTTATAATCTATATTTATATAATTATAATTCTTAACTATATTATATTTAATAGCTATAAACTATAATTATAAATTATAAATTATTAAAATTAATTAATTTTTATTTAATTATTAGAAAGATAGAGATAATAAAGTAAATTATTAATATTACTTTTCGAAAAAAAAATTATAAAGAAAGTAGAGAAAGTAGAGAAATAATATAAACTTTTAATATAGTTTTTTAATTTATTCTTCTAGAATATATAATAGTCTTTATATATAATAAAGTTATTTTAAAAAAAATAGATTTAAATTTTATATAATATTAAACTTTCTCGATAGCGATTTTTTAATTAATTAAATAATTGTATATATTAAATACTTCTTTATATTATTTAAATAGCTTTTTATTAAAGAATTTAATAAGAATATCTATTATTATTTAGATTATAGTATTAAAAGTAATAGATAAAATACTTAATTAATTAGATCTAACTACAGAGAGTATCATAAATATATATGTCGCCAAGCCTCGGCAAACCTTCCTTACCTCGGCAAACCTTTCTCACCTCGGCAAACCTTTCTCACCTCGGCAAATCTTCTGATTCAGTCAGGTAACACATTTTAATACTATCATATACTTGAAATACAGCTCGAATCAAACAAGTAGAAAACCGAAAAAAAAAATACCCTTACTTCTTTACCTCTCTTATTCGAGTAAATGACTATATTCGAACGCTAGATAATAAAGATAAAGAGGGTATATATATAAGAAAAATTCTATTCACCTTATATAAAAAATAAAAAAATTATTAAAAAGCGATTTTTTAAAAAATTTATTTCTAGTTTACTTAATATATACTAAAGATTAATTAATTAAAGATTAAAAGTTTATAATATTTATAATAGAATAGATAAAATAAAAAGTTGAAATCTAAAAACGACTATATTAGACTATATCTCTACTGTTAGAATTTTACTTTTATTAAAAAGTAATTTTTTAAAAATTCTATTTTTAGATTATCTAATATATATTAAGAATCGATTAATTTAAGATTAAAGAATATTTATAAAAATAGAATAAATTTAATTAAAAGAAGTAATTTATTTAATATATACGCGCTTAGCTATAAGACTCTTATAAGATTATTTTAAATATCTAATTTTTAGTAATAGTAGCTAATAATAATATACGTCTTATACATAATATATTAATAAAATAAGATATAAATAAAGATATTTTAAAAGAGCTTTAAAGATTTAATAGCGATAATAATAATAGCGTTAAAGAAATAGCTATTTCGATATAAAATAATAAATTTATAAAGTATTAAATTTAATATAATAACTCGATAAGCGATTTAGATAGATTATTTAAGATATAAGAATTAATTAGAAATAAGCTCTTATATAAGTAATAAGATTAAAAGATTTAATTTATCCAAAATTTATTTATCTCTTAAAATATTAAAGTTAACTCTTTTTTAATAATAAGTATATCGCTAAAATATAAATTTATTTATTTCTTAAAATATTAAGTTAATACTTTCTTAATAATAAGTATATTATTAAAATATAAGAAATAATTATTCTATAGATAAAGTTTTAAATTTATAAATTCTTAAAAGAGCTTAAATTTATTCTTATATAGAACCTTAGTAAATCTATTAATTATCTATTTATTAATAAAAATATATTTAAGATTTATATTATTATTAATAATTTAATCACGTATTTAATAATATTAAATATTAATATATTTAATATAATTATAATATTAAGAATTCTTTATTAGAGCGATTATATTTTAATTATTATTAAAAAAAAAAATTTAAAGTAATTTATTAAGATAAATTTAATTAAATAGTTTCTAAAACTAAATAACTTCTTTTATAAACTAAATTTAATTAATATATTTAATTTTATAAATAAATAATATAATAATAGTTTATCGCTTAAAAAATTAATTAATTATCTTATTTTCTAAATTATAAATATAATTTAAAATTAATCTATAAATATCGTAATTATTAATCTAATCGAAGTTAATATAATTAATTAAATTTTAAAATAAATCTTTATAGATAAAATATTAATAAATAGTTATTTTAAGATATTAAAAAATATACTTAAAAGCCGCGTAATAGATTTTAATAGAATTTAAAGAATATTATAAGATTATTAATATAATAAATATAATATTTAATTTTATATCTAATATAATATATATAAGAGATTTAATAATTAATTAATAAGATTTTAATAACTTAGCGAATATTATATAACTATTCTTAATAGAGAGTAATTATATATTAATTTTTATAAAAATAAATTATAATTTAAACACTTATATTTTATAATATTTAAAAAATTATTTAATATAAATTAATTAATTTAAATATAATATTTAATTAATATAATTATAAATTATAATTATATTTAAATAATAATTATAGAAATTTAAATTATTTATTTTAAATTTAATATTAAGTATATTCTTAATTCGCTAAATATTAAATTAAAAATAATTAATAATAAGAATATTATTTATATAGAGAGCGATAATAATATTATAATCGATATTAATAAAGATAAAATCGATTTCTTATATATAGTTAATAAAGATATTATATTATATATATAAGAATTACTTTAAATTATAAAATATTTTATTAAACTTATAAATTTATTAAAAATACTTTTTCGAGATAAAATTAATAAATTATTTTATATAAATTTTCTCTTCGATATTTTTATAGAGAAAAGTAATTTTAATATTTATTTATTTTAAATTTTAATCTTCGATAGCGATTAAGATAAAGATAATTTTATAAAATATAGATTTAATTATTAAAACGAAGATTTTATTATAATCTAAGTCTTTATATTATTTAATAAACTTTATAACGAGTAATTTTATTATTAAATTTATATTTTAAGATATAGATTTATTTATTATAAAGTATAGTATACTTATAAAGTAAATTAATAAGAATCTAGATATTATTCTCTTTTAGCGATATAAATTTATTAATTATATCGTCTTTTTATTATTTATAAAAAGAATTATTTATAATAATCTCTTTATAGATCTTCGATTTATATGATTTTAAAATATATATTTTAAATAATTATAATATAGAGTATAAAAGAATTTAAAAAGAGATTTTAAGAAATTAAATAAGAATAATTAGAATATAAAGATATATTATTTTATATTATTAAGATAAATTAAGATATAATAATAAAAGTATTTATATCGAAGTTAAAAGAAGTTATTATAGACTTTAAAGATTTTAAAATAAATCTAAATAATTAAATAAGTTTATTTATATTTATTATATTTATAGAAAGAAAATTCTTAATTAAAAAAGATATTATAGATTTAGATATATTTCTTTTTATAGCTAGATTATTTAATAATTAGAGAAATATAGAATCGAGTAAAAGTCTATTCTTTTCTCTATTCTATATAACTTTTAATAAATATATAATATTATTATTTAATAGTAATATTTAATAAATATAATTATTATTATAATCTATAAGAATATCTTTTTAAATATAATATTATTCTTTCTTTTATTTAGTAATTAATTTTTTTATTATAATAGAATTTATTAAAATATAAAGATAGAATACTTAGTTATATTAACTATAGAGTTCTATAAAAGAAAAGAGCGACTTAATATAGACGCGCTAAGGCGTGTTATATAACTATTATTGAAATTCGAATTATATAACTTTTAGCGTCTTAGCGATTACATAACATAGTTATATAATATATCTTAATATATTTATATTTAATCGCTCTTTTCTTTTATAGAACTCTATAATTAATATAACTAAGTATTCTATTTTATATTTTAATAGATTATAAATCTAAACTCTACTCGATAATTATTTTAATTATTTTATAATTTATCTATTACTTATTATAATTATAACTATTTTTAATATATTTATTATATTAATATTTATTAAATAATAATAATTATAATCGCGGAGAATCTCTTTTATTAATCTTTATAATATAGATATTTTTTATTTTAAGATAATTATTCTAATTAGATAATATATATTAAATATACTTTTAATAAAAAAAGTAAGAGTTATAAATAAAGAGGGTTATATCGAAATTATTAATATATTAATATATTATATTAATAATTTATTATATAAACTCTTATATTATCTCTAATATAAAATAATTTCGAGTAAATTAAAGTATATTATATTTAATTATATAATATTAAAGCTATTATATATTATAATAAAATATTATATATCTATATCTTTTTATTATATAACTATTATAATTATTAAAATATTATTAATTTCTCTATATTAAATAAAATACGCTAAAAATAAAAAACGATATATTTTTATTTTTATATTTTATTATATTAAAAATTAATAATAAGTAATTAAACTCTAATATTTTATTATATAATTTTTATAATAAAAATAAAAATTTAGTTTAAAGTAATAATATAACGCTAAAAAAGAAAATAATTTATATCTTATATACTTAATATATTAATATATAAAAAGAAATTATTCTCTATTATAATAATCGAAAAATAATTATTTTCTATATTTATAAAAATAAAATAATCTCGCGAAGAAGTTTTAATTAAATTTAATAAATAAGCGAAATAAAATTATAAGTAATTTTATATTTAATCTTAATTAATTTTTTCGATAAAAAAGTTAATTAATAGAAGATATTATATTATAAATATAATAGAGAGCGATTAAAATAATCGCGATAATAATATAAGAAATAAAATTTAATTAAACTCTCCCTTAAATATAAAGAGAAATAATTTTTTATTAAATTATTATATATTTACAAGTAAAGGCCTATGAATTAAATTTATGGAGTTAGATTTTTCTAAGTTAAATCGAATTTTAGCCCTAGCCCTAAGTTAAATCAAACTCTAATCGCTTACTATACGTTTTTAATCTACTTCTATTATTATAAAATTAATTTAATCTATATAGTATATAGATATATATATATAGAGAGAGACGCGCTAAGATTTAATTAGAAAGATATATTAAGTATAGAGAATTAATCCATAATAATTACCTATAAAAAATAGAGAAAGACTATATTCTTATAATAAGAAGTATCGAAATATTAAAAAAAAATAAAGATAACGTATTAATTAGTAATATAAATTCCATAATATCTTCTATCGTAGTAAAATCTTTCGAATAATAAAATAGCTATAGATATCGAATAATTTCAATTTATTTAAATATATATCGTTTAATATTTTTTCTATAGAGACCCAATTAATTATAATAATAGATTCTTCTCTTATAATATTATTATAATAATATACTATATTAATATAATAGAAATAATAAACTAAGTTATAATAATATTCTCTACTTACTAAGTAATAATTTAATATAAAATCGTAGAGAGTATATAACGTGAGATCTTAGAGAGCTAAGTTATATTCTTAACGATAGAGATCTTATTACCACTTAGTTTCTTCGTAATATTCTCTATAATATTCTTCGTAATATTCTTCATATTTACTTATTATAATTTCTTCTCTTATTTCTTAATATAATAAGAATAATAAACTAAGTTATAATAATATTCTTCGCTTACTAAATAATAATTTAATATAAAACCGTAGAGAGTATATAACGTAAGATCTTAGAGAGCTAAGCCGTATTCTTAATACTAGAAGTCTTATTACCACTTAATTTCTTCGTAGTATTCTTTATAGTGTTCTCCGCAGTATTCTCCGTATTTATCTATTATAATTTCTTCTCTTACTTCTTAATATAATAGAAATAATAAACTAAATTATAGTAATATTCTTCGCTTACTAAATAATAATTTAATATAAAATCGTGAAGAGTATATAATGTAGGATCTTAAAGAGCTAAACCGTATTCTTAATACTAAAGACTTTATTATTACTTAATTTCTCTATAATATTCTTCATATTTATCTATTATAGTTTCTTTTTTTACTTTTTTTTTTATAAAGTATTAGATTAAGTAGCTAGTTAAGTAATTAACTAAGTAAATAATTAATATAACGTAAAATCTTAAAGAGCTAAGCTATATTCTTAACGATAATAATCTTATTACCGCTTAATTTCTCTATAATATTCTCCGCATTTATCTATTATAGTTTCTTCTCTTATTTCTTCTCTTATAAAATATTAGATTAAGTAGTTAGCTAAATAGCGAATTAAGTAAATAATTAAATAATTAATTAACTATTTAACTAAGTAGATTATTAAGCTAATAGAATAAATAGTATTAATTAAGCGATTAATCGAGTATCGCTAGCTTAAAAGAAGTATATAGAAGAGAACGATGACTATAAATCCATTTAAACTCTTTTTAAAAGTTTTTTAATATATTTATAAGTAGATAATATATAAATAATATACGATATAGCTAATAAGTCTTATTAAAAACTAAATAGAATTTAAATAAGAGTTAAAAGATAAGCTAAAAGAACGTAGACTATTAAAAGAGTTATTATTAAAGAAGTCTAATAATAAGTTTTATAATAAAAGATTTTTTATATCGTCTTTCTCTCGTTTAAAAGCTTCTTTTTAATAATATTTAAAATCTAATACGCGTTAAGAGACTTTAAAATAGAGTAATAAAAAACGAATTAAAAAGAAAAACGCGTCTTAAGAGATAATATCGCCTAAGAATATTAATAGAGACTCTAAGAGGCGAGTAAAGGGGTATATATACTTTAGATATTAAGTAATCTTTAAATAAGAGATATTAAAAACAATTATATTTATATTAATAAAATTAATAGAATTAATAAAATAATAAAAGAAGAATAATTATATAAATAGATAAAAGGATTATTATCTAATTTCGAATATATCTAATATAATTACTATAACTATTATATTTAAATATTTATTTAATTTACTAATAGTAGATTAAACTTTATAATTTTTATAGCGTTAGAAAATATAAAGCGAGCTCTATAATTTAAGAAATTATAAAGTAATTATATATATCGTAAGCTAAGTACTTTAAAGTATAAAACTTCTACATATAAATTTTTAATAAGAGAGATGCGGGAGAGCTATTAAACTAACTTAGCCGGTCTAACTAAAGAGCGTAGCGAACTTAAATTAATAATTAACTATATATATAAATTTAAGATTTTCTAATTCAGCTCTACCTTATTCTTTTATATATACTAATATTATATTTCTCTCTAATATTTATAAATTAAAATTTATCTTTTTAAAATATTATTAATTATATTATAAATTATAATATAAGATTCTTTTTTAAATAACGTTTTAAATTATATCGAGTTAATTTTAAAGCTTAATAAGACTTTCTCTATATATTTTAAATATTTATAAATATTTTAAATATAAATAATATCGATAGCGAGTATATTTTAATCTTTTACGCTAATTCTATTATTATATTAAATTAATTTATTTTTAAATTATTATTAAAATTAATTTTAGATAAAGAGTTTTTTAAATTTAGAGTAAAGCTAGTTTTATTAATATTACTTATTTTATTTACTTTATTAAGCTCTATTATATTATAAATCTTATTTTTAAATTTAAACTTTTATTAAAACTTTACTCTATTAAATTTTAAAAATTAAATTAATTCTTTATAAATAATATTATATTTAAATATATTAATATTAAGCTTTTAACTAATTTAAATTAATTCTATTAAATTTCTATATTTAAAAATACTTTTAATTATTATAAATAAAAGTAAAATATATAAGATTTCTTTATTCTATTAGATCTCTAATATTATATTAAAATTAATATAATTTAATTAATCTCTTATTTAATAATTATTATAAAAGTTATAATTAAATAGCGATTTATAAAAAATATTTTTAAAATTATTATTAATATAGATATTATAATATAAATTAGAGTATATTATAAACTCTATATTATAATAAAAACTCGCTATAAAAATAATTCGCGTAATTTTATTAAGAGTTATATTAATACTATAATTATCTAAAAAAATTTAAAAAAATATAAATCTCGCGAATTAAATATTTTTAGTTTTATTATTTAAAGACTAAAATCTTTTATTTTTATTATCTATAAAAATAAATTATAAATTTATATTAATTAGTTTATTAATTTATTATATAAAATTAATAATTTATCTAAAAAAAATTCTTTTATTATTAATAAGAATTAAAAAAAAATTATTTTTATAAAAGTTTAAATAATTAATATATTTAATATTATAAAATTTATAATTAAAATTATAACTCTTATAATAGAAATAAATTTTTTAAATTTATATTAATTTATATTAAAATATAATAATTTAATATTATCTCTAATTCTACTATCTTCGCTAAATTCTTTAATATTTATATAATAATTATTTATATTAAAATAAATATCTTTATTTTTATTTTTATAGCGTTTATATTAATTAAATATTATATTTAAAATAATATTAATTCTACTAACTTTTATATCTAGATATAAATTTATAAATTCTATATTATTTATAATAAAGATTTTTATTTTATTAAGAAATATTTCGAATAGTTAAAGTATAAATATATTTATAAAAAATTTTAAATTTTTAGAAATAAAGATTATAATAGTTATAATAATTAAGATAAAAAAGATAATTAAAAAAATAATAATATTAATATTAAATTTAAATTTAAAAAATCTAAAAAGAAAAAGAATTAATCTTTTAATATTAAGATAATTATTATAATTATCTAATCTATAATAATACGCTATTTTATTATTTATATTATTATTACATTTATTATTAACTCTTAAATCTTAAATAATAAATTTTTTAAATTTTTTAAAATTAAACTCTTAGATAGAGTTTTTATTATTATACTTTTTATTATAATAATAATATTCTCTCTTTAACTTCGTAATTACGCGTATATTTAATATATTACTTATAATTTCTTAATTTTTAAAATCTTTTTTAAATTCTAGAAGTTTTATTTTATTAATAAACTCGTTAATAATAGTTATATAATTATTAATTTTAATAATATTAATCTTAAATATAAAATAAAGAATATTAAATACATTTAACTTCTTAATAATATCTAATATATATTTAAATATAATTTTAATTTAATTTTTAAAAAATAATTAAAAAAGTAATAATACTCGCTTTCTTTTATTTTTAATAATCTTTTTATAAAAAAGTAATAGTTTTTCTTTAAACGAATTTAAAATTATTTTTATATATTTAATATTTAAAAGAATATTTCTATTAAAATATAAGGTAGAACACTTAGTTATATTAACTATAGAGTTTTATAAAAGAAAAGAGCGACTAGATATAAATATACTAAGGCGTATTATATAATATAATTATATAATCGCTAAGATATTAAGAGTTATATAATCTAAATTCTAACACTTTTCTTTATATATATTCTTTTATATGCAAAATTTAGATAATATAAAGTTTAATATTAATAGCGTTAAAATTAAGTAATTAAAGTAAAATTTAAGTTAAATAGTTAAAGTAAGTTTAGCGCTAAATAATTAAAGTAAAGTTCGAGCTAAGTAATTAAAGTAAGTTTAATATTAAATCGCTAAAATAAAAAGTCGAAATCTAAAAATAACTATATTAAACTATAGCCCCTATTAAAATATAACTAAATTTCACTTTTTTATTAAAAAACGATTTTTTAGAAATTTTATTTTTAGGCTATCTAGTATATATCAAAAATTAATTAATTCGAGATTAAAGGATATTCGTAGAAATAACTAAATAAAATAATTAAAAGAAATTCTTTATCTTATATATTATAATCGATTATAAAATTTTTATAGAGTTATTTTAGATATCTAATTCTTAATAATAATAGCTAATAATAATAGTAATATAAATAAAAATATTTTAAAAGAGCTTTAAAGATTTAATAGCGATAACGATAATAGTATTAAAAAAATAGCTATTTTAATATAAAATAGCGAGTTTATAAAGTATTAAATCTAAAATTTAACGAGCGATTTAAATAGATTATTTAAACTATAAAAACTAATAAAATAATTTCTTTAGATTTAAAATTAATTTCTTTAAATAAATAATACTATAAATAATATTCTAGTCTAATTAATATATAAAACTTCTTAAATTTATTCTTAGATAATATTTTAATAAGTCTATTAATTATCTATTATTTAATAAAGATATATTTAAAAATAATAATATTAATAATAATTTATTCTTATATATAATAATATTAAATATTAATATATTTAATATATATATAAAATTAAAGATTTTTAATAAAAATTATAATATCTTAATTATTATAATAAATAATAATAGTTTATATATACTTAATACTAAAATTAAATTAATTAAGAAATTTATATAATTAAATTATCTTTTTAATAATCTATATCTAATTAATATATTTAATTTTATAAAAAAATAACGCTATAATAAATTATTATTTTAATAATTAATTAATAATAATATTATTTATATTAAAAATATAATTAAAGATAGAATATTAAATATTCTAATTATTTATCTAATTTATATTTATATAATTAATAAATAATTTTAAATCTTCTCTAAATATTAATTATTAGTTTTTAATATTATTTAGATATTAAAAAATATATTTAATAATCTTTTAATAAGATTTATTAAAATTTAAAATATATTTAGAGATTATTAAAATAATAAATATAATATTAAATTAAGTATTTAATATTATATATATAAGTAATTTTATAATTAATTAATAAATATAATAAAATTAATTAATAGAGATAAAATTATCTTTAATAATATAAAATTTATTATTATTAATAAGAGTAAATAATAGCGTAAAGCTTAATATATTATATTTCTTTAAAAAAAATTTAATATAATCTTTTTAGCTAAAACATAGAATTTAATTAATATAATTTTTAATAATTATTATATTAAGATAATAGATATAAAATTTTAAATCGATTATTTTAAATTTCTTATTAAGTTTATTCTTAATATTTTATATTTTAATTTTATCGAGATTTATAAATAGAATATTATTTATATAAATAGTAATAATAATAATATTATTAATAAATATAAAGAAATTAATAATAATAGATTTAAAACTTAATTTTTTAAAATAGATTATAAAAATATTATATTAAATTTTAGAGGATTACTTTAAATCGTAAAGTATCTTAATAAGCTTATATATCTTATTTTTTTAATTTTTAATTTTAAAATTAATAAATTAAATAATATAAATTATTTTTTTAATATTATTATATAGAAAGATAATTTTGATATTTATTTATTTAAGTTTCTAATTTAAAATAGCTATTAATATAAAAATCGCTTTATAACTTATAAATTTAATAATAAAAATAAAGATTTTATTAAAATTAATTTTTTATTATTATTTAAAATTGCGAATAATCTAATAAGCTTTATATTATATAATCTTTTTTATAAAATTATACTTAAATTTATAAATCTATTAATCTCTTAAAATATATATATTTAATAAAAGATTTATTAAAATTTAAATTCTATTAATAATAAATAAGTTAACTTCTTTTTTTATAATAATTTTCTAATATATTTTATAATAAAAGTTTAATATAATTTTCTTATAAATTCGAGATTTATAGAGTTTAAAAGAAGAGATTTTTATTAATAACGCTAGAGAATCTAAAGAAAATTCTTTATATACTTTTAAAATATTAAATAGATAATTTATCGCTAAAATCGAATTATAATTATTTATAAAGCGAGTAATAAATTTAAAAAATATTATTATAAAGGCTATAGAGAGAGTTTTATTATTAAATATATTAAATAATTATTTTTCTAAAGATTTTAAATTAGCTAAGACTACTAATTAAGCTCTTTTAAAAATTTAAATAAAATTAAATAAATTATTAACTTTATCTTTAACGAAAATTACTTATCTCTTTTAATTTTTCTTTAAAATTATAAATAAAAAAAAAGATAATTTTTAAGATAATTAATAATTTTAATAAGCCGATAATTATTACGATAAACTACTATTTTAATATTATTATATATATTCTTCTCTAAAATAAAAAGTATAAACTTAAAAAAAATATTATTAAATTATTTAATATTTAAGATAATAATAATTTTATTATTATTTAAAAGTATATAATAGAAATAATTTTAATAATTTATAAATTATCTCTTAATTATATAATCTTAATATTTCTTCTAATTAATAACTTTAAATATAATTTAATAAAAATCTATTTATTTAATAATATATAAATAAGAAATATTAAGAGAAATCTTAATATAAATCTTAAAAGAAATAATATCTTATCTAATTATAAGTTAATAATTATATAAATAATTCTTAATATAAATAAACTCGATTTAATATTTTTATAATAAATTACTTTTTTTAAATATTATACTAACTTTATATTAAATAATAATATTTAATTATTTAAATTTACTATTTATTTAAAAATTTCTTAATATAATATCTTTTTAGATAATTCTCTTAAATAAATAAAAGATTTTTATTTTATAATTTTAATATTTTATATTATAATTAAAGTAAAAGCGAGTATAATAATAATAATTATATTTTATATTATTAAGAAAGAGCTTAAATATAATAAGAATAAACTTATTAAACTTATTTAATAAAAGATAGATATTAAAATATAGAGTAAAATTATTTAAAAAAATAATTATAAATATATAGCTATTATAAGAAATATTAAATAATTTCTAAAGATTAATATAAATTAAATTATTCTCTTATCTTTTAAAAATAATATAATATTTATAAAATTTTATTTTAAAACTAGCTACAAAGTATAACTCGTAAATATTATTAAAAAAAGATTTAAAAAGATTTATTTTAATATATATTTTAATTATCTTCTTAATATTTTAAGTATTTAAATAATTTATATAAATATATTATATATATAAAGTATTCTTATTAATTTAAAACTCTTACTTATTAGAGAGCTTTATAGATTTAATAGAGAACTTATTATAAGCGAGAATTTCTTTATTAATAATAATTAAAATTAGAGAAATATCTTTTTAAGTATTAAATATATAAAAATAGCTTTAAATATATTTAAAGAAAAACTATTACTTTTCTATAGAAAGATCACTAGAAATAAAAGAAAGCGAGTATTATTACTTTTTTAATTATTTCTTAAAAATTAAATTAAAGTTATATCTAGATATATATTAAATATTATTAAAAATTTAAATATACTTAATATTTTTTATTTTATATTTAAGATTAATATTATTAAAGTTAATAGCTATATAATTATTATTAATAAGTTTATTAATAAAATAAGATTTCTAAAATTTAGAGAAAATCTTAAAAATTAAAAAATTATAAATAATATATTAAATATATATATAATTATAAAGTTAGAGAGAGAATATTATTATTATAATTAAAAGTATAGTAATAGAAACTTTATTTAAGAGTTTAATTTTAAAAAATTTATAGACTTTATTATTTAAAGTTTAGAAATTAATAATAGGTATAATAGCGATATAAATAATAAAATAATATATTATTATAAACTAAGTAATTATAATAATTATTTTAATATTAAAAGATTAATTCTTTTTTTTCTTAAACTTTTCGAATTTAAATTCGATATTAATATTATTATTTTTTTAATTATCTTTTTTATCTTAATTATTATAACTATCGCAATTTTTATTTTTAAAAACTTAAAATTCTTTATAAATATATTTATATTTTAATTATTCGAAATACTTCTTAATAGAATAAAAATTCTTATTATAAATAATATAGAACTTATAAATTTATATTTAGATATAAGAGTTAATAGAATTAATATTATTTTAAATATAATACTTAATTAATATAGATATTATAAAAATAAAAATAAAAATATTTATTTTAATATAGATAGCTATTATATAAATATTAAAAAATTTAATAAAGATAATAAAATTAGAAATAATATTAAATTATTATATTTTAATATAAATTAATATAAATTTAAAAGATCTATCTTTATTATAAGAGTTATAATTTTAATTATAAATTTTATAATACTAAATATACTAGCTATCTAAATTTTTATAAAAATAATAAATCTTTTAATTCTTATTAATAATAAAGATTTTTTTTTAAATAAGTTATTAATTTTATATAATAGATTAATAAACTAATTAATATAGATTTATAGTTTATTTTTATAAATAATAAAAATAAGAGACTTTAATCTCTAAATAATAAAGCTAAAAATATCTAATCCGCGAGATTTATATTTTTTAAATTCTTTTAAATAACTATAATATTAATATAATTCTTAATAAAATCGCGTAAATTATCTTTATAGCGAGTCTTTATTATAATATAAAGTTTATAATATACTCTAATTTATATTATAATATCTATATTAATAATAATCTTAAAAATATCTTTTATAAATTATTAGTTAATTATATTTCTTATAATAATCGCTAAATAAGAGATTAATTAAATTATATCGATTTTAATATAATATTAAAGATCTAATAAAACGAAGAAATCTTATATATCTCGCTTTTATTTATAATAATTAAAAGCACTTTTAAATATAAAGATTTAATAGAATTAATTTAAATTAATCGAAAGCTTAATATCGATATATTTAAATATAATATTATTTATAAAGAATTAATTTAATTTTTAGAGCTTAATAGAATAAAGCTTTAATAAGAGCTTAAGCTTAAACTCGAGAATAAGACTTATAATATAATAGGGCTTAATAAAGTAAATAAAATAAGCGATATCGATGAAATTAGCTTTATTCTAAACTCGAAAAACTCTTTATTTAAGATTAACTCTAATAATAATTTAAGAATAAATTAATTTAATATAATAATAGAATTAACGTAAGAGATTAAAATATACTCGCTATCGATATTATTTATATTTAAAATATTTATAATTATTTAAAGCGTATAGAGAAAGTCTTATTAAGCTCTAAAATTAGCTTAATATAACTTAAAACGTTATTTAAAAAGAGATCTTATATTATAATTTATAATATAATTAATAATATTTTAAAGAGATAAATTTTAATTTATAGATATTAAAGAGAAATATAATATAAATATATAATAATTTAATAAAAAATTACCTCTCTTTATACTTAAAAAGAAATTTAATTAAATTTAATTTTTTATACTATTATTACAATTATCTTAATTATTCTCTATTATATTTATAATATAATATCTTCTATTAATTAGCTTTTCTATTAAAAAAATTAATTAAAATCGAGTATAAGATTACTTATAATTTTATTTCGCTCACTTATTAAATTTAATTAAAGCTTCTTTATAAGATTATTTTATTTTTATAAATATAAAAAATAATAATTTTTTAATCGCTATAATAGAGAGTAATTCTTCTTTATATATTAGTATACTAGATATATAAGATATAAATTATTTTCTCTTTTAGCGTTATATTATTATCTTAAATTAGATTTTAATCTTTATTATAAAAATTATATAATAAAATATTAAAGTCTAATTACTTATTATTAATTTTTAATATAATAAAATATAAAAATAAAAATATATTATTTTTTATTTTTAGCGTATTTTATTTAATATAAAGAAATTAATAATATTTTAGCAATTATAGCGACTATATAATAAAAAGATATAGATATATAATATTTTATTACGATATATAATAACTTTAGTATTATACGATTAAATACGATATATTTTAATTTATTTAAAATTATCTTATATTAAAGATAATATAAAAGTTTATATAATAAATTATTAATATAATATATTAATATATTAATAATTTCGATATAACTTCCCTTACTTATAACTTTTATCTTTTTTATTAAAAGTATATTTAATATATATTATCTAACTAGAATAATTATCTTAAAATAAAAAATATTTATATTATAAAGATTAATAAAAGAGATTCTTCGCGATTATAACTACTATTATTTAATAAATATTAATATAATAAATATATTAAAAATAGCTATAATTATAATAAATAATAGATAAATTATAAAATAATTAAAATAGTTATTAAATAGAGTTTAAATTTATAACTTATTAAAATATAAAATAGAATATTTATTATAATATCAGCCCCTTCGGCTATCGTATAACATGTCGCGTATTATTAGGGCTAGTAATTACCAGCCATTATTAGCTATCTATTTTATATATATAAATATCCGTATATTTCATAAATAAAAAATTAGTCTTTCAGTTATAATCATTCAATTTCTAATATATCTAATATCCTACTTTTAATAGATTATAAGCCTAAAAGCGGGTAGGGTAGTATTAAAATATTCTTACACTTTCTAAGAGATATTAAACTAAGTCTTCGATGATCGTTTATAAATAAATATATCTTATAGCGATAGCCTATTTTTTTGGCTCGTACCTATCGACGAGAGGGCTATCGCTATTTAATTTCTACACAAAAAATATCGAACTAAAATCCTTATTTTATCCGAGGTCCCGAAACGGGCAAACTATCAAAATTCTTAGATTATTCCGAGGTTCCGAAACAATACGGGCAAAACATCAAAACTCTCAAATCATTTCGAGGTCCCGAAACAATATAGGCAAAACATCAAAAACTCTTATATCATTTCGAGGTCTCGAAACGGGTATTCAAAAGCCCCGGCACTCTTTCTATTTTTTCTATCGAGGTTTTTTATAGGTTTAACGAGATCGAATAAATAATCAATTCCGAATATAAAGCGTAGATTTAGAAACTAATATATATAGAATACGATATACTAGGATTTAGAGAATCTAGCTTCTAAGGCTGTCGGAGAGTATTATAATACTAGCCCCTTCGACTATCGCATAATATATCGCGTATTATTAAGGCTAGTAATTACCAGCTATTATTAGCTATCTATTTTATATATATAAATATCCGTATATTTCATAAATCAATAATTAGTCTTTTAGTCACAATTATTTAATTTCTAATATATCTAATATTCTACTTTCAACAATATTTAGTTATATTAATTATAGAGTTCTATAAAAGAAAAGAGTAATTAAATATAAATATACTAAGATATATTACGTAATATAATCATATAATCGCTAAGACGTCAAGAGTTATATAATTTAAATTTCAATAATTTCTCTAACTTTAATCGTTATTAATAAAGAAATTATCGCTTATAATAAATTTTTTATTAAGTTTATAAAGCTCTCTAATAAATAAGAGTTTTAAATTAATAAGAATACTCTATATATATAATATATTTATAGAAATTATTTAAATATTTAGAATATTAAAAGAATAATTAAAATATATATTAAAATAAATCTTTTTAAATCTTCTCTTAATAATATTTATAAATTATATTTTATAATTAATTTTAAAATAAAACTTTATAAATATTATATTATTTTTAAAAGATAAAAAAATAACTTAATTTATATTAATCTTTAAAAATCGTTTAATATTTTTTATAATAATTATATATTTATAATTATC
This sequence comes from Letharia lupina, assembly GCF_014066315.1. NCBI lineage: Eukaryota > Fungi > Ascomycota > Lecanoromycetes > Lecanorales > Parmeliaceae > Letharia > Letharia lupina. The sequence continues at coordinate 651,004 of NW_023502978.1, read as the reverse complement.
TTTTTAAATAATATTACTCTATACTTTAATATCTATCTTTTATTAAATAAATCTAATAAATTTATTCTTATTATATTTAAACTCTTTTTTAATAATATAAAATATAATAATTATTATTATATTTATCTTCGCTTTAATTATAATATAAAATATTAAAATTATAAAATAAAAGTTTTTTATTTATTTAAAAAAATTATTTAAAAAGATATTATATTAAAGAATCTCTAAATAAATAATAAATCTAAATAATTAAATATTATTATTTAATATAAAGCTAGTATAATATTTAAAAAAAACGATTTATTATAAAAATATTAAATTGAGTTTATTTATATTAGAAATTATTTATATAATTATTAACTTATAATTAAGCGAAATATTATTTCTTTTAAGATTTATATTAATTTCTCTCTTAATATTTTTTATTTATATATTATTAAATAAATAGATTTTTATTAGATTATATTTATAATTATTAATTAAAAAAAGTATTAAAATTATATAATTAAAAAATAACTTATAAACTATTAAGATTATTTTTATTATATACTTTTAAATAATAATAAAATTATTATTATTTTAAATATTAAATAATTTAATAATATTTTTCTTAAGTCTATATTTTTTATTTTAAAAGAAAATATATATAATAATATTAAAATAATAGTCTATTATAATAATCATCGATTTATTAAAATTATTAATTATTTTAAAAATTATCTTTTCTCTTTATTTATAATTCTAAAGAAAAATTATTAAAAGAAATAAATAATTTTTATTAAAGATAAAGTTAATAATTTATTTAATTTTATTTAAATTTTTAAAAGAGCTTAATTAATATTTTTAATTAATTTAAAATCTTTAGAAAAGTAATTATCTAATATATTTAATAATAAAACTCTCTCTATAATTTTTATAATAATATCTTCTAAATTTATTATTTACTTTATAAATAATCGTAATTTAATTCTAATAATAAGTTATTTATTTAATATCTTAAAAATATATAAAGAACTCTCTTTAAATCCCCTAGCGCTATTAATAAAAATCTTCTCTTTTAAATTTTATAAATTTTAAATTTATAAGAAAGTTATATTAGATTTTTATTATAAGATATATTAGAAAATTATTATAAAAGAAGAAGTTAACTCGCTTATTATTAATAAAATTTAAACTTTAATAAATCTCTTATTAAATATATATATTTTAAGAAATTAATAGATTTATAAATTTAAGTATAGCTTTATAAAGAAGATTATATAATATAAAACTCGCTAGATTATTTATAATTTTAAATAATAAAAAGAAATTAATTTTAATAAAATCTTTATTTTTATTATTAAGTTTATAAATTATAAAGTAATTTTTATATTAATAGCTATTTTAAATTAAAAGCTTAAATAAATAAATATTAAAATTACTTTTCTATATAGTAATATTAAAAAAATAATTTATATTATTTAATTTACTAGCTTTAAGACTAAAGATTAAAAAAATAAAAAATATAAATTTATTAAAATACTTTATAATTTAAAATAATCTCTTAAAATTTAATATAATATTCTTATAATCTATTTTAAAAAATTAAATTTTAAATTTATTATTATTAATCTCTCTATATTTATTAATAATAATAATATTATTATTATTTATATAAATAATATTCTACTTATAAATTTTAATAAAATTAAAATATAAAATATTAAAAATAAGTTTAATAAGAAGTTTAAAATAATTAATTTAAAATTTTATATCTATTATCTTAATATAATAATTATTAAAAATTATATTAATTAAATTCTATATCTTAATTAAAAAGATTATATTAAAAAATTTCTAAAGAAATATAATATATTAAACTCTATATTATTATTTACTCTTATTAATAATAATAAATTCTATATTATTAAAAATAATTTTATCTCTATTAATTAATCTTATTATATTTATTAATTAATTATAAAATTAATTATATATATAATATTAAATACTTAATTTAATATTATATTTACTATTTTAATAATCTCTAAATATATTTAAAATTCTAATAAATTCTATTAAAAGATTATTAAGTATATCTTTTAATATCTAAATAATATTAAAAATTAATAATTAATATTTAGAAGAAATTTAAAATTATTTATTAATTATATAAATATAAATTAGATAAATAATTAAAATATTTAATATTTTATCTCTAATTATATCTTTAATATAAATAATATTATTATTAATTAATTATTAAAATAATAATCTATTATAATATTATTTTTTTATAAAATTAAATATATTAATTAGATATAGATTATTAAAAAGATAATTTAATTATATAAACTTTTTAATTAATTTAATTTTAGCGCTAAATATATTTAGATTATTATTATTTATTATAATAATTAAAATATTATAACTTTTATTAAAAAAATTTGATTTTATATATATATTAAGTATATTAATATTTAATATTATTATATATAAAAATAAGTTATTACTAATATTATTATTTTTAAATATATCTTTATTAAATAATAAATAGTTAATAAACTTATTAAGATATTATTTAAAAATAAATTTAAGAAGTTTTATATATTAATTAGATTAAAATATTATTTATAATATTATTTATTTAAAGAAGTTAACTTTAACTCTAGAGAAGCTATTTTATTAATTCTTATAATTTAAATAATCTATTTAAATTATTTATTAAACCTTAGATTTAATACTCTATAAACTCGCTATTTTATATTAAAATAACTATTTTTTTAGCACTATTATCGCTATCGCGATTAAATCTTTAAAACTCTTTTAAAATACTCTTATTTATATTATTATTATTATTAATTATTATTATTAAAAATTAGATATCTAAAATAATCTTATAAAAACTTTATAGCTAATTATAATATATAAAATAAAGAATTTCTTTTAATTATTTTATTTAATTATTCTTACGAATATTCTTTAATCTCGAATTAATTAATTTTTAATATATACTAGATAGTATAAAAATAAAATTTTTAAAAAATCGTCTTTTAATAAAAAGTGGAATTTGAGAATTTAATATAGTCGTTTTTAGATTTTAATTTTTTACTTTAATTATTTAACGCTAAACTTATTTTAATTACTCGACTTAAACTTTACTTTAATTATTTAATATTAAACTTACTTTAGCTATCTAGCTCTAATTTTACTTTAATTATTTAATATTAAAACTTACTTTAATTATTTAACTCTAATTTTACTTTAGTTATTTAGCTTAAATTTTACTTTAAGTATTTAATATTAAAACTCTAGCGAAAATCGATTAAGTTATTTTTATTTTATCTATTTAATTTTAACACTATTAGCGTTAAACTTTATATTTATTAAATTTCGCGTATAAAAGAATATATATAAAGGGAAGTATTAGAATTCGGATTATATGACTCTTAGCGTCTTAGCGATTATATAATATAATTATATAATACGCCTTAATATATTTATATCTAATCGCTCTTTTCTTTTATAGAACTCTATAGTTAATATAACTAAGTATTCTATCTTATATTTTAATAACTATATTATATAATCGTTAAGACGTTAAGAGTTATATAATTCGAATTTTAATACTCTTCTTTATATATATTCTTTTATAAGCGAAATCTAATAATTACGAAGTTTAATATTAACGATATTAAAATTAAGTAGATAAGATAAAATAATTAATATCGAGTAGTAAAAGTAAAATTAATATCGAGTAGCTAAAGTAAGTTAACGCCGAATAATTAATATAAAACTATATCCTCTATACTCCTATCCCCCTATATAAATAAAATTAAAAAACGCGAGATTTAAAGTTCGCGACGTTTAAAATAGAATAGATAAAGTAAAAAGTCGAAATCTAAAAATAACTATATTAAACTATAGTCCCCATTTAAATATAATTTAAATTTCACTTTTTATTAAAAAGCGGTTTTTCAAAATTTTTATTTTTAGACTATCTAATATATATTAAAAATTAATTAATTTAAAATTAAAGAATATATATAAGAATAGCTAAATAAAATAATTAAAAGAAATTCTTCTAACTATATATTATCGACTATAAAACTCTTATAAAGATTATTTTAGATAATTAATTCTTAATAATAATAATTATAATAGTAATAATTTAAAGATATAATATTTAAGATATTAATAATAAATAAATATAGATCTCTCGAAAGAGCTTTAAAAGTTTTTAATAATAATAATAATAATAGCGCTAAAGAAATAGCTATTTCGATATAAAATAGCGAGTTCGCAGAGATTAAGTCTAATATAACTACTCGATAAACGATTTAAATCGATTATCTATAATACGAGAATTAATAAAATAACTTCTCTAAAGTAGATAATTCTTCTATATTAAGACTATTAAGCTATAATTATAAGCGATATTTTAGCTTAATAAGTCGATAAAAACTCTTAAATTTATTTCTATAAAGAGTCTTAATAAAATCGTTAATTATCTATTAATTAATAAAAATATAATTTAAAATAATATTTCTAGCGATAATTTATTTCTATATATAATAATATTAGATATTAATATATTTAATATAAATATAAAATTAGAGATTTTTAGCTAGTATTATAGCGTCTTAATTATTATAAAAAATAATAATTATTATTATTTATTTATTATTAAAATTAAACTAATTTAATAAATTATATAGCTAAATTACTTTCTTAATAATTTATATTTAATTAATATATTTAATTTTATAGATTAAAAGTATTATAATAAATTATTATTTTAATAATTAATTAATAATCTTATTATTAATATTAAAATATATATCTAGAAATAGAGTAATAAATATCTTAATTATTAACCTAATTAACGTTAATATAATTATTTAAATTTTTTAGATTTCCTTTAAAAATAAGTTAGTAATTAATAATTTATTTAAAATAATAAAAAATTCGCTTAATCGCTTTTTAATAGACTTTATTAAGATTTAAATTATATCGAAATATTATTAAAATCGCGAATATAATATCTAATTTTATATTAAATATTATATATATTAATAACTCTATTATTAATTAATATTTAATATAAAAAACTTTAAAGATTTAAAAGTTCTCTTCGAATATCTAATATCTTTCGATATTTATAAAAATAAATATATTTTTAAATTTCTATATATTATATTTAGTAAGAAATTTTTTAATATATTTTATCTAATTAAATTAAATAATATAATTAATATAATTTCTAATAATAATTATATTTAAATAATAGATATATAACTCTAAATTAATTATTTTAAAATAACTATTAAACTTATTTTTAATACTCTAAATTTCTATTTTTTCGAGATTAATTAAGAGAATATTATTTATATAGATTATAATAATTATAATATTATTAATAAAGATTAAGAAATTAATTATAATAAATTTAAAATTTAGTTTTTTTAAATATATAAAGAGAGTATTATATTAGATTTTTAAGGATTACTTAAAATCGTATAGCGTCTTCTTTAAATTATATATTTTATATTTATTATTAATTTTAAAGTTTATAAATTATATTATATAGATAATTTTCTTTATATTATTATAAAGAAAAATAATTTTAATATCTATTTATTTTAATCTTTAATTAAAAATTATTATTAAAATAAAGATTATTTTATAATTTATAGATTTAATTATAAAAATAAAAGTCTTATTAAAATCTACGCCTTCGCGCTATTTAAAATTATAAATTATTTATTAAACTTTATATTATATAATCTTCTCTATAAAATCTTACTTAAATTTATAAATTTATTTATTATTTAGAATATATATATTTAAGAGTAAATTTATTAAGATTTAAGTATTATTAATTATAAAAAAATTAACTTCTTTCTATATAATAAGTTTCTATTTTATTTTTTAATATTTATTTTTTATTATTTCTTGATAGATTTAAGACTTAAATAATTTAAAAGCGTTAATTTTAATTAAAAGAATAAATAAATTTAACAAAAGATCGCGATAAGCTCTAAGAACTTTATATTACTTAAATTACTTTAAAAGAGATTATTAATTAATTATAGACTTAATTATAGATCTTATTAAGATTTATATTAAAGACGTTAAAACTATTAAAATAAATTCTATAAATATATTTTTACTTAAGATTTCGAGTAATTCTAACTCTATTTCTTTTAAAGATATCTAAAATAATACTTATAACGAAGATATTTATAAAGATATTTTTCTAATAAGAATTTATATAATAATAATAAATTCTTTTCTAACAACTTCAATTAAAATAATTATTACTTAATAAATATTTTTTATCTTATTCTTTTTAAAGCTCTCTCTTTTATAATTAATATTAAAAGAATAATTAATAACTTATATATAATCTTTTCTAGCGTATCTATATAACGCTTATTTCTATTTTTAAATAGATTTTAATTATTAATCTCTCTTTTATTAGCGAGATTAAGCTTAAATAAAATAAATTTAAAAAAAATATTATTAATTTAAATTATATTTAAATAGATTTAAATTTTATTATTTAATATTAATATATAATAAAATTAATTAGCTTTATAATTAATTAAGCGCCTCTTATAAATATAAATCTTATATTTAATTTAACTAATATTTAATAAATATATTTAATAAAAATTAATCTATTTAATAGTTTAAAGATATAAAATATTAAATAAATAGTTTATAAAGACTTTATAAAAGATAATATCTCTTTTTAATATTAATTATAAATTATATAGATAATTAGAAGTTCGCGTAAATTTAGATTAATACTTTTATAATAATTTACTCTCTTTAAATATAGCGCTAGTCTTATATTATATTATTTAATTAAGATATTTAAATTTACTATTTATTTAAAAGTTATTAGATATAATATCTTTTTAAATAATTTCTTTAATAAATTAAAAAGTATATACATTATAATTATTATACTTAAAATTATAATTATTATAAAATCTAATATAAATATAATTTTTATATTTAATTTAATTTAAAAAAATTTAAATATTATAAAAATTATAAGATTATTTTTATTAGAAAATAAGAATATAGTAAAATAAAGCGTTTTATTATTTAAAAAGATTATTATTTATTTATAATTATTATAAAAAATAAAGAAAAACTTTTAAAAATTATTATAAATTAAATTATTTTTTTAATAATCTAGCGTTATATAGTATTTATATAATTTAATTTTTATATTAATAATATTATATAATTTATATATATTCTTAAAAAATAAAATAAATTTATTTATTTTAATATATATTTTAATTAATTTTTTAAAATTTTAAAATCTTAAATAGTTATAACGAGTATATTATATATATAAATTTTTTTTATTAATTTAAGAATCTAAGATATTAGCGAATAAAAATAAAAATTTAAATTTAGATTTAAATATAAAAATAAATATAATAAATTTATTATAGATAGAAATATCTTCATTAATAATTATTAAATATATAAAGATTTTTATTTATATATTTAATATATAAAGGTAATTATATTAGCGTCTAAAAATAATATTATACTCTTTTATTCTAATATTTTTAGATATAAATTAAAAAAAAAAAAATTTTAAATTATTAAGAATTTAGATTAAAATTATTATTAGAGATATATTAGATATCTTTTATATATAGAATTTATTTATTTTTAAAACTCTTATATTTAGATTTAATATATTTAAAATCTATAATTATAGTTAAACTATTAACTCTATTAATTAAATAATATAATTTAAATAAAATAAAAATTTAAAAGATTAAGAAGTTATAAGTAATATATTAAGTATAAATATTATTAATAAATTATAAATATAATAATATAGTAATTATAAATATCGAAGAAATTTAAGTTATAATCTTTAAATTCTTTTTAATAAAGAAATAATAAATTTAATTCTATAAAAATTAAGAATTAATAATAAGATATATAATATTCTTTAGATTAAGATTAATATATATTATAAAATCATATATTATTACTAACTAAATATACGCTATAATAATCTTAATATTACTAAATTAATAATTAATAATAAATTTATTATTTTAAATATTCTTATATTTATTTTTATTATTTAAATTAAAAAAATTATTATTATTATTATTTTTATTTTTATCTTTATTATTATAATTATTATAATCTTCTTAATTATTATAATCTCCTCTATTATTATTATTATCTTATTTTTTAAATTTAAAATATAAAGTAATATATTTAATATTATTATATTAAATTTTTTTATAATAATTATAATATTTATAAGTCTAAATATAAATATAAAAATTATTAATATAAACTTCTTATTAAATTCTATACTCGATAATTTTATTAATAATAATTAATATAATAACGCTTTATAAATTATATTTAAAGAAGCTATTAATTAATATAATTAATATATAAATTTTAATATTAATTAAATTAATTAAATTAATTATAATATTAATAAATCGAGTAATTATATAATTTAAATTAAATTTTATAATATTATTATTTTTAAAAGCGTTATAATTTTAATTAAATTTTATAATATTATTATTTTTAAAAGCGTTATAATTTTAATTATATTATTTATAATATAAATTATATAAAAAATCTAAATCTAAATAAAAGTAATAAATTTTTTAATTCTTATTAAACTTTAACTTTAAAAATAAGTTATTAAATTTATTTAAAATCTTTATAAATCTATCAACGTAAAATTAGAGATTATTATTATACTTTATAAGAGTAATATTATTTATCTTTTTAAATATAAAATTAAAAATATTTAAATTCTAAAATTTAAATTTATATAAAATCTTTTAAACTTCTTTAATATTAATCTTATTTTTAATTTTAAAATATAAATTCTTTTTATAACGCGATTTTAATATAATATAGATTTAATTTTATATTTATAAGTATTTATTAATTTAAACTTTAATAATAATAATATTAATAATTAATTATATATAACCTTTTTTAATATAACACTATAATCTAAATAACTTTAATTTATTTTTAAACTATTATTTCTAAATTTAATAATTAAAAATATTTTTAAATTTATTAATATTATCGAGATAATTTAAAGAGATTAAGATTTTAAATTTTTTAAAAGATATAATACTTAAAAACTTAATAAGCTTTTTTTATTAGAGAATAAACTAAATAAACTCACTTTATTAAAATTTAAATTTAAAAATAAAGTCTATATATTAATAGAATTTAAAAAATAATTAAAATAAATAATATCGACGAAATCGAGCGTATTTAAAAATTAAAGAAATCTTTATTAAAGATTAACTCTAATAAAAATTTAAAAATTAATTATTTTAATATTAAATTAAAATTAATAAGAGAGTTTAATATATACTTACTCTCGCTATTAAAATATTTTTTATAATATATTAAAGATTTAAATATATAAGAAAAGTCTCGCTAAACTTTAAAATTACCTTAATATAACTTAAATTTTTATTTATAAAAATTTATTATTTATTAATATTCGAAATAGCGAATAATATTTTATTAAGAAATTAAATAATTAATAAATATTAAAGATATTAAAATAATTTAAGAATATTATAATAATAAGAACTTATCTCTTATATATAAATATATCTTAAGAGACCTATCTATGTATAAGGCGGAAAGTGAATGATTCGTATAAGGAAGGTTAGTTGAGTATATCTATTCGAAATCTATTCTAAATCTATTAGGCTTTTCGAGTCGCTTTCGAAGTCTATTAGTACTATATCTTATATAATAATATCTTTAACTAAATAATATATTATTAAGATATAATTTTGAAAGATATATTATTAAATATTATTATATTATTTTTATATATATTTCTATTAGCGTATAATATAGAATAGAGAATATATAATAAGTTAATCGAGGTTAAGCGAGTAATAATTTATAATAATAGATTTTATCTTTAAGTTTAGAGTAATTAATTAAAAAAAAGATAGAGATTATAACTAGCTTTATATCTTTTTTAATTAAAATTATAAGATAATAGCGAAATTTAGAGAGTTATATATAAGATAGATTATAAAAATAAAAATAAAAGTAAATACTATATATATTCTATTTATCTATTTTATTTTATATTATAATTAATTATTAAAAAGCTATTAATATTATATTATTCTCTTATTTAGTTAATATAATATATTAATATATTATTAAATTAATATTCTAATTAAAATTAAAATTAGAGAATTATAAGAGCGAGTTTTTTATTTAAAATTATAATATTTATTTTATAAAGATAAAGTAGATAAAAATATAAATAATATTTTTAAATTATTATTTTAAGAGTTATCTTTAATATAGAAAAATACTTTTAATTATATAAATATATTATTTATAAAAGAGATATTTTTTATAAAATAGTCTATCTTATTATATTAGATATTTATTTAAAATAGATTAATTATAAAAAATAGAGTATATATTAGAGTTAAAATATATAATAATATATATTTCTCTAATATTTATATTATATCTTTTTATATAAAAAAAAAATTTAATATCTATAAAAATATATAGAGAATATTAAAATTTAAAAATTAGATTTAAGTAAATATAATAGATAAGATTAATAAATAAAATTAATAATTATTAAATATAATTCTATAGTAATAATAGCGAGATAGAATATATTACTACTATAAAGAATATTCTTACTATTTAAATATATTATATTAACTAGTATAATATTAAATAAATACTCTTCATAATCTTATAATAGCTAAAATATATTTAATAATCTTATTCTAAAAATATTTAATAATTATATATCTTACTATATTAATTAATCTATAATAAATATAATTTTATAATATAATATTAAATAATAGAAGAGAATTACTTAATTTATAAGAATACTTTTTAAAAATAACTCTTTCTTTAAATTAATATCTTTAATTCTATATATATTATAAATTTAAATTAATATCTTTAATTCTATATATATTATAAATTTATTTTACTAAGTAAATATCGTAAATTAAACTTATCTAAAAGATATTTAAATATATATTTTAAGAAATATCTATTTTATAAAATAAATACTATATATTATAAATATTATAATATTATATCTTCGCTAAAAATCTAATACTCTTCTAATTTAATAAAATAATAATATATAATAGAGTATAATATTTTTATAGAATTATAGTAAAAAAGTAGATAGAGTTATATAGAAGATAAGAGAAATAGAGATTATATATTTTTTAAATTAAGATAGAGCTTATAATATAAATAGATATATTTATTTTAAAGACGAAGTCTTTAGAAATAAATAATTAATATTTCTATTCGATTTAATTAGATTAATAGATCTATATTTAAAATAGCGTTTCTTTAATTTAATATATATAAAATCTTTAATATTAATATAATACTTCTTAAACTTCGCTATAATAAGAATTTATATTAAAAGAAAATTTTAATTATATTTAGAATTATATAAGACTTATAAATCTATTATTTAATTTATATAAAGTTTAACTCTTATAGCGAAGTTAATTTATATATTTTAAAATATATTAGAAATAAATATATAGCGAAGAAGTAGAGAATAGAATAAAAGAATTTATTTTTAAAATAGAAATAAAATATTAGCTTTATATTAGACTTTATAATATTAATATATTTATTTATAAAGTTAAAAATCTAATTAAATATATTAAAAGAATATTTAAAGATAAAAAATTTAATAAGTAATATATATTTAAAAATATTTTTAAAAGTATAACTCTTATTATTCTTAATATAATTTTAATTTTTAATTTATAAATTATTAATATAGATATTATAATAAGTATAAAGCTAAGAATTATATCTATATATTTTAAATAAAATAAATCTTCTAATTACTTTTATTCTAATTAATTCTATTATTACTCTTTTTTTATTTCTAGCTTTATTTTATAATATTATCTCTTTATATAATCTTAATAATAAAAATATAAAAAGCTATTCTAAATTTTATTAGATATATAAATTAATAATAAATTCTAAATTTATTAAAAGTTATATATATATTAACGAAAATATTACTAGCTCTATCTAATACTTTTTTAAAAAAATTATTAAAATTTTTTTTTTTTTAAATTTAAAAATAGATATTAAAGATTAAATAATAGAGTTATTTTTTAATAAAGCGATCTTTATCTTAAACTTATTAAGCTTATTATTTTTTTCTTTATTTAATAATATATTATAACTCTAAATATTTAAAATTAATCTTTATTAATAATATAATTAAATTAAATAGCTTATAATAAAATTTCGAAGCGTATATTTAAAGTTATTATTATTATTTTTATTTTTAGAATTTATCTTCTATTAGCGAGATAGCGAAGATATATAATAATTTTTTTATAAAATTAAATATCTATTCTTCTAATTTAAAATCTAAATTCTTTATTTCTTTATATTAATTTTAGATATATTTTTCTAATATCTCTTATTAGAAATTAATTTAAAAAAGATAAAATTTAATTAAGATTAAGATTAGATAAAATTCTTTCTTATTATATTTTTTATTAATATATTTTTAATTATAAATATATTAAAATAAAGATAATAAAAGATTTTATATATTAGATTTTAAATATATAAATAAATAATATAAGTTTTATTTAAAGAATAGAGATAATAAATTAAAAAGTTAGAGAGATAGAGAAATTTAAATATTTCTTATTTACTTTTAACTTAATAAATTTAAATATAAATATATAATTAACTTTTTTCTTATATTTAATAATATTAATATCTTTCTATCTATCGTAATTATATTATTAATATTCTTATTATATAATATCTAGATTATTCTTTTATTCTAGCGCTATCTAACGCTTTTATATAAATTATTAATTATATTTTATTAACTCTTTAATATTTTATTATCTCTTTATTAAAAATATTATTTTTTATTATTTAATATATATCTAAAGAGAGTAAGATTTAATATATTTAAAAAGTAGAGAAATATTTATATTAATAATCTATATATAATTATTATATATAGATTTTAAAAATTTATCTTTTAGATAAAATTATAAAAATCTAATTATTTTTATTATTTATTATTCTAGATTTATTATTAGAAAAAATATTAGATATATAAAATATAATTATAAAAAATTAATAATAAATAGAATAGCTATAGAAATAATTAGATATTATAAATTTTTATAATTATAAAATAAAATATAAATATCTCTAAATTCTAAAGATTAAGATATAAAATTACGCTTTCTCTACTTTCTCTAATATTATAATAATATTAAATATAGATTAATAATATTATAATAATATTTATTTATAATATATATCTAATATTCTAATTTATAGCTTAACTATCTATAAGCTTTTTTTAATATTCTTTAAAATATCTTCGAAATCTTCTATCTCGCTTTATCTTCTCTAGTCTTCTCCACTATCTTAAGTCTTCTCGATATTCTATATAGCTTTTCTAATAATTTTAATAATATTACTTATTTAAACTTCGCTTTTATAATTATAATCCTTTATTTTAAAAATTTATTATTATTATATATATAAATATAAGTTTTTAAAGAGTATAAATTTAATTTATAATATTAAGTAAGAATCTATAACTTTAATTATATTATTTTATCTTAAAATTTAAATTTAATATTATTAAGCGATAATAATTAAATAATTCTAAATAAGAGAATAAAGACGAAAAATAGAAATATAATAGTAATAGATTTAATAGATTTAATAAATCTATCGAGTTTAATAAGTTTATAGAGTTTATAAAATTTATAAAAATTATATCGTAAGATAAGATATCTATATTATTTAAGATTATTATTAATAATAACTTTAATATAATTTTTTTAATATTAATATATACACTTTTACTAACTTTTAAAAATACTATCTTTATTATTAATAATTAATTTAAATATATAGAAAATATAAAAATAGAAGATTCTATTTATAAAGCTTTAATTAATAATCTTAATTCTTTATTTTTAAAGATCTCTATTAATATATTATCTAATCTCCTCTTATCTTCTAAATCTTTTTAATAAATTTTTTTAAATAATTTCGATAAGCTAGTTTAGAATAAATTTACTATATCTTCTAATAAAAGTATATTATTATCTTTATATTATTTTTTAATAATAAATTTATTAAAAGAAATATTATATAAACGAGCTAGCTAAGAGATAAAGATATTTTTAATAATATTAAATTTATAATATAAGATATCTAATATTATTTAATAAAACTATTAAAGTTTATTAAAGATATTTAATTTTTTTAAAAGTTTATAAATACTTAAAGATCTTCTCTACTCTATTATAATTTTTAAAAAATATATTAATATATAATTACTATTAATATAATTATAATATTAAAAGATAAATATAATATAGAAATAATTCTTAATATAAAATAAATAAAAGAAAGTCTAAATTATAAAGAGTATAATATATTTCTTCAATTTTATTAAATTATTTAAAACTATATTTTTATTAACTAAATTTCGCGTTAAAATTTATATAAAAATAATATATTTCGTTAATTAACTCTCTAAGCTCTATTATTTTTTAATATAAACTTTTTTTATTAAGTCTTATTTAAGAGAATATATATTTTATTTTAATTAAACTTCGATCTTTCTCTCTAATATCGTCTACTATTATTATAAAAAAGAGAATTATTTCTATTAAAATAATCGTAAATATTATATAACTTATATCGCTATAATTAATAAAAATAAAATAATTATTAAAAAAATAATTAATTAAATTAGAATTCTTATAAATTTACTCTATATTATAAGCGCTTTTAAATTAAAAAAATTAAATTTTTTAATATTAATATACTTAATAATTAAAAAACTATTTTTTTTAAAATAAAAAACTCTTTATTTAAATTAAGAATAAGTTTATATTAGAGAAATTAATATATATTTTAATTATTGCTATAAAGAATTAGATATTAGATTAAATAAAAATACGTTAATATATTAATTAAGATTTATAATATATTAAATATTTAAGCTTAATAATAAAAATATTTATTTATTATAACTCTTTATATTTATTTATAAAATATTAAAGTTAAATATATATAGATATATATATCTAGCTAGCTTTACTATATCTCTATATCTTTTAATTTATCTTTTTATCTTTATTAATATATTTAATTTATATTAAAATATATATTAATTTTTAATAAGAATTTATATTAAATTACTAGTCTAAATTAGTAAGAGAGAAAATAAAAAGCTAATATACTACTCTTAATACTTAATTTATATACTAATAATTTTAAAAATATAATTAAAATTTTAAAGTTTAAATTAATAGTTTTAAATTATTAATTTAAAATTAATCTTAATAGTATAAATATATTTATATATATTTATATTATAATCTTTATAAAAGATATAAAATAGTAATAGAAGAATTCTAGCTTTATATTTTTAATTATTAATAAAAAATATTTAAAATATTTAATTATAAAGAAGTAAAAAGCGAATTTAACTTTTAATATTATATTTAATACTTACTATTATTATTAAATTCTATATAAATATATTAAAAGCGATATATCTATAAATAATACTAAATTCTTTTAAAGTATAAGAATAAAATCTAAGTAGACTTCGTTAATTATTATCGCGTTATTTTTAAATATTATATATAACTAATTTAAAAATATAATATATTCGAAATATATTAGAATTATTAAATAAGCGTAATATATATTATTTATTATTATATTTACTAATATTAATACTAATATCTATTATATCGAGTTTTAATACTTTCTCTTTTTATTTAATTAAAATTAATTATAATTAATTAAATATTATCTTATTAATTATTAAATATAAAAATATAATAAACTCTTAATTATTATATCTCTATTTCTACGAATCTAATTATAATTTAAATAAATAAATTTTATATATTTAAAAGTTATAGAAATAATAATATCTTTAATATTAAATCTTAATAGCGTTAATTTAATTATTATATATTATATTATTATAATTAAAAATAATATTATAATTTTAATATAGAATATAAGCTAAATAAATCGATAGAATATAATATCGCTATTATTATAATTAAAAAAGATATTTTAAAGACTCTATTAATACGCTATTTTTATTTACTTTAAAAACTTTAAATATAATAATTATCTTATCTTCTTTAGATAAATAATATTAATTAATCTTTTAAATAATAAATTCGAAATAAAAAATATATTTAAAAATAGTAAATTATAATATTTAAATTATTTAAAGTATAAATATTTAATAAAGACTTTTAAAATTAAAGATAATATTATAAAGTAAGTAGTAATATTTTATAATATTATAATATATCTAAATATATATATTACTTTATATTATAAAAATATAATTATAAAATATATTATTTTTAATAATTATATTATTTTTAGCGATAAAAATAAAAATAAATATATATATAAATTTTTTATTATTTATCGTCTTTAGATTAATCTAGTAAAAAAGATTCTTTAAAAAAATAATAATTTAAATTAATTTTTAAAATATAAAAAAGATTTTATTTAGTAAAGAGAGTTTATATTAAACTTTACGCTTTATTCTTACTAATTTATATATATTTATTAAATCTAAATTAATTATAAAAATAATAAGAATATATTTAAAGTACTTTACTCTTCTAACTAACTTACTACTCTACTTTAAATTAAATATTAAAAAAGATAACTTATATTAATTTTAAATAATAATTATTAAAGATATAAATTATAAAAAATCGCTAATACTAAGATATCTTAATTATAAATATATTATAAAGACTTTAAAATAATCTTTATAATCTAATTAACTTACTTTTAATAATTTATTCTTAATATTATTATAATATATTTATAAAATAAATTATAAAGAGTTTAATATTATTTTATTTAAATATATTAGATTATAATAATATTAAAAGCTTAATTTTATAAATTAATAAGATATCTAACTCTTCTCTCTTTAATAGCTTTTATATCTCTATTATTTATCTATATATATAAATTTAATAATAACTATAAAAATCGCTATAAAGAATAAATAGTTATTAATAGATTATAATAGAGTATTTAAATATCGAATTATATTTAATATCGAAGATTTTATTACTATTCGAAACTTCGATTTAATTTAAATTAATAATATCTTCTTATATAAGCTCTTTAAAAAATATATTAAACTATTTATTAGAATAATTATAATATAAAACTTTAGAGAATTAAAGCTTAATCTTATTCTTAAAGTTTCTTATTAGAAACTATTAAAAATAATATAAATTATTAAACTTTTAGATATTAATATAAGAAAGTATTATATTCTATATATAAATTATAAAAAATATAATAATAAAATTAAAGAGGGCTTAAAGAGAGGCGATTAGGCTTTTTTATTAAATTATAATTATAATATTTAATTTATATAAGCTAATAAATCTACTTTTAGATTAATATATAAATTAAATATTTTATTTTTAGATATTTTAATTAATTATTAATATAGACAATATTTTATTTTAAATAAGATATTTTAAAAATAAAAATAATAAAAAGATAAAAGTTATTAAATACTATTATTAAATATATTACAAATTAAATAATATAGATAAATAAGCCCTTTATTAAATTTCTATATTTTTATTTTATATTTATATTTTATTTATTATAAACTAATTAATCTAGCGAAGAAGTAGATTTAAAATATTAAACTTATAAAGATAGAGCTAATTTTAAATAATTTTTTATTAAATATATAAAAAGCGTAATATAACTTTTTAAGATATTTCTTTTTTTTAAAAGCTAGTTATTATAATATTAATATTTTTATATAATTAATAAATTAGACTTATTATCTCTCTAGATATATATATATATATAAACATCTTTAGAATATAGCTATTATTCCTATAAAGTTATAGTATTAAACTATTAACTCTTTATTTTATTTATAAAGTATGGAAATATAAGGTAAGATACTTAGTTGTTAACTATAGAGTTACTATGAAGGAAAGAGCGACTAGATATAGATACGCTAAGGCGTATTACGTGATCATGTCACGTAATCGCTAAAACGTTAAGAGTTATATAATCCGAATTTTAACACTCTTCTTCGTATGTATTTTCTTATAGGCGAAATTGAATAAATATGAAGTTTAATATTAACGATGTTAAAATCGGGTAGGTAAGGTAAAATAACTTAGTCGATTTTTATCGGGTTATTAAAGTGAGTTAGCGCTGAGTAATTAAGATAAAATCCGAGTCGAGTAGTTAAGGTGAGTTAGTACCGGGTAGCTAGCGTGAAAGCATACCCTCTATATCCTCTATACCCCTACCCTCTCCTATATGGACGAAATTAAAAAATACGAGATTTAAAGTTTATAACGTCTAAAATGGGGTAGGTAAAGTGAAAAGTCGAAATCTAAAAACGACTATATCAGATTAGTCCCTTATCAAAATTCGATCTAAATTCCACTTTTTATTAAAAAGCGGTTTTTTGAAAATTTTATTTTTAGGTTATCTAATATATATTAAAAATCGATCGATTTAAGATTAGAGAATATATATAAAAGTAACTAAATAAAATAATTAGAAGAAATTTTAGATCGTTTTAGGTAATTAGTTCTTAGTAATAGTAGCTAATAACGATAAATTCGAGGTATAATATCTGAGGTATTAATAACGAATAGATATAGGTTCTTCGAAAAAGCTTTAGAAGTTTAATAGCAATAATAATAATAGCGCTGAAGAAATAGCTGTTTCGATATAAAATAGCGAGTTCGCTAAGTATTAAGTCTAATATAGCGGCTCGGCGGGCGGCTCGGGTAGATTACTTATAGTGCGGGGACTAATGAAATAGCTCTTCTAAAGTAATCGATAGTAGGCGATTTCTTTAAATTTAGATATAAGTATAATAGAATAGCTTCTCTATTAGGTATTATTAAACTAAGGCTATATTAAGATAGTAGTGAGGTTATTAATTATCGAGGGGGTAAGTAGATATAGTTTTTATCTTAAGGGCATCTTAAAAAGTAATAAATTTATTTAAGTAAAGGGTTTTAATAAGCTTATTAGCCATCTATTTATTAGTAAAAATATATTATATATTTATAATATTATTATTAATTTTTTCCTATACGAAATAGTAGGTAATATTAATATACTTAGTGCGAGTATAGAATTAAGCGTTTTTTACGAGAGTAATTACATTTTAATTATTATCGAAAATAATAATAATTTTAAAGTTTATATTATTAGAGTAAAGGAGTTAATTAAATAAATTCTTTAATTAAATCGCTTTTTTAATAGTTTATATTTAATTAATATACTCTATCTTATAAGTAGATAATATTATAATAGCTTAACGCTTAAATAATTAATTAATTACATCGCTCTCTATATTAAAGAAATAGTTAGATATAAATCTTCAAGTCGTATTATTAGTCTAATTAAAATTAATATAATCGATAAATTCTTAAAGAGAGCCTTTATATATAAGTTCGTAGTATATTATATTCTTTAAATATCGAAAGATTTAAATAATTATATTTTAATACGCTAAAATCGAATTAACTAAGTAGCGACTTATTAATAATATCGTATAGGCGATATCGAAATAAGTATTAAATATAGTATATATAAGAGATCTCACCGCGGATTAATAGTTTTTTTATAATTTTCTTAAAGCGATATAGTTCTCTTCGATAAAAGTTAATTTACGACTGGTTTTGAGGGGTATTAATATCGAGATAAAGTTTTAATAATTAAAATGATTTAAGAATTAAGTAATATAAGTCTCTTATTTTAGGCGAAGAATATCGCTATAGCGATTTCTCTTAACGATTATACTTAAATAGTAGATATATAGTCTTAAATTTAATATATAAAACTTCGTATTAAGTCTCTTTTTAATTCGCTAAATCCCAACTTTACTTAAGTTAATAATTAAGATATTATTAATATAGAGCGCTATAATAGTACTCTTCTTAGAGTCTATAAATACGCTATTATTCGATTCGATAGAGAGAAGACTTAATTTCTTTATATACTTCGAGAAATATTAATATTAGACTTAAGGGAATTACTTTAAATTATAAAGTATCTTATTTAGCTTATAGATCTTAATATTATCTTTATTAAAGCTATCGAATTAGCGTATATAAATCTCTTTCTTTATATTATTATATAGAAAAATAATTTTAATATTTATTTACTCTAGATTCTAATTTAAAGTAATTATAAATATAAAGATCGCTTTATAATTTATAGGCTTTACTATTAATGCGAAAGTATTATAATAATTATAGCTCTTCTACTATTCAAATTCTCAAATAACTTAGCGTATCTTATAGCGAGTGATTTTTTTATCAAGACTTCGTTTTAAGATATAGATTTATCTATCTCTTAAGATATAAGTCTTAAAAAACGCTTAAATAAGATACTAAATATTATTATTTATAAGAGATTTATACTTATCCTTTATAGAAAGTTTCTAATTTATTTAAGATAGCTAATTAAATATAGTTTACTCATAAATAATAAACTTAAAAATATTCGACTTATTAATATAATTTATAAGTAAAGCGAATATTATAAAGGCTCTCGAAAGAGAGTTAGAGAATAAATCTTATAGATTCGAAATTATAAGATTTAAGTAATCATATAGTACTTTTTAAATAGCGCTTAACTTATAATCTTCGCGAATAGCTTATATAACTTCGATAATAGTAGATAGTAAATTTAAGTCTAAGGAAATTTCTTATATAGATAGCGTAGATTAAACTATCGATGGTAATATAAATATAATATTTAATTAAGTAGTTTATATTAAGGGCGTTTAAGCTAAAGACTCTCGCGTAATTAATTAGATATATCGCATTAAAGACTCTTATATAGATCTTCGTAAAAGCGCTAGCTTATTAGCTGGCTAGAGAAAATTTAATCTTAATTTTATAAATATTAAAAATTTTAAAGTTATCAAAGGTTTAATAGCTATTTTAGTTATAAATATAATATTTTCTAGTACTTCTTTAGATTTAACGTCTTTCGAAATATTAGTAATATACTACTTATTCAGTATCTCCCCTATAGCGAATACTAATATTATTAAACATTATCGTTTATTTAAGGGCTCATAAACCTCGATTTCTTCTTTCGAGTTCACGATTAAGAGTTATTTTTTTATAAAGTGCGCGCTATTAGCGTAAATAACTATCTTCTTAATAAAATTATATAATTAAAAGATATACTCCCCCTTATATCTTAATAGTATATACTTTTTGTTTCAATCTATAAATTTCTTCTAAATTTATTTTATCGCGTAAGCGATAAAATTAATTATACGTAAATAAGAAAAAATAGACTTTCATTAATAGAAGGTCTTAAAAGAGATTATAATAATTCTAATATTAGATAATTATATTATTAGATAATTAGTAATAATAACAATTTTAGACTAAAAAGATTTATTAAGATTAAAGCTTAAAAGAATAGAATATATCTTATATAGTAAGATTTATCTAAAATATTTAATTATATTATTTATCTAGAGGTTATTAGATATAATAAATTTCTATTTAATACTCGATAGAGCGAGATAATTAAGAAAGGCTTTAGATATATACTCGCCCTTATTATTAAGGCGAATATAAGAGATCTTATAACTATACGATTTAAGATAAATCTTAAATTATAAAAATATAGCGAAGATCTTACTCTTATAGCGAATATAGTAGACTTTAAAGTAGAAGATAAAATTATTCTTAAATATTATAAAGTATCTATAATTATTAAAATCTATAGAGGATAAAGACCTTATAAGATCGCTATAAATAAATTCGCTTAATTATATATTAGGCGTAGTAGAACTAATATAGGAAATAGTCTTTTAATACCCTATAATATAGCACTCGTAAATATATTTATTCGCGATATTCTTAATAAAATTTATATCTATTATTATAGCGAAAAGTCTATTTAGATTCTACTAATCTAAATAACTTATATAAGTATATTAGAGTTAATAAATCGAGTTTAAAGAAATATTATATATCGCTAAAGTACTATTTAAATTATTCTAGAGATCGAGAAAGAATAAATCTTAATTACGAGTATTTATAAGCTTTAAATCATCTTTAATTAAAGCGTAGCTAGTCTTATAAAAGCCGACTACAATATTAATATTTAAGAGTTTATTAATAAAAAGAAGATTAATATTTATATCGAATATATATAAAATATTAAGTAGAGTAATATTTATACGCTTATCTTAAATAGAGTAATTTAAATTAATAATATTACGATTAAGAAACTAAACTTAATTACTTTTAATATCGCGAATAAAGCGAGAGTAAATCTTTTTATAAATAATAAATATCGAATAATTAGCGAAGAAATAGCGAGAGTAGTTAGAGTTTATTACTATATAAGAGTATAAATCGATAAAATCAGCTATTATTAAGTTATACTTTAAACTAAAATTAATAGCTATTAAGTTAATAACTTCCTTATTATTAGTTATATCGAAAATATTAAAATTATTAAGACTAAGATTTATATAATATATAATTAAATTTAATTCTTTTAGAAAGATATAGTTAATATTAAAATACTTATCCTCTTCTAAAATAAAAGCGTTAAAGAGTATCTCTTCAATACGCTTATACTTAATACTAAGACCCTTCTCTATATTATTAAAATTAATTATAATAATTTAAGCCTTCTTCTTCTTTTTCTTATTCGATATAAACTTTTCGAATTTTAGATAAGAGAACTTAATTTAATATTTAATTAAGAGATATCTAAATTTATATCTAATAATCTTATATAAGAGATAAATTTCGCAATTAGTTTCTAAACCGCCAACTTTATAATATCTAGCGAACTACTTATCTTTATTCTTATCGCTATTATTATAAATAGCGTATATAATAATATCGTTATCTTTAAATAATAGTAGATAAATCTCTTTATTTATCGCGATATAGATAATTTTATTAAATTTAATAATCTTATCATTATATAGCTTATAGATCTAGATATAAATTATTATAAAGATATTAAAAGAGTTTTTAAATTTTATAAAAAAGAGCTAAATTAGAAAAGGCTCTAATAAAGCGAGCAATTTATATAAACTAGCGATTTCGATAATAACCTTATAAAAGTTCTTTTTATATTAATAAACGCTTTTTTTAAAAGTAAGAGTAATATTAAGTAGTTAGCGAATTAGCTTTATATAAAGCTTAAAGCTCTTAAACTTATAATATTTAGCAATAACGTTTAATATTATCTAAAAATCTTTATTATTATAATTAATCTCGATAAACTAGCGATTATTATATTTAAGACGTTAAAAAATAGTTATATAAATCTTAAGCTTAATAATTTTAATAAAGAATAAAAGATTATTAAGTATTAATTAACTCTTAATATCTTATCTTTATTTAATATATTCTACGCTGAATTTTAGAATAGCGATAGAGATTAGAGGAAAATTATTTTCGCTAAATTAAAACTAATTAAAGATATTAGCTATAGCGCGTTATAACTAATTATTTAAATTTATTATTATTAAAGAATAATCTAAATAATAATATATAGAATATTAATAGAGAGAATAATAGCGGTAATAATAATAATAATTTAGCTACTATTTTAGATAAGATAGTAAAATTAAAGAAAGACTCTAAAAGTAACTTCGAAGCGAGTAAAATAGACTTTTTAATATAAAGATTAAATAGCTTAATATCACTTATAGAGCTAAGAATATCTTCACTAGCTTCGAATTTAAGATTAATAAAGCTATTATTTAATAAAGTAGCGAAAATAGAATAAATACTCTAATCGTTATTAGAGTTCTCGAAAATCTTATTAATATTAATCAACTATTACCTTTAAATTTTAAGTTCTTATATAAGAAATAGAAAGTGCTTATACGTAGAGCTATAATAGATATAAATAATCTAATTAAAATAAAAGATACTTAATAGTAAAGATAACTTATAAATATAGACTGATTTCTAATAAAATTATATAAAATATAATTATTATAAACGTATAGATCTTCTTCTTAGAGGGGAATTAATACCCTTCTTATATTACTTATTTAAGAATTTAGATCTAAAATATTTATATCGCTAACTACTATTATAAGACTTCGAAGATTATTTTAACTCTATAATCACGATAGTAGAATATAGATAATTACGGAAAAAGAATTTAATAATAAAGCTTTAATCTCTTTCTTTAAGGAACTTCTAAAAGCTTAAAAGCTAATATTAATAAGATATTCTTATTATTTTAATCTTAGTAAGCTTATAAACATATTAAGAGATAATAATATTAGCTCTAAAATACTCTAAACTACAATTAGACTATTAATACTAATATTTAATTATTTTTAATTAATAATTATTAATTAAATAGTTAATATATAGTTTTAAACTTAATATTAATATAAAATAACTTTACTTTTAATAGAGTTAAATATTTTAACTTAGTAGAAGCTAATAAGATTTAAGAGCCTTAGCGATATAACTCGATTATATAATAATATAATTATATACTTAATATATTTAGCGAGTTTAATACTTCGACTAAAGACGATATATCTTAACTCGCTTAGAGTAAAAGCGAAAGCGGCTCCTAGCCTCTTATATTATTAACGAATTATATTCGCTTAGACTTATAATTATTTTAAAAAAAAAAAATTTCTATTAAGAAGATTAAAAGAATACCTTTATAGTTGCTATTATCTTTATATAATAGACTTTAAATATTATAAAATAGATATTAAAAGCCTAAGGGTAGCTATAGTTATAGAGGCGAATAGTAATTATAATATAATAGTTATCGAATAAAGTCTAGGCTTATAATCTATAAAAATATAAGATAAGATACTTAGTTATTAACTATAGAGTTATTATAAAGAAAAGAGCGACTAGATATAAACACGCTAAGGCGTATTATATGACTATATTATGTGACCGCCAAGACGCTAAGAGTCACGTGATTCGAATTTCAATATAAAGTCTATTTATTAATCTCTATTTTATTATTAATTTTATCTCTAATAATTATCTAAAGAATAATAGCGAAGAGTTTATTTAAAATAATTAAAGTATAAAAATTATAAATTTATATAGCCTATTTTAAAGAGAACTTTTTTAAAATAAAATATTAATATTTTAATAAAGATATTTTTAATCTAATTATTTTTAAATATAAAAATATTATCTAGAGATCTATAGAGAGTATAATATATTATTAGATAGAGTTAAGAATAAGTAAATTATCTAATTAAAAGATAATAGATTATAAAATACTATAACTATATAATAATTTTAATATAAATTAAAATAAAAGATATTAAAAAGATAAACTATTTTTTTTTTAGATTTTTTAATATTATAATAGTAATAATTAGATATAATTAATTTATAATTTAGCTATATAAATAAATATAATAAATAATTATAAGATATCTTTAATATATAATAAATTATTTTTAAATTATTTTTAAATTATCTCTTCTATCTCTACTCTTTTATATTCTCTTTATATTCGCTAATAATACTCTTTTATATAATAATATTTTTATATTTTATTAATAACTATATAGTATTCTTACACTTTTAATTTTTATATTATTTATTATTATATCTAAAGTAATATTTCTCTTAAATTAGCAATAATTAAAGATATTAATTATTATAATCTATATTTATAATAATAAATATTAATATATTAATAAACTTATATATAAGTATTCTCTATTCTAGATTATATAATAATAATAAATTAATTATAATAAGAATATAAAGAATATAAAGAATATAAATAACTTTTATAATTTTATAAATTAGATAATTTATAAGTCTAATTTATAAATATATTAGAAATATTTATATAATATTAGATAACTTATAAATTTAATTTATAAATATATTAAAAATATTTATATAATATAATAATCTAAATAGTTAATCTCGTATTATAAATAAATTAACTTTTCTTTTCTTTTCTATTTACTTAAAAATAAATATATTCTTTTATATTATTAGCGAGAATTAAATTAACGAATAGAATAAAGATATTAAACTATCTATTTTTTAAATTAGCTCTCTCTTTAATATATCGCCTATTTAATAATACTATATTTCTATTATATATTTCTTTTTATTTCTTTATTCTTAGCGCGTCTTTATTTAAAACTTAAAAAACCTTTTAATATATAATAAATTAATATTATAAATAAAAGAGATATACTAATTATAACGCGATTAGATTATAAATAAAATTCTATTTAATATAGATAATATAATATAATTAAAGTATATAATTTATCTACGTTTTTATTATATATACTTTAATATTATTAATTACTTAATCTAATAAATATAAGAAGTATATAAATATTATTAGATATATATTACTTCTTAATCTTTATATATCGCTTTATAAATATTTTATTAATAAAAGATTATTAATTAATTTATAATAGCTAGAGATTAGATAAATATTATAAAATATATAGAAATAAGATAAATAAAATTAGAGGGATATAAAGAGGGTAATTATTTATATTACTAATTAATTATACTTTTACTTATATAATATATTTTATAAATAATAATTATTATTAATATATAAGATATATATATAAATTAATATCGATTAGATTTAATTTATTATATAAAATAAAAGTAGTATTTAATTTAAATAATTCGATATCTATAGAGAAAGAATTAAAAGATCTTTAATAGATTTTTAATAGATTTCTAATAGATCTTTAATAGATTTTTAAATATCGTTTTATAAAGCGCTAATTATCGTTTAAATATAGAGTTATTTAAATTATACTATTAAATAAATTAAATAATTATATTAAACGAGTTATTAAGCTCGATAATAGATTTATAAAAATAATATATTCGACTCTCTGACTAAAGAGATATATATTTTCTAAAATAGTCTATTAACTAGTTGAGGAAATGCCTGTTTTAAATAAATAGTAGGGATGATCGATATCGAAAACCAGTCATCTACGCTATATACACTATCTATAGATATATCGTCTTTCGTACTACCGGCCCCTATAAGGTAATATTATATTATTAAAATTATACTAATTATCTTAATAATTAAGAGCTTTAATTATTTTCTCTAAAATTAACTTAATTAAAATTTAAAATCGAGATCGATTATAAGATTATTTATTTATTATTAAGATATTTTATCTCTAAAGCGAGTATTTATCTCGAGACTTCTTTATAATAATAAAGATTTCTTTTCTCTTTTATTTTTAAAATTAAAATTCTTACTCTTTTAATTAATATATTTTTATTAATAATAACTAAAAACTATATAATTAACGTTAAAAATAAAATTATTTTCTTTTAGATTATACTTCTTCTAGTAATAATTAAAATAACTAATTTCTAATCTTTATTATAAATATTTTATAATTAAATAAATATAAAGTCTAAATACTTATTATTTAATTCTTTAATATTTATAATATATAAATAAAAGCGTATTATCTCTTTATTTAATATAATTCTATATAAAAAAACTAATAATATTTTAAAGATCTTAATAATAATATAATTTAATTAATTATATAGCGACTTCGATAGTCTTAACTAAATATAATATATTTTAATTTACTTTATATTATCTCGAGTAAAAAGTAAAAATACTCGAATAATAACTCTTAATCTTTAAATTATAAATAAATTATAATTATTTAAACTTAAAATAACTATTTTAAAATAAGAATTTTTTATATTAAGAAGATTAATAAAGTCTTTTATAATTATAATTATCTTTATTATAATAAATATAAATATCTAAAGATAATCGTAATTATAATAATAAATTATATTATTATTAAAATAGTTACTAAATATAATTTAGATTTATAATCTATTAAAATATAAAGATAGAATATTTAATTATATTAATTATAGAGTTCTATAAAAGAAAAGAGCGATTAATATAAGCGCGCTAAGGCGTATTATATAACTACGTTATATAATCGCTAAGACGCTAAGAGTTACGTAATTCGAATTTTAATAGAACT
The DNA here is from genome assembly GCF_014066315.1 of Letharia lupina. Classification (NCBI taxonomy): domain Eukaryota; kingdom Fungi; phylum Ascomycota; class Lecanoromycetes; order Lecanorales; family Parmeliaceae; genus Letharia; species Letharia lupina. Next base: position 622,827 of record NW_023502978.1, on the reverse strand, counting down.
CTTAATTTTAATATATTTAATATATAATAAATAAAGCTTATACTTAATATAAGTCTTATATAAAATAAATTTATAATTTATAATAAGACTATAATTATAAAGATAATTTATTATTATTATAAACTTTAATTAAAAAATTTAATTAATATTAATATTTTTTATAATAATATTAATAATAAGTAAAGACCTATGAATTAAATTTATAAAGTTGGATTTTTCTAAGTTAAATCGAATTTTAGTCTTAGCTCTAAGTTAAATCGAACTCTAATCGCTTACTATACGTTTTTAATCTACTTTTATTACTATAGAATTAATTTAATCTATATAATATATAAATATATATATATGAAGAGAGGCGCGCTAAGGCTTAATTAGAAAGGTATATCGAGTATAAAGAATTAATTTATAATAATTACTTAAAAAAAATAGAGAAAGATTATATTCTTATAATAAGAAGTATCGAAATATCGAAAAGAAATAAAGATAACGTATTAATTAGTGGTGTGAATTCTATAATATCTTCTATCGTAGTAAAATTTTTCGAATAATAAAATAGTCGTTTAAATATATATCGTTTAATATTTCTTCTATAGAGACTTAATTAGCTATAATCGTTATAGTAGATTCTTCTCTTATAATATTATTATAGTAATATACTATATTAATATAGTAGAAATAATAAGCTAAGTTATAGTAATATTCTCCGCTTATTAAGTAATAATTTAATATGAAATCGTAAAGAGTATATAATGTAGGATCTTAAAGAGCTAAGCCGTATTCTTGACGATAATAGTCTTATTACCGCTTAGTTTCTCCGTAGTATTCTTTATAGTATTCTCTATAATATTCTTTATATTTATCTATTATAATTTCTTCTCTTACTTCTTAATATAATAAAAATAATAGATTAAATTATAATAATATTTTTTACTTATTAAGTAATAATTTGATATAAAATCGTAAAGAGTATAAGATATAAGATCTTGAAGAGCTAAGTCGTATTCTTAATATTAAGAACCTTATTGCCGCTTAGTTTCTCCGTAGTATTCTCCGCATTTATCTCTTATAGTTTCTTCTCTTATGATATTTCTTCTATAGAGACTTAATTAACTATAATCGTTATAGTAGATTCTTCTCTTATAATATTATTATAGTAATATATTATATTAATATAATAAAGATAATAGATTAAGTTATAATAGTATTTTTCACTTACTAAGTAATAATTTAATATAAAATCGTAGAGAGTATATAATATAAGATCTCGAAGAGCTAAGCCGTATTCTTGACGATAATAGTCTTATTATCGCTTAATTTCTCCGTAGTATTCTCCGTAGTATTCTCCGTAGTATTCTCCGTAGTATTCTCCGCATTTATCTATTATAATTTCTTCTTTTACTTCTTTTTTTATAGAGTATTAAACTAAGTAATTAACTAAGTAGTTAATTAAGTAAATAACTAAATAACTAATAAACGATCTAATTAAGTAAATTATTAAGTTAATAGAATAGATAGTATTAACTAAGCGATTAATCGAGTAGTATATAGAAAAGAATAATAGCTATAAATTTATTCGGGCTCTTTTTAAAGGTTTTTTAACGCGTTTATAAGTAGTAGTAGATAGCTATTAGGCTCGCTTGCGGTCTCGATTACTAGTAATAGCGAATTCGCGTTAATAAAGGCTCTAAGAGGTAGGTAAAAGAAATATATATATCTAAAGCGTTTAATAATATTTTCGCGAGAGGTATCAAGAACGATTATATTTATATTAATAAAATTAATAGAATTAGTAAAGTAGTAAAAGAATAATAGTTATATAAATAAATAGATAAAAGAATTATTATTCGATTTCGAACGCGTTTAATATAACTATTATATTTAAATATCTATTTAATCTATTAATAGTAGATTAAATTTTATTATTTTTATAGCGTTAGAAAGCGTAAAGCGAGCTTTATAATTTAAGGAATTATAAAGTAACTATATCTATCGCAAGCTAAGTACCTTAAAGTGTAAGATTTCTATATATAAATTTTTAATAAGAAGGCGTGAGAGGGCTATCGGGCTAATCTAGTCGGTTTAATTAAAGAGCGTAGTAATTCTAAATTAATAATTGACTATATATATAAATTCAAGGTTTTTAAGCTTAGCCTTATCTTATTCTTTTATATATACTAATACTAAAGAGAATTTAATTAAGTTATTTAATAATTTTATTTTATTTAAAATTCTCTAATTAGATTAATTTTTAAATAATATTATAATAAATATAATAAATATCGAAATTATAATTCTTATACTTATTCTTATAATTACTTTATAAATTAGTATATATAATAGAATAAGATAGAGCTAAATTAGAAAACCTTGAATTTGTATATACAGTCAATTATTAATTCGTTAAGTCTACGCTTTTTAATTAGACACCGCGGGTAAATAAATTAGCGTCTATAATTATTAAAAATCTACAAAAATCTATATATAGAAGTCTTATCCTCTAAAATAATTAGCTCTCTACGAATACTATTTCTTTATAATTTAATAAATTATAGAGCTTAATATATATTTTCTAACGCTATAAAAATAATAAAGTTTAGTCTACTATTAATAGATTAAATAAATATTTAAATATAATAATTATAATAGTTATATTAGACGCGTTTGAGATCGAATAATAATTCTTTCATCTATTTATATAACTATTCTTCTTCTATAATTCTACTAATTCACTAATTATAAATAAATTCGCCCTTGATACCCCTCATCTAAATATTACTAAGTATCTAAAATATATATCCCTTTCGCTTATCTTTTAAACCCCTTACTAACGCTCTTAGATTATTTCTCGATAAATCCGCTACTATTAGTAATCGAGGCCGTAATCTAATAGCTATTTACTACTACTTATAAACGCGTTAAAAGACTCTTAAAAAGAGCTTAAATGGATATATTCTTCTTTATATACTTCTCTTAAGCTAGCGATAGATAAGTTAAACTAATATTTAAATATTATAATTATATTAAACGCGTCTAGTTTAGATATATATACCCCTTTTACTCATCTCTTAGAGCCTCTATTAATACTCTTAAATTATCTTTTAACAAATTCGTTATTATTAGTAATCGAGGTTATAAGCGAGTTTAATAGCTATTTATTACTACTTATAAACGCGTTAAAAGGCCCTTAAAAAGAGTCTAAATAAATATATTCTCCTCTATATACTTCTCTCAAGTTAGCGATAGATAGATTAAATTAACATTTAAATATTATAGTTATACCAAACGCGTCCGAGATCGAATAATAATCCTTCCACCTATTTATATAATTATTCTTCTTTCATTATTCTATTAATTCTACTAATTCTATTAATATAAATATATTTACTCTCGATACTCTCGCACTTAGTTAAATAAGAGGAGAATCTATAATAGGCGAATATAAAGAATACTACGAAGAATATTGCGAAGATAGTTATTAGTAGTAGTAACATAATAAACCTACTTTTTATAATCTTATATTAATCTATTTAGTTAATATAAGAGAAGTTAATATAATAGATAAATGCGGAGAATACTACGGAGAAACTAAGTGGCAATAAGGTCTCTAATACTAAGAATACGGCTTAGCTCTCCAAAATCTCACATTATATACTCTCCACGATTTTATATTAAATTATTACTTAGTAAGCGAAAAATACCACTATAACTTAATCTATTATCTTTATTATATTAAGAAGTAAGAGAAGAAACTATAATAAATAAATACGAAGAATACTATAAAGAATATTATAAAGAATATTACGAAGAAACTAAGCGATAATAAGATTATTATTATTAAGAACACGACTTAGCTCTCCAAGATCCTATATTATATATTCTCTACGATTCCACATTAAATCATTACTTAACAAGCGAAGAATATTACTACAATTTAGTCTATCATCTCCACTACATTAAGAAGTAAGAGGAGAAACTATAATAACGTTATAAGAGGAGGATCTACTATAACGATCATAGTTAATTAGGCCTCTATAGAAGGAACATCGAATAATACATATTTAAACGAATTAAAATCGTCCGATATCTTACTCTAATAGCTATTTTATTATTCGAAAGATTTCACTGCGGTAGAAGATAATATAAGATTCACATCACTAATTAGCATATTATCTTCATTTCTTTTCGATATTTCGATACTTCTTGCCATAAGGATATAACCTTTCTCTATTTTTTATAGATAATTATTACGAATTAATTCTCTATACTCGATACACCTTTCTAATTAGATCTTAGCGCGCCTCTCTCCACATATATATACCTATATATTACATAGATTAAATTAATTTTATAGTGATAAAAGTAGGTTAAAAACGCACAGTAAGCGATTAGAGTTCGATTTGACTTAGGGCTAGGGCTAAAATTCGATTTAACTTAGAAAAATCCAACTCCATTTAACTTAGAAAAATAAAAAATCCAACTCCATGAATTTAATTCATGGGCCTTTACTTATATTTAATAATATATTTATTATATTTATTATAAAGCTAAAAATACTTAAAAGTTATAAAGATATTACTTTTTTATTTAATAATTTTAATTTTAAAATATTTATTATAATTATAATTATTTAGAAAGATAATAAAGTATTTTTCTTTATTAAAATCGCGTAAAATAATAGAACTATAGATATCGCTATAAATTAAATTATTTAATCTTTTCTTAAGATAAATATAAAATTTATATAATTTATTTTTTATTTTTTTAATAGTATATAAAGTGTAAAACTTTATTCTTATTTTTTTTATAAAGTTTATATTTTTAAATAATTTAGCGAGCTTTTAAATATTTTAATACTCTAAATAATTTATATAAATATATTAAAGATTAAGAGTTTTTTTATTAATTTTATAAGATATTTTATCGAAATTAAAATTAAAATTAAAGTTAGAGATATTAGATTTGATAAGAATAAAAATATCTTTATTTATTAATTTTTTTTTTTTATATTTCGAAGTAATTTAAAGTATAGCGAATTTTATATTATATTATTTAAATATTAATATAAATATTAATTTAGCTTTAAACGATATTAATATAGATATTAATATAGATATTAATTTTTGTATATAAAAGATATATAGATTATTTTTTTATAATTAAATAATAATATCGTAATAATTAATTTTAATATTATTCGAAATAAATTTTGTAAGTAGATTATTATATATTAATTATTTTTAAAAAATTAAATTAAGAAATAGTTTAAAAAGATAAGAAATATTAATAAAAATTAACTTCTTCTTTTTATTATTAATAATAATATTAAAATATATTTTATTAATATTAATAAAAATAAAGAAATTCGCGATATTCTTAATTAGATAAATATTATTAATTATAAAATTAAGAAAATAATATTTAATAAAGATATTTTAATAAGAAGTAAAATATTATAAGTAGATATAATTTAGAGTTTATTATATAAGCGATTTATTAAATTTAGCTATATATATAATTTTTTTTTAATATTAATAAAATTATAATAACGCTTTTTATTAAGCTTATAGTCTCTATTTCTATTCTTTTTATTATTAAATTTAAAATTATTATTTTAAATACTCTCTCTATTATTATCGTTATTAAAAATTTTATTTCAACTCTTTTTACTAAGTTAATTATATTTTATTTTAATATAAGAAATTTTTTTATAATAGATATAATATTTAACTCGCTTTTAAATTATATAATTATTAAAATTAAATATAACTTTTTTCTATAATTTAATAATAATAATAAGATTTAAGTTATTTAAGATAGAATAATAAGAATATTAAATAATAAAGATATAGTTAGATTTAATACGCTTAGAAAATAAATTAATAATTATCTAAATAAATTAAATAATAATATATTTTAGCGAGAAGATAAATTCTATATTTATTTTATTTATTAGTTTATAATTTCAAATAAAATAGATAAAATAGATATTATAAATTTTATTTAATTTAATATAAAAGAGAAAAATAAGAAAGTTAATTAAAGTATTATAATAGCATAAGATCCTTAGAAATCTTTCTAAGAAAGACGTTTCTTAGATGATAAAAGGATGATTCTTCTTCTATAGAATCTGGTTATTTAAATATATCTTAATATCAAATTATATCAAGCTACTAGCTTCTAGCAAGTATACTTATTAAATATAATCTATAATATATATTAATAAAAGAAAGAAAGATAGCGTTCTTACTGTAAGTAACTAATTTCTTTAAATAAGAATAAACTTCCTTTCTTCTCATAGTAAAGTAAAGAAATTTATTTCTTCGAGTAAAGCTTTCTTATAATAAAGTAAAGAAAGTTATAATAAAGAAAGTTATAATAAAGAAAGTTATAGTAAAAAAAATTATTTCTTTAGATAATTTAGATAAGAATTATAAATAAAGAAAGTTATTTTTTTAAACCTTTCTTTCTTTTCATAGCAAGATTCTACTTTATAGAAGAAACTCTTTCTTATAAGAATAATCTTATTAAGTAAGAAGTCATATACTACGACGAGTAGTAGAAGAATTCGATAATATAAATAGAGATCGATTCGCGAAAATCGTTTAAACTAATAATAGAGAAGTATACTTTTTCTTTTAAGAATAATCTAGCTTTTTAGTAATAGTAGCTTAATTCTCGATAGCGTTAGCTTTAGAAGATTTCTTAATTAATACTACGCTTAATAAAATAAATACTTTCTTAGTTAATATTTACACCGATATTTATATAGGTTTCTATTTCTTTTCTTAACGATTTTCTATAGAATTAATAAAAATTCAGACGTCGTATTCTATTATAAGATTCTTTACTTCTAAGAGAGTATATAATAGATATTAAGCATTATACTTCTTATTACTATCCTTTTAATATATTAGATACTTAATATTCTTTTTAATTCCTTATCTATTACTTAGTTTCTTAATTTTAAATAATAAAAATCTAATAGTAAGATCTAGATTTATCTAGTTTTTCTTTTCTTCTTCTATTAGTTATAGGGAATATAATTTTCTATAATAAATTTTTTTTTTAATATAATATCGATTTTAGTTATATTATAGATATTACTAGATAAATATATATAATATCTAAGAAATTTAATCGATAAATAAGATTTTCGATTTTCTCTAATTAAAGAGTTTAGAATTAATATTAAAAATAAAGTATTTATAATATAGCCGTAAATAAATTAATAACTTCTTATAAAGATTAATAATCTTATAATTATTATTATAGTGAATTTTTATTATAATATTAATAAAAGTAATAGTATTATTAATCTCTTCTTATTTAATAAAATATAGTTAATTTAGATTTTTTAATAATAAGTCTAAAAGTAAACTTAATATATCTCTTATTCGAAATTTATATATAAATTTATTTAATATAAATCTTATTAATATAATTAAGTTATTAAGATATACTTAAAAAAATAAAAATATATTTAATTAGTTATTGTTGGAATTCGGATCACATAACTCTTAGCGTCTTGGCGGTCACGTGATATAGTCACGTGACACGCCTTAGTGTATTCGTATCTAGTCGCTTTTTTCTTTTATAGAACTCTCTAGTTAATATAACTAAGTATTCTATCTATTGCAATTCGGATCACGTAACTCTTGGCGTCTTGGCGATTACGTGATATAATTACGTGATATATCTTAGTATATTTATATCTAATTATTCTTTTCTTTTATAGAACTCTCTAATTAATATAATTAAGTATTTTATTTTATATTTTAATAAATTATAAGCTTAAGCTCTATTCGATAATTATTTTAATTATTTTATAATCTATCTATTATTTATCGTAATTATAACTACTTTTAATATATCTATTATATTAATATTTATTAAATAATAATAATTATAATCGCGAAGAATCTCTTTTATTAATCTTTATAATATAAATATTTTTTATTTTAAGATAATTATTCTAGCTAGATAATATATATTAAATATACTTTTAATAAAAAGAGTAAAGATCGCGAATAAGAAAGATTATATTAAAATTATTAATATATTAATATATTATATTAATAATTTATTATATAAACTCTTATATTATCTCTAATATAAGATAATTTTAAATAAGTTAAAATATATTATATTTAATTATATAATATTAAAGTTATTATATATCGTAATAGAATATTATATATCTATATCTTTTTATTATATAATTACTATAATTATTAAAATATTATTAATTTTTTTATATTAAATAAAATACGCTAAAGATAAGAGATAATATATTTTTATTCTTATATTTCGCTATATTAAAAATTAATAATAAATAATTAGACTCTAATATTCTATTATATAATTTCTATAATAAAAATTAAAATCTAATCTAAGATAATAATATAACGCTAAAAAAAAAATTATATCTTATATATTAAGTATATTAATATATAAAGAAAAATTATTCTCTATTATAGCGATCGAAAGATAATTACTCTCTATATCTATAAAAATAAGATAATCTTATAAAAAAGTTTTAATTAAATTTAATAAGCGAGTAAAGCGAAATTATAAGTAATCTTATATTTAATTTTAATTAATTTCTTTAATAGAAGAGCTAATTAATAGATAATATTATATTATAAATATAATAAGAGATAATTAAAATAATCGCGATAATAATATAAGAAATAAAATTTAATTAAACTTTCTTTTAAATATAAAAAGAAATAATATTTTATTAAATTATTATATACTTATATTATATTTTCTTCTAATATTTATAAATTAAAGTCTATCTTTTTAAGATATTATCGATTATATTATAGATTATAATATAAAATCTTTTTTTAAATAACGCTTTAAATTATATTAAGCTAATTTTAAAACTTAATAAAACTTTTTCTATATATTTTAAATAATTATAAATATTTTAAATATAAATAATATCGATAGCGAGTATATTTTAAATTTTTATATTAATTTTATTATTATATTAAGTTAATTTACTCTTAAATTATTATTAAAGCTAATTTTAGATAAAAAGCTTTTTAAATTTAAAGTAAAATTAATTTTATTAATACTATCTACTTTATTTATTTTATTAAACTTTATTTTATTATAAATCTTATTTTTAAATTTAAACTCTTATTAAAGCTTTACTTTATTAAATTTTAAAAATTAAATTAATTCTTTATAAAAATTAATATATATCTAAATATATCGATATTAAGCTTTTAATTAATTTAAATTAACTTTATTAAATTCTTATATTTAAAAATACTTTTAATTATTATAAATAAAAGTAAAATATATAAGATTTCTTTATTCTATTAGATCTTTAATATTATATTAAAATTAATATAATTTAATTAATCTCTTATCTAGCGATTATTATAAAAATAATAATTAAATAATAATTTAAAAAAGATATTTTTAAAATTATTATTAATATAAATATTATAATATAAATTAAAGCGTATTATAAACTCTATATTATAATAAAAACTCGCTATAAGAATAACTTATATAATTTTATTAAGAATTATATTAACGCTATAATTATCTAAAAAAACTTAGAAAAATATAAATCTCGCGAATTAGATATCTTTAGCTTTATTATTTAGAGACTAAAGTCTTAAAAATAAATTATAAATCTATATTAATTAGTTTATTAATCTATTATATAAAATTAATAATTTATTTAAAAAATTTCTCTTTATTATTAATAAAAATTAGAAGATTTATTATTTTTATAAGAGCTTAAATAGCTAATATATTTAATATTATAAAATCTATAATTAAAATTATAATCTTTATAATAAAAACGAGTTTTTTAAATTTATATTAATCTATATTAAAATATAATAATTTAATATTATCTTTAATCTTACTATTTTTATTAAATTCTTTAATATTTATATAATAATTATCTATATCGAAATAGATATTTATATTTTTATTTCTATAATACTTATATTAATTAAATATTATATTTAAAATAATATTAATTTTATTAACTTTTATATCTAAATATAAATCTATAAATACTATATTATTTATAATAAAGACTTTTACTTTATTAAAAAGTATTCTAAATAATTAAAATATAAACGCGTTCGCGAAAAATCTTAAATTTTTAAAAATAAAGATCGCGATAATTATAATAATTAAGATAAAAAAGATAATTAAGAAAATAATAATATTAATATCGAATTTAAGTTTAAAAAGCCTAAGAAGAAGAAAGATTAATCTTCTAATATTAAGATAATTATTATAATTACTTAATCTATAATAATACGCTACTTTATTACTTATATCGCCATTATATTTATTATTAACTCTTAAATATTAAATAATAAAATCTATAAATCTTTTAAAATTAAACTCTTAAATAGAGTGAGTCTCTATTATTATATTTTTTATTATAATAATAATATTCTCTCTCTAGCTTTATAATTATATATATACTTAATATATTACTTATAATTTCTTAATTTTTAAAATCTTCTTTAAATTTTAAAAATCTTATTTTATTAATAAACTCGTTAATAATAATTATATAGCTATCGACTTTAATAATATTAATCTTAAATATAAAATAAAGAATATTAAGTATATTTAAACTCTTAATAATATCTAATATATACTAAAATATAACTTTAATTTAATTTTTAAAAAATAATTAAAGAAGTAATAATACTCGCTTTCTTTTATTCTTAATAATCTTTCTATAAAAAAATAGTAATTTTTCTTTAAATATATTTAAAGTCGTCTTTATATATTTAATATTTAGAGAGATATCCCTTTAGCCTTAATCGTTATTAATAAAAAAATTCTTATTTATAATAAATTTTTTATTAAGTCTATAAAGCTCTCTAATAAGTAAAAATCTTAAATTAATAAAAATACTTTATATATATAATATATCTATATAAATTATTTAGATACTTAAAATATTAAAAAGATAACTAAAATATATATCGAAATAGATCTTTTTAAATCTTCTTTTAATAATATTTATAAGTTATACTTTATAATTAGTCTTAAGATAAAGCCTTATAAACGCTATATTATTCTTAAAAAATAAAAGAATAACTTAATTTATATCGATTTCTAGAAATTATTTAATACTTTCTATAACAACTATATATTTATAATTATCTTTTTAAATAATTTTATATTACGCTTCGATATTTATTTTTTATTAAATAAATTTAATAAGTTTATTTTTATTATATTTAAGCTTTTTCTTAATAAAATAAAATATAATTATTATTATTATACTCGTCTTCGTTTTAATTATAATATAAAATATTAGAATTATAAAATAAAAGTCTTTTATTTATTTAAGAGAATTATTTAGAAAGATATTATATTAGATAATTCTTAAATAAATAATAAATTTAAATAATTAAACGCTATTATTTAATATAAAGCTAATATAATATTTAAAAAGAGTAGCTTATTATAGAAATATTAGATTAAATTTATTTATATTAGAAATTATTTATATAATTATTAACTCGTAATTAGATAAGATATTACTTCTTTTAAAATTTATATTAATTTCTCTTTTAAAATTTTTTATTTATATATTATTAGATAAATAGATTTCTATTAAATTATATTTAAAATTATTAATTAAAAGAAGTATTAAAACTATATAATTAAGAAATAATTTATAAATTATTAAGATTATTTCTATGATATACTCTTAAATAATAGCGAAATCACTATTATTTTAAATATTAAATAATTTAATAATATCTCTCTTAAGTCTATATTCTTTATTTTAGAAAAGAATATATATAATAATATTAAAACGATAGTCTATTATAATAATTATTAATTATCTTAAAAATTATTTTTTCTCTTTATTTATAATTCTAAAAAAGAATCGCTAAAAGAAATAAATAATTTTTATTAAAAATAAAGTTAATAATTTATTTAATTTTATTTAAATCTTTAAAAAAGCTTAACTAGTAATCTTAGCTAACTCGAAATTTTTAAAAAAATAATTATCTAATATATTTAATAATAAAACTCTCTCTATAGCTTCTATAATAATACTTTTTAAATTTATTACTCGCTTTATAAGTAATTATAATTTAATTTTAGCGATAAATTACTTATTCGATATTTTAAGAATATATAAAGAACTCTTTTTAAATCCTCTAACGCTATTAATAAAAGCTTTTTCTTTTAAACTCTATAAATCTTAAATTTATAAAAAAGCTATATCGAATTCTTATTATAAAATATATTAAAAAATTATTATAAAAAAAGAAATTAACTCGCTTATTACTAATAGAACTTAAATTCTAATAAATCTTTTATTAAATATATATATTTTAAAAGATTAATAAATTTATAAGCTTAAATATAATTTTATAAAGAAGATTATATAATATAAAGCTCGCTAGATTATTTATAATTTTAAATAATAATAAAAAATTAATTTTAATAAAATCTTCGTTTTTATTATTAAGTTTATAAATTATAAAATAATCTTTATATTAATAACTATCTTAAATTAAAAACTTAAATAAATAAATATTAAAATTATTTTTCTATACGATAATATTAAAAAGATAATTTATATTATTTAATCTACTAATTTTAAAATTAAAAGCTAAAAAAATAAAATATATAAGCTTATTAAGATACTTTACGATTTAAAATAATTTCTTAAAATTTAATATAATACTCTTATAATCTATCTAAAGAAATTAGATTTTACATTTATTATTATTAATCTCTCTATATTTATTAATAATATTATTATTATCGCTATTTATATAAATAATATTTTACTTATAAATTCTAATAAAATTAAAATATAGAATATTAAAAATAAATTTAATAAGAAGTTTGAGATAATTAATTTAAAATCTTATATCTATTATCTTAATATAATAATTATTAAAGATTATATTAATCGAATTTTATACTTTAATTTAAAAAGTTATATTAAAAAGTTTTTAAAGAAATATAATATATTAAGCTCTATATTATTATTTACTTCTATTAATAACGATAAATTCTATATTATTAAAAATAATTTTACTTTTATTAATTAATCTTATTATATCTATTAATTAATTATAAAATTACTTATATATATAATATTAAATACTTAATTTAATCTTATATTCATTATTTTAATAATCTTTAAATATATTTTAAATTTTAATAAATCTTATTAGAAGGCTATTAAGCGTATCTTTTAATATTTAAATAATATTAAAAATTAATAATTAATATTTAAAAAAGATTTAAAATTATTTACTAGCTATATAAATACGAATTAAATAATTAATTAAAATATTTAATATTTTATTTTTAGTTATATCTTTAATATAAATAGTATTATTATTAATTAATTATTAAAATAATAGTTTATTATAGCGCTATTCTCTTATAAGATTAAATATATTAATTAAATATAGACTATTAAAAAGATAGTTTAACTATATAAATTTCTTAATTAATTTAATTTTAGCGCTAAGTATATATAGACTATTATTATTTACTATAATAATTAAAATATTATAACTCTTATTAAAAATCTTTAATTTTATATATATATTAAATATATTAATATTTAGTATTATTATATATAGAAATAAATTATTACTAATATCGTGACTTTTAAATATATTCTTATTAAATAATAGATAATTAATAGATTTATTAAGATATTATTTAAGAATAAATTTAAAATTTTTTATATATTAATTAAACTACAATATCGTTTATAGTATTATTTATTTAGAGAAATTACTTTAACTCTAAAAAAGTTATTTTATTAATCTCCGTAGTTTAAATAATCTACTCGAGTCGCCTATTAAGCTTTAAATTTAATACTCTATAAACTCGCTATTTTATATTAAAATAGCTATTTCTTTAACGCTATTATCGCTATCGCTATTAAATCTTTAAAACTTTTTTAAAATATTCTTATTTATATTATTATTACTATTAATTATTATTATTAAGAATTAAATATTTAAAATAATTTTATAAAAGCTTTATAGTTAATCGTAATATATAAAACGAAGAATTTCTTTTAATTATTTTATTTAGTTATTTTCACGAATATTCTTCGATTTTAAATTAATCGATTTTTAGTATATACTAGATGACCTAGAAATAAAATTTTCGAAAAACCGCTTTTTAATAAAAAGTGGAATTTGAAAGTTTGATATAGTCGTTTTCAAATTTCGATTTTTCATTTTAGCTATTTGGCGCTAAATTTACTTTAATTACTTAGCTCTAACTTTACTTTAGCTACTCAGCTCGGATTTTATTTTAATCACTTAGCGCTAAAACTCTAGCGGAAATCGACTAAGTTATTTTTATCTTATCTATTTAATTTTGATATTATTAGCGTTAAACTTCGTATTTATCGAATTTCGCGTATAAAAGAATATATGCGAAAAGAAGTATTAGAATTCGGATTATATAACTCTTAGCGTCTTGGCGATTATATAATATAATCACGTAATATACCTTAGTGTATTCGTATCTAGTCGCTTTTTCTTTTTATAGAACTCTCTAGTCAATATAACTAAGTGTTCTATCTCATATTTTGATATTATCTTATATTTTAATAGATTATAAATTTAAACTTTATCTAATAACTATTTTAATTATTTTATAATTTATTTATTATCTATTATAGCTATAACTACTTTTAATATATTTATTATATTAATATTTATTAAATAATAATAGTTATAATCGCGGAGAATCTCTTTTATTAATCTTTATAATATAAATATTTTCTACTTTAAAATAATTATTCTAATTAGATAATATACGCTAAATATACTTTTAATAAAAAGAATAAAAGTTATAAATAAGAAGGGTTATATCGAAATTATTAATATATTAATATATTATATTAATAATTTATTATATTAACTCTTATATCGTTTTTAATATAAAATAATTTTAAGCGAGCTAAAATATATTATATTTAATTATATAATATTAAAATTATTATATATTATAATAAGATATTATATACTTATATTTTTTATTATATAATTATTATAATCGCTAAAATATTACTAGTTTCTCTATATTAAATAAAATACGCTAAAGATAAAAAATAATATATTTTTATTCTTATATTTTATTATATTAAAAATTAATAATAAGTAATTAAACTCTAATATTTTATTATATAATTTTTATAATAAAGATTAAAATCTAATCTAAAATAACGATATAACGCTAAAAGAGAAAATAATCTATATCTCGCATATTTAGTATATTAATATATAAAGAAGAATTACTCTCTATCGCAGCGATTAAAAAATAATTATTCTCTATATTTATAAAAATAAGATAATCTTATAAAGAAGCTTTAATTAAATTTAATAAATAAGTAAAATAAAATTACGAGTAATTTTATATTTAATTTTAATTAATTTCTTTAATAAAAGAGCTAATTAATAAAAGATATTATAATATAATATAATAAAGAATAATTAAAATAATCGCGATAATAATATAAAAAATAGAATTTAATTAAACTCTTCTTTAAGTATAAAGAGAGATAATTTTTTATTAAGTTATTATATATTTATATTATATTTCTTCTTAATATCTATAAATTAAAGTCTATCTTTTTAAGATATTATTAATTATATTATAAATTATAATATAAAATCTCTTTTTAATAACGCTTTAAGTTATATGGAGCTAATTTTAAAGCTTAATAGAACTTTTTATATATATTTTAAATAATTATAAATATTCTAAATATAAATAATATTAATAATAAGTATACTTTAATTTCTTATATTAATCCTATTATTATATCGAAAATTATAAATATTCTAAATATAAATAATATTAATAATAAGTATACTTTAATTTCTTATACTAATTCTATTATTATATCGAATTAATTTATTTTTAAATTATTATTAAAGTTAATTTTAGATAAAGAGTTCTTTAAATTTAGAGTAAAGTTAATTTTATTAATATTATCTATCTTATTTACTCTATTAAGCTCTATTATATTATAAATCTTATTTTTAAATTTAAACTTTTATTAAAGCTTTATCTTATTAAGCTTTAAAAATTAAATTAATTTTTTATAAATAGTATTATATCTAAATATATCGATATTAAGTTTTTAATTAATTTAAATCAATTTTATTAAATTCTTATATTTAAAAGTGCTTTTAATTAGGAATATGATATACGTACACCCCCTTTTAATATATGTATACCCCCCTCCAAATTCGATTAGCTTCCGCGCGGCCGCTAGCCATATAGCTTCCTAGGGAATATTTATTAAAATATAAGGTAGAATACTTAGTTATATTAACTATAGAGTTCTATAGAAGAAAAGAATAATTAGATATAAATATATTAAGGCGTATTATATAATATAATTATATAATTATTAAGACGCTAAGAGTTATATAATTTAAATTCTAATACTCTTCTTTATATATATTCTTTTATACGCGAAATTTAAATAATATAAAGTTTAATATTAATAGTATTAAAATTAAATAATTAAGATAAAGTTTAAATTAAATAATTAAAGTAAGTTTAATATTAAATAATTAAAGTAAAGTTTAAGTTCAGTAGCTAAAGTAAGTTTAATATTAAATAATTAAAGTAAAAATTTAAAATTTAAAAATAACTATATTAAATTATAGCCTTTATTAAAATATAATTAAATTTTATTTTTTATTAAAAAAAGATTTTTTAGAAATTTTATTTCTAGATTATTTAATATATATTAAAAACTAATTAATTTAAGATTAAAGAATATTTGTAAAAGTAACTAAATAAAATAATTAAAAGAAATTTTTTATTTTATATATTATAACTAGCTATAAAGCTTTTATAAGATTATTCTAAATATCTAATTTTTAGTAATAGTAATTAATAATAATAATAATATAGATAAGAAGATTTTAAAAGAGCCTTAAAGATTTAATAGCGATAGCGATAATAGTATTAAAGAAATAGTTATTTTAATATAAAATAGTAAGTTTATAGAGTATTAAGTCTAAGGCTTAGCGGGCGACTTAAATAAATTATCTAAATTATAAGAATTAATAAAATAACTCTTCTAAAGTCGAAGTTAGCTTCTCTAAATAAATTAGTTTTCTTAAATAAATAATACTATAAACGATATTTTAACTTAATTAATATATAAAATTTCTTAAATTTATTTTTAGATAATATCTTAATAAGTCTATTAGTTATCTATTATTCGATAGAAATATATTTAAAAATAATAATATTAGCGATAATTTATTCTTATATATAATAATATTAAATATTAATATACTTAATATATATATAAAATTAAAATTTTTTAATAAAAATTATAATACTTTAATTATTATAATAAATAATAATAATTTAAATATATTTAATATTAAGATTAAGTTAATTAAGAAGTTTATATAATTAAATTTTTTTTTTAATAATCTATATCTAATTAATATATTTAATCTTATAAAAAAATAATATTATAATAAATTATTATTTTAATAATTAATTAATAATAATATTATTTATATTAAAAATATAATTAGAGATAAAATATTAAGTATTCTAATTATCTATTTAATTCATATTTATATAATTAATAAATAATTTTAAATCTCTTTTAAATACTAATTATTAGTTTTTAATATTATTTAAATATTAAAAAATATACTTAATAATTTTTTAATAAGATTTATTAAAATTTAAAATATATCTAGAGATTATTAAAATAATAAATATAATATTAAATTAAATATCTAATATTATATATATAAGTAATTTTATAATTAATTAATAAATATAGTAAAATTAATTAATAGAGATAAAATTATTTTTAATAATATAAAATTTATTATTATTAATAAAAGTAAATAATAGCGTAAAATTTAATATATTATATTTCTTTAAAAACTTTTTAATATAATCTTTTTAATTAAAATATAGAATTTAATTAATATAATCTTTAATAATTATTATATTAAAATAATAGATATAAAATTCTAAATTAAT
Organism: Letharia lupina; assembly: GCF_014066315.1. Taxonomy (NCBI): domain Eukaryota; kingdom Fungi; phylum Ascomycota; class Lecanoromycetes; order Lecanorales; family Parmeliaceae; genus Letharia; species Letharia lupina. The sequence goes on along the minus strand of NW_023502978.1, from coordinate 604,785 downwards.
TATTTCGAATTTCTTATTAAATTTATTTTTAATATTTTATATTTTAATTTTATTAAGGTTTATAAATAGAATATTATTTATATAAATAGTAATAATAATAATATTATTAATAAATATAAAGAAATTAATAATAATAGATTTAAAATCTAATTTTTTAAAATAGATTATAAAAATATTATATTAAACTTTAAGAGATTATTTTAAGTCGTAAAATATTTTAATAAGTTTATATATTTAATTTTTTTAATTTTTAATTTTAAAGCTAGTAAGCTAAATAATATAAATTATTTTTTTAATATTATTATATAAAAAAATAGTTTTTATATTTATTTATTTAAGTTTTTAATTTAAGATAATTATTAATATAAAGATTATTTTATAACTTATAAATTTAATAATAAAAGCGAAGATTTTATTAAAATTAATCTCTTTTTATTATTTAAAATTATAAATAGTTTAATAAGCTTTATATTATATAATTTTCTTTATAAAATTATACTTAAACTTATAAACTTATTAATCTTTTAAAATATATATATTTAATAAAAAATTTATTAGAGTTTAAATCTTATTAATAATAAGCGAGTTAATTTCTTCTTTTATAATAATTTCTTAATATATCTTATAATAAGAATTTAATATAATTTTCTTATAAATTTGAGATTTATAAGATTTAAAAGAGAAGGCTTTTATTAATAGCGCTAGAGAATCTAAAGAGAATTTTTTATATATTCTTAAAATATTAAATAAGTAATTTATCGCTAAAATTAAGTTATAATTATTTATAAAGTAAATAATAAATCTAAAAGATATTATCGTAAGAGCTATAAAGAGAGTTCTATTATTAAATATATTAAATAATTACTCTTCTAAAGATTTCGAGTTAATTAAAACTATTAATCGAGCTTTTTTAAAAATTTAAATAGAATTAAATATATTATTAATTTTATCTTTAATAAAAGTTATTTATTTCTTTTAACGATTTTTCTCTAAAATTATAAATAAAGAGAGAAGATAATTTTTAAGATAATTAATAATTTTAATAAATCGACGATTATTACGATAGACTATTATTTTAATATTATTATATATATTCTTTTTTAAAATAAAGAATATAGATTTAAGAAAAATATTATTAAATTATTTAATATTTAAAATAATAGCGATTTTATCGCTATTTAGAAATATATAATAAAAATAATTTTAATAATTTATAAATTATCTCTTAATTATATAATCTTAATACTTTTTTTAATTAATAATTTTAAATATATCTAATAAAAATCTATTTATTTAATAATATATAGATAGAAAATATTAAAAGAAAAATTAATATAAATCTTAAAAGAAGTAATATTTTATTTAATTATAGATTAATAATTATATAAATAATTTCTAATATAAATAAACTCGATTTAATATTTCTATAATAATATTTTTTTAAATATTACGCTAAATTTATATTAAATAATAATATCTAATTATTTAAATTTATTATTTATTTAGAAATTCTCTAATATAATATCTTCTTAGATAATTTTCTTAAATAAATAAAAGACTTTTATTTTATAATTTTAATATTTTATATTATAATTAAAATAAAAGCGAGTATAATAATAATTATTATATTTTATATTATTAAGAAAAAATTTAAATATAATAAGAATAAATTTATTAAATTTATTTAATAGAAGATAAATATTAAAGTATAGAGTAAAATTATTTAAAAAGAAGATTATAAATATATAATTATTATAAAAAATATTAAATAATTTCTAGAGATTAATATAAATTAAATTATTTTTTTATTTTTTAAAAATAATATAATATTTATAAAGCTTTATTTTAAGATTAGTTATAAAATATAGCTTATAAATATTATTAAAAAAAGATTTAAAAAGATTTATTTCGATATATATTTTAATTATCTTTTTAATATTCTAAGTATCTAAATAATTTATATAAATATATTATATATATAAAATATTCTTATTAATTTAAAATTTTTACTTATTAAAGAATTTTATAAATTTAATAAAGAATTTATTATAAGCGAGAATTTTTTTATTAATAATAATTAAGATTAAAAAAGTATTTTTTTAAATATTAAGCGTATAAAAATAACTTTAAATATATTTAAAAAAAAATTATTACTTTTCTATAAAAAGATTATTAAAAATAAAAAAAAGCGAGTATTATTACTTCTTTAATTATCTCTTAAAAATTAAATTAAAATTATATTTAAATATATATTAAATATTATTAAAAGTTTAAATATACTTAATATTCTTTATTTTATATTTAAAATTAATATTATTAAAGTTAATAATTATATAACTATTATTAACGAGTTTATTAATAAAATAAAATTTCTAAAATCTAGAGAAAGTCTTAAAAATTAAAAAATTATAAATAATATATTAAATATATATATAATTATAAAGCTAGAGAGAGAATATTATTATTATAATAAAAAGTATAATAATAAAAACTTTATTTAAAAATTTAATTTTAAAAGATTTATAAACTTTATTATTTAAAATTTAAAAGTTAATAATAAATATAATAATAATATAAATAATAAAATAATATATTATTATAGATTAGATAATTATAATAATTATTTTAATATTAAAAAATTAATTATTCTTCTTTTTAGATTTTTTAAATTTAAATTTAATATTAATATTAATATTTTCTTAATTATCTTTTTTATCTTAATTATTATAACTATCGCGATCTCTATTTTTAAAAATTTAAAATTTTTTATAAATATATTTATATTTTAATTTTTTAATAAAGTAAAAATTCTTATTATAAATAATATAAAATTTATAAATTTATATTTAAATATAAAAATTAATAAAATTAATATTATTTTAAATATAATATTTAATTAATATAGATATTATAGAAATAAAGATAAAAATACTTATTTTAATATAGATAACTATTATATAAATATTAAAGAATTTAATAAAAATAATAAAATTAGAAATAATATTAAACTATTATATTCTAATATAAATTAATATAAATTTAAAAAATTTATTTTTATTATAAAAGTTATAATTTTAATTATAAATCTTATAATATTAAATATATTAACTATTTAAACTTTTATAAAAATAATAAATTTTCTAATTTTTATTAATAATAAAGAGAATTTTTTTAAATAAGCTATTAATTTTATATAATAAATTAATAAATTAATTAATATAGATTTATAATTTATTTTTATAAATAGTAAAAATAAAAAGCTTTAATCTTTAAATAATAAAGCTAAGAATATCTAATTTACGAGATTTATATTTTTTTAAATTCTTTTAAACGATTATAGCGTTAATATAATTTTTAATAAAATTATACAAATTATTTTTATAGCGAGTTTTTATTATAATATAGAGTTTATAATATACTTTAATTTATATTATAATATTTATATTAATAATAATTTTAAAAATATTTTTTATAAATTATTATTTAATTATAATTTTTATAATAATCGCTAAATAAGAGATTAATTAAATTATATTAATTTTAATATAATATTAAAAATTTAATAAAATAAAGAAATCTTATATATTTCGCTTTTATTTATAATAATTAAAAGTATTTTTAAATATAGAAATTTAATAAAGTTAATTTAAATTAGTTAAAAGCTTAATATTAATATATTTAAATATAATATTATTTATAAAAAATTAATTTAATTTTTAAAGCTTAATAAAGTAATATTTTAATAAAAATTTAGATTTAAAAATAAAATTTATAATATAATAGAGTTTAATAAAATAAATAGAATAGATAATATTAATAAAATTAATTTTATTTTAAATTTAAAAAGCTTTTTATTTAAAATTAGCTTTAATAATAATTTAAAAATAAATTAATTTAATATAATAATAGAATTAGCGTAAAAGATTAGAATATATTTACTATTAATATTATTTATATTTAAAATATTTATAATTATTTAAAATATATAAAGAAAGTTTTATTAAATTTTAAGATTAACTCGATATAATTTAAAGTGTTAATTAAAAAGAGATTTTATATTATAATTTATAATATAATTAATAATATTTTAAAGAGATAGATTTTAATTTATAAATATTAAAGAGAAATATAATATAAATATATAATATCACTATAAAAAATTATTTCTCTTTATATTTAAAAGAAAATTTAATTAAATTAAATTTTTTATATTATTATCGCGATTATTTTAATTATTTTCTATTATATTTATAATATAATATCTTCTATTAATTAACTCTTTTATTAAAAAAATAAATTAAGATTAAATATAAAATTATTTATAATTTTATTTTACTCGCTTATTAAATTTAACTAAAGCTTCTTTATAAAATTATTTTATTTTTATAAATATAGAGAATAATTATTCTTCGATCGCTATAATAAAAAATAATTTCTTTTTATATATTAATATATTAGATATATAAGATATAAATTTTTTTTTTAATATTACGCTATCATCTTAGATTAAATTTTAATCTCTATTATAAAAGCTATATAATAAAATATTAAAGTTTAATTATTTATTATTAATTTTTAATATAGTAAAATATAAGAATAAGAGTATATTATTTTTTATTTTTAATATATTTTATTTAATATAGAGAAATTAGTAATATTTTAATAATTATAATAACTATATAATAAAAAGATATAAATATATAATATTCTATTATAATATATAATAACTTCGATATTATATAATTAAATATAATATATTTTAATTTATTTAAAATTATCTTATATTAAAGATAATATAAGAGTTTATATAATAAATTATTAATATAATATATTAATATATTAATAATTTTAATATAATCTCTCTTACTCGCGACTCTTATTTATTTTATTAAAAATATATTTAATATATATTATTTAATTAGAATAATTATTTTAAAATAAAAAATACTTATATTATAAAGATTAATAAAAAAGATTCTTCGCGATTATAATTATTATTATTTAATAAATATTAATATAATAAATACGCTAAAAATAATTATAACTATAATAAATAATAGATAAATTATAAAATAATTAAAATAATTATTAAATAAAATTTAAATTTATAATCTATTAAAATATAAGATAAAATACTTAATTATATTAATTATAGAGTTCTATAAAAAAAAGAGTAATTAAATATAAATATATTAAGATATATTATATAATATAATTACGTAACCGCTAAGACGCTAAGAGTTATGTAATCCGAATTTTAATAATATTGTCGAGACTCTTAATAATAGTAAGATAAGCCTTCTTAGATCTCTTCTAATAAAGTCTAAAAGATTAGACGATTTTAAATAATCGAATGATAAGGTCTTTAGATTATCCTTCTATGACGATAGCTAATTAACTAACTACCCTCTCTCGTTACTACTAGAAATACCCCTATTATACTCGAATATCCACTATCTATTAGTCACCTAGCCTTTCTATAGCTGAAAGATATTAATATAATCTCGTTATCCTACATATAGACTGACGTACTACGTTTATCTCGCTATCGACTATCTCGCTATCCGCCTCGTATAGTTCTACCTCTTTCGACCTTACTTCGACTATATATAAGGTCTATATCTTATACGACTAGCGGTCGCGCGAAAGCTAATCGAATTTGGGGGAGTATATATATATTAAAAAGGAGTATATATATATTAAAAGGAGGTATACGTATATTACTTCCCTTTAATTATTATAAATAAAAGTAAAATATATAAGATTTCTTTATTCTATTAGATCTTTAATACTATATTAAAATTAATATAATTTAATTAATCTCTTATCTAGCGATTATTATAAAAATTATAACTAAATAGCGATTTATAAAAGATATTTTTAAAATTATTATCGATATAAATATTATAATATAAATTAAAGTATATTATAAACTCTATATTATAATAAAGACTTATTATAAAAATAATTTATATAATTTTATTAAGAATTATATTAATATTATAATTATCTAAAAATTTAAAAGAATATAAGCTTCGCGAATTAGATATTTTTAACTCTATTATTTAAAAACTAAAGTCTTTTATTTTTACTATTTATAAAAATAAATTATAAATCTATATTAATTAATTTATTAATCTATTATATAAAATTAATAGCTTATCTAAGAAATTTCTCTTTATTATTAATAAGAATTAAAAGATTTATTACTTTTATAAGAGCTTAAATAATTAATATATTTAATATTATAAAATTTATAATTAAAATTATAACCTTTATAATAAAGATAAATCTTCTAAATTTATATTAATTTATATTAAAATATAAGAATTTAATATTATCTCTAATCTTATTATCTTTATTAAATCTTTTAATATTTATATAATAATTATTTATATTAAAATAAATATTTTTATTTTTATTTTTATAGCGTTTATATTAATTAAATATTATATTTAAAATAATATTAATTCTATTTACTCTTATATCTAAATATAAATTTATAAATTCTATATTATTATAATAAGAATTTTTATTTTATTAAGAAATATCTTAAATAATTAAAATATAAGCGCGCTCGCGAAGAATCTTAAGTCTTTAAAAATAGAGATTATAATAATTATAGCGATTAAGATAAAAAAGATAATTAAAAAAATATTAATATTAATATTAAATTTAAATTTAAAAAGTCTAAAAAGAAGAAGAATTAATCTCTTAATATTAGAATAGTTATTATAATTATTTAATCTATAATAGCGTATTACTTTATTACTTATATCGCTATCGCGCTTATTATTAACTTCTAAATCTTAAATAATAAAATCTATAAATCTTTTAAAATTAAACTCTTAAATAGAGTTTCTATTATTATACTTTTATTAAGCCTAATACTATTATAGACCTTAGCGCTACTTACGCTAAGACTTTAACATCGTATATATTATATTAAAGTTTCTTTTAGAATTTAGTTTTAATAATATATCTCGTATATCTAGAGACTTAGCGAATATAGATTTACTTTATATATCTTAAAGTTTTAATATTTTTTTAAAGATTAATTCTACTATTAAATATATTATTAAATTCTATAACGACTTTATATCTTTTATAGTCTATATTCACTAACTAATCGCTAATAAACTACGCCTTTATAATTCTAATTTCTCTATCTTTTAAAAAAAAAGATCTATTATTATTACGATATTAAGTTTATCTCTAAATTATATAATAAATAATAAAGATAATAACGATAATTACTATAGTGATATGAAAGTATACTATGAAGCTATGTGTATAGGTGAATTAATTACTTATCTAGCTAATGGGATTTACTTACTAATATACTCGCATATTAAGCCTTATATCAAGCCTTATAAGGCTAAATTCTATATTAGATATCGGGAAAAGAAAGAAAGGCAGCGTCCTCGCTATAACGAAATTTAGGTGAAGAAAGTTATTTCTTAATAAAGTAAGAACTTTTCGATAAGTAAAAAACGACTTTCTAGAAAAATATATATCATATTATAACCCGGCGGTTCTTCTACTTTTTTTTAATTTCGTTAGTAATATAATTGTGGGCTAACGAGGTTTTTCGGCGATCGCATTAAAACGAGATTCGATTAATTTTTTAAACTTCGAATCTATTAAAATATAAGATAGAATACTTAGTTATATTAACTATAGAGTTCTATATGTGAAAATATAAGGTAAGATACTTAGTTATTAACTATAAAGTTACTATAGAGAAAAGAGCGACTAGATACGTAATACGCTAAGGCGTATTATGTGATTATATTATGTAACCGCTAAGAGTTATATAACTCGAATTTTAATATTCTCCTTCGTATATATTCTCTTATAGGCGAAATTTAATAAATACGAAGCTTAATATTAATAGGATCTAAAACTGAGTAAATAAGATAAAATAATTTAGTCGATTTTCGCTAGATTATTAAAGTGAGACTAGCGTTGAGTAATTAAAATAAAATTCGAGTTAAGTAGTTAGAGTGAGTTAACGTTAAATAGCTAGCGTAAAGATATATCCCTTATATCTTCTTTACTTCTACTTCTCTTATACGAACGAAATTAAAAAATATAAGATTTAAAGTTCGCGATATTTAAAATAGGGTAGATAAGATAAAAAGTTGAAATCTAAAAATGACTATATCAAATTAATCCCCTATTAAAATTCGATTTAAATTCCACTTTTTATTAAAAAGCGGTTTTTCGAAAATTTTATTTTTAGGCCATCTAATATATATTAAAAATCGATTAATTTAAAATCGAAGGATATATATAAGAGTGGCTAAATAAAATAATTAAAAGAAATTCTTCTAGCTATATATCGCCGACTATTAGACTCTTTATAGAAGTTATTTTAGATATCTAGCTCTTAGTAATAATAGCTATAATAGCGATAATTTAGAGATATAATATTTAAGATATTAATAATAAATAAATATAAGTCTCTTAAAAGAGCTTTAAAAGTTTAATAATAATAGCGGTAATAGCGTTAAAGAAATAGTTATTTTAATATAAATTAATAAGTTCGCTAAGTATTAAGTCTAATATAGCGACTCGGCGAGCGATTTAAATAGATTATTTATAGTATAAGAATTAATAAAATAGCTTCTCTAAAGTAGTCGATAATAGATAACTTTTTTAGATCTAGATATAGATATAATAAAATAGTTCTTTTATTAGATATTATTAAATTAAGATTATATTAAAATTATATTAAGATAGTAGTAAGATTAATAGCTATTAAAGAGATAAGTAGATATAGCTTTTATCTTAAGAGTATCTTAAAAAATAATGAATTTATTTAAATAAAAGACTTTAGTAAGCCTATTAGCTATCTATTTATTAATAGAAATATATTATATATTTATAATATTATTATTAATCTTTTTTTATATAAAATAATAAATAATATTAATATACTTAATATAAGTATAGAACTAAGCGTTCTTTATAAGAGTAATTATATTTTAATTATTATCGAAAATAATAATAGCTTTAAGATTTATATTATTAAGGCGAAAAAGTTAATTAAGTAAATTCTTTAATTAGATCGCTTCTTTAATAATCTATATTTAATTAATATATTTTATTTTATAAGTAAATAATATTATAATAATTTAACGCTTAGATAATTAACTAATCGCGTTATTTTTTATATTAAAAAGATAGTTAGATATAGATCTTTAGATTATATTATTAATCTAATTAGAATTAATATAATTAATAAATTCTTAAAGAAAATCTTTATATATAAGTTTATAGTATACTATATCTCTTAAATATCGAAAGATTTAAATAATTATATTTTAATACGCTAGAGTTAGATTAGCTAAGTAATAACTTATTAATAATATCGCGTAAATAATATTAAGATAAATATCGAATATAGTATATATAAGAGATTCTATCGCGGATTAATAGTTCTTTTATAATTTCTTTAAAGCGATATAGTTCTCTTTAGTAGAAGCTAATTTATAATTAATTTTAAGAGATATTAATATTAGAGTAAGATTTTAATAATTAAAATAATTTAAGAATTAAGTAATATAAGTCTTTTATTTTAGGCGAAGAATATTACTATAGCGATTTTTCTTAATAGTTATATTTAAATAATAGATATATAATCTTAAATTCGATATATAAAACTTCACATTAAGACTCTTCTTAATCTATTAAATCTCGGCTTTATTAAGATTAATAATTAGAATATTATTAATATAGAGCGCTATAATAATACTCTCTTTAGAGTTTATAAATATATTATTATTTAATTTAATAGAGAGAAGATCTAGCTTTTTTATATATTTCGAGAAGTATTAATATTAAATTTAAGAGAATTATTTTAAATTATAAAGTATCTTATTTAGCTTATAGATCTAAATATTATTCTTATTAAAGCTATCGAGTTAATATATATAAATCTCTTTTTTTATATTATTATATAGAAAGATAATTTTAATATCTATTTATTCTAGATCTTAATTTAAAATAATTATAAATACGAAGATTACTTTATAGCTTATAGATTTTATTATTAATACGAAAGTATTATAATAATTATAATCTTTCTATTATTTAAATTTTTAGATAATCTAGTATATCTTATAGCGGGTAATTTCTTTATTAAAATTCTATTTTAAGATATAAATCTATTTATCTCTTAGAATATAAGTCTTAAGAGGCGTCTAGATAAGATATTAAGTATTATTATTTATAAAAGATTTATATTTATTCTTTATAAAAAGTTTTTAATTTATTTAGAATAGCTAATTAGATATAGTTTACTTATAAATAATAGACTTAAAGATATTTAGCTTATTAATATAATCTATAAATAGAGCGAATATTATAAAGATCTTTAAAAGAGGATTAAAAAATAAGTCTTATAGATTTAGAATTATAAGATTTAGATAATTATATAATATTCTTTAAATAGCGCTTAACTTATAATCTTCGCGAATAGCTTATATAATTTTAATAATAATAAATAATAAATTTAAATTTAAGGAAATTTCTTATATAGATAATATAGGTCGAATTATCGATATAGATATAAATATAATATTTAATTAAGTAGTCTATATTAGAGGTATTTAAGTTAAAGACTCTCGCGTAATTAATTAAGTATATTATATTAAAGACTCTTACGTAGATCTTCGCGAAGGCGCTAATTTATTAACTAATTAGAAGAAATTTAATTTTAATCTTATAGATATTAAAGGTCTTAAAGCTATCGAAGATTTAGTAACTATTTTAGTTACTAATATAACGTCTTTCGAAATATTAGTAATACGCTATTTATTTAATACCTCTTCTATAGCGAATACTAGTATTATTAGATATTATCGCTTATTCGAGAGCTTATAGGCCTTAGTTTCTTCTTTTAAGTTTATAATTAAGAGCTATTTTTTTATAAAGTATACGCTATTAGCGCGAATAACTATCTTCTTAATAAGATTATATAGTTAGAAAATATACTCTCTCTTATACTCTAATAGAATATACTTTTTACTTTAATTTATAAGTTTTTTTTAGATTTATTTTATTGCGTAAGTAATAGAATTAATTATATATAAGTAAGAAAGAATAAACTTTCGTTAATAGAAGGCCTTAAAAGAGATTATAATAATCTTAATATTAGATAATTATATCGTTAGATAATTAGCGATAATAATAATTTTAGATTAAAAAGATTTATTAAGATTAAAATTTAATAAAATAAGATATATTTTATATAGTAAGATCTACTTAAAACGCTTGATTGTATTATTTATCTAGAGGTTATTAGAGATAATAAATTTCTATTTAATATTTAATAGAGCGAGATAATTAAGAAAGACTTTAGATATATATTTACCTCTATTATTAAGGCGAATATAAGAAATTTTATAGCTATATAATTTAAGATAAGTTTTAAATTATAAAAATATAGCGAAGATTTTACTCTTATAGCGAATATAATAGATTTTAAAGTAGAAGATAAAATTATTTTTAAATATTATAAAGTATTTATAGCTATTAAAATCTATAAAGAATAAAGACTTTATAAAATTGCTATAAATAAATTCGCTTAATTATATATTAGGCGTAGTAAAACTAGTATAAAAAATAGTCTTTTAGTATTCTATAATATAGTACTTATAAATATACTTATTCGCGATATTCTTAGTAAAATTTATATTTATCGCTATAGCGAAAAATCTATTTAGATTTTATTAATCTAAATAGTTTATATAAATATATTAAAGTTAATAAATTAAGTCTAAAGGAATATTATATACTATTAAAATATTATTTAAATTATCTTAAAGATTAAGAAAGAATAAATCTCGATTATAAGTATTTATAAATTTTAGATTATCTTTAATTAAAGTATAGCTAGTCTTATAAAAATTAATTACAATATTAATATCTAATAGTTTATTAATAAAAAGAAGATTAACGCCTATATTGAATATATATAAAATATTAAATAGAATAATATTTATACGCTTATCTTAAATAAAGTAGTTTAAGCTAATAATATCGCGATTAAGGAGCTAAATTTAATTACTCTTAATACTATAAATAGAGTAAAAGTAGATTTTTTTATAGATAATAAATATTAAATAATTAATGAAGAAATAGTGAGAGTAGTTAGAGTTTATTATTATATAAGAATATAGATTAGCGAAGTTAATAATTATTAAGTTATACTTTAGACTAAAATTAATAGTTATTAAGTTAATAACTTTTTTATTATTAATTATATTAAAGATATTAAAATTATTAAGATTAGAATTTATATAATATATAGTTAAATTTAGTTCTTTTAGAAAGATATAGTTAATATTAAGATACTTATTCTCTTTTAGAGTAGAGGTATTAGAGAGTATCTCTTTAATATACTTACACTTAATATTAAAGCTCTTCTTTATATTATTAAAATTAATTATAACGATTTAAGCTTTCTTCTTTTTTTTCTTATTTAATATAAACTTTTTAAATTTTAGATAAGAGAATTTAATTTAGTATTTAATAGGGGAATATCTAAATTTATATTTAACGATCTTATATAAGAAGTAAATTTCGCGATTAATTTTTAAGCTATTAACTTTATAATATTTAGCGAATTACTTATTTTTACTCTTATTATTATTATTATAAATAGCGTATATAGTAATATCATTATCTTTAGATAATAATAAATAAATCTCTTTATTTATCGCGATATAGATAATTTTATTAAATTTAATAATCTTATTATTATATAGCTTATAAATCTAGATATAAATTATTATAAAGATATTAAAAGAGTTTTCGAATTTTATAAGAAAGAGTTAAATTAGAAAGGGCTTTAATAGAGTAAGTAATTTATATAAATTAGCGATTTTAATAATAATTTTATAAAAGTTCTTTTTATATTAGCGAATATCTTTTTTAAAAATAAAGATAATATTAAGTAATTAATAAATTAGCTTTATATAAAATTTAAAGCTTTTAAATTTATAATATTTAGTAATAGTATTTAATATTATTTAAAAAAATTTATTATTATAATTAATCTCGATAAGTTAATAATTATTATACTCGAGGCGTTAGAAAATAATTATATAAGTTTTAAACTTAATAATCTTAATAAAGAATAAAAGATTATTAAATATTAACTAGCTCTTAATATCTTATCTTTATTTAATATATCTTATATTAAATTCTAGAATAATAATTAATATTAAAGAGAAACTATTCTTACTAGATTAAGATTAATTAGAAATATTAATTATAAAGCGCTATAATTAATTATTTAAATTTATTATTATTAGAAAATAGTTTAAATAATAATATATAGAATATTAATAGAGAGGGCGATAATAATAATAATAATAATAATTTAATTATTATTTTAAATAAGATAGTAGAGTTAAAGAAAGATTTTAAAAATAACTTTAAAATAGATAAAATAGGCTTTTTAATATAAAGATTAAATAGTTTAATATCGCTTATAGAGCTAAGGATATCTTCGCTAGCTTCGAATTTAAAATTAATAAAATTATTATTTAATAAAGTAGTAGAAGTAGAATAGATATTCTAATTATTATTAGAATTTTTAAAGATCTTATTAATACTAATTAATTATCGCTTTTAAACTTTAAGTTTTTATATAAAAAATAGAAAGTATTTATATATAGAGCTACGATAGATATAAGCGATCTAATTAAAATAAAAAATATTTAATAATAAAAATAATTTATAAATATAGGCTAGTTTCTAATAAGATTATATAAAATATAGTTATTATAAATATATAGACCTTCTTCTTAAAGAGGGATTAATATTCTTCTTATACTATTTATTTAAAGATTTAAATTTAAAATATTTATATCGTTAGCTACTATTATAAAACTTCGAAAATTACTCTAACTTTATAATTATAATAATAGAATATAGATAATCGCGGAAAAAGAATTCGATAGTAGGGCCTTAGCTCTCTTTTTTAAGAGGCTTCTAAAGACTTAAAAGCTAATATTAATAAGATATTCTTATTATTTTAATCTTAATAGACTTATAAATATATTAAGAGATAGTAATATTAGCTCTAAAATGCTTTAAATTATAATTAGACTATTAATATTAATATTTAATTACTTTTAATTAATAGTTATTAATTTAATAATTAATATATAATTTAAAAATTAATATTAATATAAAATAGCTTTATTTTTAATAAAGTTAGATATTCTAACTTAGCGAAAGCTAATAAGATTTAAAGAGCTTAAATAATATAACTTAATCGTATAATAATATAATTATATATTTAATATATTTAGCGAGTTTAATATTTCGACTAAAGATAATATACTTTAACTCGCTTAGAGTAAAGATAAAAGCAATTTTTAGCCTTTTATATTATTAATAAATTATACTTACTTAAGTCTATAACTATTTTAAAAAAGAGAAATACCTTTATTAAGAAGATTAAAAGAATATCTCTATAGCTATTACTATCTTCATATAATAGACTTTAAATATTAAAAGATAGATATTAAAAGCTTAAGAATAGCCGCAATTATAGAGATAAATAGTATTTATAATATAATAATTATCGAGTAAAGCTCGAGCTTATAATCTATAAAAATATAAGATAAGATACTTAGTTATTAACTATGGAGTTACTATGAAGAAAAGAGCGACTAGATATATAACACGCTAAGGCGTATCATATAACCATATCACGTAACCCGAATTTCAACACTATAAAAGAAAAGAGCGACTAAATATAAATATACTAAGGTGTATTATATAATATAATTATATAATTATTAAAACGCTAAAAGTTATATAATTTAAATTCTAATACTTTTCTTTATATATATTTTTTTATATATAAAATTTAAATAATATAAAGTTTAATACTAATAGCGTTGAAATTAAATAATTAAAATAAAGTTTAAATTAGATAATTAAAGTAAGTTTAATATTAAATAATTAAAATAAAGTTTAAATTAAATAGTTAAAATAAGTTTAATACTAGATAATTAAAGTAAAAAGTCGAAATTTAAAAACGATTATATTAAACTATAATCTTTATTAAAATATAATTAAATTTTATTTTTTATTAAAAAACGATTTTTCGAAAATTTTATTTTTAGACTATCTAATATATACTAAAAATTAATTAATTTAAGATTAAAGGATATTCGTAGAAATAACTAAATAAAATAATTAAAAGAAATTCTTCGTTTTATATATTATAATCGACTATAAGATTTCTATAAGATTATTTTAAATATCTAATTTTTAGTAATAGTAGCTAATAATAATAGTAGTATAGATAAAAAATTTTTAAAAATTTTTTAAAGATTTAATAGCGATAGCGATAATAGCGCTAAAGAAATAGCTATTTTAATATAAAATAATAAATTTATAGAGTATTAAATCTAAGGCTCGATAGATAGTTTAAATAGATTACTTAAATTATAAGAATTAATAAAATAGCTTCTCTAGATTTGAAATTAATTTCTCTAAATAAGTAATACTATAGATAATATTTTAATCTAATTAATATATAAAATTTCTTAAACTTATTCTTAGATAGTATTTTAATAAATTTATTAATTATTTATTATTAATAATAGAATATATTTAAGAGTAATAGTATTAGCGATAATTTATTTCTATATATAATAATATTAAATATTAATATATTTAATATATATATAAAATTAAAAAATTTTAATAAAGATTATAGTACTTTAATTATTATAATAAATAATAATAGTCTATATATACTTAGCGCTAAAATTAAGTTAATTAAGAAATTTATATAATTAAACTATCTTTTTAATAGTTTATATCTAATTAATATAATTAGTCTTATAGAAGAATAGCGCTATAATAAACTATTATTTTAATAATTAATTAATAATAATATTATCTATATTAAAGATGTAATTAAAGATAAAATATTAAGTATTCTAATTATTTATCTAGTCTATATCTATATAGTTAATAAATAATTTTAAATTTTCTCTAAATACTAATTATTAGTTTTTAATATTATTTAAATATCGAAAGATACGCTTAATAGCCTTTTAATAAGATTTATCGAGGTTTAAGATATATCTAGAGATTATCGTCCTGCCCGTTTGTAAAGTTTCAGAACTAGCGTATTACGGTTATGAAATGGTATTATAACGATTCTATGCTAGTTGGAAAACCGTTCTAGAATCGATTTATAATCGATTTATAATCGTTTTACAACCGTCGTAAACTAAAGATCTCTTCTCTTAGAACCTACTACGGTTATAGTTTTATAATTATTCTATAACCATTTTATAATGGTTATAATAATATATTTCTATTTTTATTTTTTTTACTAAGTCTCGAATAGGCTAGTAGTATTATATAATATATTCTCTAATATAAAAATTTCGTAAAAATTTGAAAAAAACCAATTTTAAGTTACTAGCGTTGATATTTAAGCCTATATATACTAAGCGAATTTTCAGCCCTATAAAGAACTTTAAAATTAAAATTTATTTTTAGTTATTATATAGATTATTTATAGTTCTATAAGAATCGTATAACCGTTCTATAACCGTTTTATAATCGTTCGATAACTGTTATGTGACCGTTACGTGATCGTTGAATAACCGATGTGATATTATGAGTCAGAATAATTCTTCTAACGAGTATGAATTGGGTTTTATATTGGTTGTACATCGGTGATATATCGGTTGTTTATCGATTATTAGTTATAGAACCGTTATATAACGGTAATATATCTTTAGTAATGACTAGAATAGTACTAAAACGACGAATATTATATTAAATTAAATATCTAATATTATATATATAAGTAATTCTATAGTTAATTAATAGATATAGCGAGATTAATTAATAAGAGTAAAATTATCTTTAGCGATATAAAATTTATTATTATTAATAAAAGTAAGCGATAACGTAAAGCTTAATATATTATATTTCTTTAGAAACTTTTTAATATAATCTTTTTAATTAAAGTATAAGATTTAATTAATATAATTTTTAATAATTATTATATTAAGATAATAGATATAAAGTCTTAAATTAATTATTTCGAATTTCTTATTAAGCTTATTTTTAATATCTTATATTTTAATTTTATTAAGACTTATAAGTAGAATATTATCTATATAAATAGTAATAACAATAATATTATTAATAAATATAGAGAGATTAATAGTAATAAATTTAAAATCTAATTTTTTAAAATAGATTATAAGAGTATTATATTAAATTTTAAAGAATTATTTTAAGCTATAAAGTATCTTAATAAGCTTATATATTTTATTTTTTTAATCTTTAGTCTTAAAGCTAGTAGATTAAGTAATATAAATTATTTTCTTAATATCGCTATATAAAAAGATAATTTTAATATCTATTTATTTAAGCTTTTAATTTAAAATAATTATTAATATAAAAATCGCTTTATAGCTTATAAACTTAATAATAAAGATAAAGATTTTATTAAAATTAATTTTTTCTTATTATTCGAAATCGTAAATAATTTAGCGAGCTTTATATTATATAATTTTCTTTATAAAATTATATTTAAGCTTATAAATCTATTAATTTCTTAAAATATATATATTTAATAGAAGATTTATTAAAGTTTAAATCTTATTAATAATAAGCGAATTAATTTTTTCTTTTATAATAATTTTTTAATATATCTTATAATAAGAGTTTAATATAGCTTTTTTATAGATCTAAGATTTATAAGATTTAAAAGAAAAAGCTTTTATTAATAACGCTAGAGAATCTAAAGAGAATTTTCTATATATCTTTAAAATATTAAATAAATAATTTATTATTAAGATTAAGTTATAATTATTTATAAAGCGAATAATAAATTTAAAAGATATCGTTATAGAGATTATAGAGAGAGTTTTATTACTAAATATATTAGATAATTATTTTTCTAAAATTTTTAAATTAACTAAGATTACTAATTAAGCTTTTTTAAAGATTTAAATAAAATTAAATAAATTATTAGCTTTATCTTTAATAAAAATTATTTATCTCTTTTAATAATTCTTTTTTAAAATTATAAATAAAGAGAGAAAATAATTTTTAAAATAATTAATAATTTTAATAAACCGACGATTATTATAATAGATTACTATTTTAATATTATTATATATATTTTTTTTAAAATAAAGAGTATAAATTTAAAAAAGATATTATTAAATTATTTAATATTCGAGATAATAATAATTCTATTATTATTTAAAAGTATATAATAGAAATAGTTTTAATAATTTATAAATTATCTTTTAATTATATAATCTTAATACTTTTTTTAATTAATAACTTTAAATATAATTTAATAGAAATCTATTTATTTAATAATATATAGATAAGAAATATTAAAAGAGAAATTAATATAAATCTTAAAAAAAGTAATATCTTATTTAATTATAGATTAATAATTATATAAATAATTTCTAATATAAATAAACTCGATTTAATATTTCTATAATAAATCGCTTTTTTTAAATATTATATTAGCTTTATATTAAATAATAATATTTAATTATTTAAATTTATTATTTATTTAAAGATTTTTTAATATAATATTTTTTTAGATAATTTTTTTAAATAGATAAAAGATTTTTATTTTATAATTTTAATATTTTATATTATAATTAAAGCGAAGGCGAGTATAATAATAATTATTATATTTTATATTATTAAGAAAAAGTTTAAATATAATAAAAATAAATTTATTAAATTTATTTAATAAAAGATAAATATTAAAGCGTAGAATAAAATTATTTAAAAAGATAATTATAAATATATAATCATTATAGAAAATATTAAATAATTTTTAAAGATAAATATAAATTAAATTATTTTTTTATCTTTTAAAAATAATATAATATTTATAAAGCTTTATTTTAAAATTAGCTATAAAATATAACTCGTAAATATTATTAAAAGAAAATTTAAAAAGATTTATTTCGATATATATTTTAGCTATCTTCTTAATATTCTAAGTATTTAAATAATTTATATAAATATATTATATATATAGAGTATTCTTATTAATTTAAAACTCTTATTTATTAAAGAATTTTATAAATTTAATAAAGAATTTATTATAAATAAATTTTTTTTTATTAATAACGATTAAGGCTAGAGAAATATTCTTTTAAATATTAAATATATAAAGATAACTTTAAATATATTTAAAGAAAAATTATTATTTTTTTATAAAAAGATTATTAAGAATAAAAGAAAGCGAGTATTATTATTTCTTTAATTATTTTTTAAAAATTAAATTAAAGTTATATTTAGATATATATTAGATATTATTAAAAGTCTAAATACGCTTAATATTCTTTATTTTATATTTAAGATTAATATTATTAAAGTTAATAGCTATATAATTATTATTAATAAATTTATTAATAAAATAAAATTTTTAAAATTTAAAAAAGATTTTAAAGATTAAAAAATTATAAATAATATATTAAATATATATATAATTATAAAGTTAAAGAGAGAATATTATTATTATAATAAAAAGTATAATAATAAAATTTTTATTTAAAGATTTAATTTTAGAAGATTTATAAATTTTATTATTTAAAATTTAGAAGTTAATAATAAGTATAATAATAATATAAGTAATAAAATAGTATATTATTATAAACTAAATAATTATAATAGTTATTTTAATATTAAAAAATTAATTCTTTTTCTTCTTAAATTTGTTAAATTTAAATTTAATATTATTATTATTATTTTTTTAATTATCTTTTTTATTTTAATCCCTATAATTATTATAATCTCTATTTTTAGAGATTTAAAATTCTTCGCGAATACGCTTATATTTTAATTATTTAGAATACTTTTTAATAAAATAAAAATTTTTATTATAAATAATATAGAATTTATAAATTTATATTTAGATATAAAAGTTAATAGAATTAATATTATTTTAAATATAATATTTAATTAATATAAACGCTATAAAAATAAAAATAAAGATATCTATTTTAATATAGATAGTTATTATATAAATATTAAAAAACTTAATAAAGATAATAGAATTAGAGATAATATTAAATTATTATATTCTAATATAAATTAATATAAATTTAAAAAATTTATTTTAATTATAAAGATTATAATTTTAATTATAAATTTTATAATATTAAATATATTAGCTATCTAAATTTTTATAAAAATAATAAATCTTTTAATTCTTATTAATAATAAATAAATTTTTTTTAAATAAATTATTAATTTTATATAATAGATTAATAAATTAATTAATATAGATTTATAATTTATTTTTATAAATAATAAAAATAAGAGACTTAAATCTTATATATCTCGCTTTTATTTATAATAATTAAAAGCACTTTTAAATATAGAGATTTAATAAAATTAATTTAAATTAATTAAAAGCTTAATATCAATATATTTAGATATAATATTATTTATAAAAAATTAATTTAATTTTTAAAATTTAATAAAATAAAACTTTAATAAAAATTTAAATTTAAAAATAAAGTTTATAATATAATAGAATTTAATAAAGTAAATAAAGAAGATAATATTAATAAAACTAGCTTTATTTTAAATTTAAAAAGCTCTTTATTTAAAATTAACTTTAATAATAATTTAAAAATAAATTAATTTAATATAATAATAGAATTAGCGTAAAAGATTAGAATATATTCACTATTAATATTATTTATATTTAAAATATTTATAATTATTTAAAATATATAAAGAAAATCTTATTAAGCTCTAAGATTAATTTAATATAATTTAAAATATTATTTAAAAAGAGATTTTATATTATAATTTATAATATAACTAATAATATTTTAAAGAGATAGACTTTAATTTATAAATATTAAAGAGAAATATAATATAAATATATAATAACTTAATAAAAAATTATCTCTCTTTATATTTAAGAGAGAGTTTAATTAAATTTTATCTTTTATATTATTATCGCGATTATTTTAATTACTCTCTATTATATTTATAATATAATATTTTCTATTAATTAACTCTTCTATCGAAGAAATTATTTAAAATTTTATTTCGCTTATTTATTAAATTTAATTAAAACTTCTTCGCGAGATTATTTTATTTTTATAAATATAAAGAGTAATTATTCTTTAATCGCTATAATAAAAAATAATTCTTCTTTATATATTAATATATTAGATATATAAAATATAAATTTTTTTTTTAGCGTTATATTATTATCTTAAATTAGATTTTAATCTCTATTATAGAAATTATATAATAAGATATTAAAGTTTAATTATTTATTATTAATTTTTAATATAATAAAATATAAAAATAAGAATATATTATCTCTTATTTTTAATATATTTTATTTAATATAGAAAAACTAATAATATTCTAATAATTATAATAATTATATAATAAAAAAATATAAATATATAATACTCTATTATAATATATAATAACTTCGATATTATATAATTAAATATAATGTATTTCGATTTATTTAAAATTATCTTATATTAAAAGCGATATAGAAGTTTATATAATAAATTATTAATATAATATATTAATATATTAATAATTTTAATATAATCTCTCTTACTCGTAACTTTTATTTTTTTATTAAAAGTATATTTAATATATATTATCTAGCTAGAATAATTATTTTAAAATAAAAAATATTTATATTATAAAGATTAATAAAAGAAATTCTTCGCGATTATAATTATTATTATTTAATAAATATTAATATAATAAATATATTAAAAGTAGTTATAGCTATAATAAATAATAGATAAATTATAAAATAATTAAAATAGTTATTAAATAGAGTTTAGATTTATAATTTATTAAAATATAAAATAGAATATTTAATTATATTAATTATAGAGTTTTATAGAAGAAAAGAGCGATTAGATATAAATATACTAAGATATATTATATAATATAATTATATAATCGCTAAGACGCTAAGAGTCACGTGATTCGAATTCCAACAGAATTCTAAATAGATAGCGGAATAACGACTTGAGGATATTCTATTCTTGCTGATTGCTGGGAAAGTATTATTGCAGGTGCTTTTGATGCTTCCGTAACTATCACATTACGACGTTTTCCTTATGAGAATATTGATTCTATATATATTCTTTCGTAATCTTCGATTAAGTCTATAGCGAAATCTAGATTCTTAAGTTTATATTAGATATTATTTTATAAGCTATAATCTAGCTACTTAAAAAGATACTATAATTTATTATTAATTATTTACTTCTTAAAAAAAAATTCGATCTCGTAGAAATCTAATAATCTATTCTTATCGATAATAAGAGATAAATTCGTAAGTCGAGGATGTTAATATAAATTCTCGCGTTTAAATATAAGTTCTAATTAAGTAATTAAGATAATTAAATAGATTCTTATAATAGATAATAAGATAAGTTTATAGATAAGATTATCGACTTTATAAATTATTTAAAAAGAATTAACGCGCTATTAATAAAGTTTTTAATTTCTCTCTTTTAAAATCTTATAATTATAATATAAATAAAGATAAATTTTATCGTCTTTCTCGAAATTAAGAGATATATATTTATTATTAGCGTTAGCGAAAGTTATAGCTTCGTTAGCGACTTTATATTTAATCAGTTATAACTTCTTAAAGTCTTATAGAGATAAATTCTCGAGGAGATTAATATTATTATTAATATAAAATTTATAAATTATCTTATTAAGCGCGAACTCGATAATAAAGTTAATCGAGTTATTAAGAATTATATTAATAAATAGTAATATTTAATATTAATTAATATTCTTTACTATATAATAGCGAAGGGCTATTTTTATAGTTTAATTTATATACTTAAATTATTTATTTATCTACGAATAATAAATAGTAGATATAAAAAAATTTACGCTAAATTACTCGAAGATAATCTTTTAAAATAGCGATATAAATTTAAAATCTCTATTATTAATAAAGAGCTGCGGAATTTTCTAGTTATATTTATAAAGTATTATAATAACGATATTTATCTAATTAATAATATTCTAAATACTTTTTCTCGATATAAAAATAATTTTTTTAATAAATTTTTTTATTATAATAAGTAAGATATTATAATTATTAATTTTCGATAGCTCGATAATAAAATTTATTATTAATATATAAAATAAGATTAGTAGTATAATTATTAGATTAAGAGATTTATATAATATATATCTTTTTATCTAAAGAATTTAATAGTTTAGATAATAAGTAATATAAGAGTATAAATATTTAATAAGTTATTAGATATAGACGAAGCTTAATAGGTGATTATATAATCTATAAAAACCGTTATAATTTAATAAGTTATATATTATATGAAATACTTTCTTCTCGAGAGAGTAGAAAATATAAAGTTTTTCTTTACTATTATCGAATATATAATATATAAAATTCTTTTAAAGCTTAAACTTAATATCTAATTTCTTATTTTTATTATTTAAAATTTCTTTATTTTTAATTCTTTACTTAATTAAGTTCTTTCTTAAAATTTTAAAAACGCGTTACTATTATTTATTATTCTTATAGGTTTTATAAAGTTGAGATTTAAAATTATCTAATATCTTAATAAATATAATATAATAGATGATTTCTACTTTCGTAATAGGGTTTAAATTAAAAATCTCGACGGCGTATTTATAAAGAATATCGAGAATTTCTTTAAAAGAGGAGTTAGACTCTATTTCTAATAGTTTAAAAAAGGCGTTAGAAATTATATTTAACTTATCGAACTTATAACGAATAGAAAGATTAAAGCTTAATAAATATTAAGATATTCTTATTAGATAAAGATTAAATTTATTAATATTAGAAGTTATTAGAATAATTTAATAAAATATTAATATAATAGCGAAATAATTAATATAAATACTTATTAGCGAAATTAAGAAAGATTTAATTAGATATCTAATTTTCTTAATAAATTAAATGATTTCGATAATTTCGAGTTTTATAGATTAATAATTTTTTTTAATCTTATTAAGAAGCTTATTTAGAAATATAATTAACTATATTAATATTCTTATTATAATTATATTCTTATTAAACTTTAGATCTTTTTTAATATAATAAATTATTATTATAAAGCTCTAATTTTTAAAGTTATCGATATTAATATAGAGATAATAGCTTTAATTATAATATATAAGAAAAATCGAATTATTAAACGTCTTCTAAAGCTCTTAGTATATCTAAATTTTTATCTCTATAGAATCCTCGATTTATAATTTTATTAATTATTATTTTCTTATTAAGCCGCTAGTTTAATTATCTTTCTTCGTTATTAATAAGTTTTAAATAAATTAAGTTTCTTATTTTTATAATAACTTTAAGATCTAGATATAGCGATATATTAATAAATATAGTTATTCTATTAAGTTTAAGTAAATCTTAAGATTTCGAAAACTTCGCGAAAAGCTAAGCGTCTTTATAGTTTAGATTTTATCTATTAAGATAAATATTTCTAAACTATTTATATATTAATTAAAAAGTATTATAAATAGATATTCTAGAAAGAATTTTTTAAGATTAAGGTTAACTCGACGCTATTAAAAAAGTATAAATAATTTTTATAAATAATTAAGATGCTTCGCTAAGGTGCGAGAAAAGGCGATTATATTATTAATATATACTTTAGCGAAATCTTATAAAGATCTTAGTATCTTATCGATCTAATATTATATATATAATAGCGATTCTTTATAATTTATTAATGCTATATTTAATTATTTTTATTTATAATAAGATATTATTATAAGCTTATATCGATTAGGAACTTTTTTAAGAAATTAATAGAATTAATTAATAGCGTTAATTATTAAAATATATTAATATTTAATTATAAAGTTAATAATATCTAATTATAGTAGTATAAAGTAATTATTAAATTTCGTAATTTTATTTAAGTTTCTAATATTAATAATAATATATTCTTTTCTATTAGAAGAGATATTACGCTAAATTATAAAATATAAATAATTATATTTTATAAGCTAATTCGATTACGTTATTTTCTTCTACTTATATAACTTATTAAATATTTTATTAATAATTTCGCGATCTTTCTAATTAAGCGGGTATACTTTAAATAACTTAGAATTAACTTTTAATTTTAAGAGAATTAACATTTACTCTTTCTTACGAATATTAATAGTAATATCTTAATTTATCTAAATCTTAGGAAATTTTATAATTATTATAGTAATTTAAGAAGCTTCTTTCTAAATATTATTATAAATAATAATTTTATTAAAAAATATATACTTATAAAAAGGATTGACTAATCGTAGTCCAACTATTCGCTTCGCTCATAGTAGTCCGCAACTCAAAGACGCACTAGTCTCAAAGACGCGTTTTTTCGCGATTTAACACCCTATATTATAATCCATCATTATTCTACGAGTAAAGGCCTATGAATTAAATTCATAATAAGTTTTTTGTTTAGGGCTATCGAGTAAATTTGGTAAGCGATCTTTAGTAAGCGATACTTGAGTGCCTTGCCTTTTAATAATTATAAGACTAAATTTAGAAATTCTTTTTTTATCTAAAAGCCCATATTTCGGTCTACAATTTAAAAAAAAATCCCAAAATTTTAATAGAAAACAAAAAAGTTATTCTAAAATCAAATAATGTGTATCTGATTAAGGCTGTCCGGCTTGGTGGCTGTCGAGCGAACTTTGGTGAGCGATATTTGAATTCCTTGCGCTTTAATAATTATAAGATTAAATTTAGAAATTCTTTTTTTATCTGAAAGCCCACATTTCGTTCTACAATTTAAAAAAATAATCTCAAAAATTTAATAGAAAACAAAAAAGTTATTCTATGTGTCAATAACGTGGGAGGGCGAGATTTTGATGGTTGCGGACGCTAATTTATTTACCCGCGATGACTCAGCCGGTCTAACCAAAGAGCGTAGCGAACCCGAATTTATGATTGGCTGCACATACAAATTCAAGGTTTTCAAGCTCAGCCCTACCTTATTCTTTTATATATACTGATTACACTATATCTATATCTTATTCTAAATAAGAGAAACTTATTTAGAAGGCTATTAATAAGTATAAGAACGATTATTTTCGTAGCGCTATAGCGATCGCAGAGTATTATAATCTTAAATCGCGATAAATATAAAGATAACTTCGGGGATAAGCTTCTAGAAGTACTCGAATATCTATCTATATATATCTTACTACGACTTAAGAATAGTCGCTATATAACTATATTAATCATCTAAATAATATCGAGTATTCACTTTAACTAAATCACATTTAGAGTGCTACTAAGTATATTCTAAAAATCGCTTTAAATTCATATTATCTCTCTAAATCACTCGATAAAGATTAAGCTATACGATTTATAAAATAATATTCTAAATATTATAAATAAAAGTAAAAACCTCTTAGTGTTAAGCGTAAGAATATATACGATATTAAGAGTATACGCGTAGCGTATAAGAAATTTCGATAGAGCTATAAAGAGAAGAGTATACAATATTAGGATATTTAAAATATGAATGAGACTAGCTTTCGAATTAGCTATAAAATCGTCTATTATATTATTACTTTAAATAAAAGTAAGCCTCTATAATTCGTAGATCTAGATAATCGTAATTATATTACGTCCATGAAATATATTAGCGTCGAAGGCTAAAGTATACCTTTATTCGTAATTCTAAAAGATACTCATATTCTATATAAATGGGGTAAAAACGACTTACCTTCGAATACTATATTGGTTATTTCATCTATTAGATATTTAAATAACCGACTAATATATGACTAGCTACTATATTTTAATACATTTTCTTATCGTCATTAAGTGAAAGAATAAAGGGTCTTAATTCTGGACGGCTTCGGATCCTACTATATCTACGAATTTTATATATTTACCTAGCAATTAAAGATCGACTTATTTATACTTCCCCAGTATTTTATATATATTATATAATTATTAGATATAAGATACTTTTAATTATTTAAATATTACTATATGAAGGCTATAGATTTAGCTATACGCCTTAAAAGTAGCGACTTTAATAAACTTAACTTTCTCGCAATATTTAATTAAATAAGAATCTAAACCTTTACGCTTAATATTATATATTCGACCTTTTAAAAGATTAATTTTATACTCTATAATTCTAAAGTAGTACTTAAAAAAATTAGAAATCTAGTACCTCGCGCTATAACTTTAAATAAGTCTATATCTCTTATACTTGCCAGAACCTCCTATAAAGCCGAAGACGTTATTAAATACGATTAATAATTTAAAGAATTACTTACTATTTAGACTTTTATTATTCTAAAAAATATACAATAGCTATTAGCCCGGTTTATAAAAGAATCTATTACTATTAGCCCGGTTTATAAAAGAATCTATTACTAATAACTACTCGAGATAAATTATCGAGCGAGATATTAAGACTATTTATAAAGAGGCCGTAGTTAAGCGAGCATATAAGATACTTTCTAGAACGATTATCTAGAAGAAAGGATAGATATTAATAGATTAAATACGTAAATCTCTAACTATAATAAAAGAAATAGCTATAAAAAAGATGGAGAAGGCTCTAAAGCGAGCTACTCGGGCTAAGGAAATTTAATAAGAAAAGACTAATAAGGCTATTACCGTCCTGCCCGTTTGCAAAGTTATAGAACTAGCGTATTACGGTTATGAAACGGTATTATAACGGTTCTATGCTAGTTGAAAAACCGTTCTAGAACCGATTCATAACCGTTTTATAATCGTTTTATAACCGTCGTAAACTATAGACCTCTTCCCTTAGAACCCACTACGGTTATAGTTTTATAATCGTTCTACAATCGTTTTATAACCGTTATAATAATATATTTTTATTTTAATTTTTTTACTAAGTCTCGAATAGGCTAGTAATATTATATAATATATCTTCTAATATAAAAATTTCGTAAAATTTTAAAAAAACCCAATTTTAAATTACTAGCGTTGATATTTAAGCCTATATATACTAAGCGAATTTTCAGCCCTATAAAGAACTTTAAAATTAAAATTTTATTTTTAGTTATTATATAGATTATTTATAGTTCTATAAGAATCGTATAACCGTTCTACAACCGTTTTACAACCGTTCGACAACTGTCACGTGACCGTCACGTGACCGTTGAACAACCGATGTGATATCATAAGTTAGAATAATTCTTCTAACGAGTATAAATAGGGTTTCATGTCGGTTGTACATCGGTGATACATCGGTTATTTATCGGTGATTAGTTATAGAACCGTTATATAACGGTAATATATCTTTGATAATGGCTAGGACAGTAAGACTTATATTCGAAAGCTGAATTATAATCTATAAAAGCTAGTGCATATATATTAGAACGTATTTATTAGAATTCGAGTTATAGAATAAGATCTATATAGAATTAGAAAGGAATAATGGATTTTCGCGTCTTTAAGACTAATGCGTCTTTGAGTTGAGGACTACTATAAGCGAAGCGAATAGTCGAACTACGATTATTGAAAAAACGAGATTCTCGATAAAAGAATTAAGATTCTTATATTTAAGT
Source organism: Letharia lupina (assembly GCF_014066315.1). Lineage (NCBI taxonomy): Eukaryota > Fungi > Ascomycota > Lecanoromycetes > Lecanorales > Parmeliaceae > Letharia > Letharia lupina. Next base: position 576,150 of record NW_023502978.1, on the reverse strand, counting down.
AATAATTCGAAAGTCGTATAGACTATAACTTCGATTACTATCTCGAGTAATTCTTTAATAATTCTAGATTTTTATAATTATTTAAATTTTCTAGATATTTATTCGCTAGTAATAGAAAATACGATTTTAAATATTATTAAAAAGTATTTTTTTTAAAACTTAATTATAGAGCTAAGGCGAGTTTTTTGAATAATCTATATTAATCTATTTAAGATATTATAAAGTTATATAAAGAAAAGAGATATATTGACTATATAAGCGAATACGTCTTTATCTTAACTAAGATCTTATTTATATTAAGATTTAAATAAGAGATCTTTATTATTTAGAAGAGTATCGCGATATATTATTAATATTGATATTCTAGATAAAATTAATATTATAATTATTTTCTTAGTATAAATTATTCGATATATCTTAAAATTTTTCTTAATAACGATTTTAATTTTAGCGATAAGATTTTAATAGATATTGATAATTATTTTTTCGCTTATAGAATTAAATTAAATTTTCTATAATATAAGAATATCGTTATTAATTAATATATTAATTTTTAGATTATTAATTATATAAGCTTTTATAAATATTTTTATAAATATTTAAAAGTCGTTAAATAGCTTCTCTTTCGCGTATGTTATTACTATAATAAACTCGTTAATATTATATATAATACTTCTAAAATCTCTAACGCGTATAGAGAATAATATCTTCGAAATTTTAGTATTTAAAAAGAATTTTTAATATTAAACTCGGTTTATAAGGGTAATATCTACTTTAGAATTTATATAATTCGATATAGATTCTTAAGAATCTAGCGTTAACTTTAAATTGATAATAGTATAATAATACTTTTAAAAAGCGTATTCTAATATAGTAATTAATTTCTTATTTAAAAACTTAATTATTTTTTTTAATTTTAATAATATTTATAAAGTTATCGATAGAATCTATTTAGCGATTTCTAAATCTTTAATAACTTCGAAAGCTTTCGAAATATATCTTAAGAGATTTTTCTATACTTTTTTAAGATAATAAAATAAAGCGTTTTTAAAAAAAAAGCTTTTCGGATATTAGTGATAGATATAAATTATTAATATAGCCTTCGTGAAATAACTTATAAAGTTAAAAGATTTAAAGAATTCGAGTTTATTATTTTCTTGAGAATTCGATTTAACTAACTTTTTATACTTAATATAATATATTTTTTAACTCTTATTATACTTGTCTTCTTAAAATAATAAGTCTTTATTATTCTCGTTAATTAAAATCTAATAAACTTTCTAATAATATCCGCTATAGCTGTTATTTTATTATTATTATAATCTTTAAAATCCTTAATTTCCTTAATTCTCTCTTTTTAAAAATTCGCTATTTTATAAATAATTCGTTGATATTAAATTTAACGCGTTTAGATTTAGAGGAGATATAATTTATAAAGATTAATAAGATATTAGTAGTTCTTATTAATAAGATTATTAATTTAATAATTAACTATATTATTACTATAATTAATAAATATTTAAATTATTAAATTAATAAGAGGAAGATAAGTAAGGTTAATAAGATTGGTGATTATAATATAATTATTACTTAAATTTAGATTCTTATTATTAAAATTAATTATAATTATAATTATCTCTATTATTAGTAGATTAAATCTATTATCGACTTATTTATATAGTAGATTTAATACTTCTTCCACTATATCTACTCGTATATATTTATTATTTATATTTATATTTGTTAAGATTTATTAAGAATATATTAATAATAACGTTTTTATTAAGTCTCTTAACGTTTTAGCGAAGCTTTAAATTAAGATTATTATAAATAATATCGAGTTAATTCTTAATAAGAATTATATCGATATTCTTAATTAATCTTAAGATCTTTTAAATATATTCGCGAGGCTCGCGGCGAGAGCTTATATCTTTTAAAGAATATTATTTTTATAATATAATATTAATAATAATATTAGAAGATTTCTTAAATCTTAAGATAAGTAGTTAACTTTATTTTAAGATATCGAAATTCGAATTATTATACTTCGTAAGGCGTTTCTTAATATTTAAAAGTTCTACGATTTATTATTTAAGAGCGATATCTTATAAATATATTTAAAGGTTTTTTCGAATAAGTAATTTTTTAGTAACGATAAGATTCTTAACTCGCTCGATAAATAAATATATTTTCTAAAAATATATTTTCTTATTAATATATTCGATTAATAATCTTATATTAATAAATTTTTCGTTATAATTAAAATTAAAGAATCTTAATTCGCTAAGATTTTATCTAGATTAATTTTTAATTTCTACTTTAATAATAAAATCGTTATTTTTTAAGAGTTCTAGAGATTCTAAAGATCTTAATAATAAGTTAAAACTTCGAATTACTACGTTAATAGTATTAATAATAAAGTCTTATAATTATTATAAAATTATCTACTAAACTATATTTAATAAAAGTTTTAAATTAATTAGATTATTATAGATTTCTTTTTCTATAAAAGTCGCTTTAATAAAGAAATTAATATCTTTTAAAGAATTCGAAGTTATTAATAATATAGTTATCGAAGAATTATAAAGCGTTATTCCCATAAAAGAAAGATCTCTATTTTTAAAGTATTATATAATTTCTAACTTACTTCGGAAACTATAAATTTAATTATTAAATACTTTAATAGCTCTATAAAAAGTAGAAAAATTTATTAATTAATTATATAAGAAGATAGAAAGTTCTATTAAAAATGTTTTTATTTATTTTAATAATCTTAACGCTAGCCTTAATTCTAATTTCGAATAATTATTAATAATATAGTCGATAGTATAGTTAATAATCTCGGAAATTTTATATTAATAAGTTCGATTTATAGTTAGAAAAAACTCGTAGATTTAGTAATTAATATTAATAATATCTTTAGCTAATTAAGGAGCTAGCTTAAATCTTAATAATCGATGATATTAATATCGCTATTTAAGAAGCTTAAAAAATTAAAATTTTTAAAAGATATAGCTAAACTCGAGCTAAAAAACGTTAAGAATAAGTTTCTTAGTACGGCGTAATTATTAGGAATAAGCTTCTTAGCGATATAGTTTTCGTAACTCGATAGAGGTATATCTAATTAAGAGTTAATAGTATTAATAAGATAACTTAACTTCGTAGAAAGTCTATTATTATAACGAGGCGAAAGCTTTAATTAGTTAAAGGAATAAATCTAATAAAACTAATTTCTTAACTACGTTATTAAGAATATATAGTTATCGAGCGAAGAAAGCGTAGTAAGTAGATAAGTTGATACTTGCTTATACTTAACTCGATATTACTATTATTAATATAAAAGTATACTATAAAGCTATATATATAGATGAATTAATTACTTATCTAGCTAATAGGATCTACTTACTAATATACTCGCATACTAAGCCTTATATCAAGCCTTACAAGGCTGAATTCCATATCATATAGCGTCGATAATTAATTTAAAAGTTTCTTATTAATAGAAAATCTTACTATAAAATAATGTCTTGTAATTATTAAAATCGAAAATTATTATTTAAAATAAGAATAAGAGTTAATTATATTAAAGGCTTATAATCGCGAGCTTTATAATATTAGCTTATCGTCTATAATTAGCGAGAGCTTATCTATATTAATTATTATCGCGTCTTTAATAAATATATTAATTAAAATAAAAATACTTTAGAATATATTTTTATAAGAGTACTAGTAAGAGAAAGTATTTATATTAATTCCGCGAAGTCGAAATTAAGTTTCTTATAAATTCTAAATATTTCATTATCGATTAAGCTAGAATTATTTATTATATATAATTCTTAAAAGACAATTTTAATATTTAATAATATAAGTATTACTAAATCTATAATCTAAGAAATATAATCTTCGAATTCTTTAAGTAATTTCTATTTAATTTAATTATAAATCTAATAAATCGTTATCTTCTTATTTATAAAAAATAAGAGAAAACTAAATATCGCTTTAACTAGAAGGTATTTATTTTTAAAACTTATCTAAAAAAATTAAAGATTTATTTATTTTTATTTTTTAAGAAATATCAAGCTAATTTCTTTTTAATTAAACTTAAATTAGAGCTTAAGAATAAAATTTTAAATATTAATAGTATATTAAGATAATAAGAAGAAATTCTTATCTAGATTATTATATAGAAAAAGATTTTAGAATATATACACTCTAACGTTAATTCTTATTTAAAGTCTTTAAAGGGATTTATTAAGAATAAGTCTTTAGAGAAGTAAATTTCGAAGTCTAAATTAATTTTAAATAACGACGTTAAAGTAGTATATATTTAAGAGAATAATATAAAATATAAAGTCGAATTCTTTAATTCTAACTATAAGAAGAATAATTATTTTTATTATAATAAATAAGATTATTAGATATCTAAATATTTAAATCTTAATAAATTATTTATTATTAATATTAATATAATATTAATAAAAAAAGATTAAGTTTTATAATCGTCTTAAAAGCGAGATAAGAATAACGATTAATAGAGATAATTTCTTTTATTTTTATAAAGGAATAGATAAAGCTTTAGAGTAAATAGAGATAACTCATTACTCTACTCAATACTAAAATATATATTAATTTAATTTTATAAAAATTTATAATTTAATAGAATTTAAAATTTAATAGAATTTAAAATTTTATAATATTATTTTATTATAATTAAAAGCGTTAAGTGATTAAAGTATATATTATTATAGCGCGTATTAGTTAAACTATTAATTAATAAATAGTTAAAATTAAAATAAAGAGTATAATATACTCTTCTATACTATTAATTAAAAAAACTTTAATATTATATTAAATATATTTAAATTAAATTAATTATAAGTATTATTAAATCTAGCGATAAAGTAATAGCGATTTAAAATTAATACTAATAAATTATAGATTAAAAAATTAATTAAATTTATTTAAATTATCGAATAAAAGCTAAATATATTCGCGATTATATATACTATAATAGCGTAAAACGAATTAGAAAATAAGTATAATCTAAAGCTCTTTTAGAAGTTATTAGAGTTTAATAATATTTTTTTTAATAAAAAAATAGAAATCTTATTTACGCTTAAATAAAAGAATTATATTATTAAAATTAAGAGTAATAAAAAGCCGCTATATAGCTTTTTATATAATCTATCTTAAACGAAGTTAACGAAACTATAATATTATTTAAAGAACTCTCTTTAAAAAGATTAAATTCGCTATTCGACTTTCTTAATCGAAATATTAATTCTTTTTATTTTTAAAAAGAATAGAAGACTTCGCCTTTATATTAATTATCGAGATTTAAACGCGATAATTATTAAAAATTAATACTTATTATCTCTAATTATTAAGACTTTAAATCGCTTATATAAGTCTAAAATCTTTATAAAGCTAAATCTTAAGAATATCTACTATTAAATTCGAATTAAAAAAGATAATAAGTAGAAAATAGCGTTTTATAATTATTACGATTATTTTAAATATCTAATTATATCTTTTAAGCTCGCTAATATTTTAATAACTTTTTAAATATATATTAATAGAGCCTTTATAAATCTAATAAATATAATATATATAATATATTTAAATGATATTCTAATTTATAGTATAGATCTAGCGGAGTATTAGCGATATATTAAATAAATATTTAAATATTTATATTAGTTTTAACTATACGCTAATCTTAAAAAGTATTAATTCTATATCGAATAAATTAAATTTCTAGAATTTATTATATTTATTAAAGATATCGCGATAAATTAGAAGTATATTATTATTATTAAAAAGAAATTAAAATTAAAAAGTTATTAGAATATATAAGTCTTTTTAGACTTTATTAATTTCTATTAATAATTTATCTATAATTATTCTAATATAATAATATTACTTATTAACTTACTTAAAGAGAATAAGAATAATAAAAAATTTAAATTATTAGAGTAAATAGATAACGCTAAGCTAGCGTTTTAATAGCTTTAAAATATTTTTATAACTATACTATTTCTATATTACTATAATCTAAATTTAAAACTATATCTTAAAATTAATATTTTTAACTTCAATATAAAAGCTATACTTTTATAATTAAATAAAAATAATTATTAATAATTAGTAATATTTTAATCTAGAAAAAGAATTTCTATAAAATAAAACTATAAAATCTATAATTAAGAATTACTCGCTATTATAATATCTATAAAGTAATAATATTACTATCTAGAAGATAATATATTCTATATTAAAATTTTAATAAACTATAATAATTTTAAAGATTTTATAAAGTAAAAGAAATTAAACTTTAGATAAGCCCGTTAGACGCTAAAGTTAACTATTTATAACTTTAAGATTTTTTATTAAATAGATAAATTAAATTCTATTAATTCGCTATTATAACGTCTTAACTATAAGAGAACTTCGTTATTAATATTAAACTATTATTAATATTATAGAATAAATTTATACTTTATATTAGTAATAAGTAATTATAAAGAGATAAGAAAATTATAGCAGCGATAGCGCCCGCGTTTTATATTATTAATATTTAAATAATTATTTCTAGAAAAAAATCTAAAATTATATAAAAAATTACTTATAACGTACTCTAAAGATTAATAAAAATATTAATTTAAAATCTATAAGCTTATAATAATTAGATAAACTCTTTTTAAATTAATATTAATAAGCTAATAATTAAACGTCGTATATATAATTAAATATAGATCTTAGATTTTAAGAGATTATTAAGATATAATAATCGTCTTTATATTTCTAAAAATAAAATCTTAAGAGAAAAGCTTATTAATAAATATTATAATAATTTATTATTTAAATACTTTAACGCTATAAAGACGTATAAATTACTTATCTATAAATATTATTAAAATAAAAGCTTAAAATAAGTTATTAACTATATTAAGATATATAATATTTATTAATAAATTAAAACTTCGCGATATCGCTTCTATAGCGAATTAAATTCGCTTTCTATTATTATTAAATTATAAATTTTTTTTATAAACTTTATTATTAACTTATTAGCGAGTAAATATAAAAATATTATTTACAATATTATTCTAATTATAATAAATTAATTTATAAAAATAATAAAATATATTCTTATATTTATTATAATCGATATCGCTTAACTAATAAAAGTATTTTATTTCAAAATAATATATCGCTATAATATATTAAATAATATTATTAATAATAGAGATTCTATATTTACTAATAGCTTCTAATTTACTATTTACTTTTATTTTAAAATTAAATAATATCTAAATATTATTTTTTATTTATAAATCGATAAGTAGATTAAATATTAAAATTAGATATTAAAATACTTTTTATATATATTTACTAATAATAAATAAAATAATTAGATAAAATAATTATTAATAATAGAGTTCGCTTATATAAATAATTAATATTTCTCTATTAAAATAATATTATTCTTTCTAATATATAGATATTATTCTAAAATTCGTTAGAAGATTAAAAACGACTTCGTTAAGAGAGAGATATTTACTATAAACAATAGAGTAAAAAAATTATAAATATTAAGAGATAAAATAATAAAGCGTTTTCGTAGCGCTATTAAAATTTAATTTAAATATTATAATAAAATATATTAGTCTTAAAACTATAAGATAAATAATTTAATAATATTAATAATTAAGAATCTAAAATAAAAATATCTAAATAAAAAATTATCTTATAAATTTATAAGATTATTTTAAATTATAAATAAAATAGAAGCGTAAGTATATTATCTACTTTTATTCTTAACATATAAAATCTATAATATCTTTTATTTATTATTTTTCAAATCTTATTATAATCGCGATTATAATAATATAGCAAATATCTTTATATAAGTTTTTAAGCTTATTAATAATAATAAGTTTTAAAAAATTAAAGAAATTATTAAGAAAATTAGGTATAAGAAAGACGTCTAATATAAAATTAAATAAATTAATTAAAATAAAAAGTATAATTAATAACTATTAGATAATAAACTTATTAATATTAATAAGTTAATTTAAATTTATAAATAAGCGAATAATAAGCGAAAACATTAAGTAATAGATAATAATAAGTCTCTTATTATTAAAAAGCTTACTTAATTATATACCTTAGAGGAAATATACGATTAGGGTATGTCACGTGACTATATCATTGACTCTATATCTCTTATAACTTTCAATCAACTTTTAATCAACTTTTCATTGATATTGAATTTTCTATAATAGTAAATTATTCGATATTGAAAATAAATAGATGATTATTTAGTAATTCCCTTATTATGTATTAAGGTTTAAATTAGTTCGGGTATCTCGCTTCGCTTATAATAGCCTATTCATCAATGTCACGTGATTTATTTTTCGATTTTTCGATTTTTCTCGAAATTTAATATATAAGTAAGATATATAGCCCTATAGGGCTGTGGGACTTAAAAAAAAATTCGAAAAATTTCATATATTACCGCTACTCATTAATTCTCTACTAGTAATATATTAATGTATTACTTTATAGCGTAGTATTGAAATAATAATAAATCGATATCTCTTTCATATTTTATTAATTGTCCATTAACTATCCATTAATAATAAATTTGACTAAATTTTCTATAAATAGAAAGTTTTATATAACTCTATTCGATATACGTTATATAGAACGTAAAATCTGAATATATCCGGTGTGTAGTTCTTATTATACAAATCGTATTATTATCGCTAATAACTTATCTATTTTCTATTAATAGTAAATTCCCATATGTAGTAGCTCCCGTAAGGTAATTTAATAATAAATAAATAAACGCGATAAAATAAAATATAAATATTAATTAGATTACCTAGATATATTTTTATATAATACTTATACTATACGCGTATTTCTTTATACTTATTATTATTAAAATATAAATTAATTAAATAATTATATTATCTAGCTATCTACTAAACTCTACTATAAAAGAATTATATCATATTAAAATATATATTATTAATATAAATATATTTTTATCTAAGATAGCTATTAAAAAACTATCTAAAAACTCTATACTAATATTATTATTAAAAAAAAGATTATTATTTAAATATTCTTCGCTATCTTAATATTAGATTCTAAATTAAATTTATTAATCTATTACTCTAATAAGAAATTAATTAAAATATAATCTTCGAGTTAATATTCTTCAACGTTCGCTATATATTAATAAAGACTCTTAAACTTCTTTTTTAATAACTTATTTATTTTCTTTAACTTCGCTATACGCTTATTTACTATTATAAACTAATCTTAAAAATCTATAATTATAATAAAGGCGACTAAAGTCGTTATTATTGTATATTTTTATAATTTACGCTATTAAGTAATCTTCTTACTAAACTTAATCTATTAATAAAGTATTCGCTAAAACTATTTAGCGCGGCGATAACGCTATATTAATTTTCTTATTTATATCTAAAGATATAAAGGGATTTTAATATAGCGATTAATATCGCGTCTTTCGATTTTATAATTATTATAAAAAAAGACTTATTTTAAATATATAAATCGTTATTTTAATAAAAGTAAATTCTATATAACAAATTAGATATTAAGATTTATTAATAATTATATATACGAAATAATAATAATAAAAATAATTAGAGATTAATAGTCGCGCTTATAAGACGACTATATATTTATTATTAAAGTTATTATTATTATGAAAGAAGAATACTATAAAATTATTAATCTATATATTAACGCGATTAATAATAATAAGATATTTATAATAAAAAGAGATAGATTATTAATATAATAAGATATACTATATTTATATTAATATTAATATTAATATTATAGCGCTAGAGTAAATATTTATAAAAGAAATATTAAAAATTATAAAGAATAAAAATAAATAATTTAAAGGGGGTTTTTATATCTTTTATTATAGCGCTAATATTAATAAGTAATATTTAATAATATAAATATTAACGACGCGATAATATTTCGCTATTATCTATAAAGCCGCGTTATCTAACTATTATTATTATTCTACTATTATTATTAATTAATAATTAAAAGCGTTATCACGAACGCGTCGCTTTACTAATTACTCTCTTTAAATATCTATAATAAAGATTATTATTATATTACTTCGCTATTAACGTAATACGCTATAGAAATAATATCGTATATAAAGAAATTCTTCTACCTCCTTTTATCTATTAGAGTTTTAAGATTTTATTATAAATTTCTAAATTAAATATCTATTCGCTATAGAGGTTATTAACTAGCGCTATAGAAATATTAATATTAAACGCATTAATTTACTATAAATTACTATAAATTAATATTATAAAAGCGATATTATTCTCGAGAGTAGTATTAATATTATTATATAATATATTAATAACGCGCTTATAACGCGTAATAATTAATTCTATCGCGTTATTAGAACGATATTATAATAGACTAACTCTTTTCCCTTATTTCCCTATTAGAGTTTAAAGATTTTTTAATAAATATTCTATTTTATTTAGATATCTAAGAATTAAAGTTTAGAAGAAAAGATAATTATTAGATTTAATACTATTATAAACCTTAATACTATTTACATTAAAGCTTCAATATTATATATATTATATTAGAATCCCTTTTAGAATTTAATTTTAATAATATATCTTATATATCTAAGAGCTTAACGAATATAGATTTACTTCGTATATTCTAAAGTTTTAATATTTTTTAGAGATTAGTTCTACTATTAAATATATTATTAAATTCTATAACGATTCTATATCTTTTATAATCTATATTCGCTAGCTAACCGCTAGTGAACTACGCTCTTATAACTTTTTATTATAAAAATAATATTCTCTCTCTAATTTTATAATTACGCGTATATTTAATATATTATTTATAATTTCTTAATTTTTAAAATCTTCTCTAGATTTTAGAAATCTTATTTTATTAATAAATTTATTAATAATAACTATATAATTATTAACTTTAATAATATTAATTTTCAATATAAAATAAAAAGTATTAAGCGTATTTAAATTTTTAATAATATCTAATATATATCTAAATATAATTTTAATTTAATTTTCGAAAAATAATTAAAGAAGTAATAATACTCGCTTTCTTTTATTTTTAATAATCTTTTTATAGAAAAGTAATAATTTTTCTTTAAATATATTTAAAGCTATTTTTATATATCTAATATTTAAAAAGATATCTCTTTAGCCTTAATCGTTATTAATAAAAAAAAATTTATTTATAATAAATCTTTTATTAAATCTATAAAACCCTCTAATAAATAAGAATCTTAAATTAATAAAAATACTTTATATATATAATATACTTATATAAATTATTTAAATACTTAAAATATTAAAAAGATAATTAAAATATATATTAAAATAAATCTTTTTAAATCTTCTCTTAATAATATTTATAAATTATATTTTATAGTTAATTTTAAGATAAAGTTTTATAAATATTATATTATCTTTAAAAGATAGAAGAATAATTTAATTTATATCGATCTCTAAAAATTATTTAATATTTTTTATAACGACTATATATTTATAATTATCTTTTTTAATAATTTTACTTTATATTTTAATATCTATCTTTTATTAAATAAATTTAATAAATTTATTTTTATTATATTTAAGCTCTTTCTCGATAATATAAAATATAATAATTATTATTATACTCGCTTTCGCTTTAATTATAATATAAAATATTAAAATTATAAAATAAAAGTCTTTTATCTATTTAAGAGAATTATCTAAAAAAAAAATTATATCGAGTAATTTCTAAATAAATAGTAAATCTAAATAATTAAGCGCTATTATTTAATATAAATCTAGCGCAATATTTTAAAAAAAGCGATTTATTATAGAAATATTAAATCGAGTTTATTTATATTAAAAATTATTTATATAATTATTAACTTATAATTAAATAAGATATTACTTCTTTTAAGATTTATATTAATTTTTTTTTTAATATTTCTTATCTATATATCGTTAGATAAATAGATTTCTATTAAATTATATTTAAAGCTATTAATTAAAAGAAGTATTAAGATTATATAATTAAGAGATAATTTATAAACTATTAAGACTATTTTTATTATATACTTTTAAATAATAATAAAATCGCTATTATCTCGAATATTAAGTAATTCGATAATATCTCTTCTAAGCTTATATTCTATTGAAATACGAGTCACGTAACTCCTAGCGATCACGTGATATGGTCACATGACACGCCTTAGCGTGTTCATATCTAGTCGCTCTTTTCTTTATACTAAGTCTATAATTAATAACTAAGTATCTTATCTTATATTTCTATAAATTATAAATCTAGACTCTACTTAATAACTATTATATTATAAATACTATTTACCTCTATAATTACGACTATTCTTAGACTTTTAATATTTATCTTTTAATATTTAAAATTTATTATATAAAAATAGTAATAACTATAAAGATATTCTTTTAATCTTTTTAATAAAAATATTTCTCTCTTTTAAAATAGTTATAGATTTAAATAAGTATAATTTATTAATAATATAAAGAGTTAAGAATTACTTTTATCTTTATTCTAAGCGAGTTAAAATATATTATCTTTAATCGAAATATTAAACTCGCTAAATATATTTAATTATATAATTATATTATTATACGATTAAATTATATTATTAAAATTCTTTAAATCTTATTAGTTTTCGCTAAATTAGAATATCTAATTTTATTAAAAATAAAGCTATTTTATATTAATATTAACTTTTAAATTATATATTAATTATTAAATTAATAGTTATTATATATTAATTATTAAATTAATAGTTATTAATTAAAAATAATTAAGTATTAGTATTAATAGTTTAATTATAATTTAGAATATTTTAAAGCTAGTATTACTATCTCTTAATATACTTATAAATCTACTAAGATTAAAATAATAAGAATATCTTATTAATATTAACTTTTAGATCTTTAGAAACCTCTTAAAAAAAGAGACTAAGATCTTATTATCGAATTCTTTCTTAATTATTTATATTCTATTATCGTAATTATAAAATTAGAATAATTTTTACTAACCCTAACCCTAAACCCTATATTATTTATAATTTCTTAATTTTTAAGATTTTCTTTAAATTCTAAAAATATTGCTTTATTAATAAACTCGTCGGTAATAATTATATAACTATCGACTTTAATAATATTAATCTTAAATATAAAATAAAGAGTATTAAGCGTATTTAGATTTTTAATAATATTTAATATATATCTAAATATAATTTTAATTTAATTTTTAAAAGATAATTAAAGAAGTAATAATACTCGCTTTCTTTTATTTTTAATAGTTTTTTTATAAGAAAATAGTAGTTTTTTTTTAAATATATTTAAAGTTATCTTTATACGCTTAATATTTAAAAGAATATTTCTCTAATCTTAATTATTATTAATAAAAAAATCCTCGCTTATAATAAATCTTTTATCGAGTTTATAAAATTCTCTAATAAGTAAGAGTTTTAAATTAATAAGAATATTTTATATATATAATATACTTATATAGATTATTTAAATACTTAAAATATTAAAAAGATAGTTAAAATATATATCGAAATAGATTTTTTTAAATCTTCTCTTAATAATATCTATAAGCTATATTTTATAATTAATCTTAAAATAAAGCTTTATAAACGCTATATTATTTTTAAAAAATAAAAGAATAACTTAATTTATATCGATTTCTAAAAATTATTTAATACTTTCTATAATAATTATATATTTATAATTATTTTTTTAAATAATTTTATTCTACGCTTTTGATATGGCATTGCGGAAGCCTTCTACAGAAGCCTCTGGCAGAGCCGTTCCTGCTAGATCTAAGAGGCTTAGAGAGTCTAAATCAAATATATATTAGCGTCTCCGAGTATTCTCTACTAAAGCAGATTTCTAGATAGTAAGAATACATCTTCTTTTCACATTATAACTTAGTTCATAATAATATAATAGTAATACTCTAGTTACTTATAAGTATCAATAACCTATACTTATAAGTAGATTCAGTATTCTATTAATACTAATATCAACGTTAACTTAGACCTCTTTCTCTAAATAACGCCTTCTCTAGATTAATCTAAATTACGTCGTTATTAATAGCTATATTAAACTAGCTTCTACCGCCTCCTTAGATACTATAGCTACTATTACTCTAGCTTTCAAAAGTATTTTAACTACTCTTTATTTTGCTAGCAACCTTATATATATTATATATTAAATTCAAGTATTTATAAAAGACATCGATCGAGTTTAAGAGATTCCTTATAAAATAGTAATCACTATTCGTTATATTACGATTATTTATATACGTCTAAAGCTAGTAATCATAAGATCTAAGCAAATATTAGAAGAGCTCTTTCCTACATATTAAAATATCGACATCTTATTACTTCAACGTTTTGTTAAAGCCTTCGACAATCATATAATAAATCTTAGAGCTACGTTAGCTATTTAACACTTCTTTAGACATTATAAGCCTCCCTCGACAGATAATATACCTATGTTATCACGATCTGTCTCTCTACTCACCGAGCTAATTACGCGAGTAGGGTTCGCTGCTATGTTAGTAGACGAAGCTATTTATAATCGACTAATCGGACTTTAGCTGTCTATTACTATGGTACAAGAATTTATAGAAGTATAGCTCGCTAAACTACAAGCTATAATAGTAGAATTTCATATTATATTAAGCCTACCCGGATCTTTAGAAGATCTAGGGCTATTAGATAAACTAGAATTGGCCGAAAATAGCGGTAATGGCAGTGGTGGAGTTGATCGATTTAATTTAGATGATGTTGGCTTTTTTGATCCGTTCTATGAGGGTAAGTTTACTGATATCGCCTCGGCAATAGAACACACTGGTAAGAGTACCTTCTTTCGAGATATATACGTTTTTGTCGATTGAGTTAAGGATGTGGCACGAGTTAAGGGTGATGTGCTGCTACGGTAGAACCTCTAGATCTGTTTGAGAGGAACTGTATTTGCTTGGTTTACTACTGAGCTAATTAAGAATAACAAACGCTTGGTTATTTATAATATAGATGAGTGGTACCGTTTGCTACTAGTATGTTGAAAGTTACTACGTTCTTAAGGTATAGTAATTCTACTACAAGAAAAGTATTCGATATAAGATATCGCCCGTTATCGGGAGCTATGAGAGTATACTTAAACGGTTATAAGAGTAGCTTAAAACGCGGATATGGGTGTTATAAAGGATTATATACTGCTTATTTGAAATGGACTTAATATAAAATTTTAGCGAGATATTTTAGAGCCAGACGCTGTTATTAACTATAATCGATTTTTAGAATCGCTTGATAAGCGGAAGTATTAATAATAGGAGTATGCCAGTCGCTATTCGCGGTAGACTTTATATCCTCAGCAGTAGTAGTAAAGGAGAATAGATTCTTATAAGTATTTATCTCGGCAACTCTAGTCTTAATATTAATCTTAATCTCAAGCTTACCAAAATAACTAGCAATACTCACGCCCGTAAAAGTCTTTCATATACGGGAATGCTTATCAAAGCAATTAACGCTCCTCGGTCTATTAAGGCTATCAAAGTAATCAGTAACGTCCACAGGCGTACCAAAATACTCAAAAAGACGCCTGTGTCTCGCTGCCAGCGTCGCCAATAAGATTATAGATTACAGCGCCTTCGATAGTAGAAGAAAACGCGTTAGGTTCAAGACCGCCTAATTATTAACCGCTTCGTTCAAATAGCGGTAACTACCAGAATCAGAATCGAAATAGATTTTAATTACACCCACAGCGAGTATATCAAGCAGCGGTTGAGGAAGGTAATAAGAATAAGTTAGACTTATTATAAGACTATAAAACTAGCCAAGATACTTATACTAGCCATACTTTATATTAATCTAAAGCACTCGAAGCAGTATCGGCAGAAGGCTTTGAGAGTTATCATAATTACGAAGTATATGATAACTTCGCTTACGATAATTATAAAGACCTTGTCGAAGGCTATTTCTTAAAGACGACGTTTACTATAGACTACCAGTGTGAGCACTATCGATATAAGACTACCTCTCGCAATAAGCTTTTTAATTACCTTCAAGAAGAGTGCTGAAAAAAGCCTTCTATAAGTACTGCTTCTTCTATAAGTACTAGTAAGGACCTTATTATAGACGCCCTAATCTCCGAGTCTGGGAAGCCTATTATAGAGCCTCTTATTATTCCCTTAGTATCTAAGCCTATGTTAAAGACCGGATACACTTTTCGAAACTATTACTATACTATTATTTATATTAATTGAAAGCCAGCAGATAAGAAGAAGAAGTCTTATGCTGACGCTGGCTGTACCATGATTATAGCTAATTAAACTTTTATTTTTACTTCTACTGAAATCAAGAAGATAGCTACTAAGATCCCGATTTGAGGCCTAAAATCTAAGATTTATTATTCTAACGAGTACGCGATCCTTACCTTTTATATAAAAGGCGTGCTTTCAGATAGCACGCGTACCTTTACTTAGATTACTCGAGAGATTTATATCGTCGATAACCTTAAGACTAATATGCTAATTGAAGCCGATATTCTAACGTTAGAATGAATAGTTATTAACTTTACTATTTAATTCATTAAGATAGATAATTACCGGGATATAACTATATCTATAAATTCACATACCCGCTTTAAACCTATTAAGCGGACCGTAAAGTTATCATCTCGTATAATTCTACCTTCTTATGCTATGATATAAGTATTAGTAATTTATGCTAACGAGCTATCGATAAATAGAGACTTACTCTTCAAACCGTAATACTTAATACCGCTAGGCTATACTAGAGAAGTCTACGCCTATATAATAGACATATCTTTTTAAGCAGTCTAAATAAGAAACGATATCGATCTATCCGTCATTATTCCTCGTAAGACACGACTAGACGTACTAGACGAATACGAATAAGATGAATATTTCTCTATTAGAGCACATTATACTAATCTCGCTGCTATCGAATAAAGAAATTAGAAGATTAAGTTAGCACGCGATATCATTACGATAATAACTACTATAATAACAGTAATAGCACCCAACCTTCAGGCCAGTCTGCGAAAGTCTATCGCGGATACCTCATTCGATAGCATAGCTGTTACCATCGATCCATCCTTGAAATATATTATGCCAAACGAAGTAACGATCTATAGAAAGTCTAAAGTAGCAGAACTCTTAGCATATTTGCTCAATAAGTATTAGAATCTTTTTATCGATTAAGGCTAAACGGTGAATATACTAGAGAAGGAATAAATATCTATTCCCTTAAAGTCTAATGTAATATCTAAATCTACTAAAGTATACCCGATAAGATAAAAGAATAAGAAAGTTATCGATGCTACGTTTGATAAGTTATATGACTAGGGGAAAATAACGTAATCTAGGCAATCTACGCCGTATAGTTACCCTATTTTTATAGTTTGAAAGAATATTTCTAACGGCCGTAAGGGACGTATTGTGATAGATATACGCGAGCTCAATAAGATAACAGAAATAGATTTTTATCCACTACCGCTATAGTTAGAAATTATAGTATTACTACTAAAATATATATATCTATTAATTATAGACGCCGTAAGTTGATTTCATCAATTCCTTATAGCACGTAATGATCGCTATAAGTTTACAGTAATTAGTTATAGAAGATAGAAAGAATCTGCTGTCGCCTTAATAGGGTATAAGAGTTTCCCGCTATATGTCTAAAGGCAAACGGATGCTATGCTACGCTTATTTAAAGCCTTTATTAAAGTATTTATAAATAATATTATTATCTTCTCACACACGTTATAAGAGTATCTTAGCTATCTTCGTTAAATCTTCGAGCTCTTTCGCAATAAGCGAGTGAGTCTATCGTCTATCAAATTATTTATTAGCTATTCGTCGGTTACCCTACTAGACTAACGAGTTAACGAATTAGATATATCTATATTATAGAAGAAGATTCACGTAATTATCAATCTACGATTTCCAGAAACACTACGTAATCTCGAAATCTTCCTTAGGCTTACGAGATAGCTTTATTTTTCGATTTCTCGTTACGCGCAGCTTGCTAATCCGCTATAAGAATGGAAGACTATTCTTACTAAGGGCTTAGAAGCTGATATTAAGAGTTTATCACGTAAACGATCTACTACTAGAGTACTATTCTATACCTCTATCGAAGTAGAAGTGAAAGTCTTTCATAAGCTTCAGCAAGCCTTTACTAGCCCCTCTTTTCTAATACATTACAACTTTATAAGACTCTTATTCATAAATCTAGACACCTCTAAAAGCTTCGGATTTACTACTATAATATATCACTATAAGTAGAATTAAGTTCCTAAAAGCTTAAGCAAAATAGCGCGAACGGATATTTAATTAATTATATTCTTAAGCTGGTACTTAAATATAGCTAAGTATAATTATTAGTCTATAAAGTTAGAAGTCGCGGGTATAATATAGGTTGTAAAAAAGATTCAATATATAATCAAATCTAGTCTAAAGCCGTCGATAATAGTCTACACTAATTATTTAGCTGCGGTTCTTATTTCTAAATAAATTACGCTTAATATTACCAGCATCAATAAACTTAACCTTTATCTAATTCGTATATCCTAATATCTTTCGATATTTAATCTTGAACTTCGCTATAAGATAAACAAATTTAATATCATATCTAACACATTATCGCGTCTACCACAGACTTCTATCACGCAATCCACGGAGTTTAAGGGAGCACTCGATGCGTTATATAAGAGTACGAAATACTAGCCGAAGTTCTTAAGTATTACACTTGTCGAGCTAGTAGCAATCTACTATACTATTCTTGTAGAAATGTTAAACGATTTTAAATAGCGGTTAAAGTAAGGATACACTAAAAATTCTTATTAAAAAAGATTTCTATAGATGCTAAAGCCTTTAATAGAGAATATTACTACTATGTCAGTAGCTATAATATTATTAACTTATACTATCTAAGTAGAGTCTATAAAGCGTATCTCTAGAATTTCATTTATATTAAGAGAAGGTCTTATCTACTATATCAACGGCGAGAATAGATAGTATCTCGGCGTTCTACCTTCTATGAAATAAGAGATATTCGAGCAAGCTTACGATCTATTTAATCATAGAGGTTATCATAAATGCTATAATTGATTATCTTATACGATTTTTATTAGACATCTATCTAAGCGCTTACAGATTTATATAGCATATTGTTCTAAATGTCAACTTAATTAGATTAAGAGATATAAGCTATATAAATCTCTTATTTCGATTACTACTTCAGCTATTCCTTTCTATATCATAGCTATAAACTTTATTATTGCCTTATCTCTTATTAAAGTAGAATATAACTGTCTACTTATTATCACGTATAAGGCTATTAAAAGAAATCTTCTGGTATCGGAGAAGGAGACTTAGACTACTGCTTAATGGACCGAGGTAATACTTCGTATGTTACTATAGCATAACTGGGGCGTATTAAGATACATTATTAGCGATCGCGATCTACGTTTTATATCTACTTTCTAAAAGAAGATCTTTAATAAACTACACATTAAGTTTCTAACGTCTATAGTCTATTACCCACAGATGAACGGTTAATCCAAGCAAATTAATCAAACAATAGAGATAGTATTACGTTTTTATTTTACTACGAATCCTAACGATAAATAAAATAAAATCTTGCTATATATTTAGACTACTCTTAATAACTCTTCGAGTAATATTATAGGCCTAGCACCTAACGAACTATACTACGATTTCAAGATTAATAATACTATAGATATATTGCTTACGAATCTCTCAATGTCTATAGAAGTCTTTTATAAGCTTCGTCTAATTAAAAGAGAAGAGGCGGATAATGCTATAGCATTTTTATCTATTATTATAAAAGTAAAGTACAATGTGAAGTATTTGGCGCTAAATCTTAAGAAAGGAGACGACGTCTTTCTTAGACTACACTATAGATACTCGATTTTAGGTCTTTTAAATAGGAAACTCTCGCAATAACGTGTTAATCCCTTCAAGATTCTAATAAAGGTTAATTACTTAACGTATCGATTAAAGCTATTACTAGTTATACGAATTTATTTAATTATATTAGTTATCTAGTTAGAGTTAGCCACTGCTATTATAGCCGGAGCTTTAGATTTATATAAGAGAAGGGTTAATATAGAACCGCTACCCATCTATAACGAAGGAGACAACTCCGAAGTTGAAATAATTATAAGTAAACGAATTACATATGAAAAGTCTAAGTACTTACTATATTAAAAGGATTAAAACCACGAATACAATGTATAATACACAATCGAGGACTTGCCTGATGCAATAAAGCTAGTGAATAACTATAAACATAAGCTAGCACTTATTCTATCTATTAAATAAAAGATAGATAAGAGTACTAGAACTACGTAAGTATTATAGTCTACGCAAGTATTATAGTTTATATTTAAAAGAGGAAGAGAAAGATCGCGTAAGACTTTGCTAACCAGGTAGTAATCTATATTAAACCGTTTTCCGAATTAATAAAGAAAACTTTTAAAGTCTAAGGCGGAAGACTTTTGCTACTTGCTATATATCTGATTTATACATTTACTATACTAATAAAGCGTCTATTTCTACTGCTATCTCAACGAGAACGTTAACTTATTTTTTCTTCGTTGGCATCTAATATGGTATTGCGGAAGCCTTCTACAGAAGCCTCTGGCAGAGCTATTCCTACTAGGTCTAAGAGGCTTAAAGAGCCTAAACCAAATATGTATTAGCGTCTCCGAGCATTCTCTACTAAAGCAGATTTCTAGGTAGCAAGAATATATCTTCTTTCCACATCATAACTTGATCCATAACAGCTTTGACGTCTATCTTTTATTAAATAAATTTAATAAATTTATTTTTATTATATTTAAGCTTTTTCTCGATAATTTAAAATATAGTAATTATTTTTATACTCGTCTTCGCTTTAATTATAATATAAAATATTAAAATTATAAAATAAAAGCCTTTTATTTATTTAGAGAAATTATTTAAAAAAGTATTATATTAGAAAATCTTTAAATAAATAATAAATTTAAATAATTAAACGCTATTATTTAATATAAAATTAATATAATATTTAAAAAAAAAATCTATTATAAAAGTATTAAATTAAATTTATTTATATTAGAAATTATTTATATAATCGTTAATTTATAATTAAATAAAATATTACTTCTTTTAAAATTTATATTAATTTCTCTTTTAATATTTTTTATCTATATATTATTAAATAAATAAACTTCTATTAGATTATATTTAAAGTTATTAATTAAAAAAAGTATTAATATTATATAATTAAGAAATAATTTATAAACTATTAAGATTTTTTCTATTATATACTTTTAAATAATAATAAAATTATTATTATTTTAAATATTAAATAATTTAATAATATTTCTTCTAAATTTATATTCTTTATTTTAAAAAAGAATATATATAATAATATTAAAACGATAGTTTATTATAATAATTGTTAATTTATTAAAACTATTAATTATCTTAAGAATTATCTTTTTTCTTTATTTATAATTTTAAAAAAGAATCGCTAAAAGAGATAAATAATTTTTATTAAAGATAAAGCTAATAATTTATTTAATTTTATTTAAATTTTTAAAAGAATTTAGCTAATAGCTCTAGCTAACTTAAAATCTTTAGAAAAATAATTATTTAATATATTTAATAATAAAACTCTCTTTATAATCTTTATAACGACGCTTTTTAAATCTATTACTCGCTTTATAAGCGATTATAATCTAATTTTAATAATAAATTACTTATTTAATATTTTAAGAGTATATAGAGAATTCTCTTTAAATTCTTTAGCGCTATTAATAAAAGCCTTTTCTTTTAAATTTATAAGAAGACTATATTAAACTCTTATTATAAGATATATTAAGAAATTATTATAAAAAAAAATTAACTCGCTTATTACTAATAAGACTTAAGTTCTAATAAATCTTCTATTAAATATATATATTTTAAGAGATTAATAGATTTATAAATTTAAGCGTAATTTTATAAAGAAGATTATATAATATAAAGCTCGCTAAATTATTTATAGCTTTAAATAATAAAAAGAAATTAATTTTAACGAAATCTTCGCTTTTATTATTAAGTTTATAAACTATAAAGCGATCTTTATATTAATAATTATCTTAAATTAAAAATTTAAATAAACAAATATTAAAATCGCTTTTCTATATAACGATATTAAAAAAATAATTTATATTATTTAATTTATTAACTTTAAAATTAAAGATTAAAAGAATAAAATATATAAATTTATTAAGATATTTTACAATTTAAAATAATCCTCTAGAGTTTAATATAATATTTTTATAATCTATTTAAAAAAATTAGATTTTAAATTTATTATTATTAATTTCTCTATATTTATTAATAATATTACTATTATCGCTATTTATATAAATAATATTCTACTTATAAATCTCGATAAAATTAAAATATAAGATATTAAGAATAAATTTAATAAAAAGTTTAAAATAATTAATTTAGAATTTTATATCTATTATTTTAATATAATAATTATTAAAGATTATATTAATCGAATTCTATATTTTAATTAAAAAGACTATATTAAGAAATTTCTAAAGAAATATAATATATTAAACTTTATATTATTATTTACTTTTATTAATAATAATAAATTTTATATCGCTAAAGATAATTTTATCTCTATTAATTAATCTCGCTATATTTATTAATTAATTATAAGATTACTTATATATATAATATTAGATATTTAATTCGATATTATATTCGCTATTTTAATAATTTTTAGATATATTTTAAATCTTAATAAATCCTATTAAAAGACTATTAAGCGTATTTTTTAATATTTAAATAATATTAAAAACTAGTAATTAATATTTAAAAAAGATTTAAAATTGTCGAAATATATCACCTGACTGAATTAGAAGATTTGCCGAGGCGAGAAAGATTTATCGAGGCTTGGCGATATATATATTCGTGATACTCTCTGCAATTAGATCTAATTAATTAAGTATTTTATCTACTACTTTTAATAGATTATAAACTTAAATTATAGAGTATTTATTTAGTATATTACTTATAAATTAGCTAACTTATTAATTAAGTGCTTTGAAAATAAGAAAAAGCTTTATTATAATATCGCACCGCTTAGTAATATTATCGTAATATTAAATACTCGATTAATTTACTTTAAAGTAATTTAATAATACTCTCTAAGCTTTATTAATCTCTAAATAATAAATTATATTTATTATATAATAATTATAATTCTTATAAAGATCTCGCTATTACTATTTTTAATCGCTATATTAAAAAATAGAGAGCTAGAATAGAGAGCTTAAATATTAAATTAATCGAAAATTTTATCGAGCTAACTAATTAATTAAGCGCTTTAAATAATATTAATTTTATCTATAAAATATTAAATCTATAAATAGAAATAATATAATTATAAAAGAGATAATATATAAAAAAGTATTTTTATTTTTTAATTAAAATATAACTATATTAGTTAAGTAGATTATAATAAAATATTATTATATTAATATTATTAATCGCTTAATTAATAAATTATTAAGTTAATAATTAAATATCTAATTAATAAAGAATATAATTATTATATAATATAAAGAATATAAAGAACTCTTAGATTTTCTATTTAATATAAACTTTATATCTACTTAATTATCTTTAAATTTAATTATATCTTTAAAAAATCTTTTATTTAATTATATTAATTAAGATAATACTATATACCTTAAATATAATTATATATTAATATTTTCTCTTAATTAAGATAATACTAAATATCTTAAACGTAGTTATCTATTAATACTTTTTATAGTTTAAGATAAATCTAAAAGCTACTATAAATTATATATATCTATTATACCTCTAGATATTTTTTAAAAATAATTTTATATATTATATAATAAAGTATACGCGGGTAAATATATCTTTAAGCGCGACTTCTCTTAATATAATTAAGTATTAAATAAAGTTTAATATTAATTTAAAAAGTATTTAAAAAATTAAGAATATAATTATATATCTATCTATCTCTTTAATAACTTCGTAATTCTTAATAATTTAACTCGCGAGTTATCTCTTAAATTAATTAATAATAAGAATCTCTTTAATATTATTATATAGTCTATTAAATTTAATTCTTTTATAAGCTCTTAATTTCTTCGCGCTTTAAATAATATATCGAAGTTAAAATTATATTAAAAGAAATTAACTTAGATATAAAGTTTAGTAAATTATCTCTTTATATCGCTAAATTTAAAGAGTTTAAAGATCTTTAAATATAATAGCGAGATATATATTAATATTTTATAATATAATATTTTATTAAATTTATTAGAGTTAAATAAAAAGATTATTTTATTATTTCTATCTTAATTAAAAATATATTTAACGCTAAAATTATAGATTTTATTAATATTATTAAAGATAAAGTCGTTAAATAAAAGTTAGAGTATAAATTAATTATTAATATTATTTAAAGTTATCTTAATAATAATTTACTATTAAATTTAAAAAGTAAAATTAATATCTATCTTTTATAAGAGGCTATTATTATTAATAATAAGTCTAAAGATTTTAATACTCTTAATAATCTCTATTATTAATTACTTAAATTAGACCTTAATTAATATAAAGATATATTAGATTTCGCGATTTATCTTAAAAGTATTTATATTAATATTATTAATATATTACTTAAATTAAAATTAAAAATTAACTTTCTTATTTTTCTCTTTTATATTAAATTAAATAAAATTTATAATATCTATTTTATCTATTATATTTAAAATTATAAATCGATAAATAAAATAAGTATAGAGCTTATCTTCTCGCTAAAATATATTACTATTCAATTTATTTAGATAATTATTAACTCGTTTTCTAAGCGTATTAAATTTAGCTATATCTTTACTATTTAATACTTTTATTATTTTATTTTAAATAACTTAAATTTTATTATTATTATTAAGTTATAGAAGAAAATTATATCTAATCTTAATAGTCGTATAATTTAAAAGCGAATTAAATATTATACTTATTATAAGAAATATTATTATATTAAAATTAAATATAATTAATTTATTAAAAAGAGTTAAAATAAAAGTAATAATAATAATAATAATAATAATAAAAATAATATTTATAATAACGACTCTAAGTTTAATAATAAAAAGAATAAGAATAAGGATTATAAGTCTAATAAAAAGCGTTATTATAATTCTATTAATATTAAGAAAAAAACGTATATTATATATATAGCTAAATTCGATAGCTCGCCTATATAATAAGCTTTAAATTATATTTACTTATAGTACTTTATTCTCTATTAAAATGTCTTTATTAAATACTATCTTCTTAATTTTATAATTAATAATATTTATCTAATTAAAGATATTAAAAACTCTTTTATCTTTATCGATATTAGTAAAGTATATCTTAATACTATTATTAATAATAAGAAAAAGAAGTTAATTCTTATTAATATTCTTTATCTTCTCGAGTTATCTTTTAATTTAGTTTTTTAAAAGTAATTAATATATAATAGCTTATCTATAAAATTTATTTTTAATAATATTAAAATTAATTATTATAATATTATTACTTAATTATAAAAAAATAATCTATATATCTTTTATATATAAGAGTTAAAATTTATATTAATATTATTTAAAGTCGAATTAATATTTATATTAATATTCAAATAATAAGATATAAAGTTCGCTATATTTTAGATTACTTTAAAATATAAAAAAAAAGTTAATTTAACAAATAAAGATATTTCTATTCTTATTAAGTCTAATATCTTTAACTCTAATTTCGATTTTAATTTCGATAAGATATTTTATAAAATTAACGAAGAAACTCTTAATCTTTAATATACTCGTATAAATTATTTAAGATATTAAAATATTTAAAAATTCGCTAAATTATTTAAAGATATAAATCTTATTAAAAAGATTATAAGAATAAAATTTTATATTTTATATATTATTAAAAAGGCGAAGAATACGCTATATAAATCTTATATTCGCCTTACAAAAAGATTAAATAATTTAATTTATATTAATATCTATAATTCTATTATCTTACGCGATTTTAATAAAAGAAAATATTTTATTATCTTTCTAAATAATTATAATAAATATTTTAAAATTAAGATTATTAAATAAAAGAGCGATATTTTTATCGCTTTTAAGCGCTTTTAGCTCTATAATAAATATAATAATTATATTATTAAACGTCTATAAAATAATTATAAAAATAAATATAAGAATTATAATTTTAATATCTATTATATTAATTATAATATTACTTAGAAATTAATTTAATTAGAGAATCTCGAATAAAATAAGATCGTTAAATAACTTAATTAAACTCTCTTTAGTACTATTAATACTATTATAGAGAATATTAATATTAATTAGAAGTTTTAGCTAAAGCTTATAATAGTAATAAATTATTTTTATATATATAATCTTATTATAAGTTATAAATTTACTCTATATAAGACTTATACTAAATATAAGTCTTATTTAATATATATTAAATAGATTAAAATTAAGAGCTTCGCTATAATAAGAAGATTAATTACTAAATAAAAGAAAGAATAATATTATATTTAAGAAGATATTCTTATAGATTATAATAATGATTATATTTATTAGATATTATTATTAGATAATAGTATTATATATTTATTAAAAGTTATATAAGATAAAGAAAAGAATAAATTTTTATCTAATTTAATATCTTCTTAGTTATTAAATAATCTAGCTATAAAGAGAAATATATCTAGATCTATAGCGCTTTTCTTAGCTAGAATTTTTTTTCTATAAATATAATAAATATAAATAAACTTATTTAGTTATCTAGATTTATTTTAAAATCTTCGAAACTCGTAATAACTTCTTTTAACTTTAATACTTCTATTATTATATCTCGATTTACTCTAATAATATAAGATAATATATCTTTATATTCGAATTATTCTTACTTAATCTCTTAAAATCTCTCTTTAAATTCTTTTATACTCTATATTATAATTATTCAAGTTATAAATATAAAGTTATATAAGTTAAAGACTTATAAAGAGATTATAATAAATAATTTTTTTTATAAATAATAGAAAGATAATATAATTAAAGAATTCGAGTCGCTAAAAAAGAATAATATTTAAACTCTTATCGATTTATTTTATAGGCGTATTATACTTTATAATAGATAAATTTATATCTTAAAATATAAATTTAATAATAAAGTTATTCGCTATAAAGCTCGCTAAGTAATATATAATTTTAAATAATATAAAGATTTAAATTATAACGAAATCTTTATCTTAATAGTTAAATCTATATTTTATAAAGCTATTTTTATCTTAATCGCTATTAAAGATTAAGATTTAGAATAAATAAATATTAAAATCGCTTTTCTCTATAGAAATATTAAAGAGAAAATCTATATAAAATAGCTTATTAGTTTTATTTTAAAAAAATATCTTTAATAAATTTATAAGCTTAATAAGATACTCTATAGTTTAAAATAATCTCTATATATATAATATAATATCTTTACTAATTATATATAAGAAATTAATTTTATTTTTATTAATATCGATTATAGTATATTTATTAAATTCGATATTAATACTATTATCGCTTTTTATATAAATAATATTCTTATTATTAACTCTTTTTAATTTAATATTTAATAAATTAAGAATATATTTAATATTAAATTTAAAATAAGCGATTTAAGTTTCTATAGCTATTATTTAAATATAATTATAATTTATAATTATATTAATCGAATATTATATTTAGATTAATTAATTTAGATTAAATAATTTCTTAAATATTATAAAATATAAGAGTCTAAATTATAGTTTACTCTTATAAAAATTAATATATAATTACTTCTTATTAAGGATAATTATATAATATCTATTAAATTACTAAAAATTTATTAATTAACTATTAAATTTTTTATATATACTATATTAGATATAAAGTCGAATATTATATTTACTATATCGATAATTTTATAATATTTTTTAAATTCTATCGAAGTCTATTACGCGATTATTAAGCGTATTTTTTAATATCTTAAAATAATTATTTACTAATATTTTATTTATAAAGATTTACTTTAAGATTTAATTAGCTATATTAATTTCGATTAAATTAATAATTATAATATTTATAAATTAATTTTAAATTATATTTATAATTTAGAAAGTAGAATAATTAGTTAGTCTTTTAAGCGATAAGTTATTATTATATTATCTATCTATAAGACTAAATATATTAATTAAATTAAGATTATAAAGAAAGTTATTTAACTTTAAGAATTATTTAATTAAATTCGCTTTAATAAATCGCTTTAAATAATTATTATCTTTAATAATAATTAAGATATAATTATTTTAATAAAAAACTTTTAATATTATAGCTATATTAAGTATATTAATATTTAATACTATTAAATATATAGCTAAATTACTAATAATAATATAAATTTTAAATATATTTCTACTAATAAATAGATAATTAATAAACTTATTAAGATCCTATATAGAGATAAATTTCAGCTCTTTTAAGAACTTATTAATTTAAAATCTCATCTATAGAATAATTATTTTTTATATCTTAGCGATACGCTTATTATTAAAAAAGAATTAACTCTAATATCTTAAGGGGTAAATAAATTCGTATTCTAGCGATATACTTATTATTAAGAAAAAGTTAACTTTAATATCTTAAGGGGTAGATAAATTATTATTAAGAGTTAACTTTAATATCTTAAGAGATAAATAAACTTCGAGTAAATTAAGTCTTTTAATCTTACTATTTATATAAAAGCTTACTTCTAATTAATTCTTATATCTTAAATAATTTATCTAAGTCGCTTATCGAGTCGCTATATTAAGCTTAATACTCTATAAACTTATTATTTTATATTAAAATAGCTATTTCTTTAGCGTTATTATTACTATCGCTATTAAATATTTAAAACTCTTTTAAAACACTCTTATCTATATCTTATCTTATTAACGTATTATATATTAAGCGTATATCACTATTAGCTACTATCGCTAAGAATTAGATATCTAGAATAATTCTTATAAGAGTCTTATAGTCGAGCGCGTATATATAAAATAAATAATTTCTTTTAATTAGAATTATTCTACTCTTACAAATATTCTTCAATTTTAAATTAATCGATTTTTAATATATACTAGATAACCTAGAAATAAAATTTTTAAAAAATCGCTTTTTAATAAAAGTGGAATTTTAATAGTAAGAGTGTGATCTAATATAGTCGTTTTTAGATTCTAACTTTTCACTTTACCTACTCTATTATAGACGTCGCGATCTTCCAACCTTCAATTAATCGATTTTTAATATACACCAAGTACACTAGAAATAAATTTTTTAAAAAACCGCTTTTTAACAAAAAATGGAATTTTTATATAGGGTGAATAAAATGTTTCCTATATATATATCCTCTTCATCTTTGTTACCCGGCGTTCGGATATAGTATTTACTCGAATAAGGGGGGTAAAGGAGTGGGGGTATTTTTTCGTTTTTCTACTTATTTGATTTAAGCTATATTTCGAGTATATAAGAGTATCGAAATATATCACTTGACTGAATTGGAAGGTTTGCCGAGGCGAGAAAGGTTTGCCGAGGCTTGGCGATATATGTATTCGTGATGCTCTCTGCAGTTAGATCTAATCAACCAAGTGTTCCACCTACTACTTTCAATAAAAATTATTTATTAATTATATAAATACGAATTAAGCGAGTAATTAAAATACTCGATATTTTATTTCTAATTATTTCTTTAATATAAATAATATTATTATTAATTAATTATCGAAATAATAATTTATTATAACGCTATTTTTTTATAAAATTAAATATATTAATTAAATATAGATTATTAAAAAAAATTTAATTATATAAACTTTTTAATTAATTTAATTCTAGCGCTAAATATATATAAATTATTATTATTTATTATAATAATTAAAATATTATAGCTTTTATTAAAGATTCTTAATTTTATATATATATTAAATATATTAATATTTAGTATTATTATATATAGAAATAAGTTATTATTAATATCGTTATTTTTAAATATATTTTTATCGAATAATAAATAATCGATAGACTTACTAAGATATTATTTAAGAATAAATTTAAGAAATTTTATATATTAATTAGATTAGAATATTATTTATTTAGAAAAATTAACTTTAAATTTAGAAGAGCTATTTTATTAATTTTTATAATTTAAATAATTTATTTAAATTATTCACTAAGCCTTAGACTTAATACTTTATAAATTTATTATTCTATATTAAAATAGCTATTTCTTTAACACTATTATTACTATCGCTATTAAATCTTTAAAGCTCTTTTAAAATACTTTTATCTATATTACTATTACTACTAGTTATTATTACTAAGAATTAAATATTTAAAATAACTCTATAGAAGTCTTATAGTCGATTATAATATATAAGATAGAGAATTTCTTTTAATTATTTTATTCAGTTATTCTTATAAATATCTTTCGATCTTAAATCGATTAATTTTTAGTATATACTAGATATCCTGAAAATAAATTTTCGAAAAATCGTTTTTTAATAAAAAGTGAAATTCGAGAGTTTAATATAATCGTTTTTAGATTTCGACTTTCTACTTTAATTATTCGACGCTAAATTTACTTTAATTATCTAGCTTTAACTTTATTTTAATTACTTAATACTAAACTTACTTTAGCTATTTAGCTCTAACTTTTTATTTTAATTATTTAATATTAAATTTACTTTAACTATCTAGCTCTAACTTTACTTTAATTACTTAACGCTAAACTTACTTTAGCTATCTAACTCTAACTTTTCACTTTAGCTATCTAGCGCTAAACTCACTTTAGCTACCCAGCTCTAATTTTACTTTAATTACTTAACGTTAAACTTACTTTAACTATCTAGCTCGAACTTTACTTTAATTATTTAATTTAAATTTTATTTTAATTATCTAACGCTAAACTCTAGCGGAAATCGATTAAATCTTTTTTTACTTTACTTATTCAATTTTGACACTATTAGCGTTAAACTTTATATTTATTAGATTTCGCGTATAAAAGAATATATATAAAGAGAAGTATTAGAATTCGACTTATATAACTTTTAGCGTCTTAGCGATTATATAATATAATCATATAATATATCTTAGTATATTTATATCTAGTCGCTCTTTTCTTTTATAGAACTCTCTAGTTAATATAACTAAGTATTCTATCTCATATTTTAATAATTTATATCTAATATAAATCTTATATAGAGTAAATTTATAATTTATAATAAAATTATAATTAATATTAATATTCTCTATAATAATATTAATAATAATAAAGAGAATTTAATTAAATCGTTTAATAATCTTATTTTATTCGAGATTCTTTAATTAAATTAGCTTTTAAATAATATTATAATTAATATAATAGATATTATAATTATAATTCTTATACTTACTCTTATAATTACTTTATAGATATTTAATAATATAATTATTATATTTATTATAAAGTTAAAAGCGCTTAAAAATTATAAAGATATTACTCTTTTATTTAATAATCTTAATTTTAAAATATTTATTATAATTATTTAGAAAGATAATAAAGTTATAAATTAAATTATTTAATCTTTTCTTAAAGCGAATATAAGATTTATATAATATATTCTTTATCTTTTTAATAGTATATAGAATATAAAACTTTATTTCTATTTTTTTTTAATAAGATCTATACTCTTAAATAATTTAGCGAGTTTTTAAATATTTTAATATTCTAAATAATCTATATAAATTAAAAATTTCTTTATTAATTTTATAAAGCGTTTTATTAAAATTAAAATTAGAATTAGAGTTAATAATATTAAATTTAATAAAAATAACAATATCTTTATTTATCGAATTAATTTTTTTCTTATATTTCGAAATAATCTAAAATATAATAAATTTTATATTATACTATTTAGATATTAATATAAATATAAATTTTTATATATAAAAGATATATAAATTATTTTTTTATAGTTAAATAATAATATTGTAATAATTAATTTTAATATTATTTAAAATAAATTTTATAAGTAAATTATTATATATTAATTATTTTTAAAAAATTAAGATAAAAGATAGTTTAAGAAGATAAAGAATATTAATAAAGATTAATTTCTTTTTTTTATTATTAATAATAATATTAAAGTATACTTTATTAATATTAATAAAGATAAAAAAAATCGCGATATCTTTAATCAGATAAATATTATTAATCGCGAGATTAAGAAAATAATATTTAATAAAAATATCTTAATAGAGAGTAAAGTATTATAAATAAATATAATTTAAAGTTTATTATATAAGCGAGTTATCGAATTTAGCGATATATATAATATATATTTCTCTTTTAATATAAATAAAATTATAATAATACTTTTTATTAAACTTTTAATTTCTATTTTTATTCTTTTTATTATTAAATTTAAAGTTATTATTATAAATATTAACTTTATTATTATTATCGCTATTATTTTTATTTTAACTTTTTTTATTAAATTAATTATATTTTATTTTAATATAATAATATTTTTTATAATAAATATAATATTTAATATACTTTTAAATTATATAATTATTAAAATTAAATATAATTTTCTTATAATTTTCTTATAATTTAATAATAATAATAAAGTTTTCATTATTTAAAATAAAATAATAAAAATATTAAATAATAAAGATATAGCTAGATTTAATATATTTAAAAAATAAATTAATAATTATTTAAATAAATTAAATAATAATATTAGTATATATAATAGAATAAAATAGAACTAAGCTAGAAAATCTTGAATTTATATATATAGCCAATTATAAATTCGATAGATCTACGCTTTTTAATTAGACCGATTAAGTTATCGCGGGTAAATAAATTAGCGTCCGCAACCATCAAAATCTCGCCCTCCCGCGTCTCCTTTATTAAAAAAATAGATATACGTTATTAATATATAGAATAACTTTTTTATTTTCTATTAAACTTTTAAGATTTTTTTTTAATTATAGAATAAAATCTGGGCTTTTATATAATTTATTTTTTTCTAAATTTAGTCTTATAATTATTAAAGCGCAACGAATTCAAATGTCGCTCATCAAAGTTCGCTCGACAGCCGGATAGCCCTAATCAGGTATACATTATTTGATTTTAGAATAACTTTTTTATTTTCTATTAAAACTTTGTGATTTTTTTTTAAATTATAGAATAAAATGTGGGCTTTCAGATAAGATAATAATTACTAAATTTAGTCTTATAGATATTTGAAGGCAACGAATTTAAATATCGTCTATTAAAAGTTCGCTTATCAAATTTACTCGACAGCCCTAATCAAAAAAATGGTTATGAATTTAATTCATATGCCTTTACTCGTACTCTAATAAAAAGATAAGCTCTATATTTATTTTATTTATTAGCTTATAATTTTAAATATAATAAATAAAATAAATCTTATAAATCTTATTTCTCTTAATATAAAAGAGAAAATTAAAAAAAAAATTAAAAATTAATTTTAATTTAAATAATATATTAATAATATTAACATAAATATCTTTAAGATAAATTATGAAATTCGATATATATCTATATTAATTAAGATTTAATTTAAATATCTAATAATAGAGATATTAAAAATATTAAAATCTTTAAACTTATTATTAATAATAATAATCTTCTATAAAAAATAAATATTAATTTAATTTTTTAAATTATTAATAAATTGTTATTAAGATAACTCTAAATAATATTAATAACTAATTTTATTTTTAATAATAATAATAAGCTCTATAACTTTAATATTAAATATACTTATAATTAAAATTAAAATAATAAAATAATCTTTTTATTTAATTTTAATAAATTTAATAAAATATTACGCTATAATATATTAATATATATCTTATTATTATATTTAAAAATCTTTAAACTCTTTAATTTTAGTAATATAAAGAAATAATTTATTAAACTTTATATTTAAATTAATTTCTTTTAATATAATTTTAATTTTAATATATTATTTAAAATGCGAAGAGATTAAGAACTTCTAAAAGAATTAAATTTAATAAATTATATAATAATATTAAAGAAATTCTCGCTATTAATTAATTTAAAAAGTAACTTATAAATTAAATTATTAAAAATTATAAAGTTATTAAAAAGATAAACAGATATATAATCGCATTTTTAACTTTTTAAATACTTTTTAAATTAATATTAAGCTTTATTTAATATTTAATTATATTAAAAAAATCTCACTTAAAAATATATTTATCTATATATACTTTATTATATAGTATATAAAACTATTTTTAAAAAATATTTAAAGATATAATAAATATATATAATTTATAATAACTTTTAAATTTATTTTAAATTATAAAAAATATTAATAAATAATTATATTTAAAATATTTAATATTATTTTAATTAGAAAAAGATATTAATATATAATTATATTTAAAATATTTAAAATTATCTTAGTTAATATAGTTAATTTTTTTTAAATATAATTAGATTTAAAGATAATTAGATAGATATAAAATTTATATTAAATAAAAATCTAAAAGCTCTTTATATTCTTTATCTTATGACTGCTATTACGCGTATAGCCTCTGTCTACTAGGCGTATAGCCTCTATCCAGTAGGCGTATAGCCTCTATCTACTAGGCGTACAGCCCCTCTAATCGAGTTAGCGGCCGCGCGAAAGCTAATAAAATCTAATTAAAAATGATAAAGAACCCGCATCTAGTCTCTTCGAGATTTTTATAAAGATACTTAATAGTAATAGAGTAAACCTCTTTATATCTCTCTCTATAGATTTATAATATCGAATAATTTCAATTTATTAATTAGTAAGATCTTTAAATAATTTTTCTATAACGATAGTTAATTAGCTAATTACTCTCTCTACTTACTATTAAAAATACGTCTATTATACTTAAACAAGTAAAGGCTTATAAATTAAATTTATAAAGTTAAATTTTTCTAAGTTAAATCGAATTTTAGCTCTAGCCCTAAGTTAAATCGAACTCTAATCGCTTACTATACGTTTTTAATCTACTTTTATTACTATAAAATTAATTTAATCTATATAATATATAGATATATATATATAAAGAGAGGCGCGCTAAGACTTAATTAGAAAGGTATATTAAGTATAAAGAATTAATCTATAATAATTACTTATAAAAAATAGAGAAAGACTATATTCTAATAGTAAGAAGTATCAAAATATCGAAAAGAAATAGAGATAATATATTAATTAGTAATATAAATTCTATAATATCTTTTATAATAATAAAATCTTTCGAATAATAAAATAGCTATAAATATCGAATAATTTTAATTTATTTAATTATATATCGTTCGATATTTCTTCTATAGAGATCTAATTAACTATAATAATAGATTCTTCTCTTATAACGTTATTATAGTAATATATTATATTAATATAATAGAGATAATAAATTAAGTTATAATAATATTCTTCGCTTATTAAATAATAATTTAATATAAAATTATAAAGAGTATATAATGTAAGATCTTAAAGAGTTAAGCCGTATTTTTAATAATAGTAGTTTTATTATTACTTAATTTCTTCGTAATATTCTTTATAGTATTCTTTATAGTATTCTTCGTATTTATCTATTATAGTTTCTTCTTTTATTTTTTAATATAATAGAGATAATAGACTAAGTTATAGTAATATTCTTCGCTTATTAAGTAATAATTTAATATAGAATTATAGAGAGTATATAACGTAGGATTTTAAAGAGCTAAGTCGTATTCTTAGTATTAGAGATCTTATTATTACTTAATTTCTTCATAATATTCTTTATATTTATCTATTATAATTTCTTTTCTTACTCTTTCTTTTATAAAGTATTAAATTAAATAACTAGCTAAATAATTAACTAAGTAAATAATTAATATAATATAAGATCTTAAAAAGCTAAGTCGTATTTTTAACGATAGTAATCTTATTATTACTTAGTTTCTTTGTAGTATTCTTTATATTTATCTATTATAATTTCTTCTTTTATTTTTTCTCTTATAGAGTATTAGATTAAATAGCTAGCTAAGTAATTAATTAAGTAAATAACTAATATAACGTAAGATCTTAAAGAGTTAAGCTATATTCTTAATAATAATAATCTTATTACTACTTAATTTCTTTATAATATTCTTTATATTTATCTATTATAGTTTCTTCTCTTACTTCTTCTCTTATAAAGTATTAGATTAAATAACTAGCTAAATAATTAATTAAATAAATAACTAAGTAATTAATTAATAATTTAATTAAGTAAATTATTAAGCTAATAGAATAGATAGTATTAATTAAGCGATTAAGAAATATAATTAAAATAGAGTAATAAAGAATAAATTAAGAAGAAAGACGCGTTTTAAAAAATAGTATCGCTAGATTAAAAGATATTATCGCTAGCTTAAGAGGAGTATATAGAGAAGAATAATAGCTATAAATCCGTTTAGACTCTTTTTAAGAATCTTCTAACGCGTTTATAAGTAGTAATAGATAGCTATTAAACTCGCTTACTACCTCGATTATTAGTAGTAATAAATTTGCTAAGAAGTAATCTAAGGGCGTTAATAGGGGCTTTAAAAGGCGAGTAAAAGGGGTATATATGCCTAAAGCATTTAGTAACGTTTCCGCGAGGGGTATTAAGAACGAATATATTTATATTAGTAAATTAATAGAATTATAAAAGAAATATAATTATATAAATAGATAGAAGAATTATTATTTAATCCCGAACGCGTTTAATATAATTATAATATTTAAATATTAATTTAATCTATTAATAGTAGATTAAACTTTATTATTTTTATAGCATTAAAAAGTATATACTAAGTTCTATAATTTATAAAATTATAAAGAAATAGTATTCGTAGAAAGCTAATTATTTTAGAGTATAAAATTTCTATATATAAATTTTTAATAAGAAAGCTTAAGAGGGCTAGCGAGCTAATTTAATTAGTCTAGCTAAAAGACGTAATAACTCTAAATTAATAATTAGCTATATATATAAATTCAAGATTTTCTAATTTAACTCTATCTTATTCTATTATATATATTAATATCTACTATCTATTAATTAGCTAATCTTTCTATATTTAAAATATATTAAATATAGTCTTATTATTCTATATAAGTAAAGGCTTATAGATTAAATTTATAAAGTTGAATTTTTCTAAGTTAAATCGAATTTTAGCTCTAGCTCTAAGTTAAATCGAACTTTAATCGCTTACGTTTTTAATCTACTTTTACTACTATAAAATTAATTTAATCTATATAATATATAGATATATATATACGAAGAGAGGCGCGCTAAGATCTAATTAGAAAGGTATAATAAGTATAAAAAATTAATCTATAATAATTACTTATAAAAAATAGAGAAAGACTATATTTTTATAGTAAGAAGTATTAAAATATTAGAAAGAAATAGAGATAACGTATTAATTAGTAGTATAAATTCTATAATATCTTCTATTATAATAAAATCTTTCGAATAATAAGATAGCTATAGATATCGAATAATTTTAATTTATTTAAATATATATCATTTGATATCTCTTCTATAAAGATTTAATTAACTATAATCGTCGTAGTAGATTCTCCTTTTATAATATTATTATAATAATATATTATATTAATATAGTAAGAATAATAAACTAAGTTATAGTAATATTCT
Organism: Letharia lupina; assembly: GCF_014066315.1. Taxonomy (NCBI): domain Eukaryota; kingdom Fungi; phylum Ascomycota; class Lecanoromycetes; order Lecanorales; family Parmeliaceae; genus Letharia; species Letharia lupina. The sequence continues at coordinate 538,120 of NW_023502978.1, read as the reverse complement.
TCGCTTACTAAATAATAATTTAATATAAGATCTTAAAGAGCTAAGCCGTGTTCTTAACGATAATAGTCTTATTATTACTTAATTTCTTCGCAGTATTCTTCGTAGTGTTCTCCGCAGTATTCTCCGCATTAATCTATTATAGTTTCTTCTCTTATTTCTTCTTTTATAGAGTATTAGACTAAGTAACTAGCTAAATAACTAACTAAGTAAATAACTAAGTAATTAACTAATAACGCTTACTAAATAATAATTTAATATAGAACTATAAAGAGTATATAACGTGGGATCTTAGAGAGCTAAGCCGTGTTCTTAACGATAGTAGCCTTATTATCGCTTAATTTCTTTATAGTATTCTCCGTATTAGTCTATTATAGTTTCTTCTCTTACTTCTTCTCTTATAAAGTATTAGACTAAATAACTAGCTAAGTAACTAGCTAAATAGATAACTAAATAACTAACTAACGACGCTTACTAAGTAATAATTTAATATAAAATCATAGAGAGTATATAATATAAAATCTTAAAGAGCTAAGCCGTATTCTTAACGATAATAGTCTTATTACCGCTTAGTTTCTTCGTAGTATTCTTTATAGTATTTTTTACATTTATCTATTATAATTTCTTCTCTTACTTCTCTTTTTATAAAGTATTAAACTAAATAACTAGCTAAATAATTAACTAAGTAAATAATTAAATAATTAACTAATAATCTAATTAAATAAATTATTAAATTATTAAAATAGATAGTATTAACTAAGCGACTAATCGAGTATCGCTAACTTAGAAGAAGTATATAAAGAAGAACGATAGCTATAAATCCATTCGGGCTCTTTTTAAAAGTCTTTTAATATATTTATAAGTAGTAATAGATAGCTATTAAGCTCGCTTACGATCTCGATTATCGTTAATAAAGAGTTTAAAAAACGAATAAAAGGGATATATATCTTAGATATTTAGCAATATTTAGACGAAGAGTATTAAAAACGAATTTATTTATAATTAATAAATTAGTAGAATTATAGAAAAAATATAATTATATAAATAGATAAAAGAATTATTAATTAATTTCGAACGCGTTTAATATAACTACGATATTTAAATATTAATTTAATTTATTAATAGTAAATTAAACTTTATTATTTTTATAGCGTTAGAAAGCGTATATTGAGCTCTATAATTTACGAAATTATAAAGAAATAGCATTTATAGAGAGCTAGTTATTTTAGAGTATAAAACTTTTATATATAAATTTTTGATAAGAGAGCTTAAGAGGGCTAATAGGTTAATTTAGTTAGTCTAGCTAAAAGACGTAATAATCTTAAATTAATAATTAACTATATATATAAATTTAAGATTTTCTAATTTAGCTCTATCTTATTCTATTATATATATTAATATAGATCTATATAGTATTATCTCGCTATTTTCATATAATACTATCTCGCTATTCTCGTATAATACTATCTCGCTATTCTCGTATAGTATTATCTCGCTATTCTTCTCTTATAGTCTATCTAGTCTATTTATCTCGCTATTCTTCTCGTATAATATCTAATTATCGAGGTAACTACTATAACGATTGTAAAATCTCTCGCTATAACGCTTATAGTATAGAGATAGAGATAGATATAGATATAGATATACGCTTTAATTCTTATCTATAGCCTTTAGTACTAAAGAACGCGTTTACTCTATTCTTCTTCTCTTATTATTTTATCTAACTCGTCGTAATTATTAGCTATTATATTAAGTAAGATATTTATTTAATTATTAAAAGATTAATTTAAAATTATTATTATTAAGCGAGAAATATAGATAGACGATAAGATAAGTATTAATTTTACTATTATATTCTATTATGAAAATATTCGACTCGAAGAGACTAGATATAAGTTTTTTATTATTTACGATTAATATTCGTTAGCTTTCGCGCGATCGCTAATTTAATTAGAGAGACTATACGTCTAGTAGATAGAGACTATATATTTACTAAGTAGAGACTATACGCGTAATAGTAGTCTATCTTATATAATAATTATATTCTTTATTAACTAAATATCTAATTATTAATTTATTAATTTATTAATTAAGTAATTAATAATATTAATATAATAATATTTTATTATAATTTATCTAATTTATCTAATTATATTTTAATTAAAGAATAAAAATACTTTTTTATATACTATTTCTTTTATAATTATATTATTTTTATTTATAAATTTAATATTTTATAGATAAAATGAATATTATTTAAAGCGCTTAATTAATTAATTAATTTAATAATTTTTTTAATAAACTTAATATTTAAACTCTTTATTTTAATTCTCTATTTTTTAATATAATAATTAAAAATAATAATAATAAGATTTTTATAAGAATTATAATTATTATATAATAAATATAATTTATAATTTAAAAATCTATAAAGTTTAAAAAGTATTATTAAGTTATTTTAAAGTAAATTAATTAAATATTATAATATTATAATAATATTATTAAACGATATAATATTATAATAAAGCTTTCTTTTATTTTCTAAATATTTAATTAATAAATTAGCTAGCTTATAAATAATATATTAAATAAATATTCTATAATCTAAATTTATAATCTATTAAAAGTAATAGATAAAATATTAAATAATTAGATTTAACTATAAAGAGTATTATAAATATATATATTACTAAATTCTAATAAATCTTTCTTATCTTAATAAACCTTCTAATTTAATTAAATAATATATTTTAATAAGATTTATAATCTATAGAAATATAAGATAAGATATTTAATTATTAATTATAAAGTTATTATAAAGAAAAGAGCGATTAGATATAAATACGCTAAGGCGTATTACGTAATCACGTTACGTAATCGTTAAGAGTTACGTAACTTAAATTTTAATATTTCTCGTATTTCGTAATCTTAATAATAAAACTTTAAATTTATTTATATAAATTATTAAATAAAAAATCTTTAATCTTATTTTTATATGAATAATATAAAAATAAAAATATATTTTAGATTTATAGTCTTATTTTAGCGTATATAAATTAAAAATCTATTTTAATTAATCTCGAGATTTCTATTAGAATTAGTATAGAGATATATTATATAAGTAAGATAGAATAGAATAATAAGGCTATCGAACTATATATGTAGAAAGAAGGCATAATATAGTAGAGGATACCTCCGCCAAGGCCCGCTAGCCATAGGGCTGAGTGGTGTGTCAAGGGTACGCTCGTAACACTACCCCCCTCTCTCAAATAGCCATGGCCTCCATGGCTGGTAGACCGGAGATACAGGCCCATTGCTTGCCTTATATCTCCAAACATCCATAGTCCGTGTAGGCCTTAGCTGGAGATGATTGAGATCCCGGAGATGTAGCCATATCTTGCCTGCGTATCGGCAAGATTCTCCAAGTTTTTCTCCCGGCCAGCCTACCTGCCATAGACCTTCGAAAGAACTAAATCATTCTATCGCATGCATATGTGTTGTGCTCGCTGAAAATCTATAAAAATAAAGAACTTTTAGTGTTAGTATGCTAGGCCAAATTAGTACTTTTCTCCGACGACGACAGTAACAGCAACAGTAATATCGCGTCTCGAAGATCTCGCTAGCGTATCGTCGATAGCACTTTACTATAGTATTAAGGAGCCCTTACTTCGACGAAGATCTATAAAGAATTAAATAAATAGTAATCGAAAACGAATTTACTATATAGTAGTCATCTAATTTCATTTTTATAATAAAGAAGAAATCGATAAGATAATGCAATTTGATTGGTCGAGGCCTTTTAAATCGAATCGAGTCGTAGACGCTAAAACTTTAAATTCAATATCAAGTGGATTTAATGTAAGCCTCTTTATGAAATATTATATAGTCGATATCGATCGAGGCTATTAACGACGATAGTAAGATTTATAGATAATATACTATAATTCGAAAGATCTTTAGATATATAATAATAAGGGGAGTCTACTTAATAGATTTAATATAAGACTATTAATAAGTAATAATCGTTTTCATCTCTATTTATATATTACTCTCATTTATATACTCTTAAATTCGATAAATTTAATATAGATAGCTATTACTACTATAGCTATTACTATTACTTTATTAAAATTCAGATCATATAACTCTTAGCGTCTTAACGATTATATAACTATATTATATAATACGTCTTAGCGCGCTTATATCAAGTCGCTCTTTTCTTTCATAAAACTCTTTAATTAATATAATTAAGTATTCTATCTTTATATTTTAATAGATTATAAGCTTAAATTATATCTAATAACTATTTTAATAATAATATAATCTACCGCTATAGCTATAATTATCTTTAGATATTTATATTTATTATAATAGAGATAACTATAACTATAAAAGACTTCATTAATCTTCTTAATATAAGAAATTTTTACTTTAAAATAATTATTCTAAATCTAAATAACTATAATTTACCTATAATTCGAAAACTAAGAACTATTGCTTAAGCGCTCTCACTTTTTACTCGAGATAATATAAAGTAAGTCGAGATATATTATATCTAGTTAAGACTATCGAAGTTACTATATAACTAATTAAATTATATTATTATTAAGATCTTTAGAATATTATTAGCTTCCCTATATAAAACACGCTAAATAAAGAAATAATACGCTCTTATTTATATATTATAAATATTAAAGAATTAGATAGCGAGCATCTAGACTTTATATCTATTTAATTATAAAATATTCGCAATAAAGACTAGAGATCAGCTACCTCAGCTATCGCTAAGAGAAGTATAATCTAAAAGAAAATAATTCTAGCTTCGACGCTAACTACGTAGTTTTCAACTATTACTAATAGAGATATATTAATTAAAAGAATAAAAACCTTAATCTCGAAAGTGAAAGAGGAAAGAAATCTTTATTATCGCAAAAAAGTCTTAATATAAATACTCGCTTTAAGGATAAAACACTCTAATAGTAAATAAATAATCTTATAATCAATCTTAATCTCGGTCTTAAACTTTAATCGAATTAATTTTAGAGAAGATAATTAGAGTTTTTAACTATTAAGATAATTAATATAATCTTAATAACATAATATTATATCTATATATAAGAAATAGATTCTTATTATTATAATATTCTTAAATTATCTTAATATCTCTAAAATTTATTAATTACTTAACTTCTCGATAAAATATTATTCGCTATTTCGAGTATTAATAGATAACGAACCTTCGCAAATAAAGATTTAAATTATATCGAGTTAATCTTAAGACTTAGCGAGACTTTTCTTATACGCTTAAATCTCTAATATACTATAAAGAATATTCTAATAATAAGAGTAAGTATATATTAAGCTTTCTTATCAATTTCAATTTAATATTAAAATAATTAATCTCTAAATCTCTATTAAAGTTAATCTTTAATAAAGATCTCTTTAATCTTTAAGCGCGCTCGATTTCGCTAATATTATCTACTCTAATTACTTCTCTAAGCCCTACTAATATATAGACTCTATTTTTAAATTTAAACTTTAATAGAGCGAGCTTATTTAACTTATTTAACTTATTCTCTAATAAAAAAAGCTTATTAAGCCTCTAAATACTATATCTTTTAAGAAATCTAAAATCTTAATTTTTCTAAGCCGTCTTAATAATATTGATAAGCTTAAAAACATCTTTAACTATTAAATCTAGAAGTAATAATTTAAAAATAAATTAAAGCTATTTAGACTATAGCGCTATATCGAAAAAGATTATATAAAGTTAATTATTAATATTATTATTATCGAAGTCTAAATTAATAGCTAGCTATAGATATAAGATTAAATCTATATTATATTAAAATTACGCTATAAAAAAAACTTATATTCTAAAATTAAGAATAAAATTAATGCTAAAGAAGTCTAAAAGACTTTAAATAAGTTTAAATCTCGAGACTTAAGTATTCTTAATTTCATATTTAAAAAGATAAATAACGTTACTCTTATAAATTATAATAATAACTCTTAATTCTATATTAATAGATTTATAGAGATTTTAGATAAGTTCGATAACTTATTCTTAAAGCTAAAGTTTGATAAAAATTAAAAAATTTATCGCTTTTACTTAGACTTAGATTTTTTATATAATTTATATTATAAATAGTATAATTAAAATCACGATATCTTTAAAAATGATAATATTATAAAGTTTAATCTAAATTATATAATTACTCGATTTATTAATATTATAATTAATTTTACTAACTTAATTAGTATTAAAGCCTATATATTAATTACGCTAGTTAATAAATTCTTTATATATAATTTATAAAGCGTTATTATATTAATTATCGTCGATAAAGCTATTAAGTATAAAATTTAATAAGAGATCTATATTAATAACTCTCGTATTTATATTTAAACTTATAAATACTATAATTATTATAAGAAAAACTAATATAACGATATTAAATATATTACTTTATATTTTAAATTTAAAAAATAGAATAGTAATAGTAGTAGAGAAGATTATAATAGTTATAGCGATAAAGATAGCGATAAAGATAATAATAATAATAATTTCTCTAACTTAAATAATAAAGATAAAAATAAAAATACTTAAATTAATAAGTTTATTATTAATCGCTAATCTAATAATATTAAGATTATTATAATATATATCTAACTAGCGATAATATATAGTTTTATAATATATATTAACTCTAATCTAGAGAATATTATATATCTTATCGCTAATTCTTAATTCTTATAAAATTAAATCTATTATTTCTCTATTAAAAAGGATCTAAAGACTATAACTTAAACTTCTTCGATATTTATAACCGCTATATTATTATATCTATAATTTATTAATAATACTTATACTTAGTATATTACTTATAACTTTTTAATCTTTTAAATCTTTATCTTATTTAAATTATATTATCTAATTAATAAAGTTAATAGCTTAACTATAGCTATTAACTTTAAATATATTAAATTTAAATATAAAGATTTTAAAGATAAATAAATTCTATATATAAAAGATATCTAATATATCTTTAATAATAACTTTAATCTAATTTTTTAAGAGTAATTTAAAGATTAAAATTATTCTCTTTAGTTTATATCTAAAAATATTAGAGTAGAAGAGTATAATATTATTTTTAGATATTAATATAATTATCTTTATACGCTAAATATATAAGTAGAGACCTCTATATACTTAATAGTTATTAATAAAAATATCTCTATCTATAATAAGTTTATTATATCTATATCTATATCTAAATCTAAATTCTTATCCTTATTCGCTAATACTTTAGATTCTTAAATTAATAAGAAAATCTTATATATATAGCACGCTTATTATAATTACTTAAGATTTTAAAATCTTAAGAAATTAACTAAAATATATATTAGAATAAATTTATCTATTTTACTCTCTAGAGATATATATAAATTATATAGTATTATTAATATAAAAGTTAAATTATATAAGCGTTATATAACGCTAGATCGCTAAAAAAATAACTTAATTTATAATAATCTTTAAAAAACTTTCTCTATTTTTTATAATAATTATAAATAAATAATAATCTTTTTAGATAATAAAATACTTTATTTCGCTATATTCTTACTTTCTAATAAGAATAATTCTATAATTCTTATAACGTTTAAATCTTTTCTAAATTAAGTTAAGTATAAAAACTATATTTATATTAGATTTTATAATAATTATAATTTCGAGTATAATAACTATAATATATATATCTTTCGATTTATTAAAGAAATTATCTAGAAAAATATTATATCTAATAATTTTTAAATAAATAATAAATTTAAATATCTTAGCTAAATAATATAATATAAGATTAGCGCTATATTTAAAGAGAGTAGACTATTATAAAAGTATTAATTAAAATTCGCGTAAGCTTCTAATTATCTATATAATTTATAATTAATATTAGAAAAAAACGTTATCTCTTATAAAGCCTCTATAAACTATTTATCTAATATTTTATATTTTCAAATTATTAAATAAATTAATTTCTATTAAATATATCTATTAAATATTGACTAGATTAAATATAAGAATTATATTTATAAAGAGCGCTTAATTAACTATAAAGCTAATCGATTTTATTATATACTAATATTAAATAATAAAATTTAAATCTATTTAAATATAATTTAGATTAATAATATTTCTTTTAAATCTATCTTATTTAAATTTAACTTCGCTAAAAAAAGAAAGATTAATAATTAAAATCTATCTAAGAATAGAAATAAGCGTTATATAAATACGCTAGAAAAGACTATACGCGAGTTACTAATCGCTTTTTCAATATTAGTTTTAGAGAAAAGAGTCTTAAAAAGAATAAGGTGGGAAATATTTATCGAAGTGATAATTATCTTAGCTAAAGTCGTTAGAAGAGAATTCATTATTATTATATAAATCCCTATTAGAAAAGCATCTCTATAAGTACCTCCGCTATAGATATTATTATAAATATTATCATAAATACCTTTAAAGGGGATAAAGTTAGAATTACTTGAAACTCTAAGCGAAAATACGCTTATGAAATTTATCTTAATAGTCTTAGCGTCTTTAGTATAAGCCTTAATAAAGTCTATAACTAGATCTAAAATTAATTAATAATCTCTCTTAAAGTAACTTAAGTAACACGAAGTCTTTAAAACTTATTATAATCTTTCGCTAGATTTACTTACTCTTTTAATTAAAGCTAACACTTTTAAGCTATTTAAATCTTAAATTTATTAAGAAATAATAGTGAATAGATATTAGAAAATAAAATAAAAACTTACTATATAGAAAGAAGTTAATTTCTTTATAGCTAATAATACTTAAATCTTAATAAATCTATTCTTAAATATATATATTCTAAATAATAAATAGATTTATAAACTTAAGCGAGGTCTTATAGAGGAGATTATATAATATAAAGTTTAATAGATAATTTATAATTTTAAATAGCGTAAAGATATAGACTTTAATAAGACTTTCGTTTTTATAATTAAGTCTATAAATTATAAAATAATCTTTACTTTAGCGATAACCCTCGATTAAAAATTAAAATAAATAAATATTAAAATTGCTTTTCTTTATAATAATATAAAGAAAATTATCTATATAATATAATCTATAAGCTTTAAGATTAGTAATAAGTATAAGATATATAAACTAAAGAAGGCGCTATATGATTTAAAGTAATCCCTAAGAATCTAATATAATATTCTCTTTATATATTTAAAGAAATTAAACTTTAAGCCTATTACGATTAATTTCTTAATCTTTACTAATAATATTATAATTATTATAATCTATATAAATAATATTTTCTTAATTAATCTTGATAAAATAGAAATTTAGAGTATTAAAGATAAGCTTAATAATTACTTCGAAATAACTAATTTAAAATTATATATTTATTATCTAGATATAACTATTATTAGAAATTATATTAATTATATTATTTAACTTAGCTAGATAAAGTATATTAAAAAGTTTCTTACTAAATATAATATATAAAAATCTAAAGATATATCTACTCTTATAAGTATCGAAAGATATTAGATATTTAAAGAGGACTTTTAAATCTTCGAAGTCTCTTATATTAAGTATTAATTAATAATAAGATTATTAATATATATAATACTCGATATAAGATTAGATATTATATTCGCGATCTTAATAGTATTTTAATATAATTTAAATCTTAATAAAGTCTATTAAAAAGCGGTTAAGCGAATCTTTCGCTATTTTAGATAAATTATCAACTATTAACTTATCTTTAGAGGAGATTTAAAACCTTTAAGTAATTATATTAATATCGATTAAGCCGATAATTAAGATATTTATTATATTATATCTAGATATATATTTAATATCGATAGCGAGACTATTAGTTAATTATCGAAGTAATAATTTATTATAATACTCTTAACTTATAAGATTGAATATATTAGTTAAATATAAATTACTAAGAAAGTAATTTAGCTACGTAATCTATTAGATTAACTTAATCTTAATAATAAATAAGCGTAAGTGATAATTATCTTTTATAATAATTAAGACGCTATAGTACTAGCTAAAAACTTCTAATTTTATATCTATATTAAATATATTAATATTTAGTATTACTATATATAGAAATAAGTTATTACTAGAAATATCGCTTTAGATTATATCTCTATCGATTAATAGATAATTAATGATTTTATTAAGACTCTCTATAAGAATAAGTTTAAAAGTTTTTATCGATTTATTAAACTAAAATATCGTTTATAATTATAATCTAATAATCTTAATATAAAGAAGTTATCTACTTTAAAAAAACTATTTCATTAATCTCTATATTATAAATAATCGCCTTAAACCGCTCGCCGAGCCGCTATATTAAACTTAATACTATATAAACTCGCTATTTTATATTAAAATAGCTATTTCTTCAGCACTATTATCGCTATCGTTATTAAAACTTTCAGAGCTCTTTTAAAGAGCCTATATCTATTTATTATTAATATCTTAAATATTAAATCTTTAAATTACCGCTATTATAGTTACTATTATTAAGAACTAATTATCTAAAATAGCTCTTATAGAGGCTTTATAGCCGGCGATATATAGCTAGAAGAATTTCTTTTAATTATTTTATTTAGTTACCCTCATATATATCCTTCGATCTCGAATTAATCGATTTTTAATATATACTAGATAATCTAGAAATAAAATTTTCGAAAAACCGCTTTTTAATAAAAAGTGAAATTTAAATTATATTTAAATAGGGGCCATAGTTTAATATAGTCGTTTTTAGATTTCAACTTTTTACTTTATCTACTCTATTTTAAACGTCGCAAACTTTAAATCTCGCGTTTTTTAATTTTATTCGTATAGAGAGATAGAGATATAGAGAATATAATTTTACATTAGCTACCCGACACTAACTTTACCTTACTTACTTAATTTTAACACCGTTAGCATTAAACTTCATAACTATTAAATTTCACTTATAAAAGAATATATACGAAGAAAAGTATTAAAATTTAGATCACGTAACTCTTAGCGTCTTAGCGGTTATATGACTACGTCACGTGACACACCTTAGCGCGCCTATATTAAGTCGCTCTTTCCTTTTATAGAACTCTTTAGTTAATATAACTAAGTATTCTATCTTTATATTTTAATATACTTATTTAAATAGTCTATTACTATAGTCTATTATAATAATTAATACTATAATATTATAGTCGCCATCTATAGACCTAGCATAGTAGATATTATCTCGAATCAGCTATGTTTAAAGATACGAAGAGAGATAGAAGTTCTATTAAGAAAAAGGCTATTGTATCTCTTATACTAGGCCTATTAATGTTATTAAATCTCGCTCCACCATAGCAATAACGGCGAGATCGATAAGAAGCTACTTCGCCACAGTGGCGAGCTCTATCGACTTCATTAAAGACTTTATTAGAGGCTTTATCGTAGTAAAATAAAAAATATAAAAGAGATAAAAGAGGTGAAAGAGGTAGAAGAGGTAGAAAAGATAGAAAAGATAAAAGCGGTGAAAGAGATAAAAGAGGTAAGAAGATAATAGAAGAGGAGGTAGTAGAAGAAGAGATAAAAGAGGTAGAAGAAGAGATAATAACGGTTTTTTTAAGATATAATAGACCGATAAAGCTTAAAAAACGATGATTTAGATTCTCCGATCTTAAGTCTAGATAGAAATAAAAGATTATTATTATTATACTAGTTTGCTATATAAATTTAATAAAAGATAGATATTTTAATATTACGTCGAATTTATCGATTTTAAGAGCGTGTAAATAGAGGTAATATATAAATAAGAGTGAAAACGATTATAAGCTTAAGAAATCGATTTTCGAATATGAGAAAATAAGGCTATTCTGAAAATATCGAATAGTTTTAATTCGTTTAAAAATACGATATTCGAGGATTTGTCGATGTTTATACTAATTTCAATTATATTTAAACTACTATATTCTTAATTATATTCGTCTATTACGTTTTTATAATTATATCGTTTATAGATCTAATATATTTATATAGTCTATATTTTATATAACTATATCTATCGTCTATATTTCTCTAAATTAAAGTAAGAAATAATAGTATATTTATTACGTAGTCTACTTATATTCTCGAGTTTCGTCTTAATATACTATTTAGTAAATACCTTTACTTTCTTATTTATTAGTCGTTCTATATATATAAAATTATAATATTTTAATATATAAGATATTTCTTAAGGTCTAATAATGTTTACTTTCTTTTATATATAATATATTCGTTCTAAAGATAAAGATTTACTCTATCTTTTAAGTCGATTATAAGATTTAATTAAATAATATTAATCTAATATTCTTTATTACTATACTTCTATATATACGCGATATATTTTATAAACTCTATATAATACTCGAAAAATAATTAATTATTATATCTTCTAAAGATTAAATAGTTATAAATATTTCTTTATCGAATAATATCTAATAAAGTCTTATAAAGATTACTTAGTTAATCTAGAAGGTCGTCGACTAAGAGATAAGAATTCTTTATAGTTATTTAATATCTAGATATCGTATACTCGATAGTCTTTTCTTTAAAACGCGATATAACGTAGTTTATCTAAAAACCGTCGATAGAAAAGTAGTTTTTATTAAGGTTAAGTTTATCTATAATTCTTATTTTTTAATTCTTAAATTTAAATCTATTAATACTATTAAAGATAGATAAATTTAATAGTCTTAAACTAAGTAGCTATCTAACTATCTACTATAGCAAGATTAGTCGATATCGATGTTAATATACTCTTAGTACTTCGAAATCTCGTAATATTAATAAAGATGGGGATAAGAGTGAGAAGATAGAGATATTAGCCGAGTTTTAGGCCTATATCTCTTTTTATTATTCTAATATCTTCTGCGAAGAAGAAGAGGCTAGAATATTAGGCGAAATTTAATCTTATATCTCGAGGTCTTAAGTCTAATTCTTCTTTAACTAACTCGATATTCTATAATATTACTAATAAAGATTCTTAGTAGATAGAGATCGCTATACACGTAATATACGAAGTCGTAGCGAATTTGAAGGCGAATATCTTATATATAGATTTTCGTATATGAGATAGTATATAGAATAAGGCTAGTTACTATATATAGAAGATCTTAATCTAGAGAAAAAGAAAGCGTTCTTATAACGACGATGTAAAGAGCGATATCTTAGTGTTAATATAGATAGATTTAAAGAATTCATAATGTGTTGAATATAGATAAGAAGGGAGTGGAGAAGATAGGCGTGAAAATGGCGATTTTGACTGGGCTTCCTCGATAGTATTATCTCTTTACGAGGGTCTGACATACTTGTTTCTTAACGAATCAGATCGCCGTATAGATTTTAAATACTTTAAATATAACTCTATCGAATAATATTAGTCCGCTTAGAGGGTTAATTAAGATTTAAGTAAGTTATAGTAATTTCAATATTTGTAATACGAAGCGGAGAAGAATTTCTTGTATTCGATGTAGGGAACTCGTTTTTTGATGAATTAGGCTACCGTTAATAATGTAGGTCGTTCGATATATTTTCTTTTAAATGATATAGGTGATTTGTGAGTGATAGGGCTTCTGTATAGTAGAAATATCTAGCGTTTTCTTTATTAGGCTCGGTCGCTTACTTCGAGCAGAAAGTAAAAAATACCCGTTAGTTCTCTTCGTCGGGGGGTGTATAAAGGAGTTTTATTATAATGTTAGAACTAGCATAGAGATATATTATATAAGTAAGATAGAATAGAATAATAAGACTATCGAACTATATATATAGAAAGAAGATATAATATAATAGAGAATATCTCCGCTAAGGCTCGCTAGCTATAGGGCTAAGTAGTATATTAAGAATAATAATTTCTTTTTTAGATATCTACTTCTAGAACTTTATCTTAAAATATCTTATTTATAATATTCTTATTAAAATAGAGCTATTCTACTCGAAATATTAATATTAAAATAGAATTATTATATTTAAAATAGAATATTTTATTTAAAAATATTTAATTTCGAGATCTATTTTCGATATAACTTTTATTTAAATAATTCTCTAAAATATTAAATTTTAATTTTATAATAGAGAATCTAAGTATTTTTAATCTCTCGATTTTTAATAAATTAAATAAATTATTCTTAATTATAATTAATATCGCTTCGAGATAATTATAAATATATACTTTAAATTATAATTAATCTAAAAGAAAGTATAAATACTATTATTAGTAACTTAGTTAAAAAAAATTAATCTCGAGAATATCTACGCTTAACAGCTAGACACCCCTATTTAAATCTAAATATCTACTCATAGAGCCCTCGAAGGGGCCCCGTAGAGCCTTTATAGGGCCCCCGTAGATGTTGCTGCTAACATGTATATAATTAATATAGCTTTTTATCTTAACTAGATAGCTTGAGGTCAAAAGCTTAATGTGTAGATCGTGCGCGGGAGGCTGTATTAGTATGGACGGGGGACTGTCGGAGGGGGACTGTCCGAAGATAAGTTGGGCACTGACAACGGGGTGAACTGCTTATGGAGCCGAGGAGCAATAGCAGGAAGCAGGCTGTGGCAATTAGATACAACCGCTCCATCTCGAGCCGAGCAGAGAATGCGTACTGCATTACCTCGAATGTCCCTAAACCCTGTCTTCAAGCACTATTCCGTGGTTCACATAAGCGCCGCGCTGAAGAGCAAAACAGTTGCCCTACAATTCACGCTTGCGATTTCCTCTGCTATCACTCCGAGTCATTTTCTTCAGCCTGGACTCTTAATTCATATGCTATGTCGAAACATTCAGCAAGCAATGCATTCACACTGCCTTGCCCTTCGGGTATGTCTGAACCCACTAAGAATTTGCCATCAACGCGCATATTGTCGATCGAATTCAACTACGTGAATTAGCTGCAAAATCAATTTCAAGGTTTCCAACTTGTAGATTCAGAGTTAACCATACCTTCATGCTGTATGGATAAAGCTCCCTTGCCGAAGAAACGCCACCAGATCGCTTGACCTCCACCAAGCATCGACGAAGTGTCTGCAATTGATTGAAAACAGGCAGAAGCGCCTCGGAGACTGGTTCCGAGGAAATTATGAGACTGTAGATGTACGCATAACTACGACGAAGAAGATAGAGCAGCGTCTGTAGGTGTTAGAACTAAAGGTGTTCGGGTTATAGAAAGCTCAATCGTACCCTTTGTGCATGGAGGTCAGCTTTGTACCCAGTCAAGTCTTCGAAATTCCCATTGATCCGAGATTCGTCGACCCTGTCTAATTGACGCTGGTAGTTATAGAGGTCAGTCTCTCGTAAAGACCAGGCTTGTGTCAGAGACAGTCTTTCAAGCTGGTTGCGGATATCGTATAATTTGTCATATGTCATTTTGAATCGCTCATCTATTTTGCCCTTCCTGACGTGGAAGTTAGATCTGGATGTTTCGTTCGGTTGCTCAGGAGACGCGCGTACCTGGTGAGCACGATGCCTGACCAAAGAAAGCAACGATCCAGAAGCTCGACTACGATAGCCTGGCCGGCTGGCGCAGTACTATCTTCGGCGAGGAACTTGCCATCGACCATAGTACCTCGAATCTCTTTCAGTTGTTCTCGGAAACCCTCAACTTCTGCTGCTGGGAACTAAACTGACGGTCAACTAGTTCCAATCAATAAATATCTAGGGGGAAGAACCAAACCTTTTGGCGAGTGTTGGCCGCGGAGATCGAGCGTAAAATAGAGACCAATCTTTCGTGAACAGGTGTGAGTGCAGGCGACAGATCAGCCAAGGAAGCTTGCAAATCAGCCAGGATGTTTCGACAGGTGTTGAGACGGTTGTCAAGCAAAGTCAGAAGGTGCGGCGAATAAGTTTCTTTGCCTCGCTGCAAAGTATCTTGCATTTTGTTTAAAGTATGACTGGCAGAGTCGAGATCCTTAGCAGAAAAGAATGCAGCTTCTTTGAGATGATCCAGAAGACGCTATTTGAAGTAAGCGCAAGAACAGGAGGTTCTGTCCCGTGAAGGCAAACCCTAATGGTCGATGTCATGGAGTATCTGGGATTGGTGGTAGGGGTCAGTTTTCGATAATTCGAATCGGATGTGGGCAAGCTTACACGGCCGGAGCCTCATTGTTGCGTCCTACGGTCAAAAAAAAGAGAGATATTAATTGAAAGCAATCCTCTAATACGTTGTCGACTGTTCGTACAAATTGTGAGCCCGGCATTCCGAGTTGCTAGACGGCGTCTACCAAGAGTAAGAACAGACCTCTGTTTTGTTCCAGAGGCTTGCCGTGCTCCTCACGTACAGTATTGAGCGCATGGACCTGCTCAATCACTTGGTCGTAGAGAGAAATGACATCGTAAGACTTGATGTACGTCGACTTGTCTTGCTTCAGCAACGATAGCTCATCTCGAAGGTGGAGCACACGATCAAGTATGGGTTGTTCTTTCGGGTCGAGAGGAGCGTGAACTGCGGGGGAGTCTGTCATGTTGGAGTAAGTCTATTCGTCATGGAGCGTTGCTGCTGCAAGACGTGATTGAAAATGGAGTACGTCAGAACTGAGGAGGATGAGGTACATTTCAGATATTCGCAACACATTCAAGGAAGTAAAAGTGACCCAAGCGTAGTGGGAGGAGCCCCTCATACTTAGGGCCAACAGCAGAGCGCCAAGGCGCTAAGATAACACCGATACGTAAGCGAAGACGACTCACACTGAAATCTATTAGGTGACTGGCTAACTCTTTTACTACATACCTCGAAAATCAATCGCCCACATCCATCCACGAATACACATCTCGCAATGTCTCACTCGGAGCTTGCAGCCTCATATGCCGCTCTCATTCTCGCCGATGACGACCTTGACATTACTGTAGGGGCCGACAGCTGTTGCGGTGTTGGAAGACGCTGACTCAACTTAAGGCCGACAAACTCTATACTCTTATCAAAGCCGCCAGTGTCGAGGATGTCGAACCGATATGGACCACCCTCTTTGCAAAGGTGCACATACTCCATTCGGACGTTGGGCATATCATGCAGTGAAGATAAGGACTGACACGTGGTACAGGCACTCGAGGGAAAGAACGTCAAAGATATGCTGCTGAACGTTGGATCCGGGGGAGGAGCTGCCGCCGCGCCTGCTGGTGCTGCAAGCGGTGGAGGAGCTGCACCGGATGCGCCTGCAGAGGAAGAGAAGAAGGCAGAGAAAGAAGAGGAGAAGGAGGAATCGGACGAGGATATGGGGTTTGGCCTGTTCGACTGAGCCACGTTCTCCTTTCGGGCTTTCTTTTTCGGGGGATCATGTCCTTGCCGAGCCATGATCCAATGATGCATAGGTAGCGTAGTCAATGATCATGTGATCAGGATTTCTCGTAATCAAGATGGAAGTGAGTGCACGATCCATACGAGCGCTGCCAGAAAAAAATTGCGTGGATTATTAACCCTTGCATGTTGACGATACAAACATGGTCGATTAATTTTCTTGGTCTTTCACCGATGAGTGCACCTTTCCTGGCAGCCTTCCTGTCCTATCATGTCTACAAATTCCTGTCGTCTTTAAAAACTTCGACCTTGACACTTTCTGTAAAGCTCATCTGTTCGGAGAATGGTATCCTGTGGGTATCTACTCTAATTTTGCCTCGCATCAAACAAATAGTTTGTCAAGTTCGCATACAACTGTTCAATGCAGTCATTAGAGGAGTATCAACCGATCAGTTGACTAGTAATCATCTCCTCGACTTATGACCTCCTTGACTGTAGGTCGCATTAGTATGGTCTGAAACAAGTTAGGAACCATTCCAAACAGCAAACCCCATTGAAGCGGCTCACATGTTCGAACTGAGCGGTATATGACCCTTTGATATCGCATAGAGGTGGATATGCTTCCACAATACCGCTCGATACGAGATTGTTCAACTGACATAAATTAGCATTCTTCAGCCGCTTAGCGGGACCATCAGGACAATTACTCCGAGCAAATACTTGTCATGGCCAAGGCGATCAAGATACCTCCGGCAGAAGGGCAGTGTCCCAAAGTTCTTCGTTATTGTATTTAGCAGACTCCGAGCGGACGAGACTCGAAGAGCAACGTTTGGCGCGTCGGCTCTTTTGGCGTAATGCGACGTTTCCATCTGCGTCAAGTGAGTCTTGAGGCAATGGCTTCGGATGAGCACCTTACATCGTCTCGTACATAGCCCTTCCCCGTGCTTCCAAAAGTCTCAACAGCAAAGATCTCGCCTTCTTCCATCTTCGTCTGATCGTTGCTTTTCACAATCGGTACGCTTTTGCCCCCATGAATGCTGTACTGAACGATGTCGTGACCGTTAAGATTTCGGATACTCTTGACCGGTAACGACTGACCCTTGATTTCAACCTCGTAACTCTCCATCGCCTCTTGGATCGCGGCGCCGATATCGCCAACGCGAACATCAATACCCGCTTCCTTGAAAAAGTCAACGCCAGTCCTTTCGATTGACGCCTGATTAATTAACTCACTCTGATGCCTGTGTTTGTGGCATCTTTGACAGCCGCCAGCAGGTTGTCGTAGACCGGGTTGAACGTCATGGTAAATGCACTGTCCACAATCCTGCCGTTAATGTGGGCTCCGAAATCTACTTTCATCACGTCGTCTTGTTGTAGAATGGTCTTATTGCCCGCGTTTGGAGTGTAGTGGGCTGCACAATGGTTGATGCTCAGGCCAGTGGGGAAACCCATTCCACCCTTAATATTGTCCCCTTCTTCCAAGCCCTGATGTCCAGTCAATGCTCGGACACTATCCTCAATTCCTTCAGCAATTTCGGTCAGGCTCTGGCCAGGCTTGATATTCTTTTGTGCCCATTGTCGGACTTGTCGATGAACCTCCGCTCCTTGCCGGTATTCGTTCAGAAAGTCATTATTCATTTGGTCCAGATGTCTTTTCTCTTCGTTGGTTGTCCGATAGCTGTTTTCATTTCGATATTCGGCAATTTCTCCTTTGGGATACTGGCCGTTTGGAAACAAATTCCCGACAGGGACTCTTGGAGGCATAGTCTGCGTTTTGCTACCACTGGCCGCTCCCTTTTTCTTCTTAGGCTTCCTCTTTTTCTTCTTCTTTGCAGCTGCGCCCTCTTAGCCACTTGTCTCAACAGAATCCTGGAGTAAGTTTACCTCCGAGAGCTCCTGCCTCGACGTTCCTACCATCCTCATCTCTGTCTTCGTCCGAGTCGTCATTCTCAGCTTTTGCAGAGGCCGGACTGATGTGACCGTTCGAAATACTGTCTTTTGTTTCAGATTGGTTTACTAGATATATATGAGCTAAAGCGCCAACAAGTTTTTGATACGCATGTGCTTTCACGGTTGATATTATGGATCCCATCTGCTATTTGTGCGGCCATCTTGAGTAGTATTAGGCGCGATAAGGCGTCGTCGTCGTCATATCTCTGATTCGGAAAGAGCTTTGAATGTGGGGGCGGCTGAGCACTGGTGGCGCTTGATCGCGCTTCTTCCAGCATATTATGTCATCGATCGAGGTTATTTCACAACAATGGAACGACTCATTGGCATCATGGGCGACACATTGAGCAATTCAGTCAGAACAGTACGCCTCTCAGCATGAGGCATGCCACTAAGTCGGTCTCTCCTCCCCACAGCTTTTCTGCTCCCTCGATTAGCCTTGCCTCGCACTGCGCTGTTCCACACAACGTCAGCATGGAGAAGCGAATCAGCAAGCTACTACAAGACATTGGGCATTGATCCAAGTGCCTCTGCGGGAGATGTCAAAACGTATGCAATGAAGTATGTGGCTGTTTATCGGGCGCTCACACAGCGCAGGCAGTTCTACTCTCTGTCCAAGACCCACCATCCAGATCATAATGCCAACGACCCACAAGCCTCGGAGCGATTCGTCAAAATATCAGAGGCTTACGCTGTCCTTGGTAGCCCGCAGAAGCGAGAGCGCTACGATCGAGATATACAAGATGCTCAGGAGTCATCTCGGTCCCACGCACACCGGGGCTCTCATTCGAGTTCTTCGACTCCTTTTGGATCCAGACCCGGAAGCGGACTAAGTCGAAGACGGACTCAGTTCAAGGGACCACCACCAAGCTTCTATCGGAGTGGAGGATGGGGGGCACAGGGTAGTAAGAGGCATGCGCAGGCCGAGGGCTCAGGATCTGCTGGTACCGGTGATCCCATTGGCGGGGGATTTGGACCGGGTCGAGGACAGGCCGGTTTCAATGACGTTCCTCATTTCAACCGGGAAGGACATCATCATACTCAGGAACAGCAGGATCAACGACGGCGTAAGCGTCTGGAGGAGGAAAGCGTAGGATTTGCGGAAGGAGGCAGTGTCCTGTTTCAATTTCTGTTGATCACAGCAGTGGTCACGTTTGCCTTTTCAATACCTGTACTATTTGACAGAAGCAGAGACGGCGCAAAAAGGACGAGCGTTGAAAAATGATGCCCCCTCAATATCTAATTTCTCCCTGCATTACAACTCATACGGTATACCCCATCCCTCGTGTTCGTGAATTTCCTTTGAAGGTCAAGAGTTGCTTTTGTCATGCCGCTTCTACCGCTATCATGAAACAAATGATGTCGCCTGAGCTGATGTATTGACAGTGTGCACTGATTTGAAGTCGCTACATAGAGGAGCAGTTGTCTAATTACAGTCACGTGAGAATCGAAAAAGCACTAGTTTTAACCCTGGTCAAACATTCTCACCTTAACCCTCGAACTCGAAACTCGTGCCGACCTGTTGCTTGTCAATTGATGTTGCGCTTCGGTCGACGATCTGGAAGCGTTACCTTGTGCGCAGCTTCGTTTAAGTTTTGAGTATCGAGAGACAACCCGAGGCCCACAGTGACACCAGGTCGGAGTTTGACATTGTACGCGAAAGCGGCAATGCCTCGATCATTGATCTTGGCCTAGTTTGCGAGCTAAGCTTAGTCGTGTCAAAGTAAAAGTGGTTTGATTGGCTCATACCTTGGCAAAGGACGTAGGGTCGAGACGGTATTTGCCTGCCACTTCCATGCCAACGTTGTTGCTGCCTTTCGAGTCCCATGTTGCTTTGGCGCCTGCCTCGGCTTGCGAATTGACCTTGTGATAGTACGAGGCCGCGAAGACACTCAAGCTACTCGTCGCAGTGATAGCGGCGCTGTACTCTGCCGCTGTGTAGCCAACGGCCAATGAATACTTGGTGATCGCAGCTTTCTGAACATCATAGCCTGCCTCCCCACCAACCAAGAAACCGTCACGCCCCAAGACAGCGTCCACGTTTGCAACAGGACCCTTGAGGACGTCGAAGAAGGCGCGGGCATTGAAGTTGGGTTGTTTAAAGTAGAGGTTGAGCTTTGCGCCAAATTTTTGTGAGCTTGGAACAAAGTCTGTGAGAGCTTCGGCCTTCAGCCCTTTGGCGAAGTTGTTGTCAAGCTCCAGCTTTGTACTAAGAACGTTTGCGGTTGTCCATGTTTGAGTAAGAGACAAGCCTGGACGTTGATAAAGAATCAGCAACGCTGCATTCCCGGGGCAAAGGACGATAGTGTGGTTGAGACTAGAAGGAGTATGGAAATGGGCTGTGGTGGTAAAGCGAAGCAAACTGAAAATCATACCCGTAGGCGGATCCGCGTATTTGGCTTCAACCTAACGTAGCCAGCAAGTCAGTATCATTGGCGCTTCAGAATCCGGTTTTCATTGTAGTCGAAGCTGGAGGCTCACGGAAGCACTTGTAGGACCCTCGTGAGTAGATGTGCCCTTGACGTTGAAGCTCACTCCATTGGGAGCTTTGGACTTAACATCGATTTTGGCTTGAAAACATCATAAGCTTCACATGTCCCATCGGAACATTTGAGAGGCTGCAATTACCAGCTGCAATGTGGTAGAAGTCCTTGTTCACGAGCTGTAGATGCATCAGCTATTCATTCTATGTAAACCGCAAGGGTTACTCGCATCATTTGAGGTCTTGGAAATGTCGGAGAAGGCTGGAGGAACAGACATTCTGACGGATGATAAGGACTTGGAAAATATAGCACTCAATGCCCTTGAAGGTTTGACGATTGGTGATGCAGCAGGGAGGCACGTTGGATGAAAATAAGTGAGCGCGAGCTAAGGAGTGAAGTAGCCTGAGCGGGAGCGGTTAGGGTTGCTTTGCTTATTAGCGTCTGTCCAACCACGCTTCAGCTTCATTGCACCTGCTTGGCCGTCGAGCTATCATACTCTCAATTCTCATCTCTACGAATCCCTATATGGAATGCTCTTTCGTGGTCTAATGATCTCGTGTTTAACTCTGACTTCGATTCGACTTGGTACGCTTCACTGATATCATCTTACCAGACGTGCGACAAGCATGAGACTCATGGATAAGTACTGTATCGACCGATTTTTGTATGCTGGACGCTTTTCCTCCTAGAATGCTCGCTTCGCGGGAATCTATTAAACATCGGTCTATTCAGGTCTAGAGTCTATTGCTTAATCCGCATAGCAAGGCAAAAACCCTCATATGCTCTAGGCATCGAGGGAATAGCGCAAAGAGAAAATGACAGACGCTCTATTTCTGTCCTTCGTACTTGGCAAGGTGCGTGGCGATCGCCCTGTCAAAGTCAGAAATAAGTTCTTTTTAGGTCAAGAGACATCTCACCGTCCGCTTGGATCTGTCTGCTTCGACCACGTAGGTGTCCAACGCATGACCGTTGATGCACACTGAGGCGGAAAGAGCTCATCAAACATGAGACGATACCAGTACGCTTCCTTGCTATCTGGGACATCATCTCCCCATTCGGCTTTGGGCTGCTTCATCTGCTCGTCCGTCACGTGGATCTCGGCGTTGTCTTTCAGGGCATCTATCCACCCATAACCTACACCATCGCTGAATTGCTCCTTTTGGCGCCATAGGATGTTGCCCGGAAGATATGGCTTTGTATGCGGCTCGTCGGTTGTATCAAAGGCCTTACGTAGGATATATTTTTCTATCCGATCCTTCGTAATCAATTTCTCTGCTGGATCAATGTCCATTGCATTTTCCACAAACTAAATTAGTTAGGACGCTTTTTTTTTAGCTGTGAGTGCAAGACTAACCTCCTTGTCGAGGAATGGCACGCGGGCTTCAACTCCCCAAGCTGCCGTCGACTTGTTCGCTCGCAAGCAATCAGAAAGATGGAGATTCTTAATGCGGCGAACGGTCTCTGCATGGAAGGATTCTTTGTCTGGAGCTGCATGAAAGTAGAGATAGCCCCCAAAAATCTCATCACTACCTTCCCCACTCAGCACCATTTTTACTCCCATGGCTTTGATCTTACGGCTGAGAAGGAACATTGGAGTCGAGGCTCTAACGGTAGTAACGTCGTAGGTCTCAAGATGGAAGATGACGTCTGAGATTGCATCTAAGCCATCCTCAATGGTGAAGTTGAAACTATGATGCTTGGTTCCGAGGAATTTTGCGACCTCCAAAGCAGCTTTAGTATCAGGCGAATTAGGCAGCCCAATCGAAAAGGAATGAAGCTGAGGAAGCCACGTCACGGTCGATAATTCATCGTCATCGTCAATTCCTACAAGCTCTTCACTAGGTTGCTGCTCGTGGTCGCTGTATCCATTCAATTTCCCCACTGATGCTGACCGGAGTCTGAGCGTCTCTCTTTGGGCTATCGACGCTACTAGGCTTGAGTCCAACCCACCGGAGAGCAACACACCGTATGGTACTTCAGCCATCAGCCGTTTGCGAACAGATTTTTCTAGAGAAGTGCGTATCAACTTGTAATCTATCGGAGTTGAAGGTACGTTCAGCGGGTCCCACCAACGAGGTTGGAAATATCGAGTCATGGTATCGGTCTTGGAATCGTATATATGGCCTGGGGGAAACGATTTGATCTTGTCGCAGACCGGATGCAAGCACTTCAGCTCTGATGCAAAATAAACTGCGCCAGGAGTTTTGCTTGACCATCCCTGGTAAAAGCTGGTAATTCCTATGGGATCTCTTGCGGCCACTGTGCGATCTCCTTCCTTGTCATAAAGAACCCAGGAGAACATGCCATCTAGGTACTTTGGCGCATCAAGTCCATGTTCCATATACTATAGACGGTCAGAAATTTCTCGGAGCCAGTGATGTCCAGTTCATACCAACGGTATGATGACTTCGCAGTCCGAGTGGGTCTTAAAGTTGTAGGGGCGCTTCAGCTGCTTGCGCAAGACCCTATGGTTGTAGATCTCACCATTGACAGCCAGAGATAATGAGCCGTCATCACTGACTAGAGGCTGGGCTCCAGTATCTGCGTACGCTTAGCAGGAACGGTAAAAGACTTCATTGGCAATTCTTCTCACCAACGCCAACAATACTCAGTCTTTCGTGGGCCAAGACTACCACAATTTAGCTTCGTCGCATTGAATAGCCAGTTACGGGCGTCTGACTTGTGTTATTGGCAATGAAGTTACCACCTAACCACAATCAGCCCTTTCGTCTTTTGTGAGTCTATTCGACTTGCTGACTCCAATCGGGACCACGATGGCGAGCGCTGTTGTGGATCTGGTTAGAATTTCCTCCAGATATTGGAATTTCAATTTCTTACGCTTTGGCCATCCGCAGAGCGGTGGGCTTGAACTTTTGCACATCAGGATGGCTTACAAGCCCACAAAGTCAGCAAGCCCACGAAGCGAATCTAGGAATTGCAAGCAGGCACGTGCCGATTGGGGTTACAACACTTACCAGTGACAGGCAAAAATCCCACACATCTTCTTCAAGAGCTTCAAGAGCTTCAAGAAATGACGAGTAAAGTGAAAGTGTCGAGAGAAGGTGAGGAGCTCACGAAAAAGAACAATAAGGATGAATTGTTGCGATTTCCCGAAGAAATTGCGTGCGCTTCAAAATCAAATTACATTACTTTGCATGCATAATCTCACTAGCGGAGATAAGGCCGATAAGAAAGCATCTAAACCTTAGATACCTCAAATGACGCTGGCTCGGCTGGAGCACCAGCAACATGAGAAGATCGTTTGGGTCGAAATAAATGCCATCGAATTGATGGGTCCTTAAGAACCCCTTTCAGATACACAGGTTTGCATGCTTGCAGGAAAAGACCCGCTCTCAGCACGGCTCTAGATAATAGAGTAATGGCGCCAAAAGCTCGCCTTTGCATGCCATAGGCATGTATTATGCGCCTTTGATGCAGTCATCTCCTCCCTGCGCCAAAGTAATCCAGATATCGCCCTCTAATCATCCCGTTGTGTTTGCCATGAGGCCGCAAGTGCCCTCTCATGGTGCTGGATTATCTTTCACAATGGCTTTGACCTTCTTCTCGTAAGCCTGGCGATCTCTCTTGAACAAGTTGTAGGCATCGGCTTGCGCCGGCGAGTCGGGGTTTGGGTCGTTGAGCAGATCTTGGATGCCGAGGAGGATCTGTTTGATGGTGATGGCTGGCTTCCACCCCTCTTCTTCGTTCAAAATTGACAGGCAAACAGTACCAGAGGGATAGACGTTGGGGTGGAAAAGCGGGGGAACGAATTTGCCTGCACCCTTGTCAGTTCGCTTTGCCCCAGGGCTCAGTTCTGAATTCGTACACTTTGGAGGCTTTGTAGGATACTCTAGAAACTAGGTCAGCGCCATATGCGTGGGACAAATCACGCCCTAACTCACCATCCGGGAAAAGCACATCTAGTTTGAAAAGGCCACCTTCCCAGAGCGTCTTGTCTTTGCCGGGCACTCCGCATTCCCACTTCTTCAAGTCCAGAACTCCTTGAGTAGTTCGAACAGGCTTTGCGAAAAATCCGAATGGGTGATCACGACGCCATTGCTTTCTGCTTCTCGTTAACCCTATGTCTGAGCTGTCATGTGGATGCGCCAGGCTTGCCTCTCCTCCTGAAGGCGATTCTGACACAAGGACATTTTTGTACCTGTAATTGTGTTCGCCGATGTGGGTAGTTCAAAGATCGTCGAAGAGCTAGGAGGTCGATGGTCATGTGCTCGGTAGTAAGGTATGAGATGTGGATGATGTGTTAGTTGAATTGGGAGTCTGTGAAGAGCTGAGTGGAGTGAGAATGAAAAAATCAGACAAAGTGATACCCGTAGGCGCAAGAGGACTTGCCCAGGGTGTCTGTGTGAAGTCGAAAGGTAAGGCGCAATTTGAGTAGGAAGAAGAACAGTCGGCAGGTTTTGGGCGTCCCCGCAGTGCCTGTCGATCAACGGCCCACTGACTGCAAGTGCTGTGAAAATGCCTGCCTCAAGTCCGAGACACGCTTCACTCACATGCATTTAATCACGCTTTTCCTACGATACTTATTCACAACACATGTTTCGGGACTACCAAACCTCAAGGAGTTGAAAGGGGTGGGTTTACAATGCAAGAGGAGGAGCGCCAGATGAGCGCAAAGCAGGCTACTGATACTTCTGGCAAAGCACCCTTAATACATGATGATGTGCCTGATCCAGAAGAGGATGATTTGGACGATCTAGATGGCATGATTTGAGCTCTTCCCAGTAATTCCGGCGTTCATTAATTAATGTACTAGACATGCTCGATGAATTTTCAAATACCAGCGTCAGTAAACCCCAAGATGTCTCACGAAAACTTGAGCCTGCGCCGGTGCCAGCTCTTCAAGAGTCAGATAAGTCGGATGCAGCTGCGGATGAGTTCAGCAAGCAACTGCGAGACCAAATGGCTGCGCTCATGGGCAATGTAGATGAGTCACCGGAAATGAAGACAGAGATTGAAGCCATGATGCGGGAATTGGGTGTTGCAGCAGATCCTGGCACGCCTTCGGAATCAAAGGACGAAATCAATGGGAAAGTGTCGTTATCGAATACAGAGGAACCTTTCCAGGAGACTATTCGAAAGACCATGGAGCGAATGCAAGCTTCAGGAGACCAAGCCACAGCTGCTGCAAAGACCGAGGACTCCGATGACATGCTCTCACGAATGCTGAAGGAGATGCAAGACGGCGGCCTAGAAGGTGTAGGAGATGACGAAGGGTTCAACAAAATGCTTGTTGGTATGATGGAGCAGTTGACAAACAAGGAAATACTGTACGAGCCGATGAAAGAGTTACACAATAAATTCCCACGCTGGATGTCCGACAATAGGAGCAGCACAAGTGCAGACGATTTGCGAAGATATGACGTGCAGCAAAGACTTGTAGGAGAAATTGTGGAGAGATTTGAACAGACAAGTTACTCTGACTCCCATAAGGCGGATAGAGAATTCATTGTGGAACGAATGCAACAGGTACAGGCCCTATCCCATTACATCAATGTGACTGGAGCTAATCGAGCTGAATTAGATGCAAGCGGCTGGAAGTCCCCCAGCTGATCTCGTGGGCGACATGAATGCTGCACAAGATGCTTTAGGTGACATAGACTCCGGGTGTGCTCAGCAATGACCTATTAGTTGTGGTCCCTGGGGCACAGGAAATGTAATTAGCCAGGCATCCTGGCCCACAAT
Organism: Letharia lupina; assembly: GCF_014066315.1. Taxonomy (NCBI): domain Eukaryota; kingdom Fungi; phylum Ascomycota; class Lecanoromycetes; order Lecanorales; family Parmeliaceae; genus Letharia; species Letharia lupina. Next base: position 510,677 of record NW_023502978.1, on the reverse strand, counting down.
TGGGCCCAGCCTTGAGCATAACTCCTGCACCGAGGGCAATTTTGAGATATTTGTCAAGCCGTATTACACGACTTCGGTTGCTCTTACCCCAAAGAAATGTCCATCTCCTGGTGCTGTTCTGGGACGCCAACTCCAACTGTGTCAGTGCTCCTCTCCGCCGATCCCTGTCTCGACATGACCTCTTTGAATAACTGATCGTATTCTTCCTCGTCACTGCCGTAATCGGACATTGTCTTCTGTTGATGGTGGTCTTCCTGATCTGCGATGTCTTGAATTGATAATATAAGCGCCTCGAACGCTTGATTCTCCTGTGAAACAATTCGATCAACCATCTTCACTTCTGCGCGGCAGAGTGTTAGCTGAAATACATATGAACGCAGTAAGCACTTTTACCCTCCGTGAAATCGGACTCCGCTTCCCGCTCGTCGTCGTCGAGAGCTTGAGGGGTCTCTGGTGCCGAGCGTTCTTGGTTGAGTTCCCACTCTCGCTGCTTCGAAAGGAAGTCCTTTCTCAAGATCTGTTACAGTATCAGCCTAAATGCGTCATGGAGATGTCTCAAGCACAACGATCGCGCACCTGTTCGCTGCGGAAACCCCACTTCTTGTCATCGCTGACCTGACGGACTTTCTTCAAGAAGACCTGTCGCCTCCGATCTTGTTCTTCGGTAGGTTTGCGTTGCAGTAGAGGATATTGTGCAGCGCGTTTGTATGAGTACTTCGACGTGTCACTGCTTGTCCCACCTGCGGACGTCATCTGATGGTAAAAGCGCGGGCAAGCATTAGGATTAAGTGGCGCCAAAGGAGATGGTTTTCGGATTAAGAACTCCGGATTGTAGGATGGCGGACAGATTTGAAACATTTTGGGCTATCTCAAGGTTTTGCTCTAAGTGTCAGAGGAAGTTGGGGAAGGAAGACTGCGTGTAGTACTAGTAGAGTAAACCGCGTAAGGGTTCCACGCGTGTGCTAGCGTGTTCTGACCCAAGAGTACCTAGGTAAATGCCGTCATCTACGGTATTACTCGAGCAAAGCGAATGATCTCAGGAAAAGGGTCCCAATTAGCCATTTAGGCAATAAGTATGGTCCGATATTTTGACTGGAATTAATAAATGTAGCTGATGATATCGACAAAGGGAATTCGTTAATGATTTCCGATGCCAATATATGCTACAGACTCCCAACAATGCCGCTGATCATTGATGGCTAAAATGCTGACTTCATAACATCGGTTGACTCTCGATCACTAAAAGTTGGAAGCTGTATTGACTGGCCCGGGGTTGTGGTATTGATCCAGAGTAGATCGCTGTAGCCATTGGTCAGACATCTCCACGTGAATTATGCTGCAAGCGTGACTTACGAAGGGACTGTGACCTCTGACACTGCTGTTCTTCTCCTGCCCTGCCTGTGGGTCCATCAGATCGTTATCAGCACCGTGTGACCGTCGATTTCTGCCCCAAACGCGCCAAACAACGATCGCCAGGCCTCCCAGCAAGATTGCGCCTCCGATACCGCCAACAACACCGCCAACCACAGATTTACTCCTCGACGATAGGCCCGAGCTGCCCGATCCACTGTTGCTTTGGGCAATTCCAGGAGCTCCTGAGGATGTGGTTGAGGCCAAAGCCGCAGCTATTACTTGATTAGATGTAGAAGTAATGCTTAAAGTCACGCTTCCGCTTGTTGAGATAATTGTAATCACAATCTTGCGTGTCACGCTGCCAGTTGGAGTTGTGCTCGAGGACGTGGTGTAGGAAGACCCATCTTTGGATGTAAAGGACGTCAATTCTGTCGAAAGCCTCGATTGTGTTTGAGTAGTTGAGGTTGTTGGATTTGTCTTAGCCGCACCTTGGAGCGAGGTGGTAGTTGCAGCGTCAGAGGACGTGCTCGTTGTCGAGTCGGTGGTCTGGGGACCCACAGATTGAGGAACTGATATAGACGAAGAGCTGGATGAGGAGCTGGGAGAGGCCACCGGAGAGAACGTTGTTGTCGTCGTATTATTATCCTGGCGATACTGGAGAGGGTTCTCGATATCTGATGCCAAAGAAAGGCTGACAGAGAGAATGAAGAGGGCGAATACACTTAGATAAAACATATTGAAATACTCAAAGTGAAAAAGGTGCACGAGCGAAATACGTGCTTGATTCTAGAGACACAGTGCACGTGTTGAATCATGAAGCAATAATGACAGACAGTTTAGACAAGACTCGTCGGTGAGAAAGCATCCGATGTTAAAAAGGATTGAGGCAATACAAGAATAGAATTGAACAAACTTACTAAGCCCTGCGGCGCTAGGTGGGCGCTAGGCGCTCGAACACTTTCTCTTTCGCGGTACCTGCATACTCCTGCATGATATCTCTAATTTGTTGATTTCTTTGTGCTGCTCATCTTGTCTCGACACATACTTGAACAAGAACCCTGTGCGCGTGCTTTGCCGGAGGGTTGCCACCCAGTTTTCCCTTTTCATAAGCGCCGTGAAGGTAGTAATCAGGCCAACGCCTGGGTATTCTATGGACAATGCTTGATACCCATGAAATCCTTTCTGGGATCTCAGGATCGGTATCCTTGGCCTGCTGGCTCTTTGTACTTGTCCCACAATTACTTGAGAATTACATGTCCAAGTCCGCAGACGCCATTTCCCTGGCATTTTTAATTGTTTGGTTGGTCATCTTTTCCAAGCAGTCTCTTCCTGATTCGTATTGTATTCAAATTTTGCGAGAATTATCCCAGAAGTAGAACACTCCTACGACCTGTTCCACGACTCGATTTGCATTACAATATGCTGACTCCGAAATCATTTCAGGTTCATCGGTGATCTTGCAAATCTGCTCGGAGCAACCCTAGCCCATCTAGTGCCCACTGTAATCGTATGACTTTGTCTGTCTCATTTTCATTCAACGAAGACAACGATTTCTTAAGTCGCAAGACACGCTCCGGCAGTGGTATCTTATTTCCCCTTCGATACCGCTTTCAAAATTTGTCTTCTAATTCATCGTGAATTCTAATGGAGAACGCTGACTCTGACATGTGTGATAGGCTTTGGCTCTATATTTCTGTATTGCTGACGCAGTCTTGATCATCCAAATTTTATACTACGATTACGTTAACTCTCGCAAGAAAGGCGTTCAATCCACCCGAGTAGACATAGAAGACAGACCAGACCAGCCGTTGCTTAGCCGGAGACCGAGTGATATCGGTCTACCAGGCTCGAGGCGTCGCTCCTCTGTGTCTCAAAAACGACATGAGGCAGCAGCGCTTTCAGTCATTCCAGAAGACGCTGGTCATGCCCGTTCTTGGCTGAAGAATTCTCTGAGTGTGTTCGCGGTGTGTGCTCTTGGCACCGTGGGTTTTTATGTTGCTTTCACAGCTGGGTTTTGGAAACCTACCATAGAGGATCCCGAGAATACCACCCATGACAGCGTGCCTGCACAGATCTTAGGCTACCTATCAGCGGTACGATTGTCCTTATTCTCCGTGGCTTCTACACATGTTCTCTGCTGATATGGATAGCTACTGTACCTCGGGTAAGTTCCTTACAAGCACTAACATTTTATCCAAAATGTCTATCCGCAATGCTAATCCTGCGCAGTGCGAGAATTCCACAAATCATAAAGAATTCTCGCGAAAAATCCTGCGAAGGTGGCCATATCCTTCGCATGTTTTTCAAGAGTCTTATCTTGGCTAATAACCATTGCAGGACTCTCGATCCTTTTCTTTGTCTTATCTCTGTTGGGCAATCTATCGTAAGTCATAGTCGTCTCTCAACACTACGTCTCGCATTATGTGTATCGTCGGGCATGACATGACATGGAATGCTCTATTGCTCATGACATTGTTCAAGAAGCGCCATCAACGAAGATTGCTGACTTAGATCCTTTAGTTATGGTGGCGGCGTATGTTTGATGAAGCCACTATCCTTTGGGTTCATGCTTATGGTATTAGATACTTTTCCATTCGCTTGAAAAGGAGTATCTCCTTACGAACATGCCTTGGCTCATTGGATCTTTGGGCAAGTAGAGTGCACTCATCAAACAAAGGGACACAACCTGACCTATTTCAGGAACGATTGCAGAGGACGTCATAATCTTCGTACGTATATTCGGAGTCCGTGTTTCCTCTTTCGGACCAGATACTGCGTCTTGAGAGTCTGTACTTTCGAAGCAAGCTTTCAGCCTCGATGAACCCCCTCCAATAGGCAGTACTGACTGCGAATTTCGAATCAGATCCAATTCCACATATACGGAAACAAAGAGGCACAAAGGCATTCGGCTATAGAAGAGTAGGCACATTGAGGCAACCCATTGTATGTGCTTCATTGTGTATATATGAAAAATTGAAGTCAGACCAGTTTCCGGCCTTAGATTGCGAGTCCACAAGGTCCTTATTGCCGTTTAGACCATACCAAATTATAAGTCTCGGTCGTCGATCCCGAGCTTAAAAATGAGAATCCCCGTTTTGACCGAGGACTCTTGATCATAGAACATGGGCGTGATAAGTGAGCATATTATCACCATATCTACTTTAGCCGTATTCTGCATGAAAGCCGAAACGCACTAGTCTGTAAATCTTCCTGTACTACCTTAGCCTACCTTACCGAAGGTAGGCTAGACCAGACCAATGTTCACGAAGTAAGAAAGGTAGTATTGACATGCTAACAGTCAAGTGAACCTGCGTCAACCATATTTCCTAAGATTATGCCTTCTACATTGACGACCACAGTGCAGGCTTCCTCACGGCTTGACCTCCCCAAGCAAGCAGCAGCAAGCTATGATGGCGACCGATTCTTTTGGTCATATACAGAGGAACCACATAGGACACGGCGACAAGCAATCATTAAAGCACATCCAGGAGTACCAATTTTAATTCGAGCGTTCCTGGCTGCTACCCCGGCTAATGCTTCATTTTACAGGTAATCAAGCTCTGCGGGCCAGAACCTCTGACTAAATACTTCGTGCTCGCCGTCGTCGCATTGCAAATCACATGTGCTGTATACTTGCGTAACACCCCAGTCCTTTCTCTGAAATATGTCCTCGCAGTCTACGTCATTGGTGCAACAGCAAATCAAAACCTCTTCCTAGCCATCCATGAAATTTCTCATAACCTGGCTTTCAAAGCCCCGTTGGCAAACAGATTGTTTGCTGTCTTTGCGAACCTTCCCATCGGAGTCCCTTATAGTGCGGCTTTCAGAGTAAGTAACTCAATTAATGTCAGGCCGCTCGATTGCAAAGCTGACAGGATGATAGCCCTATCATCTAACTCACCACAAATCCCTAGGCGTCGATGGCCTGGACACCGACCTGCCTACATCCCTAGAGGCCTTCTTCCTTGACTCCGTTCTGGGGAAGGCCTTTTTTTGCACCTTCCAAATTCTCTTCTACGCATTACGTCCGATGATGGTCTACCACCTACCATTGACCCGGATCCACCTCTTCAACATCGTCGCTCAATTATCCTTCGATTACCTTCTCTTGCGGTACGCAGGTGGCCGAGCCTTGGCATACTTGATCATGAGCTCTTTTTTGGCCGGCTCGTTGCATCCTTGTGCAGGCCATTTCATCGCCGAGCATTATGTGTTCGACCCACAACCTAAAAGCGCAAAAGAAGCCAACGACCTCGTGCCTGTTCCAGAGACCTTCTCGTATTACGGACCATTGAACATGCTTACCTACAACGTGGGTTTGCACAACGAGCACCACGATTTCCCAGCGATACCCTGGACACGTTTGCCGGCATTGCACGAGATGGCCAAGGACTATTATGCGGGACTGCCGCATCACAAAAGTTGGACATGGGTGATTTGGCACTTCATTTGGGACAAGGAGGTGGGCTTGTGGTGCAGGGTAAAGAGGAATGAAGGGGGCAGGAAGATTGGCGGCTGGAGAGAAGACGAGTTGGGATCTAATGAGCGGAAGGGAGCTGGAATCCCAGGGGTCAAATGACCTACGAAGCTTTGGATCAGCATGCAGGAATAGCGACATGAAATGATCATGACCATTATTAGCTTCAAGCATGGACCTTTGACTGGGACCATTGCTATATTCTCGAGTTACAGGTTGACATGATGTATTGGATAGCAAAGCCGACTAATCCCTTCCAAACCATCCTTTGCCTTTGCTTGCCTTGACTGAACTTGCCGCGCACTCAATCCTGTCCTGGCTCACCATCTGTAAGACCTTCGCTTCTTCATGACGCGTCATGTAGCAATATCTGATGAAGAACTCCAGAACAAAACAAGTCCGGTTCTGAGCTTCCGCACATTCGGCTCGCATAGCGCACAGACAGGAATCCCCAACAAAACCGCTCTATCGGACATCTGCGCCATCGCTGTTCAGACTCTTACCCACTAGAAAAGGAAATAAGCTAAAAGGAAGCTCAACAAGCACAGAGCCGCAACGATCTGTACAGGCACGCCATCTGCTGGTTGCTGTTGAACTCCCATACCGGTCGTGCCGGTCGCGATACGCTCTCGAGAGTCTTGGTTTACCGCATCCGTCTTCCTCTGCCTTAGACCTTGCTCTTCGGACTGTTGTGTCATCCTCGCAATAGTAGCTTTCGCTTGAGCAAGTTGCGCTCGCACGTCATCGCCAGACATGGGTACTGCGTTGGCCACGCTGGAAGCCGCAGCGCCAACAGTAGATTGCGCTGACGCTGCTGCATTGCTGGCAGACTCGGTCATGGTCTTGCTGTCGTTGAACGAATGCGAGTCAGCAGCATTTGCAGAGCGGGTGCCTGGGGTGACGGCTTCCGGAGCTGGAGAGCCATATGAAGGAGCTGGGGAACCGTAGGCTGGGGGTGCTTCGTTGCCGAGATGCTGAGGGGTAATCAGTGTTTGCGAAAAGGGGTGTGAACGGGTTCGACTCCTTACTATTCCATTGACATTGTTGTGCTGTGGGGTAGACGCCGTGCCATCAGCGGGCAAGAAGACTACACGAATCTTCCTCTCCTCAATGGAACCCTTTGAAATCTTCTCCACATTCTGCCACTGTTGGGTTTTCAGCAAATGTCCTTGCACGGTGTAGAAGATCCTGACTAACAATGGCTGTCACACTGCCCAAGTCTCTCTCTGGCGTGATTGCGACAGACTGGACCAAGAATTTGTCGCGGCATCTAGCATCAGGTGGAGGATCTTCTCTCATCGCCTGGAGGAGAACTGCATTTATTCAGAAGCCGAATTCCTTATGGTCTTTTCCGTTGATGTTGCTTACCTTGCACCTCAACCTCGCTGCCGACTTCAATGCGTCCTGAATTGGGCCGAACACAATACCTGGCCGCTCCTCAGTAAACTTACCAACACGGTCCGGTATCAATGCTTACTGTTTAGGAGCTGTAGTTTTAACCTGCGATATGTTCCAATCAGTCCATGCCGCTGTGGCACAAGCCAGACACGATAGAAGAGCTTACCTTGAACGCTATCGGATCCTTGCTCGGATTGCTGAGGCGTAGAAGCTGCGTAACTTCATGTGTGAAAGGACCTGAACCAATTTGATTAGCTACAGGGGCAGATCTGCGATACCGAGAACGTACGGCGAAAACCAAGCTCGGGGGGATCGAGCGTGACCGACATGATAACGACTCGGGGATTTATATCTTTGTGTCGGTCGCTATGCAAGAGTTTGGTGATGTACTTGGATGACGTGGATCGAGATTGATATGACACTCTCCAACAAGCTCTACTTTATGAGATTGATAACAATTCAGCACTTTGGTGAATACTACTGAATACGGAGTAGTGTAGGCTACATATGATGTTAAGAGGCTGGAGAGACTGGAGAGAGGACCCTGTCTTGGCCAAAGGACTAACTCTAGGCGCCGGCTCTCGGCTGACGTTCGCGGTTTCTCGTGCTTCAAAATGTCGAACATGCTTGAGAAATCAACAACACATTTTATTTGACACTGTCCCTATTGCACCAGTCCTTCGAACTGCTTTTAACTACCTGCAGCTGAATCCAAGCTTTCCAACAACTTCCCTTCATCCTTAGGCCGGGTACCAAAACAAATGGCATCTACCGATCTTAACACTCTTCTTGAAATGGGCTTCGACCAACCAAGAGCTGAGCTGGCCATGCAGAAGAAAGGCGATTGTAAGTCACCATTCGCAGCTGAAGTGGTCTACGAGATCCCCCCTCGTGATAAGACAATGACATGTCGACCAGTAACAGCAGCAGTGGGGTGGCTCGAAGAGGTGGAAGGGAAGTCGCTCGACGAAATCAAAGCAGCAGACGCCAGGGCCGAGACGGATCCCAACACAGTGCCAGCAGACTTGAAGCCGGGCGAGGAAGCCAAGTCGCTCGTGTGCGGTGATTGTGGCAGAAAGCTTAGAAGCCATGCACAAGCGGAATTCCACGCTACCAAGACCGGCCACGTTGACTTTTCCGAATCCACCGAGGAAATCGCGCCTCTCACCGAGGAGGAGAAAAAGGCAAAGCTTGAAGAGCTGAGAAGGAAACTTGCCGAGAAACGGTCTGGCACATCGGAGCAGGATCAATTGGACAAGAAGAAGAATGAGGTAAGACCCTGCTGGAACCTGCAATGCCTAAGCAAGCTGACTCTGGGTCATAGGAGATCCGTCGGAAGAGCACCAAAGAGACACAAGATATTAAGGAAGATCTGAAGAAGAAGGAGCAGCTCAAGGATGCTGCCGCAAAGCGCAAGGAGAAGCAAGATGAGATAGCCGCCAAGGAGAGAATCAAAGCGAAAATTGCAGCAGACAAAGAAGAGCGACGATTGAGGACAGAGAAGGAAAAAGCGGAACGTGAGGGACGAGCGCCACCAGCAGCCCCGAAAGCCGCCGCCCCCTTCCCTACAACTTCCGGCCCTGTAGCATCGAAGCCTGCATCAGCATACACCGAAACACGCCTACGGTTACACCTCCCGACGGGCAACATTCAAAAAGCCTTCCCTGTCGACACCACTCTCTTCGAAGTCGCCTCAGCTGTAACGCAAGACTCGGGTCTTGAAGTTGGAAGCTTCGTTCAAAATTTTCCAAAGAAAGTGTTCGACGCAGTAGATTTCGGAGCCTCTTTGAAAGAGCTCGGATTGGTACCGAGTGCTTCGTTGATTGTCAAGTGACGTCTCGTTGTCTCGTCAACGGGTTTCACGAATCATGATAAACGAATATGAAAGGGTGGAGCATAGGGATTATGGCTATCATTGCAAGGCGTCTGGGACATCCTATGGCGACTAGGGTTGAGCCATGAAGGAAAACCCAGTAGTGGTTCCTGCTTTCTTTCAAGATTTACATATTCATGGCCATCAAGCCATTGTTATTCGATAATCGATGCATAGAAAGCAGTCCAAATATATTCTGTGGACAATGATCTTCGTTGGTATTGTCGACTTTCGCAGCACTCCTACCTACCTGCCTACCTGCTCTTGTGCAAGTTTTCATTTTTTTCATGGCAGATCAGACATGTGACTTGGCATTTTCGGCGACGCGCCGCCAGTCTTGGCAGTCGCGACCCACCTCGTCCCAGCTCGACATCAAAACACCATTAGGCCAATTCTTCCTTAGATGATCATTGCTATGCTCAAGCCTTACGTGAAATCAGAATGCCAGGGTCAGTGATCTATCTCAATCAATAGCTAAACATGCGCTGACATGCGCCAGACAAGGCGAACAGCACAAGCCTGCTGCTACATCGGTCAACCCATATGAGGAGGTGAAGCCTCATGTCAGTGAATACACTGCGCAAGATATCGCCACGTTATCGAGTCGTCTGGAGAAGCAGTTGGGACCGGAATACATTTCATCAAGACCAGGTGCTGGGGGAGGCAAGGTCCACTACTTGTCGGCAGACAAATGCATCAATCTTGCAAATGAGGTTTTTGGCTTCAACGGATGGTCGAGTGGAATCCAGAATGTGCAGATCGACTTCGTAAGCGAGATTCGGGTGTGCAACTTCAACGAGGATCTAAGTGTAGGCTAGGTCGACGAAAGTCAGAGCACTGGGAAAGTCAGCCTTGGTCTATCAGTCGTTGTCAGAGTGACACTTCGAGATGGTACATTCCACGAGGTAAAGTCTCCCGAACGAAAGCGATCGCATTCACATATACTGAACTGTACCAGGACATTGGGTACGGGCATATCGAAAATTGTAAAGGCAAAGCCGCAGCTTTTGAGAAAGCAAAGAAGGAGGGGACGACTGATGGATTGAAGAGAGCCTTACGCAACTTTGGCAACCTACTTGGCAACTGTGTCTATGACAAAGACTACGTAGCGAAGGTTACGAAACTCAAGATCGCCCCAGTAAGTGGACCAGTCCGTTGCTGCCACCGTTCACTGAACGTAGTTATAAGACCAAATGGGACCCCGAAAATCTGCACAGGCATCCCGATTTCGCTCCGGTCAGGAGGGAGTCCGCAGCTGATGCTCTTTCCCGGCAGCCCAGTCTTCCTACTTTGAAGAGGGAATGGCCTACAGAGAGAGAAGACACGCAAGCTACAGGTTGGTCAGGCTTGTCTCAATATTGCGTTTGAGCCATTGCTAAATCACTCTACAGCTCTCAATGGAGACCCTGAAGACGAATTTGGCAGTAAGACATTGACCAGCTCCTTTAATAGCAAGCGCTGACTGGCGGCGCAGGTGATGATTTCGACGAAGCAGACTTCAGTGTCTCTCAAGGTGATCATCCGGATGAAGTGAGGCTAGATCCCTCTGTTTCTTCGGACCATTTCCGACGCAGGAACAGTCTTCCGGGTAAAGCAAGTGTTTCATCCACGCGTGCACCGGATTACAACGGCATGCAAAGACTTAAGTCGCCGCTCACCCGCAATCATTCCATGACGTCCGATCATATTGCAGCTCCCCAAACACCTATTAATCTTGGATCAAACAATCCGGTACTCCCAATGAATGTGGTTGAAGGTCCGCAGAACCCAGGCCAGGGAACAAAGCCACAACATGTTCCTGCTCCTCCACCACAAGTCAAACCATCAATATCGGGACAGCAACTACCTGCGCCACGCTTACCCCAAAGCGTACGGGCCCAAGATAAGGTCCTTCCAAATGAAATGCCGAGTCTCGATTCATCGAGCACATCAGAACACGACCCACCTGTCGGCTTTTTCACAGCGAGAGCCGCCGAATCTCTTCAGAATGGACCCGGTCTGCCATTAAAGGCTCCAGCCTTCAATCCCCATTTAGAGAGCCCGAGTATTCGAAAGACCGCGGGAGTTGATCACACAAAATCCAAGCCTGTCGGCAGGGAAGCTATTGGGGCACCGCCACAACCAGCAGTGCCTCGTGCCAACTTTGTAAATCCACAGTCAGATAAGACGAGGCGGGTTGGTATGCCGATGGGAGCCCCAAGCCCGTTGCAGAATCGAGGCTCGTACAAGCCACCCCAGATGAAGAGACCGGTAGAGAACAGCGGGCCGCGTTCAGCATTGGGCGATGTCACAAACGTGGCTTCTGATGCAGGTGGAGACGTCAAACGTCAGAAGATTGGGTTAGAGGCACAGCTTGTTCACAGCAATGTGGAGATATTGAATTCGTAAGGTGTAACAGAGGCAATCGACGAACACTCGCATGGCAAAGGTGCATAAGGGTTGCTTGAGGGAAATCCTTTTGGTCAAAGCATTGCATGCATGTCTATCTGTCTCTAGTGTAGCTAAGTACAATTGCAAGCTCGTTTCCCAGATCGATCACAGTGTGGGAATGTTGATGTAAACGAGGATAGTCCTTGAATCCATGTCTCACAAACCTCGTTTGCGTGCCACGAGCAACGGGTCCTCTCCCTTCTTACCTGCGGCAACAAAATTGACACGGTTCTCTGCAAGGGCGATAAACCCAGTCTGATTGATCATGTTTCGACGAGTAGGACGCGTCGTTGAGGTAACATCCACCAGCGACTGTCGATCTGAGATCGGAGCTAAGATGTCATTGCTACCCGAATATTGGGCACGCGCCGCCGCCCCATGGTCCGCCGTAGTGTTTTGGTTCAACAGATGAGCTGGAAGAGAGGGCCCTTTGCCCTTAACTGGTGGAGGACCGAAGGGATTGATATTCGACTTTTCAGGAGTTGAGAGGTCCGTTGCAGCTGGCTTGGCAGGTCTCTTGTCTGAGACTGAGAGCCTCTCAAAATCCTCGGTCAAAGACGCGGCAGTGTGGTACCTAGTCTTGTGTACATGCTCGCCAATGAGAAAGGCGTGCTGTTGCTGTGCGAATTTGGTCGCGATACCAGTTGTGACTTCGGGAACTGAAGCTGTCGGACGTAGGGATACGAGCTCCGATTTGGTGTAAATTCCAGGACGAGGAGCCTCTTTCACTGGAGCAGTGGCATTTTTGCGGGCGTGCACCTGTATTTGAATCGATTTAAGGAGTTCGAGCTGAGTGGCATTAAATACACCGATCTTCTCCAAAGCCTCTATCTGCTGATCGAAAGCTAAGACTACCTGGTCAACATGATGAGAAGGCGGCTCCTTGGTGCTAGGTGCTGTGAACTGAAGCACTGGCTGCGTGGTCTCTCGACCGGTGTCGAGATCCATCAGATCACCTTTGGGACGGGAGTCCAAACCTTTAATAGTCTTGCCAGCTGCTGTTGTTGTGTTGTGACTCGGTGTATCAATGGCCGAAGCATTGGACTTGTGCGCAATCGCCTTCTCGCTTGAGGTGTCTGTGATCTTTGTGATCAAAGTGTCATTTTTGTATCCAATTACTTTCTCCTTTGAGGTATCCGTCGCGGACGGAGCGTCCTTGATGTTTGGTTCATCCCGAGTTCGTTCTTTGCGTATTCCGACGGAAGCCATGAACGCACTGGGTGCAGCAAGCATTCCGTCATAATGACTATTAGTTTTGGTTAGTGATAGCATACAACTTGGTGAAGATCAAGCACTTACACCGGTGGTCGGGTGAGCGTAGCAGGTGTGCTTGGTGTGGTAGTGTTTCCTTTCGCTGATTTCACAGCTGAGACTGTCTTTAGTATGGGGTGTGGTTGGTGGCGAGGTACGTCGATTTGAGCACTAGGTTGCCCTTTCGGAACGCGGACGCGAGTGATAGGCTGAACCAATGACCCATCTTGAAATGTGACCCTGCGTTCTCTGTGTCCCCAGTCAGCAAGACCAGATTCGACCATCTGACTATCGATCGAGGTGATTACCCTTTGGCCTTCCCTCGGCCACCCCGACCTGTAGTTCGTCCAGCATTGCCGCCACCTCTGCCACCGCGATCACCACGGTCACCCCTACCGCTACGACCTCCTCCACAAAAGTTTTCTTCTCCCGTATAGTCTCGAACGCTGTCGTCACTCATGAGTCTGGCTCGGTGAGTTTGACCCAAGCCTTCGTTGACAGCTCGTAGATTCTGTGTATCAGTGCCATCATCTTGTAAACGCGTCCAAGCATCTTGGCTCATGATTAGCACGCGACAAGGTGTTCAGCGTATACAGTCTTACTATTCCAGCCTTCTAACTTGGACTTCTCTCCTTGCCCGATGCTTCTCTTGTTCACGAGTCGCTGTGATTCAAGGTGCACCGTAGGGACATAGCTAGCTTTGTTTTCCTTGAAGTCTGTCGTCGAGAGAAAGTCTCGGCGTCGCGATCCCAACGCTTCCATTTGCATAGCAACTAGGGTTTTTTGCTTTGCTTGGTCCTCCACGAGAGGTGGAGTACCATCTCGGAACCCGACGAGATTTGGCATCGTCTGCGAGTTTTAGGAATGGTTGTGGTGTACTACCGTCGTCTTGTACAGACGAGGGGGGGGATTAGCCCAAGCAATGGATGGTATGGATGGTATGGATGGTATGGATGGTATGGATGGTATGGAGGGAATGGGGTTGATGATGTGGTTGCTAATCTTCCAAACTGAGGTAGAGAAGGAAGATTTTGCTTACCGCTTATTCTTAGCGCGCTTTGGGCAAGTTGCAAGACTTCACTTTATGGAAAAGGGCAGTGAGAGCTAAGCTCACACCCAATTCCGCGGAGGATATAGCGCTTGTCAATCGTGATTGGAAAGTTGGGGCCTAATCAGCCTAGAATAGGAGCCGGAGAGCAGACATACACTTGTTGGCACTATGCATCATGAAGATAGACGAATAGAAAGGAAGTTTGGAGTTAAGGACAAGATAGGAAGTCGAAGCTAAATTCATAGCAAATCCCACGGACAAGCGGGCGCTTCACTTCTGTGCTCCCTTTTGTGCTAGGAAGTCTGATGTGAAGGATAAGTAGGACAGGATAGGACAGGAAGTCGAAGCTAAATTCACAGCAAATTCCATGGACAAGCGGGCGCTTCACTTTTGTGCTCCCCTTTATGCTAGAAAGTTTGATGTGAAGGATAAGTAGGACAGGATAGAACAGGAAGTCGAAGCTAAATTCACAGCAAATTCCACGGATAAGCGGGCGCTTCACTTCTGTGCTCTCCGTTATGCTAGGAAGTTTGATGTGAGGGATAGAATAGAATAGGAAGTCGAAGCTAAATTCACAGCAAATTCCATGGACAAGTGAGCGCTTCACTTCTATGCTCCCTTTTTCTAGAAAGTTTGGTGTGAAGGACAGGACAAGAAGTCGAAGTCAAACTCATATCAAATCCCGCGGACAAGTAGGCGCTTCACTTCTAGGCTCCTATCTCCTTGAGAGATGCGAGATTTGAAGAATTAGGAAGATGGCCGGGTAGCAGATAGTGGATAGATAAAAGGGAGGTTTGGGGGACGATACCAGGACAGAAGATCGAAGCTAGATTAACAGCAAACTCCGCGGATAACTAGGCGCTTCACTTCTATGCTCCCTTCTCCTCGAGAGATATGAGATTTAAAGAATTAGGAAGAAGATCGAGTAGTATATAATGGATGAATATAAGGCATGTTTGGAGGAAAATACCAGGACAGAAGGTTAAAGCAAAATTCACACCAAATCCCGCCGACTACTACTAGGCGCTCCTTTTTTGCACTTTCTTTTCTCCAGAAAGTTGAGTGCCCGATGGACCTAAAATAGGGCCGGGCAGTAGATGGGCAACAGATGGGCAGTAGAAAGGCAGGCGTCACAATTTTGTATTGTGAGACTGAATATCGAAGATGTGCTTAGGACTTTGGAAGTGACTGGGAGAAGGCAGAATGGTGAAGTTTCATTCACACCAATTTTCGCGGGGAACTGGGCGCTTCACCTTTGTGCTTCCCCTGTGTCCTTTAATCTCGTCAGAAAGTCCAAGTCTAATTTTCTTGGGAGATAGTGATTAGGCATTTTACTTTTGTGCTTTTCTTCTGTCAGAAATCCGGTATTCAATGTCCTTGAAGAACAGTAGACGGGCAGGCATCACAGTGTACGGTCTATAGACATGAGCACATGAAATGTGGGAAGTTCGGGGTCAGTGAGAAGGGAAGGCCAGAGTGTCGAGGGTTCGTGTACACCAATTGTCGGGCAGTTAGGTGCTTTCCCTGTTCCAGAAGTCAGCCAGGCAAATTGGCAGAAAGGGACTTCAGTCGAGGCCGCTGAGCTTTCCTGGTTACCGCCGAACTTGGGCTCTCACCCCGAGAACATTTGTCATTTATGACCGGAGCTGCTTCAAATTGAGGATACTTCAGGAGTTTGTACCTCTTCGACTGCCACCTTTCCTAGAGGCTCGCCATGGAACGTGCCAAAAAGTGGCAGTTGTTGCTGTCCAGTCGCAGATTATTTCTGATCTCCAACGGTCGACACTCCGTATGTCGAAGCAGCCCAAGAAAGATCTACAGGGTTTGTATGCTATTATCCCGACCTTTCAAAGACAGCGTGCGTCCAGCTTAGGCTTCAACGACATAGCTAAAAGGCACAGAGCTAGAAAAGGTGACAGTGGAAGCGGTACAGGTCGCTGAGTTGTTGGGAAGAGCAGCACGAACGAGAATTTTCATCCCGCATGCTTTTCCTAACGCTATCGATACTACTCATGATTGACGGGGTTTTCGGTTTGATGCTGAAAATGATGTGAAAAGAAAAGATTTGGCGCCTCAGACTGCCAATTTCCTGAGGGTCTGCCTGCTAACCGCCGGCGAAAGGTCCTTGCTTGAAGGTACCTGAACCTCTCAAATACCACGCCAAAGGAGCAGTATCGTTGGTAGTTGTCCCACGAGACGGCAAACATGCTGTTGGTCACAATGAAAGAGGACACGGACCTTCCGGATTCCAAGGCAAGGGGCAATGATCACAGCAATCTTTCTGTGAAATGGCTAAGTACCGTCTTCATGCATTGCAGGCGGATGAAATCGGCCCTCGTAGCTCCTTTGAAGCTCTAAGACTATTCCTGGGAGACAGATCCCGCATGACAATTCCTATACTTTATCGACAGGAGTGAGCGCCACCTTCATTTCTAATCATCTTTACGACTGCCTGTATCAGGCTGATGGTCATCACTATCATCTACTTGCCAGTCAGTCACAGCGATCTATTCTTCTAAGATGATAAGAATGCATGAGGGTTTCCTACTCCGAAGACAACGCAGAGGATCGCGGGAATGGTTTTCCAGCTACGGGTGCTTAATTTGATATAACACAGGGGTGGAAGAATATAAGCGAGCTTGAAGAGAGTTTTTCAGCAGCTTTCTCTTTGCAGTATGCCGAATGCTTACAGCGCAGGCGCTCGTTGCCCCAATAAGCTCGAATACAGCGCCAAGATCACAAGTGATCAAAGACAAGGTCATTGCCGCTACAACTAGGAACATTGTGTTAGCCTTAACGATCTCGTCTACTCTTTGCGGCCGATTCTCAGAAGCCTTGGGAAACGACTTACCAAGAGATGTAGTGAGAATTAGGTGAAGATTAGGATTGTGCGGTTCATTGGGGAACCAGTAATTCTAGACTGTCAGCTGTGACGAAAACCTCCGGAAATGGACCGTACGAACAATCATAACCTCACGGCACACGAAGCACTCTGAGACGTCGTCAGCTAGGCCTCTCATCCAGAGCTAGCACGAACGGACCAAGCGGTAAAGTCGTCACCATGTTGGCTCCCAGGAGACTACCCTTACGTCAGCAGGACACCGTCCACAGTCCCAGTAGATTGACTTACAAGCGTGCAATGTTAACCATGAGATTCTCGTTGGGAAAATTATTCAAGATGTTGCCCTGTGTCTTCTCTCCAAAGGTGACAAAGCCAGCCAAAGCCATGGTCAAACAAGCTAACATCGACGTGAATGTAGAGTAGTGGGTAACGCGAGCGAATCTATCCATCGTCGGCTTCTTTAGAGAACCGTATATCAGGAGAGAGTTGTGATCTGACAGCTCGTTAGTGGAGCAGAAGTGCAAGGAAGCCGTGACCCCTACGACAGACAAATGCTATGATCGTTAGTCTGTCTCTGGAATTTGGCGTTTCAGAACGAAGAGACCTACCGAACGATATCACCGAGATTGCTTGAAGGACACCATTCCCCACAAACAGCGAGCCCTTCAAGTTACCCTTGAGATCCTGTGGTACCCCAACGCCCTGCGTCACGACTGTAATCAGGATAACCTACATCTCACATTAGTAAACAGTTGATATGCCTCAAAGAATGGTTCCATTACCGCCATGCTTAAAAGTGCTAACGTCGACGCTCTTGCTAACTGAAATTTGGTTAACGAATGCCAAGCTACAGGAAAAGGTGGTATTTTCTATACTTTTGCAATGTCGCGATATAGAGACAGAGGATAGCTGAAACAGAGAGTGCACAAAATGATCACAGCTCGTCTGTTGGTTAAAAGCCAGAGGAAAGGCATGTCCGATAAAGACGGGAGAAGTGCCGCAATCACGCTGGGGATCGTATCTCCCATGATGACACAGAAGGCGACCATGCCTCCAAAAGCACTGAAGGGAGCATAGTTAGCATTAGCCTTGGTCGAGGCTCGATTTTGCATACAAGGCGAATTGGGCGATGGAGATCGCAATGAGTCCGGAGGCGCCAAAGCAGTGTTCCACAGTTCTGTCGAATGTAAACATTTTATAAGTTGCCATCAACGCATGCGTCCTCACATACCCTTGGAAAGAACTGGCACCACTGAATTTCGAATTGATCACGATCAAGCTGCAAAGCACATCAACTCTCGCTCTTAGGTTTGAAAAATTGATATGGTAACACCAGAAAGGGAGGATATCGAGAGCGAGGGAGAGTCTTGCCGTATGGTCCAGTCTACCTAGACGACGATCAGTGTCCCATGGTCCACAAAAGTCGCCAGGGGGCTCACTGTGATTGTTAAAATAACCAGGAGGACGATTCCCGCTGATCTAGCGATATAGGTAAGGACACAAGATTTCAAGGCCGAATTCGAACAGTAAGATTTACAAACCGGCTTGCCGAAAAGCATACGGCTGACCTAGAGCTATAGTATAAGTTTGGGACCGCGAAAGCAATGTAACTAGCAGTGAGAATTGCCTATTATGCCAGCCCCAATTATTGAATTCGCCATATTCATGAATGCACTTCTGCAAACATTTCAGCACCCGAGCCCGGCCCGCAAGGTTGCGCTGCAGAACTGCCCTACATTATACCACTCTTCGGCCTGGCATTCTCCAGCAGTCCCTCAGCGTTGAAATCCAAATCTTCGGCCACCATGACACTAGGTGCCTCGACATTGGTGAGAAGAGGCGCCCTTTGCCCTGCGCAACTTTCCCTACTCTCAACATCGTTTCCGAACAAGTCATGCTCAGCCTCGGGCCAACCGCCGTTTTCCCGGCTCGGTGTACGCACATGGCCGTTGAGCGCATGCTCGCCGCTGTCCGTCTCTCTTACGTCGAAGCGGACTCGATTTATGGTGCGCGGAGCGCGAGGGAACCCATTTGAAGCGGTCCTGGAGAGAGAAGATTGGGGAAATGGAGGCGGTTGATGTGCTGGCGAAGGTCCAACTTCATCGTCGTCAACGGCGCCTTGGGCGAGCAATGAGCGAGATTGCTCTGGCTCTCGGCTGACTTCTATATCCCGTAGGTCATAAAGGCGATCTTTGGGCATTGTGTTATCGCAGCAACATCATGGAAGAGGTCCACAACATAATTACATGAGCAAAAAAATGAAAATACAGTTTTGATGTGGAAATGTCGTCTCATCAATAGGCAGTACTATAGGGCTGAATACCACTAGTCATCAACTTTCAAAGGTTGCGCCTATTCCCTCTGCCTCTTTCCATTCCTTCGTAACACATGTGCTCATTCAAGGACGAAGCCTTGTATCATGATAGCAACAGAGACTTCTCTAGGAACTTAATGACTGCATTCAGCTTAAGCTATATGATTCATCAATGGTCCAGACCACGAAACATTCTTTTCCACAGCCTGCTCTTCATCACAGTCGAAGCGAACATCCGTTGTTACCGCGCTGAGATCCAAGCCTGATAGCATGCAGCAATCTTTTTGGTTGTATCGTAGCCGTCCAACTTCCACCGAGAAAAATGACATAAATCGAGAATCGCTTCAACAAGGAAAAAATAAAATAAAAAGACATTCCCACACTGCCCTGGCTTTCATTCCTGACTCACGCCTTCGCAGTCTTCCTCGCCCCTAAAATATCATCCAGCAGTCCATTCCAAAGTTCCTTTACGACCCCCGGCTCCTGCAGTCTTTCGATGGGCAAACCCGTCACTTCAGACGCCGCCGTGGTGACCGTGTTCGTCAAGTCAAAAGGATCGAGATCTGTGTGTCCTGGATTGTCTGTCACGTCTGACATTGCGGAGGGAGACTCGATATGTGTTCCATTCGCACTTGCCGTTGTGATCTCCGGTCGGATCACCGACTCAAGAGCTTCGTTGCTTCTTGCAGGCGGTGAAGAATTGAAGGGAAGGATGGGAATACGCATTATCTCATTCTTTGCGGGCTCACGGAGCTCGTATTGAGGGAAGTAAGCAAAGTCAATGCTTGAGGTGTCCCCAAGCGTCCTCCTTTGGCTGCTGCAGTGAAAAGGCCGGATGGACTTTGAACACCTTTAGGTAAGAGAAGAGGACTCAGCAGCTGTTTTGGTGGGGCTGAATTGGCAGAGTCTACCTATGCTTTCCAGGATAGTAGGAGTCATAAGCTCGCGGGGTGTTCAGCGTGACAAGGCGCCGAAATGCGCCGACTTTGTGAATGGCAGTAATTCGAGACATTGTAGACGAAGGGTTCGTAGTGTTGGTAACCGAAGAATTTCACAGGCGGAATTTGATTGGACTCATTCAGGAGCAGTGCAAGAGGGTACGTGTCATGTTAAATGCAATTCGTCGCAGTATGCCATGCCATGCCATGCATATCTTACGTAGGTGCTGTACTTATCTACAGTCGGAAGCTAATTATCTGCGAGCCCCGCTTTTGTTGAATCCAACAGCTACGGTGAATTACCTTATCAGACAATTTTCCTGCCTCGACCATACCCTTTTGGCGATAAAGTCCTCAATCATACTCTAATAAATCATGCAGCACTCGCTGACCGAGGAGGAGTCGAGGACAAGGCAACCCCTCAGCGACCGGGCATGCTTTCCAAGTTGTCTTCCATTTCATCATGACGAAGGCAGCGTAACTTGTTGAAATCCATCTGTAACAGCATCCACTGGCTCCTTGCCGACTTCTGTAGCCTCCGCTCCCCCTGTTGCCGTTTCCTCCACACTTGGCTGCGCATGCACCTTTTCAACCTGGTGTTCCGGTTTCTTTGTCTTTTTCTCTGCCTTTTTGGCTTTCACAGCTGCCTTAGCTGCTGCCTTTTTCGCTGTCTCCTCTTCCTTCTTTAATCTCTCTGCTTGGGTCCCTCCGTACATGTCCCGCCATTCGTCCTCTTTCTTCGGGTCAATCAGTATGAAAAGATGCTTTGCCTTGCCAATGTGATGACCAGGCTTTATATCGTCAGCCGTCCAGTGATCAGGGATGAAGAGAAAAGGTGCGTCCAGTTGTTCAAGGATAGATTTGGAAGTCGCCGGAAGGTATGGTTCGAAAATGCCGGCGCAGAGATAGATGATGTTTATGGCGAGACCTATTACCGCTGCAGCTTTTTCGGGCTCATTTGCAGCGAGCTTATTGTCGAGTTTGTTGCTTTGGATCTTCAGGTTTACTATCAGACACGTCTCTGGTTGTTGGCGTGTAACATTCCACTTACGAGATTGTTCCCTGCCTGTGCAATGTCCATCGCGCTTTGAAGACCATCCTTTAGATTGACCGCCTCAAGGTCCTTCAGATACTGCTTCAAATGCTGATTGATCTCGGCCCTGGCCTGCTCGAATACAGGATCCGAATACTTGGCCGTATAATCTGGTATGATAGAATCGTAGATCTTGCTGTTGACAAGCTTCAATATGCGGTTGACGAAATTTCCAAGCTTTGCAAGCAATTCATTGTTATTCTGCGCAACGAAATCCCTCCATTCGAATTGGCTGTCGGCAGTTTCTTTGGGGAAACAAACCAGGGTCAGCATGTCTCATCCGAACTGAATTGTACCACAACGCCTGTAGTAACACCGGAATCCGCCCGCAAACGCTGCCTTAGTGCTCAAATTGTGGTCCTGTGTAACCAGAATGACACTCAAATCACATACCTGGTCTGTGCTTCAAAAGATAGTACCGCCACACGTCGGCGGGGACTCCTGTGTCTTTCGCATTGTTGCCAAAGACACCAACTCCTCGCGACTTGGAAAACTTGCCATTTTCGTAGTTCAGGTATTCTGTCGTTGACAGATGATGTAGCATAGTCCACGGTTCTTTGGTGCCTATTTGACTGCCGGGGAAAATGACCGAGTGAAAAGGCACATTATCCTTTCCCATAAATTGGTAAAGCTTCACGTCTGGATTGCGCCACCACTTCTCCCAATCTTTGGTATAATTTGCAGTTATCGACACGTAGCCAATGCAGGCATCGAACCAGACATAGAACACCTTGTCTTTGTAGATCTCTCTATCCTTCTCGTCTGCGAAAACATCAAGTGGTATTGGTGTTCCCCATTTCAAGTCTCTGGTGATGCCTCGATCCCGCAGCCCTTGCTTTAGCCAAGATTCTGTGATGACTTTCCCGTTGCTGGACCAAGCACCGTCTTCACTGGCCTTTTTGAACCACTTCTGTATATCTGGCTGAAGCTTGTCGAGTCTGATGTGAATGTGTCTTGTCTCCCGTACGACTGGCGTCGCATCTGGGTCAATCTTGCATCGGGCGTTTTTGAGGTCCAATGGCCCGTAGTCTACCGAGCCACACTTGTCGCATTGATCCCCCCGTGCGTCTTCGTAGCCACATTTCGGACAAGTACCCTCAATATATCGATCAGCAAGGAATGATTTGTGCTTTTCGCAGTATGGCTGCTGCGAAGTCCGCTCGATCAGGTAGTCATTTTCGTATAGTTTTCGAAATATACTCTGCGTTATGTCCTGCTGTTGTTGGGTGGAAGTTCTTCCGAAGATATCGAATCCGATCTCAAACCACTCATATATCTCCGCATGGATTTGGTTGTACTTGTCGCAGAGTTCTCTGGGAGAAACATTTTCTTCCAATGCCTTGGTTTCCGTAGCTGTTCCGTACTCATCGGTGCCGCAAACAAATAATGTTGGTCGACCCCTTGCTTTGTTGTACCTATGCAGGATCAATGAGAGCGTACACAACCTTTGAGAAATGCGCACACCTAGAAAAGACGTCTGCGCTCAGAACACTCCCAACGATGTTCCCAAGATGGGGGACTGGACAAATTTTCTGGGGTCAGCGTTTGGTTTGCAAGATAAGACTCAAGTCACGGGATAATGATATAGATTAGGTTATCAGGCGGACAATGGTCCTTGCACTGAAAGCATCCTATTCAGCAATAAACCAAGTCGAAATGCACATACCATTATTAACATAAGGAAGGGCACTTGTAATTAAGACATTCGTCTTTCCCTTGATGGGAAGAATTCTTCCTGGAGCCTCCATCGTGACAATGCTTGTATGTGGATATTGTAGGAGGGGTCTTATTCGTATCAATTCACTGCTCTTTCAGATTACTTGCGATCGTCGGCGGCTCCTCGATATGCCGCGTATTAGAGTACTTTAAACTTTTAAAGTAAAGTCAGCTCCGCTTCGCGCTTAATGAAACTTACATTGGTAACATGGGATCTAAAAGTGGGCGCTGATTTGCTGTCCATTCGGTATTACGACGACAATACCTAAGCTCCACCTCAAAATATTTTCGAGGAGACACTACAGAATGTCATCCGTTGCGACTTCAGATCTTCCAAATACAGCCACTCAAGGTATGTTGCCATGAGAAACATCATGTCTTGACCGTAGCAGCCTGCCATTACATTTGTCTTGAGCTAACCAGTACCAGTTTCGAAAGGCAGGAAGCACAAGAAAAAGAAGGGTAGCAAAGCGAAGCTGAACGGGGATCTGGGAAAGGTCAATGGCGCTAAAGCAAATGATGAACACGAAAACGATGACGCCGATGGAGAAGAGCAGGAATCTAAGACACCTTCAGAGCCACCGAGCTCGCCTCAAAGGGCCGAGATCGACCTGGGACACCCAATGACCAATGGTACACCGAGAAGAACCAATGATGTCCCCGATAGGTCCGTCGAGGTGGATTCCCAAGAGCAATCTGTTGCCGAGGAAGAGTCACCGACTTCTAAAGACGTTGTACTTGGTGACAAAAGTACGGCACCTACGACGACTGATACAGATGCGAGATTGGAAGCGTTAGTAAGTGAGCGGGCTGCTCTTCGGGAAGAGGTAGCGCACGTTCGGAGATCTCTCGAAGAGATACAAGGAAAGCACGAAGAGGAGCTTGGCAGTATCCGGAAGCAGCTTGCGGACACACAGGGTGAGAAAGAACAAGCTGAGACACAGTATCGAAATTTGCTTGGAAAAGTCAACACGATAAGATCACAACTGGGTGAACGGTTAAAGGCAGATGCTGTAGGTGTACATTTGCGTTCTACCATTACGTCGCTGATGGTAGTATAGGAAGACTTGTCGCAGGCACGGAGTCGAATGGAAGACCTTGAGGAGCAATGCGGCAATCTACGTGAACAAAACGAGGCACGTGCTGCAGAACTGGCAACGATTGTAGAAGAGGGAGAGCAGAGATCAAAAGAGTTATCGAGTCTTCGGAACAGAACCACTCTTTCGCAGCAAAACTGGTTTAAAGAGAGAGGCGACTTAATACAGCGAGAAGCCCATGCCAAAGAAGAGTTTGAAGCCGCGAAGCAAGCTATGGAAGATTGGGAGGTCCTTGCAATGGAAGAACGAACCATTCGGGAGAGTATCGCAGAGCGGGTCGCAGATCTGGAAGAGCAAGTGGCGAGCCATCGTGAAGCCCATGAACGAGCAGCCTCGGACCGAGATAGTCAGTCGTTGACCGTCGACGGGCTTCAGAGGGCACTTCAGGAAATCCAAGATGGTAAGCCCCATTTAAGTCGAGAGACTACATTTTCTAACAACTTTTCCAGCTCGGAGACGTGAACTACGAGAGCTTGTAGAAAACTCGCAAGCACAGGTCGAAAAATTACAGAAACAACTTCATGAAGTTGAAGGAAGAGCAGCTGACGCTACTACTTCGCTCGAGTCAACAAAACAGGAGCTTGAGAGAGCTTTGCCTTTCGAGAAAGAGGTGAAGGAGAAGAGCCTTCTTATTGGAAAACTTCGGCATGAGGCAGTGATTTTGAATGATCATTTGACAAAGGCGTTGAGGTACCTCAAAAAGGGCAAACCCGAAGACACCATTGACAAGTGAGCCCCACATCACATCCGCTGTTTGCATTTACTGATCTTTCCAGACAACTCGTCACCAACCACGTCCTGCATTTCTTGGCTCTGGAAAGAGCCGATCCCAAGAAATTCCAAGTATTGCAAATAATTGCAAGTCTACTAGCCTGGACAGATGGTAAGGCGGAATTTTTCGCTCCAAAACCCCACTCTAGTCACTGACAATTACAGAACAACGAGAACAAGCTGGTCTTGCGCGACCGGGTGCGTCGAACCCAAATCTCCGCGTGCCATTATCGCCGTGGCATAGGACGCCTAGTACACCAGCCTTATCTACCGACTTCTTTCCCGAAGGCGGCACAAGGAAGGAATCTCTTGCAGAACTTTGGTCCGACTTTTTGGAGCAGGAGGCACAAGAAGGAGTCAAGTCTCCCAGGTCGCCTAGCAGCTCTGGTGGCTCCAAGCCTCCTTAATTTTCACATTCATTGCATTTACTTAATAGGCTCCATAGCTGCTATCTATAATCATGGTTGACGATACACTCGATCCAGGCAGCTGGATGCTGGTCGCTTCAGGGCGCAACGTTGGTGGAAGCACCAGCAAGATTGTGCTGACTTCTGCAACGCTTCAAAATTCGGCGGGTCGGGGTGACGGACTTTTTGTTGTAAGAGAAGCTAGGAGATACGATACGGTCGCTTCGTTATATTGTACCAAATTACCGGGCCGCTGCCGCTGTTTAGCGCAGGACCCTGGAAAACCCAATTGGCACGATTGGTCATTCGTGAGTTGTGACTTGTGAGCTATGTTTCTGTGTAAACCTGCACCATCTTGCTCGGCATCGCTGTGCACAAGATTTTCACTCCTTACAATCTCTTCTTGTTCGCTCCACTACACCTCAATGGCTGCCTTAGGTACGATTCTATTTCCGATTGAAATCCTAGCGAGTGACTAAACATTCGACTTGATAGCAACCCAAATCCACCGCCCAATCGTTATATCTGGTCCCTCGGGTTCCGGTAAATCGACGATACTCAAGCGTCTCTTTGCAGATCACCCGGACACTTTTGGATTCTCTGTCTCCCGTAATACACCCTTTACGCGTCTCTACTCCGATTCTTCTGCTCACGTTGTACCTAGACACCACCCGCTCACCCCGCCCCGGCGAACAGGATGGCCGTGAATACAATTTCACTAACCAAGAAGCATTCCTGGCTTTGGTCAGGGACGGTGGTTTCATAGAACACGCTAAGTTTGGAGGGAATTACTACGGGACGAGCGTGGAAGCCGTCAACGATGTGGCTGAGAAGGGGCGGATATGTGTTTTGGACATTGAGATGGAGGTGTGTGCTCTGTCAACGCATGGCTCCTCGCTTTTGATGATAACCACGGAGCGGCTAAATGAATCCTTTCGATTCTTCAGGGTGTCAAACAAGTAAAGAAGACGGATTTAGGAGCACGCTTCTTGTTTCTATCGCCGCCCTCGCTGAAGATACTAGAGGAGAGATTAAGGGGCAGAGGGACGGATGACGAGGAAAGTGTGAAGAAGAGATTAGAGCAGGCGGACAAGGAAATGGCATTTGCAAAAGAGAAAGGTGTGCACGATAGAATTATCGTCAACGATGACTTGAACAGGGCGTACCAGGAGGTGGAGGAGTGGGTTGTCGATGGGGGGAGATTTGGAGGCCAAGTTTGAATTTATCGCTGATTGAACCAATATAGAGTCCTAGAGGATCTCATCTTCATGATGATCGTGTAATGCTAATTAAGTAGACCTGAGCGGTCTACTGGTGCTGTTCACAGTCCACACGGATCTTTGGGGCTCTGATGAGCAAATGCAACTCTAACAGGACAACACTAGGAAAAGTCGCTTGCAGTTTTTTTGTGGGTCAGAAGATCTCAGTCGCATATTTCCCAGTGGCCTTGCAAATGAAATACTAGAGGCGCTGCATGCTGAGACGCGTGGACTTTTCTGGAATCTGGAGAACTTTCCAGGCGTTCCCGGTTCAATATCCATTCATCGTCATTCTTTGTGACTGCCGGCTCAACTCCCGATCCGCAGACGGGCTGATAGGCCTGCTGCCTTGACCAGCAGCACTGTTCTCTTTGAGCGCCAGCAATTGCTTCGCACGGAAAGTCTCGTAATGGATCTGCGAGGTGGTTTCGATGAGGTCTTGCAGGTGCGTGCGAGTCAGAAAGTTCCTCAGCGACACAAACTCGCAGTGGTTCTCATCCTCGACATTGATCACACCCCAGCGATTCTGGCGGCCACGCACTGATCGTCCACCCACGACGATCGAGTTCTCTGATCCAACCACGGCGAAGGGGATGAGATCCTTGATACTGCTGTTTGTGGCACGTTCCTCTTCATCTTGCTCGTCATTATCATAAGGGTACATTCGCAGGTTGTGGAACGTGAATTCTTCCTTGATTCGCTCCTTGAAGGCCATGCGCTCCTCCAAGGTCAACGAATCAGACTTCGCAATCACAGGAACCACGTTGACGACATCAGACAACTTCTTCAGAACCACAATATCTATGGGCTTGAGGC
This sequence comes from Letharia lupina, assembly GCF_014066315.1. Classification (NCBI taxonomy): domain Eukaryota; kingdom Fungi; phylum Ascomycota; class Lecanoromycetes; order Lecanorales; family Parmeliaceae; genus Letharia; species Letharia lupina. Next base: position 483,591 of record NW_023502978.1, on the reverse strand, counting down.
TGGAGAGAGTTAGTATATTCTTGTGCGGAATCGAGCATTGATGCTACGGGCAACGTACGCATGACCTGATGGTTGAATGAAAAAAAGACAACAGTGAACACGGGTATCTTGGATGTATCGCTCTCGTTGCGCCGTAAGCTCCTTTCGCAGGTATGCCGAGTGCTGGTCCTTGATGTACTTGACAATGGGATCCCAACTATAGCGAGTTAGATTGCCGCAGTATCAATGTGGATCGTGACTCCTTACCATCTGTCGTTGTTCACTTGATCACCGTAGCCTGGAGTATCAACAATGTTGAGCCGTAGGCGTACGCCATTCTCCTCAATTACTATCATATGTTTTTAGCACTTCTCCAGTATGTGGAAATCTTTGAGCGCACCGTGAGAGACTGATTGGATCTCGGTTGTACTTCGGACAGGCTCAGAGGGAGAGAGGCGACCTTTGGAGTCTATGAGATGAGATGCGAAGATGGTGTTTATAAGGGTCGATTTCCCCAATCCTGTTTGACCTGCAGCAATTGTCAGGCATCAGAACCTGTCGCCATAGAGGGTGTACTCTAGCCATACCAACGCAAATGACGTTGAATTGGAAACCACGTTTGAGGAGTTTGCGTTCAATCTGGGTAGTAATGCTGTCGAAACCGACATGGCTCTTGGGCATCACGGGACCTTGTTGGGGAGACATTGCAGTTGCCATGATGGGCTGAGCAGGGTGGAAGCCTGAGTATGCTTAGAACGAGGAACAAACTGACTTCAGGACAGCGCGTCAAGGTTGGGTTCGTTGGTCGATCAATCACTCAATGATGAAGGAAACAGCTTGGGAAGAAGAGCTTCGGCAGACATTTGAAAGGGGGTTCGCGCTAGCGCGCAGCCTTGATTTCTTTTCTGTAAAGTCAAATCAATACTTCCCCCAACGAAGTTCCATCCACGACCGAATCACCAGAAAAGAAGACTGTGAATTGCCTCAGCTACTCGTCATGGCCCTACACCAGCAGTTTCCCCGCCTGCTCTTGCCCTTCGCGACGGCCTCTCCAATTACAATATCACCATTACGTGCAAGGACCGCCCCCCTTCTCGGACATATCCTACAACCCATTTTACAGCTATCAGTTACCATGTCCACAGTCACACGATTCGACGTCCCATCAATATTAGCTGGGCTCTGGGAATCAATTCTGCGAGCGGTGCCGAAAAAGAAGACATCACATAGGAAAAAGCGTCAACGATTCATGGCTGGGAAGGCTTTGAAAGATGTGACTGCCCTGAATAAGTGCTCGGCTTGTGGTAATGTGAAGAGAGCGCATCTGCTGTGTCCGTTTTGCGTCAATGGTTCGTATCAACCTAGTTGGATACTAGGACTTTGCTAAGCTGGATTTCTTCAGAGATCAGAGATATGTGGGGTGAGAAGGGATCCGAAGGGTCTAAAGAGACGACAGCAACGGTGGACGCATGATACATAATTGCATACGAGATCAGGGGCTCCATTTGGCGGTACAGCGTGGTGCAGAGGAGCATTAGGTTGGCGTATGGTGTGATGCAAAAGCTTCAGGTTCCGTGCATCAGCGTACAATGAGCATAGATTATCATTCGTTCCTAGCTGCAAACCTTTGAGTGAATCATCAGACCGTTGCAAGGTTGGGGCATGATTCTCCCATTCATGGCTTGCTCGAAAGATGTAAACCCTGCCAGTAGAGGAAACCTCCAGACTCCCGAAGCTCACTTCTTTAACCTTCACAACGTTCTTCGCTAATGATATTCCCTTCTATTCAATCTTGCGAGGTCCAATTACCATCAATTGTGCAACAACTTCTGTAATTCGTGAAATATGGTACGCTCATTACCTCAGATTCAGGGAACGTATTTGACTTTAGCCAGTCAAAGCAATACCTTACCACGCACACCATCGATCATGGTAAGTCTACAACTAATCGACGTTTTCTTTACAATGTCCTTACTCATCAAGCTTTAGCCCATCCCACAGACATCTTTTCCCTAAGCACTACGGCATCTCAGATCCTCTCCTCTTCCGGCTCTTCGTCCATCCGAGTCCACTCCACCAACCAACCGGATTTTCCCCTCTTTCAGACTCTCGATAATGCTCACAAATTAGGCTGCCACCATACCGCCATAAGCACAAATGGGCAGGTAGCCGCAAGCGTGGGCTTTGAGGGCGAAGTCAAAATCTGGGCAGTACGAGATGATGGGCGGTGGAGTGAAAGGACCAAGATTGTGGGTGCGACTTTCCCTTTTCCACCTTCTCCAAAGGTTTTCGATATGAAGAGACTCGAATCCTGACATCTGTGCAGATGACAACAAAGCGGGAGAAATCTGGTCGATAGCCCTCTCTGAGGATGGACAATACCTTGCTGCTACGTCTTTTGATGGGAGAATCAACGTATGGGACAATCTTGCAGATGGGGTCAAGATTCGCGAATTCGAGACGAAAGGAAGTTTCGGGATGAGCATAGACTTAGTCTGTCGCTATTTAAAAGGGTGCGAGAAATGGTGGCTAATATATTGGTAGTCCGTGAATGGAAGATTTACTGCTTCTGGGCATGAGAATGGTGGAATTTACATCTTCAACAATGATACCGGAAGGTTATTCCACTCACTGCCCGGCAAGTCGCCCACTTTTGGAGTGCATTGACATCTGCTAAGTTCTTGCTAGGCCTCGTCAAGCCTGTACGAGCGGTTGCATTTTCCCCAAGAGGTACGCTACTCGCAGCTGCTGGTGACTCCAGGGTGATTGCCTTGTATGATGTCTCTTCTGGCGACCAGGTAGCAACTCTTACCGGTCACGGAGCATGGATACTATCGTTGGACTGGAGCGATAGCGGAGAGTATTTGTTGAGCGGGTATGCTTGTGACACTGTGGGCTTCTCCGAGGCTTTCTAATGATGTGTTGCAGCGCATTTGACGGCAAAGTCAAGGTCTGGTCTATCGAACAGCGAACATGTGTCGCGACACATAGGGAGACGGAGAAGACCCTTTGGAGCGTCAAGTGGTTACCGAAGACGGGGAAGAATGAAGGGTTTGCTACAGCTGGAGCGAATCGGAGCATTTCTTTCTATAGGGAAGCTACAGGTGGATGAGCAGGGCGATGAACCAGTGTCTTGCACCTAGAATCCCAGATAATTCCGTCCTCTCGTGGGGAGGCAGCGCCGAGTCTGCAACCGAATCGAATCGTCCGAATCCAGCGCCAAGCTCGAATCAATAGAGATCCAAGAAGCTGCACCTAAAGACCGCTTTGTTCTCTGACGAAGTGTCTCGCAACGATGCCCATTCATCGTTGAGAATGTTATGGCTATCTTGCCGCGATGCTGGAAGGGAATGAACTTTCCGGCTTCCTTGAAGAGAGATACTTTATGTCTCAGCAAATAGACTCGTTTGCAGTTGTGGCAGCACCGTTGCAATTTGGGCCGACCTTCAGCCAGGTCCAACCCGTTAATGATGTTTCAAGCCACCAACATTATATTTTACGGCAGCGGAATGCCTTTCAACTCTGGCAATATTATTGATATTCATAGGAACACTAATAAATACAAAGCCTTCAAGAACATTTTTAACCCGTATGCTCGGCTTTGTTTGAAAACTTGTTTTGTTCACCCATTCCTAACTATATTCACTATACCTAGATGAAAATGTCAGAGGCACGACACATTCTACCCGTAGACAAGGCTGACGGAAAGGCCGTTCAAATATGCAGGTACGCGGAATCGGCCAAAGGATGGTCCGAGGCTCAGACGCGAATCTGACTGGACACGCCAAAATGTGGCTAAGGCCTAGTTAGACGCTTGTTATTATTAGGCAGTCGCAAGCCAAAACCCCTGAGTTTTCCCCCTTCAGGTTTCACGTGCCTCGCTCTTCTTCCTTTCTTCCTTTCTTCCTTCTCTTTCACCTCTTTTCATTATCATCACCAAGTAACCCTTCTTCATTTTCACATTTGACCTCCAGTCGCTCTTTAGCACTCAGCTCATTCTGTCGCAATCCTCTTGCCCAACACACACTCACTTAATTTAATTCTCGCTCTTGTAATCGACCCACCAGACCAAAGCAACAACAAACATTCTTCGCCATGTTCGCCAAAACCGCTTTCGTCTGCGCTCTTTTCGCCGCCTCTGCTCAAGTTGCAGTTGCCCAAGCAGTTGTACAGCCTGCCTGCTTCATGAAAGTCTTTTCGTATGAAAGCTCCTCCAACGTCGAGGTCGCCGTATAAGCTAACACCCAACGCAGCTCATTCCAGACCGCATCACCTGGACATTACGCAGCCGACCAGAAAACTCTTTGCTGTAAAGAAGCGGCTGAGTTCAAGTCGCGTATCCAGTCGGATCTTTGCCCTTCTGGAGACCAAGCCGCTGCTTTGTCTTCATACAAAATTGCGTGCGAGGAGGCGGGTTATGGCTGTATGTTGTGAAGCCCTTTATTCACGTGGTTCATCGATCATTAGCTAACTCAGCGACTCTCTTAGCGTGCTCTAACTCATCTTCAAGCTCGACATCTGCGTCAGGCACAGCATCTCCATCAGCCAGCTCCAACAGCTCAGCGCCTTACCCAGTCGTATACACGTCCACGTCCACATACTTTGATAAAGAATGTTCATGCACAAAAACCACAGCTGTTGTGTAAGACACCAAAATCCGTTGACCATAATAGCTCTTCGACTGACTCTCGTCGACAGCACTAGTGGCGTAGCTGGCGCTACTGGACTTGCAACTGGAACCGGCGCATCGGGCCCCTTCGCAACCGGCACCGCAGGCTCGGGCTCGAGCTCAGGATCAGGCTCAGGCTCAGGCTCAGGCTCAGGCTCAGGCTCAGGCTCAGGCTCAGGCTCAGGCTCAGGCTCAGGCTCAGGCTCAGGCTCAGGATCGGGTGCAGCCTCCGGCTCTCCAATCACACCCGTCTCTCCGTCAAAGACTGGATCCGGACCAAGCTTTACTGGGGCCGCAACAAAGAATGTTGGCTCTGTCGCTGCTGGACTTCTGGCAGTCGCTGGTATCGCCATGGCCCTGTGAATCACCTAAAACTCCATAGTGGGTCGATGTCGCTTGTCATATGTAGAGCCTACTCGAGGCATCGCTTTGGCGGAACATTACGCATCTCCAGCGGCAACGCCAAGTCATACTTCGAACTCTTCGCTTTCTTCTGAGCAGATGCACATTTTATAGACAAGCAGTGCTGGCTTGATGACAGAGATCTTGGGATAGTCAAACAGCAGGACTAGGAGCAGTCTTTGCTCATCACCTATATTTCGCTGTGGGTAGTTCGGACTAATTAATTCATGCATTGTCTAATCATGTGAAAGATCCCTATTCTTCAAGGCTTGAATTTCAGTAGTGCGAATACCCGTAAACACGTAGGATTGTATATCGAGAAACCAGTACCGAGAATTCGATCAGTTCTGCAAAGGTTGACATTCTTTTGCGCGGTGGGGGAAGGTCAGAAAGCCTGGGCTTCTGTCATTGTCAGTGTCTAGAGTTAAATACGAAAAGATTTAACCGATGTTGGCTCAATCGTCCCCGTAATCATCAAAAGTAGTATGTAGCGATCATGCACTCGTTATGTGCGCAATCTAGAGCAGTTGCTTCACTGAAGGTTGGTTTGACATTCGCGTTATCAGACAGTCACTTTCATTGACCCTGTCAGAATATCAAATGTCTGCGCCCAAATGGCCGCCTTCACCTTCGATTCTTGGCCACAGAGACAACAGCAAAGACTCTGGCAGCTTCGAATGTCGCCTCGAGAATCCCTCCCTACAAAGGCCTTCTCAGAAAGCTGAAGGAAGTTTACAATGTACTTGGGAGAGAGACGCAGCTCACTCTCGCGGAGAAAATTCTATACTCGCATTTATATAGCGTCGAAGAATCTCTGCTATCAAACACCCAAAGTGGCAAGGTTGTCCGGGGAAATGCCACTCTCAAACTCAAGCCGGACAGGGTGGCCATGCAAGATGCATCTGCACAGATGGCGCTGCTGCAATTCATGTCTTGCGGCCTCCCATCTACTGCAGTGCCTACGAGTATCCATTGTGACCATATGATAGTCGGGGAAAGAGGCGCAGACGTTGATCTTCCTGCTTCGATTACCGGTAACAAGGAGGTCTTTGATTTCCTAGAGTCAGCGGCCAAAAAGTATGGGATCGAGTTCTGGCCGCCTGGCGCGGGTATTATACATCAGACTGTCCTGGAGAATTATGCTGCGCCGGGCCTCATGATGCTCGGAACCGACAGTCACACTCCAAATGCCGGCGGCTTGGGTGCCATCGCTATTGGTGTTGGTGGCGCAGATGCAGTAGATGCCATGGTGGATGCGCCGTGGGAATTGAAAGCTCCCCGAATTCTGGGTGTAAAACTGCAAGGGCAGTTGAGCGGTTGGGCTGCCCCAAAAGACGTTATCATGAAGCTGGCAGGTCTCCTGACTGTACGGGGGGGCACGGGTTTTATCATTGAATACTTTGGCCCGGGTGTGTACACTCTCAGCTGTACTGGCATGGCTACAATATCCAATATGGGAGCCGAAGTGGGTGCCACGACGTCGTTATTTCCGTTCACGCAGAGCATGATGCCTTACCTGCGATCGACGCATAGATTTGATTTATTGCGCGAAGTCGGCAGCTACGCTCTACTGAGTGGAGAGGGAAACCAGTTGCTCCGCGCTGACCCTGAGGCCCTGTACGACGAAGTTGTTACTATCGACCTCTCTAGTCTTGAACCGCATATCAACGGACCATTCACGCCAGATCTCTCCACGCCTCTTTCACAATTCAAGGATGCGGTCAAGATCAACAAATGGCCGGAATCTTTTGGCGCAGGATTGATCGGAAGTTGCACAAACAGCTCGTACCAGGATATGACCAGGGCCGAAAATATTGTCAAGCAAGCATCAGCTGTCGGTTTGGAGCCCAAGGCCGACTTTTTCATCACACCAGGCAGTGAGCAAATCCGAGCAACACTTGCCCGCGACTCGACGTTGGAGACCTTCTCCTCCGCTGGTGGCACTGTCCTAGCCAATGCTTGCGGACCATGCATCGGCCAGTGGAAACGTACCGATGGCGTCTCGAAAGGTGAAACGAATGCCATTTTCTCATCCTATAACCGTAACTTCAAGGGGCGAAACGATGGCAACCCATCAACTATGAATTTTCTTGCCTCACCCGAGATCGTCACCGCTATGTCGTATGCAGGCAGCACAATCTTCAACCCACTGACCGACACCATTCCCACGCCCTCTGGCAACCCATTCCAATTCTCTCCTCCTTCAGGACTCGACCTCCCGTCTGCAGGCTTTGCCCAAGGCAAGCCAGAGTTCGCCCCAAATCCTGGTGTTCCTTCTCCTGACCATCCCGTCATCATATCTCCAACTTCCGATCGTCTGGCCGTTCTTGAACCGTTTGCTCCATTTCCTGCTGGAGAACTTGAAGGTCTCCGTGTCCTATATAAAGTCAAAGGTCAATGCAGTACGTTATAATTTCCGAGGCAATTCTTCCCCATTCACGCTGTCTTACGAGTCGTCAAATATGTCTCCAGAGTTGTCTGCTCGTGAGACATGTCTCGCGATTTCTAAACCCCCCCCAAAAGAGTAAAGCTGACTCCGAAATCATCAAGCGACGGATACAATCTCCGCTGCAGGCCCATGGCTTAAATACAAAGGCCATCTACCTAATATAAGTGCGAATACGCTGATTGGCGCCGTGAATGCAGAGACTGGCGAGACAAACATCGCTTACGACCATTATAATCTTGCAGAGTCTGGTGAGCCGCCCAAAAGCGGCATTCCGCAACTAGCTGAGAAGTGGAAGAACCAAGGGAAAGAGTGGATGGTGGTTGCTGAGAGTAACTACGGCGAAGGTAGTGCGAGAGAGCATGCTGCGTTGCAGCCCAGATATCTGGGCGCGCGTGTCATACTCGCCAAAGGCTTCGCTAGGATACATGAGACGAATTTGAAGAAGCAAGGAATCGTACCTCTGGTCTTTGACCACGAGGACGACTATGAAACAGTCCGGGCAGGAGACGTGGTGTCTACAATCGGTCTGTATGACATGTTACGAAACGGCGGCAAAGGAGACGTAAGTTTGAAGTGTGTAAAGAAGGACGGAGAGCAGATAATCAAGGTCAGACATACGATCAGCAAAGATCAAGCTGGATTCATATTAGCAGGGAGTGCATTGAATTTGCTGGCCAAGAAAGAAGGTACGAAGAACTAAGGTATGAAGCCGAGATATCTTAGTAACGGACATGTAAAGCATCAAATCGTGTGAAATGGTCAAAGTCTGTTTTGGTGAGTTTGTATTCCTATCCAGCTTTTTACCGCCCACAGCTCTGGGGTCAAAAGGTGTTCATTAAAATCATTCCTGTGATGCTGCATCCTTGATACAGTCCCTGACCACAGATCTCCACAAATGACCTGGTAACCCCCTTACGAGCTTCCACTGCTCTTCGCAAAACGCTTGGTGGTATCTAAGCCGCTCAAAAAAAATCACCGAACCGTTCCTGCCTTTCATTTTGAGGAATGTCAAACTTGACTGTTCCTTCGCGGGATCATCTCTTCACAGCCTTCGGCCTCGGCTTACACTCGTCCCCCTGTACCGCGTGCAACATGACCTTGTTCACCGTCTGTGGAGTATTCACGGAATACCCCTTGCTCCAATCATAGCTCACGGCATAGGCAAAAATATTCCCGCCCCGATTGAAGGCGGTACTTGAAATGGTCCCTCCAACCTCTGGATACCCTTTCAGGCGATGCTTCGCGTCTTTGTCCCAGAAGTGGAATGTGCCGTCAGAGCCTGCAGTACTGAATGTCCCGTGAACGGGATGGAATGAAATAGCATTGACGGAGTAGACGTTGCTGATGTCTCTGGTGTTGGGTGGTGTTTGTCTGTGGCATTTGAAGCTGAAATTTGAAGATGAATCTTTCTCTTCGACGTATTGAATGGCGCAACGGCCTTCTATGCTGCCGACGGCGAAGCCAGAAGAATCCGAAAAGCAGGTTACCACGCGGGTCTGCCACTTCAGTGGAGATTGTAGGGTCTTGTAGAATTCGGTTGGTTTGTCGAGGTTCACGATGTTGATGTACCGGTCCGCTGTACCGATGACGAGGAGGTTGTTTTTACTATCGATGCTGTAAACTCTCTCTTGGCACCCGACACTTGCTACGGGGTTGGGTTGCCGTAGATCCCAGTATTTGACTGTCTTGTCCCAGGACCCCGTCACAAGCACTGGTGTAGCTTGTCCAGGGACATCGATCATGCGCACGCAGCGTATTGGCTGGTCGTGGGCAGCGACTTGCTGAGCAGTAGTAGCGCCAGCGCCAAGGTCGAGGAGGCGAGCTGCTTTGTCGGCACCACCGCCGACTACTTTCGTACCATCCTGCGACAAGTGTCAGTGTGGGCGCCCACAAATACACAAGATTGAGATAGATACCTTCGACCAGCAGCAGCTCAGTACAGGACCTTCATGCTCGAAGAGAGCTTTCCCTTCACTCCCTCCTTGTGCGTTGATTTCGTAGATGCGGACTTTCTTGTCCCATGATGCAACGGCGAGATGTTCTGATTGGGGGGAGAATGAGATATCTGAGATGCTGTCTTCTGGTGGGTTGCTCAGTGTAACGTCTTTCGAGATATCGCCCGTGGTACTGTTTGCGGCGGATGCACTTGAGTTGGTTGCACTTCCGAAGAGGCCGGACATTTTTGAGGTCTGAGAACTGGCAACACAGAAAAAAAGTGGAGAGCAACAAGGGAAGAAACGGGAAAGTGTTGAAGCTCTCAGCCCATTTGTTGTAGCGAAAGGATTACTTTACCCCTGGCCATAATGTCAGGACGCTTCAAGCAGTTGCCAGTATCGTCCAAATTCCAGCGCGTCCTGCGCGTCTGCGTCTGTACATTTCCGCGCTAAGCCCTACCGACTTTTCTGAGCCAAAACTTGTGCCACAATCTCTCTTTGTTCTCTTCACTCCTCGCTCGGATAATCGCACTCAAAGCTTACAAACGGAGAAGTCGATACACTCGTGTTTTAGGCTTCTCACGATTACACATAGTGCTTTGGGAGAAAGTCCCCGGACACCTCTTGCTCCTTGGAGTACTGAGAAAGCGGAAACGCACCCCCATAAAAGCAACTTTCGGGGTTCACCTCCTCCCCACCTCTCCTACCCTCATAACCCCTTTCCTGGCTGTTGGTACTCCTCTCACTTTCTTCTCGGGCGCCGGGGTGCAGTCTGAGAGATCGCATGGGCGAAGATAAGAGTCCGAGCTCGACTGATCTGTGCACCGCATGGCTTGGGTTGGGAGTGGGGAGAGGAGGTCATGATCGTGTTTGGATGTGAGGAAGGGAGCTCATAGGTGCGTGGATGGAGGATACATTCGTCGAGATGGATAGACATGTGATTGCCTTCTTCTGACTTGCTCTGGTTTCCGGATTGGAGCGAGGAAGATGATGGTAACTCAATGGGGCTTACAGCTGAGGCGAGGAGTCCCTATCATTCTTCTCATTACTACGGCTCTGTATCTTGGGTTTCTGGTCCTTCGCGTTCCCTAGCACCATCGTCATGGGAGCAGAAGACAGAAAAGGCAAGGTGTGCTCGGTCATACGGGCCAGACGTCCATCAAAAATCTGTTCATATGATGATATAACAATCATAGAGTCAAGCACTTAGGCACTCTGCAGACCCAGTGTGGTGTCGGAGTGCCGCTGAAGACAAGATAATGCCTTTTGGTATCTGATGAACAACAAGCATTTTTCATGAGGCCTGGGAGCCAGAGATTAGCGAACCCTATTTCCCTCATATGCACAGCATGCATTGAATAATTGGAAACTACTCCATACCACTCTTATCATTCACAAGTATGCATTATATCAGATGGCCCGCTCGAGTCGTAAGACCGAAAAGGATATCCACAAGATTATTGGATGTTCGAATATCTTTGCATCCAAGTAGTACTCGTAACCCCCGTAAGCCTCCGTCACTCCCCTCAATTGTACAGAAGAGCGACCAGCACGCTTGGTCATGTGCCTTGACCGTGGCCAGGATCGGAGAAGATGGTGTGAGTGATCACTCGCTTGTAGAATATACATTTGTGTGATAATGCAAGATGGGTCCTTTATCCTTGACTCCGGCGCCATGCAACAACGCTCAGGAACTCATTACTAATCCTTAAAACTGACATGCCCATTCGCATGCCCATTAGCCTTCCTCCGTCTTTCCTCGTCACTACTCTCTTCGCCAAGACTATATCTTTCCTCCGCTCCATCATGGTGTGGGTCCGGGCTCGCAACATGCAGCTCATCCAGCTCGCTTTCATCGAAATCTGCGGCTTCAACGTCCCTGGCTTGCCTCTTACTCCTGACCAGATGGGTGTTTGAACCTCCAAATAGACCGTCGTAGCCTGCCCTTCTGCGCCGATCCCGCCAGACGTAGAAGCCCCATACGCTCGCAAGTATGATAACTACAATCAGTGCTACCTCACCCGATTTGTAGTATGCAGCCCACTTGGCTTCCTCAAGCTTCTCTGCTTCTGCCTGTTCGGCTGATGTGCTGTTAGGGTGACCGCCCACACTCGTCTCTACCCCCTTTTCGCCATCAATCCGGGAATCCGTTGGCTTACCGCCAATGCTCGCTATATCTACACCCAAGAATCGATCAAGCATGTCTCTTGTTCGCCTGGGATAGTCGAAAGGTACCATGTGGGATGAATTGTAAAACAGAATGTAAGTCAGGTTTCGAGCTTCTTGGTAAAGTCCTGCTGGCTCTCCTTCGAAAGTCCAATGCCTGCGAGGGGCCCATGTTCCGGGAGAAAGTTCAAAACCTTTGCCGCCGTTCCATTCCATGTTGTGGATGAGCTCTTCGGTGCCGATGTGATTGCAGATAAGATCTTGGTCTCCGGAAAAGAGGATGACGGGCATTTGTTTCAGGATGTCGGGCAGAATCTGTATGGTTGGCTTGGATTTGGCGGTATTGAAATTTGAGCCCACCGCTCCAGAACATTCCGTCCATCCGGACTTCTTGTCTTTGTTGATATGCAGAGCCGCTTTGACATCATCCCTCCGCAGGTACGGAGTGACATTTGTGAGATCTGGGGGCCAATTCATACCGCAGCTGGGGTAGCTATCTCGAAGACGGACGTCGTACATATTGTAGCACTGTCCGTCCTTTTGAGAAAGTCTCAGGATTGATTGGAGGATGGACTCGCATGGTGGCAGATCAACTTTGTCTAAACCTCCTGGCTGATTGAGAGCGTCGGTGCACATTTGATGCTGCTTTTCAAGCTCATTTGCCTCGGCAGAGCCGCCCTGGATTACGCCAGCGTCGTAGGCCATTGTGAGGTACGAGTCGTATTGCTCGACGGGCGATATCCACCCGTTCCCTATAAGGAGACCAGACAGATTCCACTTTTTGGACTGATTAGGCAAATTGTTATTGGAGAGAATAGCTTGGGCTATATATGGTATATGTTGCCCTGCGTAGGATTCTCCAGCAATGTAAAGCTGTCGTAAAATTACTATTGAGCAGAGTTTTCCTTTTTAACGGTGGGTACTCACATCATTATCCTCGTACTCGGGGAACATTTCGAAGAACTTTTTCAGGAAGAGAATCATTTGATCAGCCATATCCTTGAGCTCATGAATGTAGCTATCTGTATCAACATAGCTGAAGCCTGTCCCGACAGGATTGTCGACGAAAAGGATGTTGGCGAATTCATCCCAAGATCCATCATTGTATCGAAGAGTCGATTCATCCTTTAGTCGGTAGGGTCCAATCTCCATTAAAGCACCATCCATCGAACTGCAGCCCGGTCCGCCATTCAACCATAATACCGTCCGTTGCCGATTGGCTATATGGCGATTCTGAAAGTGCCAAAAGAAGAGATTGCCATTGTGCGCAGGATTGACTTCGATGTGACTATGAGAATGTCAATCCAAGTACAGGAGATGGGATGATCTTTGCCCTCTTACCCAGCATGCATTTTCAGAAGCGGGCCGTCTGGCTGGCCAGGCAAAGACTGGACATAGTAGTCTGCTGCAGTTTTCTCTGCCGCCGAGACATTCCACATCCACATACATAAGCTGAGCCATGTCCAGATCGCGAATGAGGTAGGAAGCAAATGTCGCTGGACAGGACCAAGCCGTGGGCCAGGCATTACCGGGTCGCAACGTCGTCGCACACACAGTTGGAGGCAACCTTCTATGCCCTCGTGCCTGTAGTCTGATAATCGATAGGGACGAGGTGTCCTTGGCTATGGCGGGAGCGTCCTCATCAGGCAAGAGAAGGAAGCGCTCCTTCCCAAATTTCGCTATCTAGCCGGTGGCACCTTGCCGAAGACTAACAGCCAGGCTTGAGACTTGTATAACAACGGTGAGAATGCGGTCTTCTGAAGAATGAGATTCAAATGTGCTGATGAAGAAGCATCTCTAGTACTCTCAATAATTGTAGGTAGCTAATGGTAGAAAAGTGCCCGGGCCTTCAGGTGCGCTGTGCCGCCGAGGCGGTACCTAGAGCCAAGAGTAGAGTACACTAGAGGACCTCGGTCTCGAATCTCGATCAATATGTCACTTGCGACTCGCGACACCACTCATCATCTTCCGCTGGCACCTACAGGCTTGTCATGATGGCTACACAGGAAGACGATCCCTTCGATTCCCTTCTCACTCTCGAAGATGACTTCTACAAAGAGGGTTACGAGTTGGGGGCTTCGGACGGTAATCGCGCCGGACTGATTGAAGGCCGCTTATTCGGGCTCGAAAAGGGCTTCAAGAAATACGCCTCGATGGGCAAATTGTATGGAAGAGCAGTGATATGGACAGGGAGACTTCCAGTCTTACAAGATACTCCTGTATCTGACAGGCAAAATGCCGGCACTGCAGACATGCAGACAATTTTTACGAGCCAATCAGTACAAGAGAGCAGCGGAGGAGGTGTTCAGCCTGAAGTAGAAACACTACCAGGACGAACAGAGGTCCCCAGTCTACTTGCCAATGTGCGCTTGGAGAAACATCTTCGAACGCTATATGCTCTTACAGAGCCAGAGAGTCTCTCAACAGCTAACGACGAGAACTCTGTGTCGGAATTTGACGATCGCTTCAGTCGTGCAGAGGGCAAAATCAAGGTCATAGAAAAATTGACTGGTGAGACGGGGTCACAAGCAATTCCTGGACGCTCTCCGTCCAGCTCGTCTGGACTAGAGCCAAAAGACAGGAAAGTCAAAAGAGGAGATGGTGGTATCGAAAGTGTCAGCAGCCTGCATGCTAGACATTAATCTTCATATGTAGCATCCTGATCTCTGGTCTTCTATGCTGCCTCTAGCACTGCTCCAAAGCTTTTTATTTATCTCCCCGGCACCTGGTTGAGTACCCCACCATCGACCGCAATCAGCTCTCCATTGACATAACAATTCTTGCACAAGAAAATTACTGCTTGTGCCATCTCCTCATCACTGCCTGGCCTATCCGCGGGCACATGCCCTTTCTCTTGGACCTTTTCCGCCGGCATGTGAGTCTTGTTACTGTCATCGCTCTCCTTCATGGTCATCTCGCTTGGGAAGTAGCCCGGAGCTATGCTGTTTACCCTTACCTCCGCCTTCTCAAATTCTGCACTCATGAGCTTGCTGAGGTGTACCGTGGCTCCTTTTGCCGCGTTATAGGCGAAGTGGCCTTGACTGTGCCTCATTATGCCGCTCATACTTGAAATGACGATGACAGAAGGCGAGCGTGGAGCAAATTTTTCTCCAATGGATGCCTGTAGGAGGGGCAGGAATGCGACGGTGCTGAAATAAACGGACGTTACATTGGTCTTTAATACACTGGACCAGTCATCGACCGACTCGGCTTGCCAAATCTTGTCGTGTAACTCGTCCGCAGAGGTGGAGTCCGGTGGGGCCTTGGGCCCGGAAACGCCTGCGTTCGTTACTGTGCGGGTGGGATCAGTAACAGAAGGTTATTGGCAGTGAAGAGACGAAGCGACACACTGAGCAAGTTGAGATATTTTTCCTTTGAGGCCAATTTTTGGACAAGCTTCTCGAGATCTGATTTCGAAGTGACGTCACATGGTCCAATGCTACAAGTGTATTGGTCAGCGTTCTTTCTCCTATTAGCTTGCCGGTTGACTTTACGGTATGATATGTCCTCCTCCTTCTGGACTGTGGTTTTTGGCGGCATTTTCGAGTGCTTCCATCCGGCGGCCTGTGATATAGACCTTGGCGCCTGATTCCGTTAGCTGTCGGGAATGTTGTTCATGTCCTTAACTCTGAGGAAAGACTCTACAGATATAGCGAAAGGCTGAGTGTCTCACCATTAGCAGCCAAGGCTTGAGTTGCCATCAGACCAATGCCTGTACCACCTCCAGTGACCTACATCATTACCGAGTTAGCCGTTCCACTTCAAGACAGACTTCAAATTACAAGACAGGTCTGAGGAGCTTTAAGGCCTCAACATCTACTTCGTGTTCCAGCAACAAGTCCTGAGCCTTAAGACAAAAGTATTGAAAGGGAAGCAATTGCTCGGAAAGGGTGCGTACAAGGCAGACATAGTCCTTTACAGAGAAGATATCTTGAACCTTCAGTTGATGCGTTGATGCCATATTAAAGTGCACAAAATCCTTTGGTAGCGCTTTGGTTGTCTGTATAAAGTGCAGTATGATTAGAAGATATCAAACATATCTGAACCATGGTCGTTGTTGTACCCGGAATTGTGACCCCACGTCATCACAAGCTTCTTTTCACATGTGCAGATCGTGCAGATCCTTATGCAGGGCACAAGCTCTAAGTACTTCTAGCCTCAGCGAATTCATTTCTACTTCAATGTCACCAACTCTTCAGCACTTGTAGGATGTATAGCCACGCAGCTATCAAAATCCTTCTTCGTTGCACCCATCTTGACTGCTACACCAAAGCCCTGCAGCATCTCAGAGCAGCCACTTCCCAGAATGTGCAATCCAACCACCTTCTCCTCTGGACCGACACAGATGAGCTTGTAGCTCGAAGGCGCCTTCTCATTTGGCTCCATCATGGCATAGTACATTGCCGTGAAACTCGTATTGTATACCTTGACTTTGTCATCATACTTCTCACGGGCTTCTGGTTCTGTCTACGCAAATTTCGGAGTCAGCATCGCTTATCTGACGTAGGTAATAGAATTGCAAGACAGGTCTGGGAAGTAGAAAAGTCTTCTTGCTCCCGAAAACGTGTTTCGCGACTCAACTTCAATACCAAATGGGAATGATCAGTCTTGGAATGTACCTACCATGCCTATTGAGCCGACTTCTGGGTGGGCAAAAACGACAGAGGGAATGTTTGTATAATCTAGCTTTGCATTCCTGAAGTCAGGGCCGCCGAAGAGTCGATTGGCAAGTTGGCGTCCGGCCGCTATCGCAACCGGAGTCAACTCGATCTTGCCGCAGACATCTCCAAGGGAATATATGCCGTCAATATTGGTATTCTGGTAGTCGTCCGCAATGATCTGGCCGCGTTCATTCTGCTTCACGCCTGCTTTATCTAAACCTAGATCTTCGACTTCGGGGTTACGGCCAATAGCCCAGAGGAGGCAGTCGATGTCAAGAGTACCCGATTTATTTTCAGAGTCTGAGTAATGCAATTTCAACCAGCCAGCTTTCTCAGGGTGCTTCTCCACTTCAGATTGCGAGGAGTTTCGGTGTATAATTATACCTCTTACAATCTCGCAGTCAGTATTGCCTATTGAAGGAGGGGTTATGAACACGTTGCGAGAGTTAGGACTGCCAAGACATGTCACAAGACTCAATACTTGGTCAAAAAGACGAACATGGAAGCTGAGATTACGTACTGGCGCTCATATTCGGATACGATCTTGTCTTGGATCATTGGGTCAAAGTTACGCAAGAACTTGTCGTGTCTAATGAACAGATGCGTCTCGCTACCAAGGTGGTGGAACATGCCGGCCATCTCAACAGCGATGTAGCCTGCTCCGACAAGAGCCACCTTCTCCGGCCTCTTTTCCAAGTCGAAGAAACCATCAGAAGTTATGCCCAATTCGCTTCCTGGAATTTTCGGAATGTTTGGGTGGCCGCCTGTGGCCAGTAGGATTTTTTTAGCGCGAATGGTTTCTTTGCTGCCATCGTCGAGGACAACCTCGGCTTCATTCTTCGAACGGAGACGAGCGCGACCGTGAAGCCATTCAACGTGATCGTTTCCAAGGTTTTTAGCATAGATGCCATTCAGGCGTTCGACGTAAGCATCACGCTTGTGTTTGAAGGTTTTCCAATCGAAAGGAGCGGTCTCCTTGATAGAGAAGCCGTATGCTTTGGCTTCATGTAGGGTTTCTGCAATTGCCGCAGCGTTCCAGGTGACCTTCTTGGGGACGCACCTTGATGAAGATCAGTATGCCAGGAATTTCTTTGTGAGCTCTATGGATGGTCCGAACCCAACGTTGACACAGGTACCCCCCAGGCGATTACTTTCTACAGCGATAGTCTTCGCACTCCATTGTCCACTAGCCCTTCTTGCAGAGGCCAGACCACCACTACCTCCTCCAATGACGAGATAATCACACTCTTTAGTGATAGGAGCCATGGCTGGGAAAGAGACAGAGAAGTGACGGGAGAATGCGGATAGCCGTGGTAATACTGCTGTTGCAGCAGTATAGTGGCTGACAGAGCGAAGGAGAGTTGGGTGAGACAGCTTGAAAAAATATGCGATACAATGGAGAATGACTTGTTCGCAGAATTACGTGTAGAGATGAAAAGGAAGAGAAGATGGAAAACACAGCACAACTTGTAGATAATGATGATGAAATGACCCGAATCATTGTCCAGTACCAGTCAGCACACCCTAAGGGCGGCGTCGGCCCGGCCCGGTGTTCTAGGTACGGAGTACCTCACATAAATGCTTGGGTCGCGTCAGGTCTCGGTCGCTTCTCAACGCAATCTTTGGATCGTCAACTTTCTTCCCACGAGAGATTGGTTGGTTGATCGATACACTCGTACCATTAAAGTATGGATGGCGTCGCGATTATCCTGGCTCGGCTCCTGTACCAATTCCCAGCTCGGAATCTTAGCTAGAGCTGTTGGCGTCAATTCGTCTGGTACCAAACCTATTCTGACCGCCCATCTGCTAGACCATCTTCCCAAAGCAACTGTCGCTCCTTACAAGCACCGGGATACTCTACAGGAGCCATGCAGGATCCTCAGTATAGATATGGGCATTCGCAACCTCGCATACTGCTGCCTCGTCCTTCCTCGTACCGGCAGCGGGATTGCGACAGATATTGGAAACCCCGTGGTCGAAGATTGGACTCGTATCGCTATTTCTAAAGACTTGGACAATTCAAAGCAAGCTGAAGATCTGGTGCCGAACAAGGCGATCAAAGAATTGAAGCGGTCAGGGAAGATCAAAATTTCAAATCCAAAGGAGGCGTTCGATCCAGCAACTTACTCCCAGCATGCATACGACCTTATCACCACTCTCCTAGAGGACCTAAAACCTACCCACATTCTAATTGAACGGCAAAGATTTAGATCAATGGGTGGATCAGCAGTGCAGGAATGGACTTTGCGCGTTAATATGTTCGAAGCTATGGTTTATGCTGTCTTGAAAACGTTTGCGGAACGTGGATTATGGAAGGGGACTGTACATCCGATTGCTCCTTCGAAGGTATCGAGTTTTTGGATCACGAACAAGCAGGGTGCTATAAAGGAGGGACCGGGTTCCAAAAGCGCGAAGACTAAGACAGCAAAGATAGAATTAGTTGCGGAATGGTTGGATGAAGGAGCTCACTTTGAATTGAAAGGAGCAGCTGCGCAGTTGGGTCAAGCATATTTGAGGAAGAAGCGGAGGAAAGATAGCAAGTCGTTGGTGAAGCAGAAGAAGCTGTCAGGATCCAAAGCACAGGGTGTTGCGCAGGATTCGGTGGAAAAGCTTGATGATTTGGCTGATTGCTTGCTTCAAGCCATGGCATGGATTAAGTGGGAGAAGAACCGAAGATTGATCATGGCAAGAGGAGCAGCAGCACTAGGGGAACTGGAGGAACACTAACTCGGGGAACTATTTATTTAATAATGTGCTTGCTAATATCCGGCGAGTATTCCCAGCGCTGCTGTGTGCGTGTTGTTTGTTACAGAATTCCATTCCATCTAGTCAAGATTCAAGATGGTTGATGCGAGATGCTCAGCGATCTAGCACCCTTCAGGCAGCTACGTTCTTCCCTTGTTTGGCCTTCTTGACCGCAGAACCTACCACCTCTTCGCCAGCATCCAGTGCCCTCTTCGTCTTTTTTGCCAAAGTGGTAGTGGTCTCTTCTGCCCTGCCTTTAACCTTCTTCACTCTCTTAGTCTTGACTTCCTCGCTCACGACGACAGGACCATTGCCATCTTCACCCCCAGCCGTCACCAACGACTTCTCCTCTTCGACCTTCTCCCCATTCTCGATCTTCTTCGCTGCATCTCTGACGGGCACTTCGTCAACGCCCTTCAAATCGCCCGCCTCAAATTCATACCCAATTTCCTTAGTCTTCTCATTCTTGGACGCCCTACGCTTTTTCTCTTCTTCGATTCTACCAGCCCACTGCTCCCTACCGAGTCCCATCTCGAACTTCCTCCCCTCAATCTTGTTCCATGGCACAGCTTTGAAACGCTTGTTGGCGCCCTTCCACAGCTGCTCATGTACCTGCTCTTTTGCTACTACCTTGCACTTCAAGATATGCCCAAACATGAGGTAATTGTCCATCGTATCAGCGACGATCTTAGCAACACCAGCCGAAGTGAACTCAATAAAGGCGTAGTGCCGGGAAGCACCACTCTTCTGGCTGCGTGACAAGCGGAGGCGACTGATGTCGCCGAATTGGGAAAAGTATTCCCGCATCTCATGCTCATAGAAGCCATGAGGAATACGCCCTACGTACACCACGCCTGGTCCCTCGCTAGCACCATTTCTGACGTCCTCGAGTTTCTTTGCGGTGGTCTCCGCTTTAGGCAGCCGAGGGAGTTCCTGGCCTTGTTGAAAGCCGGAGCCCGGAACGGGTGCTTCGTCGCCGTCGCTCTCGAAGCCTGCGAGAAGGGCGGTGGTTTGGTCGTCCGGCTCATCGTGCGAGTCGTCTTCCGAGTCGGCGTCCCCAGGCCCGTCAACTTCTGCTATCTTGCCAGAAGATTCAGCTACGTCCTCCGCTATGGCTTTGCCCTTACCCTTGGCCTTCTTAGCTGAAGCTTTCGCTGATTCCTTTGCGTCCGTTGCCTCCTCCGCTGCTTCGCTAGCGCCTCCCATGATCGAAGAAGCAAGACCTCCAATGGAGGCTCTTGCGGCGTTGGCTCCTTCGGTTGCTGTTGCTAAGAGCTCTCCTACAGCATCTCCTACAGCATCTCCGACGGATTTGGACTTGGTGTTCGCTTTCTTCTGTTTCTTCTTTGCGGAAGCATGCTCAGACAACGGATCGAGAATGTTAGTCTTCACGATCTCAGTATCTGCGCTCGCGGGGGCCTTGCGCTTCTTGGATTTGGACGCCTCAGGCTTCGATTGTTCTTCGGTAGATGCTGTGAGCTTGACGGACTTATCATCCTTGGCGGGCTTAGAATCTTTTGAAACCGCTTTTTTGTTCATCTTTTCGGCGCCAGCTTTGGCATCCTTCTTCATAACATCAGCAAACCCGGCGGGCGTCTCTGCAGTTAGAGCCATGGTTTTCGCAGCTTGCTTGGCTTTCTCAGTCCCAGCCTTGGCCCCTTTTCTTACAATATCTGCGACGTCGGCAGCTGTTTCGGTAGCTGGAGCCTTAAATTTCGCAGCTTTCTTGACCTTCTCGGTCCCAGCCTTGGCCCCTTTCTCCACAATATCTGCGCCGTCGGCAGCTGTTTCCGCAGCAGAAGCTTTAGCAGACTCAATCTTGCTCGACTCCTTGGCAGGTTTCTTGGCAGTCTTCGGAGGCTTTGTTGCTTGAGGGCGAGTAGCGGGTTGCTTCTCCATAGCTCCAGGAGCCTGCCCTTTTCCCGACTCTAACAGTGTCTCAAATGGCCCTTCATCCATAGCAACATCTGGAAGGACGGTAGAGCTTTCCTGTTCGGCAGCACCCTTCTCGGCTTTTGACTTCTTGGCTTTCGTCTTCGTCTCAGCCTTGGCGGTCTTTGAAGTAGCGTCGGTCTTGGGCTTTTCATCTGCAGTTAGCTCCTTGGGCGCCTTCTTCGACTTGTTTGAGCTCTCAGGCTTCTCTTCGGCCACATCATCCTTGGCAACCTTCGGCCCCCTTGGCCTCTTTTGCTTTTCTACTCCCTTGTTGCTCGTCTCGCTTGGTGGTTCAGCGACTTCATCTTTCGCACCCTTTCCCTTCTTGCCTCTCTTCACAGTCTCGGCTGGCTTCGCTTCAACTTGATTTGATCTTTCCTCTTTACCAGCAGGTGCTGTCTTTGTCTTTTTGTTGGGCTTGACAGCCTTCGGTTCAGCTGGCTTGCTTGATGGTTCCGCATCTGCGTCATCATCAAAGTCGAAGTAATTGCCTGCGCGCTTACGCGATGGTCTTGGTGATGCTACTGTAGCTTCTTCGATGTTGAGATCAGGAGCTTCATGTTTGTCACTGGGCTTCGACTTAGCGGCAAGCTTCGCGGTTCCGTCGACAACTATTGATACAAGCATCTGTTAGAAGGACTGTTGCTGATGGTGGATCTAGATCTATTTTCACCTAGATTCTTGGGTGTCTTGGCTTTCGGCATCGTCGCAAGGATAAGGTTCAAGCGCGCACGCGGGAGTTATGTAGGGTTTCAGGTCTAGAATCTTTTTTCAATTATGTTGTACTGTAGGTTTGTTTCGGACGTGAAATGTTGTTTGGTGAGATTAGGAGAGGTGGTAATGTTGCTTCTCGCGTTGTTGTTGTTGTTGTGGTGGTGCCAAGGCTGACGTCTTTTAGCGCCGTCTTAGTTTTAGCGTGTGCAAGTGTATCTACAATGCTTGGCACAGAGAAAAACGCGCACAGACCCCAAGGATAGTAGGTAAGTAGTAAAAAGGCGATGCTTCTCACATGGAGTTATGCCTTAACTCATAGAACGTATTTATCTAAAGTCTAAGGTATTTCGTCCTCAAACTCCTCTACACCCTCCTCGTTAAGCCTCCATTCCAACTCCTGAATATTAGCCTCAAATACCGAATTAATTGATATATAAAGCTGTAGTTGACTATAAGGCTGTTTTGCATATAAAGCATGGTTCTAAGTGATCATTTTGAAACAACTGGGGGTTTGGTCATATAAAGCTGGTATTTCTGAGAGGGTACAAAGATTACTTAGTCATCTATATAGCCAATCAAGTACCCACTCCAGTTACCCCAGTCTTACTATTTCAGCCTTTCCACACCCATTCTACATACCTATACTATTCCGAATATTATATCCACCATTCTTCGTCATCCTTACGCATTCAACTCGGGATTGTTCTTTATAGCCTCGTAGCAGGTGAATAGGTGGAGAACATGCTGGAGAAATACGTCCTTGCGCGTACTAATTTGATAGTTAACACGCTATCTATCCCCTAATTCTCAGCTTACTAACTAGCGGCGATAGCAGTAAAGCACTACTGGCATATAAGGCTGTTTTGCATATAAAATACGGTTCTATTGGTGAAAAAACCTTCCAACACCATATAAAGCTAGAGCTTTATTGGAAAGCTTGCTTTCTCATTACTCAAGACTGAAATCACAAAATGTTCGACAACCATAAGTTTAAAGTTGACCAATCAGGTCTTCAGATATCGTGATTTTGAAGCTAAAACTCACTTTATTTCTTCATTTCTAAGCTAAAAGCGGGTACACACGGGTACGTCCAAAAGAGGAAGCACCATAAGGCTGAACCTCGAACATCAACTTTATCAATTTATTCTATTTAATTCCTTTAACGTTACGTAATAAATAATAATAAAGTAAATTTATAGAGTTATAGAGTTAATTATACGCTTTTAAAGAAAGTAGCGAAGACGAAATTTGATAAAGTATTCGTAAAGATATACTAAAAACTAAGATTTTTATCCAAATTATCGAGCTTGCGAGAAGAGCCCCTCCGGCAGGAGCCCTCGGAGAGCCCTCGGAGAGCCTCCGGAGGGTTAGGGGGGTTTCAGGGGGTCTCCCCCTGAGTATATCAAATAAAATATCCCTATCTCTCTCGATTCTCAGGGTTAGACCCCTTAAAATCCCTTAAACCCTTCGGAGCTCTTTAAGGGCTCTCCGTCTCCGAGGGCTTCTATCGGAGGGGCTGTCAAAGCAAGCTCGAAATCAATCAAATATCACTAAAATAATCAAATTTCGAGCTTGCTTTGACAGCCCCTCCGATAGAAGCCCTCGGAGACGGAGAGCCCTTAAAGAGCCTCCGAAGGGTCCGAGGGGTTTTAGGGGGTCTCCCTGAGAATTAAACAGTCAAAAACCAGTACTCGGCAAGCTTTTCACTACTGGGAAGCCCGCGCCCCAGCACATATTATATCAATTAATTCGGTATATATCCTCCTTGAGCACTATGCTTGAAATACTCACTCGTAAATCTATGACAGCGACTCCTTCTTACTATATACCGTAGAAAAGTATTTAAATCGCCCTGAGACTGAGGTCACATCTTATGAAAGTGATATACAAAGGCTTCAAGTATTATTATCTATATGCAAATGCGATGTAAAGCAGGAGAAGAATACCTCGACGTCTTTGCTGGTTTCTTGCGCGCGCATTTTTCTCCGTGCCAAGAATTTGTAAATACACTTGCACACGCTAATTCCGGGAACAAATCGTAGGAGCTTCAACTCTACCATTGGACCTTCAAATTCTGCGACTTCCTGCTAGAGATGGGAAGGAAAAGAAAGCAGCTTTCACAAGCGGAAGTTTGGGATGACACTGCTCTACTACAGTCCTGGGATGATGCTCTCGCGGAATACAAGGTACTTCCTACTTCTAATCACGTCCCTTTTCTTGCTGAGTCTCAATATAGCTCTATCACAGTATATATGCGCGCGGCGAACGTGTCGAAGATGTGATTAAGGAGGCTGAAGTTGAAATGCAAGACGCGCATATGACTGAAGACGACCTCCGCAAAGCGGCGACAGACATGCAAACCAACGGTATCCCATCAGAAGAGCTGGAAGACGGAGAGCTGGAGGAGGATAAGAGCGCTCAGACATACTACAACGGAGAGTCGACAGAGAATTTTCACGTAAGGGCGCAACGAAAGCAGCTTCATTTAGCATGGCTCATGTGTCGTTAGGGGCCCTCGACTATCGAGTCTAAGCAAAAGGAACGCCTAGCCAATGTAAGCACTGCGGTGGACCAACAAGAAAAGCCTAGGATGCCTAATGCAGTTACCAATGGTGGTGAGATTTCAACTCCCATTCTGCTATCAGCGTACAGGAGAATCTGACTGACTTCTGTTTAGTCAAAGATGAAGCCCTCAAGAATCTCATGATGTCTTGGTATTATGCAGGGTATTATACTGGATTGTATGAAGGACAGCAACAAGTTCAGAATACTCCGTCCAAGTAAGGGAGGCAGGGGCTTTCAGGCATCACTTGCAGAATTCGACGCAACAAAAAAAGGAAAGGCTTGTTTTTGGGTGAAAACAAGAAAGCTATTTCCCTGCGAGCCTCAGAGGAAAAAAAGTTCAAGACACGTGTTGGGCTGCAAGGTAGGCACGCCGCCACTGTTCCTTATTTCTGTACTCACGTGTGCTCAAGTAGGAGCGTCCACTGGGACGAGTCCAGCGGACCTATGAGCAGTCTCAAGCTACTTAATGTTCCTCATTAGCAAACACCGTCGCTGGTAATGCACCCTATGCTATCGAGGCCACCAGTGGAAGTCGCTCAAAGCAAGTCGCTCAAAGCAAGTCGCCAAACCCCTTCTCTGAGTCAGCCTTGATCAAATCCACCATTCCCTGTACGAGTCAAAAATTTGCCTGGTGTTCCAGCTTGAATCTTTTGCAACTCACTTCTGGCATGCAAGGTGAGCCGTCCGCGTCCTTGACGTAGCGGAATGGCATCTCCGTGCTTTCATTTTCATCGATGTGTAGCTCGGGATAATCAACGTATGGTATGTCCTTAAGGGGTACTACAATAGCTACTCAGCTTCTAGAGCACAGATCATAGGCGCGATGGTTCAGTGACCTTTCTGCTCCACCACCATCCGAGTCACACGTACTGCCGTGTCTGTGGTCATTTGTATCGGGCCTAGCCTCCTCCCACTGAAGCCCTTCTTCCGCAGCTCAGATGTCCTGTCTGTACTTGACTTAGTGCCTACGTGATACCCTGGCGGATCCTTCTTCCTTACCGCGAGGCGGGTCATCGCCTGATTCCACAGATCAACCCAAAAGAATTCATCTCGATTGCTCCATGGGTATTATACCTAAGATTCCTCCAAACAAAAAGACATCGAATTTAGTCCCATCCTCCGGACTCAGCTCAACAGTGGCTGCTGGATCAAGCAAGCATACTCGTCCCTTATCCTCTTGAAAAAGCTTCTCTACACTCCGATGCTCTATTGTCAAGGATTCAAGATCTCGAAGCTCTGGTGGCAATGACATTACTGTTGGGACAGAGCTCAAGAAGAATCTCACGCCGGCTTTGGCAGAGTCTTGAGCGATTGATCGATACTCGAGCGTCGACCATGGCCCAAGTTCGGGATCTAAATGCTCGACGATATAGCTTCTTATTTTTTTGCCTGAGATGCTTCCCATCGTTGACAGTACTTGACGTGAGTCCGGATAAAGCGAGCTTCTCAAGATGTAAAGGCCCCAACTGCTTCCGGCGGCCAAATCAAGATTGTTGTCCCGTGAAATCGATTTAGACTCATGAATGGTTAAGGAAGCATGGATACAAAAGGCGGTAGGTGTAAAGAGAGGCAAGAAAAAAGGACAAGAAATATTTGGTGGGCATGTGACTTGAAAGCCCATAGAATTGACCAATAGGAAGAATCTCTCGGGAGCTTACAAAGACTTCTAAGCCGCAATAGTCAACTATGAGGTCGATCACAAAACAAATGTTCTCCCCTCACAGCTCACTTTCGCCAACAATACCTTACCTTTCTCCAACCTATCACTTTTCTCAACCTCCATCCATAGACTCCATTCCCTTCTTTTACTCTCATTGCCAGCCACTCCGCCGCTCGCTACCTTAGATTTACCCCCCCACCTCTATCCTTGTCCTGGTTTTCTCCCACTAGCTACCTACAATCTGCAAACGGTGGTATTGCCAAAAAAGGGCCAATTCGTGTTCGAAGCAAATCTCGAACTTTCTCCTTGCTGTCAACCCTAAGCTGGCATAGCCAATTCGGAGGTGAATCCGAGGTAGTACCTCTATTAGGACCTTCGACAGATTACCAAGCTCGGTTTGCTTGCCTATCCAGAGCAGGTCATCCCGCTACCGCTACAGCTAGACTTGGATTGCTGTTCCTCATACCTCAGGTTTCCTCAGTCGTCCCATTGTGGGTCTCTCATTATGAACCCTCACCAGAAGAATAAGGTGGACATTAGCGTGAGCGACAACCCACCAACACCCAACCAAAACAAACGAAGTAGTTGGCCTTTACTAATATTCCACAGTCTCTCAATGAGGAGGAGCAAAAGCTTTTCCGTCTCTACGGAAAGTTGCCCAACAAGAAGGACCTCCTACAGAACAAGCTCAAAGTCAGTCCCTACCTCCCCTTGCCCCCAATTCCTGACGTTGACATTATGACTCGACCAGGAGCGCAAGTACTTCGACTCGGGCGACTACGCACTTTCGAAAGCCGGCAAGGCATCTGAAGGCGGCGTCACTTCCATTGGAAGCCAGCATCCACTACCAGAGAACATACCCCACCTGACCTCACCGGGCCCCAACAGTGGAAGTAATGGTAACAGCAACGGTGCTAGCAATGGGTCAATTCCTGGTGCATCAAGCGGCAGCCCTGTGAAAGAGAGCAGCTTCTTACAGAGGGAAACAAGCGTGGACGAGGGAAGCGTGCTCAGTCCAAAGAGCCCAGAGCGGGGAAGTGCAAGTAGTCCGCCATCAAAGGAGGGGGTGCCCATCCGGTCGCAGCACTGACTTTCGAGGACTTCACCAAAGCTTGGGGATTGTTTTGTGGCGAATGAAAAGCCAAATGAGCGTGGGTTTAGCGCTGGCAACGAGTTACGATCTTCGCTATTGCAAAAATAGCTCTAGGGAGGGTGAAGTGCTGGGGCCGGTGTTCATGGAGTCGTTGGACTGCGGAGTACCCACATACAAGGCGATGGCTGGCAACTTTGTTCTATGCTTTGGCAGTTACTTGACCAATCGAGATAGCTGTGATAAATGGTGAGATTCTACACCTCTTTAATGCTTTCCACCATCAAACGCCGCGTTATGCCTTGCTATTTGGCCTTTTGTTTCTTCACAGCTCAATAGCTTTCTCTGCCATCTCCAGCGCCCCTTCTCTCGTTTTGTTGCCCCCAATGAAGCCGCTTGCGTGAGCGAAGATACAACCTTCGATCCCGCTGACCTCGCTCAATTGATCATCCCTCACCCCTCTCCAATTATCTGGTAACGGCTTCCTGCTCTCGAAGCTATCTTTGCTCACACTTACGGCCTGCACACGCCACTTTGCACCTTCATGCTCACTTTCGGGATATACAACATACAGCACTTTCTCTTCACCCGGCTTTTCCGCTTCGAGTGTGTACAAATGATCTTTCCAAGGACAATCTCGAGGGAACAGCATTACTCTCCCTTTCGCATCGTAGTCTTTGCGAGCGACATATGTCTGACGCACGAGCGTGCGTGCGGGCAGCCAAGCACGGTGATAGTATTGCAATTTTCGTAAGAAACTCGATCCCATTAGGGAGCTCGCTTGCAGGAACCGGGCATCTTCAAATTCTTGCGCCTCCTCCGGCTTTATGGTGGGGGAAGGATCTTCGAAGTTGGCATTTAGATCTCCAACCAAGCTGCCCAAGCCTATGCCCCCATCGTAAAATCGTTTTTGAAGGGTTTTTGTCTCGGAGGGATCGTAGACTGAGATGCCATTGTCGTGCGCGTCCAGTGCTTCGATGAAGTCTTCGTAGACCTTTTTCCACAGAATATTTACCTCTTCGCTACCTTCATCCAAACCCGTTTCTAAAGCTATTATCGGCTTTCCGAAGTGCATATAGACCAAGCCGGCGGAAGACAACTTGGTTGGGCGCGAGGGAAATGTGGTAGTGAAGGTACGTTGGTGATGGTCATAGCGATTTTGAGCAGGGTGATATTCGCCACCAACATCGACGACAGTGTGACAGGTGGAGAGAAGGGCTGGGTCACGGGTGCGGATGAGGGCTGATGGATTGTAGGTGGGGAGCATGCGGAGAAGGTGAACGGCGAGGGCCTCATCGGCGTGGAAGTGACCACTAGAGACGTTAGCTAGAATTTAGTCGATGAGTCAAGATCAGACATACTTGTGGGTGCCAATCAATGGACCCGGATCCATTCTCAGTCTCTTTGCTTCTGTCATTCTGAAGATGTTGCGCAGCATCCAATCTTCATCAACGCTCATCAAATCACACAGAGCGAAAAAAGTACCGTATCTACGAGTAGATGGACTTGATATATCAACACAGCGTTACCATTTGTGGTTGAGACGGTGTGTACAGGGCTCAGATTAGCCGGTAGCAATTACCTCTCCACCAGGTATCGACAGAAGTCTAAACATCGAGGTTTACCCGGCTACTACACGCATTTAGAGAAAACTAAGAATCTACCATATATATTCCTTTATTACATTATCATAATATCGATTTAATATATTTATTACCTATTTCTACTAATTATTAATATCGCCAAGATATTTTAGCGATATAAGCCCGAATTTTATATATAAAAATCTTTTTAAATTCCTCGAAAATGATCTATAGTAATTTCGTCTTATTTTAATATCCTCGATAATAAACTCTAGTCTTATATATATTTTAAATATTCTCTTTCGAATTTAAGTTATATAATTGAGTTAAATATTTAAGTATTTTAATTTAATTAGTCTTATATAATTAATTAGCTCGTTTAATTAATCTAGATTTCTTATTATAACTTCTATTATTATTCTTTATTAAGATATCTTAATTAAATTATATATATAAATAATATATCTTTTCGATATAATTTAATAGAAGCTTATTAATATAATATTCTTAAGTTATTAAATTATTAGATTCTTTAATCTCGAGATCGTATAGTAATAATTCTTTTTAATCTTTAATACGTTATTTATATTTTAGAATAATTTTATATTTAAAACGTCTTATAGATTTGCGAGATTTCGAAATCTTTATAATTAAAAAGTTATTCTCATTATAATAGATAATAATCTCTTTATAATATTAGAAGATCTTTTTCGAGACGTAAATAAAGTATAATTCGAGATTTAATAGTTTTTAAAGATTCTTAATATTATAGCGAGTATCTTATTTACGTAATATACGATTTTAAGAGATTATATTATAAGAATAATAAGTCTTATTTATAAATATTACGTATTATTAAAAATCGTCTATTATTTACTCGAGATATTATATATTATATTTTTAACGCTCTTTTAAATTTAACTCGCTAATTATTTTAATTTAAATATATTTATATAGCTAAGTATTATTAATTTAAGCTTATAATAATCGTTAAAGTATTTATTCGCTAATATCGATTTTAAAATATTTTAATTAGATAAGAAATTGCTCTCGATATATAGAATTCTTAATTAAAGTAATTATTTTTTTAAGAATTTTAGTTATAATCTTTAAAGTACGTCTAAAACGATATTTTCTAGAATATTTAATATTAAAGAATTCTTATAATTTTTATCTTTATAGCTATATATAGTCTATATTAAATTTAATATTTTTATTATAATAGATATTTTTAACTAATTAATTTAAAACTTAAGAGTTTATAATTTTAAAGAATTTAGTCTTATAATATATAGTAGCTTTATAATTAATTAGAGAAGGATTACGCGAAGGTATATAAGATATATTTATTATATGGTGTAGATAATTAAGAAGAATATCTAATTATTTTAGTGTGGTGGCGGTGGAAAGCCTTCAGTAGCCGGGTAAACCTCGGTGTTTAGACTTCTATCGATACCTGGTAGTCGTTAACTTTGAAGAGATAGTATTATCTAAATTTGACGTATTATTTAATTCACTCTACGCGTAGCGATAGATATCTTATTAGAATACTAGATTTAACTATTATTTCTCGTAAATTCTAGTAACAGTATAATATATTTACTCGTAACGTAAGAAACCCGTTAAAAAAAATCCTACAGCGCCCTCATACGGAGTAATTATAAGCTCCTCGAAAAAAAAAATCATGTATCGAAAGATTCTTGATAGTACTATTAGGTAAATATCGAAAGAAAGAAGTAAGCATATTTTAGATAAGGGAAAACAGTCGTATAAAAGCATGAAAGAAAACGTATTCGCGAAAGTGGATTCTTCTTGATATTATCAAGAAATAGTGAGAATCCGTTCCTCAGTATAATTCAGGCTCAGCAAGAAAGAAAGACAAAACGAAGACAAGGCACACGAATGGGATTCTTCTATTGTGATGGATTGATGGCTAGCTAAGAAGTAAAGAAAATCCTACTATTAGGAAGTATGCCAAGGCCGGAAGGAAGAACTATGCACCGTTACGTAACACAACGGGTGAGAATAAAACCATTACACCATTGTACCAGCCCACTGTACGCTAGTAGATAGTTTCGTAAACATGAAGATTGATTTCACACTGCGATCATACCACACTGCAGCGGCAAACTAATTGACGGTTCTTTAATTTACGACCGCTATCTAACTGCGGGAATGGATGAGCTCTTTGATGTTTTCGACGATCAGTCGCCTGGTGGAAAGCCCCAAAGCAGCAAGCAAAAGCCCCGCAAAGACAAGAGCAAGAAGAGACTGGCCAGTGGAGAGGCTAAAGACACCAACGGAAACATTAATGGCGGCGAGGAAGTCTCTTTGCTCGAGACTGGAGGGTATAACAAGCCCACAAAAGAAACCAATGGAGATAGCCAACCTGAGGCCAAGCGACAGCGGAGGGATGTCGAAGCAGAGCCCCTAGTTACAGACACGTTCGAGACAGAGCAGTCAAGAGAAGTGGCTGCATCTGCTGGGCTCCAAGCAGCAAAAGAGGGCACTGCCGTCGTCTTGTCCCATCAGGTCAGACATCAAGTCGCTCTACCCCCAGAATACCGCTATGTGCCTATTTCAGAACATAAAGCTCCAGAGACACCAGCACGTACATGGCCTTTCACACTGGATCCTTTCCAACAGGTGTCTATAGCGTCAATTGAACGAGGGGAGAGTGTGTTGGTATCTGCCCACACCAGTGCTGGGAAAACCGTGGTTGCAGAGTATGCAATTGCCCAGAGCTTGAAGAACAATCAAAGAGTCATCTATACAAGTCCGATCAAAGCCTTGAGCAATCAAAAGTATCGAGAATTTGCTGCAGAATTCGGAGATGTCGGCTTGATGACTGGGGATGTGACTATCAACCCAACGGCAACATGTCTGGTCATGACAACGGAGATTCTTCGGTCCATGCTCTACAGAGGCTCTGAAATCATGCGAGAAGTGGCGTGGGTGGTATTTGACGAGATTCACTACCTGCGCGACAAGGCCCGTGGTGTAGTGTGGGAGGAGACCATCATACTCCTACCCGATAAAGTCCGCTACGTCTTTCTATCGGCTACAATACCGAATGCAATGCAATTTGCAGAATGGATTACCAAAACACACGGTCAGCCCGTGCATGTCGTCTATACCGACTTTCGACCCACCCCTTTACAGCATTACTTCTTCCCAGCTGGAGCCGATGGAATACACTTGATCGTTGACGAGAAGGGTGTTTTTCGCGAAGACAATTTCAACAAAGCTATGACGACTATAGCGGACAAGCAAGGTGATGACCCTGCAGACGCAATGGCAAAGCGAAAGGGCAGAGGCAAGGACAAGAGGCTGAACAAGGGCGGGACGAAAGGCCCTTCTGACATCTACAAAATCATAAAGATGATCATGATGAAGAGCTACAATCCCGTCATCGTCTTCAGCTTTAGTAAGAATTTGTGCGAAGCGTACGCTCTTCAGATGAGCAATCTTACTTTCAACGAGAAATCAGAGAAGGATATGGTCGAGAAAGTCTTCAACAGCGCTCTGGAGATGCTGACCGAAGAAGACAAGCAACTACCACAGATCCAAAACATCCTTCCGTTGCTGAAGCGCGGAATTGGAATTCATCATTCTGGGCTACTGCCAATCTTAAAGGAGACTATCGAAATTCTTTTCCAGGAAGGACTCATTAAGGTACTCTTTGCAACAGAAACCTTTTCAATCGGTCTGAACATGCCTGCAAAGACTGTGGTCTTCACGAGTGTTCGCAAATTTGATGGGGTCTCACAGCGATGGGTAAGCCCCTCCGAATTTGTTCAAATGTCAGGGCGAGCTGGTCGACGTGGTCTTGATGATCGAGGCATTGTTATCATGATGATCGACGAGAAGATGGAACCTGCCATTGCCAAAGAAATCGTTCGCGGCGAGCAAGATAAGCTGAATTCGGCATTCTATCTCGGATACAACATGATCCTGAATTTGATGAGGGTTGAAGGTATATCTCCCGAATTCATGCTCGAGCGATGCTTTTATCAATTTCAAAACACCGCAAGTGTATCAGGGCTTGAGAAAGAGCTGCACGGTCTAGAGACGCAGTGGTCAAACATGCAAATTGCTGATGAGGGGACAATTCGGGAATATTACGACTTGCGAAAACAGTTGGATGGTCATTCCAAAGACATGCGCGATGTCATCAACCACCCCAACTACTGCTTGCAGTTCATGCAATCCGGCCGCCTCGTAAGAATTAAGCACAACGACAACGACTTTGGCTGGGGCGCCGTTGTCAATTTTACTCCAAGAAAACCTGGCAAGGACCAAAAAGCCGAAGACATTACACCGCAGCAATCCTATGTCATAGACGTACTCTTACAAGTAGCGGACATCTCATCAAATGGCACACGAACTCATCAGGATCTGCCGCAAGGGGTCCAACCAGCAATCGACGGGGAGAAGTCAAAGATGGAAGTCGTGCCGATCTTGTTGTCATGCGTTGAGTCGATTGGTCATGTTCGAATCTTCTTGCCTGCGGATCTGAAATCAGCTGATCAGCGGAACACTGCGAGAAAGTCCATTGATGAGGTGAAGCGAAGGTTCCCGGACGGGATAGCTGTGCTTGACCCTATCGAGAACATGGGCATCACAGATACTTCGTTCAAGAACACGCTTAGGGTGCGTTTTACTCGCATGGAATAGTCGTATTCTGCTAATGGTCGACAGAAAATTGAAGTGCTTGAGTCTCACCTGCTCACTAATCCGCTACACAATTCTCCTCGTCTACCAGATCTCTACAATCAATATGCCGAAAAAGTCGGCATGTCGGACAAGATCAAGGACGTCAAGAAGCAAATCACTGCTGCTCTTTCCATCATGCAGCTTGATGAGCTGAAATGCCGGAAGCGTGTCCTCCGCCGCTTCGGATTCATCAACGAGACCGAAGTTGTCCAGCTCAAAGCTCGCGTCGCCTGCGAGATTAGTACCGGCGATGAGCTTCTACTCAGTGAACTCCTCTTTGATCGCTTCTTCAACGAACTCTCGCCTGAAATGTGTGCAGCGGTATTGAGCTGCTTCATCTTTGAAGAAAAGTCCGAAGCGCCTGCGTTGAAAGAAGAGCTTGCCAAGCCATTCCGTGAAATTCAAGCCAAAGCAAGGACAATAGCAAAAGTATCTGTCGAGAGCAAAATGCGAGTAGTTGAGGATGAATACTTGGCTTCATTCAAGTGGCAGCTCATGGAAGTCGTTTTTGCATGGGCACATGGAAAGTCATTTGCAGAGATATGTAAGATGACCGATGTGTATGAAGGCAGCCTCATTCGTCTTTTCAGAAGACTTGAGGAGCTCTTGAGACAAATGGCCCAAGCTGCCAAGGTGATGGGTAGTGATGACTTGGAGAAGAAATTCGAAGAATCATTGACCAAAGTTAGGAGAGATATAGTTGCAGCACAGTCGCTATATCTCTAGAGTGTTGGAAAATCTCAAGCTAATTGAAGAGTGTCTGTGAGTTTTGATGATGAGACCATGGTGCTGAGTAGGGCACTTGGGTTGATAGACCAGACGTAATTGTAAGCGATTTTAGCAAAGCGGAAAATGCGTTTTGGCAGGTGAATATGAAGACAGCAGCCCCGGACAGACTCTTGGCTTTGGGTACAATACCAACCTGAGGATCATGCGTGAGAATGATGATACGTGACAGATGAGAAATGTGGACAAGTGAGTGTCTTGTGTTCGAACATTGGCTTTGTGACAAGGAATGTGTTACTGTATATATGTCTGGAATAAGTGCCAAGCCAATAAGTGCCAAGCCAAGCCAAGCCAAGCATTTGGTACCCGTACTTTAATGATGGGCATTCGACACTCGGAGCGTTTAATAGTATAAACCCCCACATCTTCCTCCTCCTCCTCTTCCTCCTTCTCAACTCAATCACTTCACCCTTGGAGAATCTTCCGAGTGAAAATTGATAGATTACTATTGCAGCTATGAATCTTCTTGCTACACCGCCACCTCCGCACCACCTTTCGAATCCACGTCTCTCACCCTCCCACTCAAGTCCGCCTTCTCCATGCCTTCCTGTCATGGAATTCCTGCTGACTGATCTGACAGTGTCTTCTTACACTCCCACCGCTTCTGCCAGCCGGAAACGAAAAGCAGAAGACGACGAGCCTCAAGCGGAAGACAGAATGTCCTCCTCCCCTTCCAACTCTCCAGCCCCAGCTACGCGCTCACTACCCGCCTATCGACACGCCAAGAGACCCAGATCAGGTCCTGTGGGCAGACCACTCGCTCTGCCCAGGCTTCTAGAGACCTTAGACGCCGACTCGCTACGAGGTGTTCTACAATCTATTTGCACGAGGCATCCTGGGATAGGTTCCGAAGTTGAACACACAGCACCAAGGCCTAGCGTTCCATCAGCCCTTAACGTCCTCAAGGACTACGAATCCGCTTTACAAGCCTCCTTTCCCTTTGGTGGTGACTCATCGTCAGACTATGCGTACAATCGGGTACGGGAATCCCTTATGGCCCTCCTCGACGCTCTCGCCGACTTCACGCCACACTTCCTGCCACCGAATGAAACCCAGGCATTCCAGTCTCTCACCTTTCTCGATGGAGCAACAAATATCATCCATAGACTACCGGACTGGTCCTCCTTCCAGAACAGCCTACACAAGCAAAACGCCTACGAAGAAATCTCTGGAGCTTGGGCATTAGCCATAAGGGAAGCAGCCAAGAGGGCCGGAGGCATGCAACTACAATATGGAGGATGGGATCAGAAGCTGGCCAAGCATAACCAGCAAGCGAACGGGAAGCTTCAGGATGCTGTGAATGAGCTCAGTGCAAATATCGGGTGGATGGGTGGCCAGCCTCAAGTACAGCAGCACGGCAACCGGGGGGAAGACTTAAATTCTGTGAGGCAAGAGCTCTTGGCTGGAACCTACGGTATAAATTTGCCTGTACGTGTTGGATCGTGGTAATAAGTGGGGGAAGGATTGAATCGATATACCATTTGGGAAAGCTAACCGTTGGTTATGCAAGTTCGAGTTGCGGTCAAAGGGTCCTTGGAACATATTGCATAGCGAGGTATAGGCGCAGTATACAAGACATTGGACTTTTCTTTTCATAGCGGGCGTTGCATCTGATAGCGATATGTTTGGGTTTACCTTATTGCATGTCTAGCACGGTGCACCATCTGCACCAGCGTTCCTTGGTGGTGATATGGCGTGGTAGTGAGTCAAGGAGCCTTCTTGGTGTTGACATTGCCATATCAATGATTTACTGCCTAGGTCGCTTGCTCTGGTGCGTGTTGAATGCTAGGGTGCGCACCCAATCACTGGAGAACGAGGAAAGATTATGATCACTGCCCTGGTAGATTACCCAGGATACGAACAACGGTAGTGGCGACTAATCAGAGAGCTCGATCACAATAGCGGCAAATAGCCAGGAGAGCTTGGACAAGAAACGCTGGCAAGTAGCCAAGCACTTTGAGTACAGCAGCGATAGATTGGTGCCGAGACCTGGATGGCGAAAGTGAAGAAGATATGATTAGCCTCCTTTCCTACATCTCTTACGATGGTGGATTTCAAGCCTTTCCCTGCCAATATGATGGATATACTCCACCGCCTGCCTATCTCCCTTTGCGAGTCAGGATGAGCCTGCTCTAGCTCCGTTCCTGCTGGACTTCTCTAGCCCCTGTGTTTCAGTCTTCGTCTGAAATCTCCACAGTCTCTCCGTTCGCAATGGGACCTTTGACTTTCTTCGCCGACGCTGATGCCATCAGTTCTTCATACTCTTCATCGCGCTCTCGTTTGATGCCTCGCTCTATCTTGACGCCACTTTCCAACTTGACACGACTCTCGTGCTCAATCCGATACCTCGTCTAGGTAAAGTATTCCCTAGCGATAGCCCTTGGGTGTTGTCTCGATCGTGAGGAAATACCTGTTGCCTTCTCACAAGCTCATCTTTCTCCGCCGCATTTAGCTCTTCGAATGGTCTTCCTTTCAGCGCAACGTAGGTGGAAGATCTAGAAGAAGTTGGCGTCCGAGATACGAGGAGCAAACCTTGCAGGGGCCCTGTAAGATGTTAGGACCTGCGCCCTTGAAATGAAACATCAATCTATGAACCCACTCCTGGAGCGGTACTTGAGTTTGAGGACCGCGAGAGGAGAAGTCTCTCCATCCACATATTCTGTCCGCATGGCGTCTCGTCCTGCCGAGGGTCTGAAGCCTCCTAATCTGTGGTATACAGTAAGTATAGGCCCAGAGTCAGCAGGACCTTTGTATCCCAACTTGGCACTGTGCGTGACACTCCTGCCTTTGAGCTCCTCCTCAGACACTTGCAGCTCATCCCGGAGATCTAGTGCCACAGATCGGTTTGCTCCCTCTCTGATCCGAGACTCAACGATACGCATGCGAAAGACTTGGACAGCGATAGTTCCCAGATCGGCGAGAACAGATGTCGCTGGATCCTTTGCTTTTGAGCTGGAGGAATCTTCCACTGTATTGCAAACATCAGCTGGTTAGAGTTTTGTTGCAGATGGCAATCAATTAACGGACGTTTTATTTCATTGAGAGTGAACTCCTTGTACCCAAGGCCTCCTTCGCCGACCCTGAATGTGCCTTTGAACCTGTAGTCGTGTAATCCTTTTTCAGATATTCCGCTCTCGACGTATGTACCGTCCAGATAGAGAAAAACGCCCAGAGCATCAGAAGTGAACGAGAAAATCTTTGGTATAGAAAGTCTGATTGCGAATGCAGCGCTAGAAAAGGACTCGATGTATTCTGACATTGGATCCAGGCGGACTTCCTGACTATCATGATCACGGTATTCATGCAAGCTGTTTCCGTTCACTTCGATCGAAACCGTCAATCCATTGAGTATTGCCATTGTCCTCGTGAGCGTTGTGCTAGATGTAAATAGGGTCGGGAAGAAATTGAGATGAAGTTGGAAAAGTTGGAAAACGAGTGCTGTCATCAAATCAAAGGATGTAGCATGAGATGGTGCGGCTGATCATGTATGGCTTCATGACTCTCATCATTGTTAATGTAATTGGAAGGGATCCAAGCCGAACGGAATGGGTGCGTGATGGATGTATGATTGAAGTTGAGAAATTAGGATTGAGAATTGAAGTTAAGGAGAGTGAACTCTGCTCAAAATCAGGTGAAGCAAGAGAACTCGGCCACTTCAAGATCTGAACTCGACTGCTGGTGCCCTCTGAAATCGAGACTTGCGGCTGATGCTGAGTTACATACATACATCTCAATCATAGAACGAGTATCTAGAGTATTCATGATGGCAAATATGTCAGAGACGTTCCAAGCGCTGAACGGGGTATCTTTCCAGAGATCCCAACGCTCCAGCTCCAACGCTTATCCATGCAAAATAAAGCAAAGTCTGAATTTAAGAAGACTACCATGCACCAATGGAGTCAGCTCGCCCGCTGCTACCCCCATACGATACCCATACTCAGATGTCATGGACCCGCAAGGAACTTTCACAAGGCCTTATCGGCGATGGTACATAGTGTTCTGCAGATTGAGCAGCGAATCAGCCCGCTGAAACACATCCCCCTCAAAAGATCGATTCAAAGAAGCACTCGCAGGCGTCGCAGGCACCGTGGCTTGAGCAGCTGGACCCAGCGCAGCTGACAGGGGGGTAGCAGGCACACTCGGCGTGAACGGGCTGGAGCTCGAAGCTGCATTCAAACCCCCAGACCCAAGCGTGCGATGCTGCTGATGAGCCTGATATCCGTTCGGAGCCGGTGTCTGGGCTCGCGACGGAGGCTGAGTTAGAGGCTCGACCTCAAAAGTAAGGCGATTCCACGGTGAGTTCGTAATCAAAGTAGCTGCTTCGGTTGCAGATTTGTGAACCGGACGAACTTGATGTCTCATATCGCTTGGCACAAGATTGAGCAGCCTCGCTTCTCTAAGAGACGCCAGAAGGCTGCTGTAGGAGTCGACGAAGTCCTTGACAAGCCGCCAGAAGTCCCTGGCGTTGCGTGCCTCGGGGTCGTTGAGCTTGATAGTCGAAAGTCGCTTCTTGAGCTTTTCACTCATGCTCAGGCAAGTTCTGTTGCGGTTCACAAGTGTCAACCACAGCTCACGGATCTTCTCATGGGTGTACTGTCTTTGGGAAGCTTCTGCAGCCTCGTTAAAGGATGGTTGCAGCTGCGGAATGATTTGAAGACCTTGATCAGCGGATTTCCTTAGGATGACAAATATCTGCTCGAATTGGACTCTTTGCTCCTTTTCAATGCGGGCTTGGTCCGGCATCATTGTGACACTTCCGCTACGAGAACGAGTAGCAAGCTTTGAGGAACTGAACGACTCTCCTGAACGAGGTGTGCTGACCACGGAGCTGGAGGTCGAGCCTTGGAACATTCCAGCGCGGCTGTTTGAGCGGCTTCGACCATTGAGATACAGCGGTACAGCAGTCTGAGTACCGAGCGCTGCATGGAGATCAATGTGACTGCTGAACTGCTGAACACTGCCTCCGTTCCTCCAACGTCTCTCGGGCTTTGGTCGATCTCGAGTTGGCGTCACAGAGTCGTCGCGATTTTTTGAGCTTTCTCCTTCACTAGCATTTGCTGTGATTTGAGGGACTTGTCTTACGTTGACCTTCCGAGCCTTCTTTACCAGCCGTTTCCTTCCAGAGGTCAGATTAGAATTGTATACCTCGTTGAGGCTTCCGTAAAAAAGGAGCATCAAAGTTCGAATGTATCTCGGGTCGGCGTCTTGGGCAAGCTGTCCAACAGAGCGAGTTGTCAGCTGTGCAATAGGTTCGTGGGTCAGAATGCAAGCGTGGGTAGCCTGCCGCACAGACTTCCTTGACGCGTCTGTGAGTCCTAAGCCTTGCGCCGCATCGCGCATGCATTTGCTCAATTCTTGATCCAAATGCTCAACGTGGATGGCAGCGTTGTGAAAAACCCTTTCCAAGCTCGATCGTTTCGACTTTCCCTCTTTAATCACAGGAAACAATATACCAAGATGATGGTGTACTAGATTTAGTGAGTACAATATCCCTTTTGCAGCTTCGATAATCCTGGCTCCGGGAAGATTTTGCTGTCTTTGTCGTGGTAAACTTGACAAAGGACGCCCAAGCATGCCGCGCTGATCCTCACTGCCGTGTGAAGAGGTCACATTTGAAGGACTGATATCACCTGCACGAATTCCTTGACGTAAAGCAGACCCGTGGCTTTGCCCACGCAAATGATGGCTGTTTCTGTTGGCGCGCGTCTCATCCAGTACTGTAAGTTCAGTCTGCTTTTTGGGTACGATGCCCATGCGCTTGTTTCGGGTGTTTTGCGTAGCTTGTAGAATGCTTTCGCTGTTGCTCCGGTTTCGCTCGTTGCCCAATGACAAAGGTGCAAGGCCAGGGCGGCGAAGTGCCGCGTTCTGTGATAAGACGTTGTTCTGACTGGAAGGAACTCTGTAATGTGAGCGGGCTGGTAGAGGTGGCTTTACAAAGCCTGGGGACCTCAGTTCAGATGCCGATTCGGACTCGCTTGTGTTGTGTCCGTATTTCCTAGTTTGCAGCGGAAAGCGTAATAAGGCACGCGGCGTCTCTAAAGGTCCATCACTGCCACACTAGCGGTAAGCAAGGATGTGAAGACCTTCCCAATCTTACGAACCTGGAGTCGCCTTCAGAATCTTTCGCGGCAGCCACCGTTCTCAGATATTCTAGCACCTTCTTGGTTGACATTGTATCCTTCTCGATCTCGTTGTCAACAAATGCTGGCGATGGACCCGGGGAAAGATCGCTGCCCTCTACAATACGTTTAAGCCTCGGAGTTAAAGGATTGCCAGTCAATTTCAACATCCTAAGCGTGTTGATACTTCCGAGGCATAAAGGGAGATCTCCAATATTGTTGTGTTGTATTGAAAAAACTCGCAACGCTTTCATCTGTTCAATTTCGTCCGGAACTTCGCTAATCTTGTTTCTGCTGAGATCAAGTATCTCCAACTGTGGCAGGCCGAAAAGCTTTTCTCTGTTAGCTTTTCTCTCAAACCATCCGACGGACTGTCAGCTTACGGCCTTGGGCACCTGTCTGAAACGGTTGTCGCGCAGATTAAGGTATCTCAAGGCGGAGCAACCAATAAACTCGTACGCGATATGGGATAGCTGATTATGGGCCAGCTGTAGCCTACATCAATCGAGACTCAGCATGAAGTTTTTTGTAAAGGTCAGCTCACGTTGGTACGGACCACCAACGCGCTGAATGAAAAGAAGAGATAAAAGAAAGGAAGGGAAAAAAGGCGCGCGAAGGTGTAGTGGCAAGGGAGGAGGGCTCATACCTCTCGACATCTTGTCCGATGATGGCAACGACCTCCTTTGGTATCTGTGATAGATTCCTTTTCCTCAAATCAAGGGTCAATTTGGGCTTCACTGTTTCGCCAGCATTTTCTCCCCCCGTCAAGGATTGCTGGAGGGTACTGTGTGCTTCGTCGACCGCCTTGTCATGAGCTTCTTGGAAAAGCTCAACGCTTTCACGCGTTGTCAAGCCTGATACCTTGTCGGTTCTCTCCCGGAAAGATTCTTGGGAAGGACCCATGGATACCTGGGGGAAATCGTAATCCGAGGGGTACCTTTCCCAACGGTAAGCTCGAGGCTGAGCGTATGCAGGGCGCGCAAGAGGAAGCTCACCCAGTGTAGGAAGATTCAGGCATATTGTGAGAAGCATTGGATGTTGCCCTCAGTACAAGCGGATGGTCATCAAAAATGAAAGTGGGATATCTCTCCTGGTGGCTTCGTTACACGAAATGATGGAGGGTCGAGCCCAAGTCGAGTCGCTCGATGGAGAAGAGAGATGCAAAAGAGGCGAAGAAACGAAGAATAGGAGTGACGGTCTGAGAGTATGCCTCGGGCATTCCAGAGTGCAATGTGAATGAAGGGGATGTTAATGAGAGATGAAGAGCAGATTACGCAGATTACCTTAGCTACTTTAAAGTACTTACCTTAGGTACTTACTAGTATGCCATGCGGAATAGCCGCCGCTAGACAAGGATAGTTCGGCTGCTGATGCCAATCCCTTCATTCTGCATCAATGAATGAAGTCGAGTCCAGAAAACGGTCTCAAAGGAGTGCTTACTCCGTACCTAGATTAATTTTATCTATAGCGGCAAAATCGATAAGCACTTGTAAACGTCGCAGGGATAGACTCGATATGCCTTTGAATTGTAAGTGTGTGGGTATCGAAGCTCTATACGAATGGCAAACAGGCAAACAGGCAAACAGAGAACGAACGCATAATGGAGGATGAGGATGTCGTGGCAATCCGCCCTCGTATCATGCTCTCCCGCTCTATTTTCATCTTGATGATCCCGTTGGCCTTCGGTAGACCGCCCGGCACATGTTCCTGCAGAATCAACATTGGCTTGAAAAGCAACGTTCAATTGTCTGACATCCTAAATCATGGCCGAATCATAGCGCCACCTAATGCGCTCTGACCTTGAGCAGGTATCTGATCTGAGACTTCCTCAATTGCAGCTTTGTACTCGGCAGGATTAGAATCCACCTCCATTTCCTCGCTTTCCACACCACCCGTATACATCGCCGCCTGTTTTTGCTCGGCCAGGGTAACCTCTTTCGTTGCCCATTCCTTCCATCTCTCGTACTCTTTGTCTTCCAGTTCCATCCCAATGTCTAGCGTAGACTTTCCAAAATATGCTCCTGTGGACAGTGCTTCCTCTTTTGCTACCCTTCGCTCCACGTCTTCTTCGAGGCGTAGACTGTAGAACTCTTTCCGTGCCTGGTCGTAGGCTTGGGCGGATGTGATCCCTGGCACATTATGCCGTAGCCATAGTTGTCGCCGGACAACGCTGTCAAATTCAGTACTGGACCAGAGCGACCGGCATGGAGATATCACCTCTCTCCACTCAATGCCTTTTCCGGTTGTTCAATGCGACTCCAATCCGTCTTCTGAGAGTCTTTCCCATCATCTTCAATTACCAGCCGTGGCCTCGCCAACTCCCACGGATGATCTTTGAAGAATTCTTTCCTTAAAGCATCCTCCTCGTAGTGTATCATCTGCGGTTGGAACAGCTTACTCGATTTCTTCGTTCTTGATCTACCTTTGCGATGCCGATGTGGAAGAGGCTGCGTCCGCACGAGAGTCTGAGCAGGCGTTATGGAACCGACGACATTGTACCAAGGAGGAGTTCTGGATATTCGTTCTGTATTGAGAAGCTGCGTCGCGGTTTGGTGCACGCGCAAAGGACGAAAATCGTACCGACCCATCGCCGTGACCTCTAAAGGAAATGGCTCGAGATGAACGAATGGGCTTTGGTTCGGAGTAACATTCATCCATGAGGCGCACTCACCGCAGAAGAGGCGTGCCGGCGCGAAGGCGGCCGTTCCCGCGATAGTAGGGTAGGAGACCTCGATTTTGGTAGCATCGATAGCCAAGCTTCCCCTTGACGACTCTGTCGACGTTGGACTTGATCCTTGGGTACAAAAGGACTATCAAATAACTTGATATCGCGGCCAATGCCAAATTGACGCTATGCTTTACACTTCATGCCCACCCTCAACGCTTCGGTGGAGAGGAACTCCTCGAGCCGAGTCAAACCTGTCAAGAGACCTTTGGGAATTCAGCTTCTCACTTTTGTCTTCACCTTCCTACAACCTGCTACCTTTATGTTGCTGAGTACCCTGAAAGAGCAACCGATCAAGACCGCTACCAGGAAGCATCGACCTACGCCTTCAACTCCTCCCCCTCCTCCACGCCAGCTCGACAATATATTCATTGACGCCTTAGCCAAGGCATGTTTATGCCGGCAGCATACCATGGCCCAAGCGATCGTCTCAAACCCTGGTTACCTATATCACAAGGTCCGACGGAGAAATGCCTATGACGCAGCGAGGCAGTTACGACATCTCCATCGCGCTGCTATATCCCCATGTCCTCCTGCTAAACCACGACCTCTCTCTCGAGAAGAATACCTCAGCATGCTGGATTACTATAGCGAATCTTACAGCACCCGGGCCGGTGTTTTGGCCGAGCTGCCACCAGCAACTCCGATGTCATTTACGTTCAAGAGTGAAAATACCATGATCCCGCCTCCAGAAGTACATACAGACATTGAAGAGCCGCCGCCACCAGCACGTGAACAAGCAACAGACAAGACTTTGCCATCTTTGGTTCACCTGCTGAAGGTACTGGACAGGGGCGATTGTACACACGAAGAAGCCTTCGAAGCCTACTCTGCTTTACCATTCCCTGGAGTTTCCTACCTCTCAGATCATACGCGTCGTTTGCTTTTTCATCGACTCTCCGTCTTGGAAAAGAAGAATAAAACTTCAAAAGTACGCTTTCTTTCTGTAGTAGAAGACATGAAGTCCACAAATCTACCCATGACCCGCGGCGAGTGGACTAGCGCAATAGCCTTTTGCGGGCAATGTTTCACGCGTATCACAGCTGTAGATGTTGAAAACGCGCTGAGACTGTGGAAGGAAATGGAGCAAGAAGCAAATGTCAAAGGTGGAAGCGTAACCTTCAACATTCTTTTCGATATGGCCGCCAAAGCAGAAAAGTT
Organism: Letharia lupina; assembly: GCF_014066315.1. NCBI lineage: Eukaryota > Fungi > Ascomycota > Lecanoromycetes > Lecanorales > Parmeliaceae > Letharia > Letharia lupina. Next base: position 439,532 of record NW_023502978.1, on the reverse strand, counting down.
TGTGCTCGCCGAAATGATTTTGAAAGAAATGGGGGTCAGGAAACTAGAGTATAACCGCTATTCTCGCAATGCCTTCATTTTCTACCACGGCCTCAGGGGAGATGGCGATGCCGTCCGAAGGGCCTATCGTGAATACGTCGAAGCGGGTGAAATTGTGGACACAGTAGTCATGAATTGCGTGATCACATCTTTGATCCGAGCTGGCGAGCCCGCAGCTGCAGAGCAGGTCTTTGAACGCATGAAGCGAATGCACACAAAACACTCCAGTCAGCATATACCCCCCAGCAATTGGAGAGACATTCGCGACCTAGGCCGTCTGCTCAACCGAGCAACGCAGCGCTTCAAAGAAGAACCCTGGAAGATACGGCAATTGCAAAAAGAACAATCCATCGCCCCAGATGTACAAACCTACGCCCATTTCGTTGAATATCATGTCAGCCAGACTGGCGAACTCCGGCGCATAGCCGTTCTTCTGGCTGAAATGCAACATCAGGGATTACCCATGCATGGGCGTATATTCACCAAGCTCTTTAAAGGCTTCACGTACCATGGTGGTGTACGATACACCTCTTGGACCCGAGCTCGCCTGGAGATCGTATGGGAATCGATGCTGGCAGCACTTGATCAAGGGTTAGATGATGTACGCATGATGAAGTGGATGGTTATCTGGGCCGTCAAAGCCTTTAAGCGCTGTGCTGGACGGCAAAGGACGTTGGAGATCTGGAGCGAATTAAGTCAGAGAGGGAAGCCCAGCGATGGGGATATGGAGTTTGTGATGGGAATGCTCGGCGAGATACTCCCAATGGATGGCGGTTATTATAGATGAACGCTCAACATAGGGTATCAATTAAAGATGAAGAAAATGTACAGAAAGACGCAACGCCAAACTTCCACAATGCTCTAGGTGCGCTTGGCTTGGACAAATGTGCTTAACATGTAGAGTATGTGGTAAGGCCATGTTTCATGCATAGCATCTTTTATGAATCAAAGCTCAGACGAGTCTTAGCAAAGACACCACTGGCATTCACTGATATTAGGAGCACACGAGGCGAGAGATTCAAAAGGCAGAGGTGAGTGGACCAAATTTTTGGCTGTTCTCGAACGTAATTATCTTTTGGTACAGATGTTGTTCACCTATTTACTTTATGCTAGAAGCTTGGACGATCTTCATGTGCTCTTTGGAACTTTGCGCCTCCACACACAGCCGTGTCTCACACCAAAGAAGAGCACTACCAAATCACTCCGAGCCTTTGCCGCGCGAGAGGGTTTCGAGTATGGTCGTGTCATCGTATGGGCAACGGAAGAAGGAAAACCAAGAACTCTAATCTGCGAAGATTGTGATCAAGACGGCGAACTGATTTTGCGGCTTGTGGTTCAAAAATTCCTTGGTACACTCAAAAACCCTGGCGAGGGACCAGAAGAGCGAACAGTGTCTGGGCTGCGGATAGTGTGCCTGGATAGCTCCGATCCGGCACCAGAACTTGCCACGAAGGCCATTCTCCTTCGGCTCTTTAGCTCTGTGAGCTCAGAAGGTCTCAGCTCGTTAGTCTTGCAATTTTTCAGTCGGATTTCCAGTGCGTGGTCAATCCTCCGTCAAGATCCTCTTTCCCAAGGTACAATTCCAGGGCATACATTCCCATAGTCGCTGCGACATTGACCCATCTCCAAAAGCTGCCTCCAGCATCACCTCCTTGGCTGGTCCACCAGTCACCGTCGCCGCCATCTCCGCTTGTCGATGCAAAGTGTTGCATTAGCAGGCTAGTATAGACAGCAATTAGGATGCTGGGACTAAACCAGCTGAGCAATCCGAGGATCTGGCCTGCGCCATCTGAGTCCTCAAGGGACGCTTCTTGGGACAGTGCGCGCGCTCCAGATTCACGGACAGCCGGTATGATACGAGTGGAGGCGTAGAGAACGAAAAGGCGATAAGCAAGTGAGATGATCACGGACGGAGTGATGGTACTCAGGGCTGCAATGATGAAATTGAAGGCTGCAGGTATTGCAGAAGGCAAAACTGATAGAGCCTGTAATAGCGTGGTGTACGAAGCCATGATTATTGGCGGGAATGGAGGAAAATCCGCTGCTTGAGCTGGAGGGGGTAGTGGCTCGACAGGATGAGTGGGTTGGTAGTCGGTGAAGATCTGGTAGAGACACAGAACGATATATGCGAATAGTAGCGAACTTTCGACAGGATTTCCTTTCCCACTGCCGATACCCCAAGTACAGAGGAAAACTGCGCAGGTGACTGTTATGCCGATAAGAGTGGCATCGACGTTACCGATCTCCGGAAAACGAGTGACCCTCCAGAGGAAGTATACTGAGCTCGAGATCACCGATGCAGACATGACAAGCAAGCCGATCTACACAACGGTCGTTAAATACGCTCAAATAGTTTGGGGGAGAACATACCATCCAGCTGTCGCTCCTCCCTCCCCTATTGACAAGCCACCTGGTAATCTGGCCTGCCGCTTGAATGACCAAAAGGCTGCAGAATCCCTCGCATAGCTGGAACACCGGGGTTGACCATCTGAGCATCTTATCCCAGCTTCCCACAGTCGCTGTCTCTGCCAGGCCATCGGGCCCGAAGATCCATTCCCATACTGACGTATCTTGTGCTCTTTTCCCGCTGAACGTCCTCTCGACCCAACTACTGTTATCGACGGGCTCGACGGAGAATCGGTTCAATGACCATATCAAGAGAGTGGGCAACACCGCCCATTGTGTCCAAGCGACGAGTTGGACCAAGATATAGCGATGTCGTGACTTCTCTGGAGTCGCTAATCGTAGGATGGAGTATGAGAAGTAAAAGGAGGCGATTGAGAGGGAGAATGCAAGGCCGCAAGCCCGCCCGCCGACGTCGAATGCCAGTGGTATGCTAAGGATGATTGACGTTAAAAAGACGACGGACGAGAAAACCCTCAAGATCCACATGAGCTCTAACGGCGCTCAAGCCGCGCACAAGACGCTGTGAAGAAAATTCAGCGGTGGAGTCAAAACAGACTGCTGGGCCTGATGAGAGGAAGAAATCTGGGATCTTTTCTTGCGCTTGAGGGGAAGATGCGGTCGACTTATCCTTAATATCAACATAAAGTACGTCTGGAAAGTTGGTAAATATTTAAATGGCGTCAAGAGGGTAGAGGAGGATTCTGTGGCTCCGACTGCCTGGTTCCAAAGGTTGGAACTTGGAAGCAGGTTTGTAGACACCAATAGATTGCACAGTGTCGCGTGCGGTCCCTGTTTAACCTTACGGCTCAAGTACCTAAGGTAGCAGGGTCGGAAGATAGTCTCGATAGTGTACCTTAGACGCTGGGCGGAAGCAGCCTAAAATCCTACCTAAGGTAGTCGTCAATTCGTGATTAAAGCAGGTTTCGAGTATTACCATCATTATCATCCCTGTGGTTTTCTGTATAGAAGACTAATAAGTGATGACTGATGGAAGCTAGTCAGATAGATACTTCATACGCAGATAGTATTAAGTACTTGGGGTTAGAGCACCAGGTGTCGACAGAAGTCTAAACATCGAGGTTTACCCGGCTACTGTACGCATTTAGAGAAAACTAAGAATCTATTATATATATTCCTTTATTATATCACCATAATATCGATTTAATATATCTATTATCTATTTCTATTAGCTATCGATATCGTTAAAATATTTCAGCGATGCGAGCCCGAACCTCGTATATGAAAATCTCCTTAAATTCCTTAAAAATGATTTATAGCAACTTCGCCTTATTTCGACGTTCTCAATAATAAACTTTAACCTTATATATATTTTAAATACTCTCTTTCGAATTTAAGTTATATAATTAGATTAAATATTTAAGTATTTTAATTTAATTAATTTTATATAATTAATTAGCTTATTTAACTAGTCTAGATTTTTTACTATAATTTCTATTATTATTCTTTATTAAGATATTTTAATTAAATTATATATATAAGTAATATATCTTTTTAATATAATCTAATAGAAGCTTATTAACGTAGTATTCTTAAATTATTAAATTATCGAATTTTTTAATCTCGAGATTATATAATAGTAATTCTTTTTAATTTTTAATATATTATTTATATTCTAAAGTAATTTTATATTTAAAATATCTTATAAATTTATAAGATTTCGAAATCTTTATAGCTAAGGGATTATTCTTATTATAATAAATAGTAATCTCTTTATAATATTAGAAGATATTTCTTAAGATATAAATAAAGTATAATTTAAGATTTAATAGTTTTTAAAGATTTTTAACGTTATAGCGAGTACCTCGTTTACGTAATATATAATTTTAAGAAATTATATTATAAGAATAATAAGCCTTATCTATAAATACCACGTATTATTAAAAATCGTCTACTATTTACTCGAGATATTATATATTATATTCTTAATACTCTTTTAGATTTAGCTCGCTAATTATTTTAATTTAAATATATTTATATAATTAAGTATTATTAATTTAAGCTTATAATAATTATTAAAGTATTTATTTACTAATATCGACTTTAAAATATTTTAATTAAATAAGAAATAGTTCTCGATATATAAAATTCTCGATTAGAGTAATTATTTTTTTAAGAGTTTTAATTATAATCTTCGAAGTATATTTAAAATAATACTTTTTAAAATATTTAGTACTAGAGAATTTCTATAATTTTTATCTTTATAGTTATATATAGCTTATATTAGATTTAATATTTTTATTATAATAAATATCTTTAACTAATTAATTTAAAGCTTGGGAGTTTATAGTTTTAAAGAATTTAGTTTTATAACGCGTAGTAGCTTTATAATTAATTAGAGGAGGATTACGCGAAGGCGTGTGAGATATATTTATTATATAATGTGGATAATTAAGAAGAATATCTAATTGTTTTGATGTGGTGGCGGTGGGAAGCCTTTAGTAGCCGGGTAAACCTCGGTGTTCAGACTTCTGTCGATATCTGGTGGACTTGATGGTTTTCGCTTTCCAGCCTGAGCGCGGACTTACTCCGCCCCTAGCCTGATAGGTGATAGGGTAGTTCGGGGCGTAAGAATAGGTAGCGTCTAGAGGCAATTCACCCGAGGGACCTGTGCATCCTAAAAGTCCCAGTTCACAACCTTCACAACCAATAGCAAATTTGTGTTGAACTCTCACCATAGTTTCTCTTCATAGCCTCTCAAAATGGCGGATGAGGAACGAAAAGTGTCGAAACGCTCTAGATTTGACCAGACAGAGCCTGATGTGAAACGTACCTCACGCTTTGACCGACGCTCGCGTTCCCCTACCAGCAGAAACTCGGAGACACAACGGAGCCGCAGTCCTTTAGCTCCAAAGACACCTTTTAGCCCTGGAGCAGAAGACAGAAAAACTCCCCTCGACCCAGCTGCTGCAGCCGGTAAGCTTGACCGTCTAGGTTGGCCAATGGTCGGAAACTAATACTTCACTTAGCGGCCGCCGCAGCTCGAATAAATGCCTCGATACAAGCCAAGAAAGGCATACAGCATGTCGATGTTCCTCCCATCCGTGCAGTGAGCTACCCTCCGTCTCGAGAAAATCCACATTTTCTAAATTGTCTCAGACAGAAAGCCCAGTGGCGAAAGCATCCTCGCCCAACCCAAACGCTGGCTCAAGCACCAGCAATATCAATGGCGACATGTATATTGCAGATGGAGACTACATCAAGGACATTGAGGTCAATGATCTACGAAACAGATACACGCTGACCAAGGGTTCAACACAGAAGATGGTAATTATTCTTGTCATATCCACTGATACTCCCAGGTGCCGCCGTTCAAAAAGTCATGTCACATTCATGCGGTTCTATATTCCTATCTATTATCTTTTGTGGGAGACTGCTCGAAGCTTACAATGGGCTGATCTAGCACTCTGTAACCCCTCTTTGGCATCTGCTGACCTCCACTGCGTGACATCTAGATTAAAGAAGAGACTGGCGCCGGTACGCTTTACCTGACATTTACAGATTTTGAAGTACAGAAGCTCATAGTGTAAAGATGTCACCACCCGAGGAAATTATTATCCCGACAAAAGCATGGCCACTGCAGCGGTACGTCTCTATCCTTTGGTGACGAAATCTAAATACTGATTCCTACAGAATCCGCCCCTCTACCTTCACATTACCAGCACTTCGAAAGACGGTCTTGAGTTAGCGGTGGAGAAGGTTAATGAGCTTATGAAGCAAGAGTTGCCAAACCTTGTCGATGAGAGACGTTTTAGACGTAGAGAGCCGGATCAAGTTGAGCGTGATGAGTTTGGACGAGTAAGCCCATATCCACAAATGCCCGGGCAAGCTAACGACTTGCAGCGCAAATGGCCTGAAGAGCGCATTCCCATTGATCTTGAGCCAATCCCTGGCTTCAACCTTAGGGCACAGGTGGTAGGTCACGGTGGTGCTTACGTCAAGCATATCCAGCAAGAAACTCGCTGCCGTGTGCAAATCAAAGGCCGCAACTCTGGTTTTATGGAGCACGGCACAAACCGAGAGAGCGATGAACCGATGTATCTCCATGTAGCGTAGGTGCTCTCTATCAGCTGATCTAAACAAAGGTCTCGTACTGATGATGATAGTGGACCTGATCCCGCAGAAGTCCAGCACGCGAAAGATCTTTGCGAATCACTACTCGAGAACGTCAAAGAGCAGTACGCTCGCTTTAAGGAGAATCCACCCCAACAACGCGGTTACGGCTACCAGCAAGGAGGCGATCGTCAGAGCTATGGAGGTGGCTATGGGTCGTATGGAGGAGCGCAGTCTCCAGTGGCCACTGCGACCCCGGCGACGCCCGGCCCGCCAGGAGCTAGCAGTCCGACAGATTACGCTGCTAACTACGCCCAATATTACGGCGGCCAAGATCCTTATGCCGCTTATGGTGGTTATCAGAATTATATGGCATACTATCAGTACTACCAGCAACAAGCCGCACAACAGTCAGGTGCCCCGGGTTCGGCTCCACCTGCTCCTCCAAACGATGATGCGCCGCCACCGCCACCGCCCAGTGGGTCTCCTCCCGCTGCAAATGGAGGCTATAATTCGGTAAGCTGGATATGCCCTTGCGAATTTGCGTAAATGAGCCTAGAGATAAATTGCTGCTGACGAAGAACGAAACAGGTCCCGCCACCACCAGGCATGTGAGTTGAGGTGGGCGTGTAGGTGGAGGAGAAGAAGCACGTACAGTCTCATCGCCATCCCCAGTGGCTTCAGTTCTTTGTCTGCACTTGGTAGAACACGAGAGCTATTCTTCCGACACCATTTGCGGAGTCTAGAGGTTTGGTCAGATCCAGAATTTCGAAAAACGTGAGCTCATCTGTATTCTAGTAGGCACGCAATGCAATGCGATACAATACAGTAGAATACAGTACATATCCGCTCAAATGTGCAAAAGCCAGCTTCGTAGTGGAGCACGCGGTGACCATCTTCCAGCCGGCGTGAGAAACAATTAATCATACCCATCTTCGTAGAAATCTTCACGCTGCCTCTGTGTAGAGACCCATTCCTCGCTCGCGAGGTCCTCTCTCTTCCTTTTCTTCAGACCCTGTCCTTCAATGCAACAGTCACATCCCTGTTTGCAGGGCTCAACGCCCTTCTCTCCGAAGAACTCGCCAATGGTCACATGTCGACACCGATCTGTTTGTTCGCAATACTTGACTAGCGCTTGGAACGATTCGGCGCGAGACTTGAGCTGGATTTCTTTGGTCTTGGCTGCGCCGTCTCCGCTGCCATAGCGTTGCCCATCACCGCCATTGCCATTGTCTCGTGCGATGCGATACCCTATTCGATCGCGGTCCTCTCTCGAGTAGAATACCATACACCTAGCAGCTCGTCCGTCTCGGCCTGCCCGTCCAGCTTCTTGGTAGTACCCCTCAAAACTCTTCGGCAAGGTCCAATGCACTACGAACCTCACATCCTGCTTGTCAATGCCCATTCCGAATGCTGTGGTAGCTATTATGATGTCGTAGCCAGGAGCACTGGCGATCCATTTGCTCTGACATTCGTTGCGCTCGAGGGTAGAGAGCCCCGCATGATAGGGAGCGGCGCCGATCTTGTGTTCACGCAAGCGGGCAGAAAGCGCATCGCAGTCGGAGCGGTAGGAAACATATATTATACCAGAGATGGCGTCAGAGCGCTGGTTGTTAGTCGAGCTTTCTTCGGATATCTCCTGGGAGCGTGTAGGGTCGTTGGCGCGACGGGCGTAGATTTTCTGGAGCCAGGAAAGCAGCCAACAGAACCGATTGTCAGACTCGTCAGATGTGAAGCGGACCTCGTAGACAAGGTTGCGGCGAGTGGTTGAGGCGACAAAAGTCTTGGTATTTGCAGGGTTGAGTCCAAGGGTTTTAATGATGTCCGCCACAACAGACGGCGGGGCGGTCGCTGTAACGCAGGTAATTGCCACGGTAGGGTAGGCGAGACGAAAATGTGACAGATGGCAATACGCTGGGCGAAAGTCGTGGCCCCACTCGGAGATACAGTGGGCTTCATCTATAGCAATACGAGAAAGCTCTCCTTGACTGTAGATTGTTTCAAGAGTTCGACGAAATGTCTCCGTAAGTACGAGCTCTGGTGTGACGTATAAGAGACGGGTCATTGGGTGGCCTGCGTTGTTTGGTATTTAGCTGGGAATACTGAATGGAACTGATTCTGCATACCGCAGCAGAGGTCTTTCGTAATGTCCCTACGATCTGCGGTAAGCGTGCTGGAGTTGATAGTCGCTACTGGAATATCCGCTGCACGTAACGCCGCGACTTGGTTATTCATTAGAGCAAGCAGGGGTGAAACGACGACAGTGATCCCATGGTCAATCATAGCAGGCAACTGGAAGCATAGACTCTTCCTAATGACTACGTCAATAGGCACTTTGGAAAGAAGCCGAGGAAGCAATTACCCAAACGAAGTAGCTGTTTTTGACCGGTAAGATGGTTGTATGCTTGTCTAGGTCTCGATGAAGAATGCTCACCAGCCTGAACAAAGACATCATGCCCTTCTAATGCCGCTGTGATAATCTCACGCTGATATGGTCTGATGTTCTGTCAAAGAGAGGCAACGAGCTTAGGTAAGAACAGGAGCACATCTACCTAAAGTTGGCTTTCCCAAAGACTCTTCGCAAAGTGAAGTCGAGGTCGATAGGGGTGTTCTTGCCCGTATGCTTAGACATGCCGAAAAGAAAAGGCCTTACGATTCTCGACACAAGAAGTCGTCCTGGGCACAGAGAGTGAAAATGTCTAGGAAAATGATCAAAGGAAGATTACGGGCTCGAACCCGCATTCCAGACAAATGAGTGGTTGTAGGAACCAATTTAAGGCGTACGGTATTCTTGACAAGTCAAGCGAAGTAGAACTCACAACATTTTCAGAAGAAGAGGGGATATCCAAGACGGTTTGAACCCATGACGTACACAGTCCAGAAAACCACGCTGCCACTCGTACTCTACGCGATATGGGGTCAGAATTGACCTGAATTTTTGAGAGACATAATGGAAGGTGCAAGGGACTAGATAATGCGGTATCGAAAATAAGCGGCGCTTGCGGTTGCCGCGGTTGCCAGCCGGAAAGAAAAAGCTCGTACTTTAAAGTTGCTTGACAATTGACACCCTGTGAATTCATTCCGTTCTCTACCACACGTGAGTCAGGTCCCGAGCTCAAGCACGATATCATAGCGGACGACTCGGCACTCATCCTCTGGGTCTCCCGATTCCCCTTCATTGCGGACACTTCAACCCGCGCCATGGCTCGTGGCAACCAGCGTGACAAAGCTCGTGTAAGTTGTGCGGGACCAAAAAACGCCCCTCTGAATATGATGCTCATACTCCGCAGGAGAAAAACCAAAAAGAAGCAGGTGCCCAGAAAAAGAAGAACACTGTCAGTCAATTCCCATCTAAAACCTACCAGATGCGCTTTCCTTGGCCCCTGCCTTCCCAGGAAACACAGACTGACATAGCCACGGCGTCCTTTAGCAATCGGGTACCGAATTCCAACGTACCAAAGAGCAGCAGGCAGCCATAATGCGCCAGAAACAAGCCGAAGGTACGTGGAAGTGATAGCGAGAGATCTATGCACCCTCTTGCCAATACCGCAAAAGCTGGAGGGAGAAGTGACTATGCTTATGCCCGTGTAGCTTTTGCCAAGAAGGACGGTGCTGCTGGTGGTGACGGGAAGAAATAGAGAGCGACAAGAAGAGTTTACACAGGGTTGTGAGAGTTAGGGAAAGGAGGACGATCGTTGATGGATCATGAGATTGCTTGCGGCTAGAGACGGCTTCTGTGTTCTCACGAGACAAAGCTTAGATGATTGATGAAGGGAAGGTTTATTTTAGAGGAGTTCCGAAGAATCCTTGCACATTTGCTTCCACGTCCAAAGAAGAGGTGGCCGGTAAGCATGATAGTGATTTGTTAAATTCAGTAAGACGTCCCGAATTTCTGATATCTCACCCGTATGACATCTTACAAGATCTCTCAAGACATGATGCAAACTTTATATTCGCCTGTGATCTTCCATTTTCTCTGTATATGTACAAGATTTCTCAAGCCTTTCCACCGCCGTGCGCCTATCAGCTCAGACCGGTGTTCCTCGGCAACTCTCCAAACTCGTTGGTCCTGCGGGAAGGCGAGCTTCCCTGGCCATGTAGAGCGTCTTCGACGAGAGATGTATGGTCCAAAGTTCTGTTTCCAACGTGCATAGGCTGCTCGTAGAGTATGGGTCCCCAAATCCGCCAGTGAAGCTCGGCAATGTGCGATATACGCTTAGCAATATGGACCAAGCCCTCATTCTCACTCTGAACGGCAAAGCCCGGTTTCTGGGGGACTAGGCGCCTCATGAGCTGTACGGGGGTGAGATCGTCTATCGCGCACACTTCGTCGTCGACTTTGTCTTTCAATGCTCGAGCGAGAGAACTCCGCAGGGCTCCGAAGACAGGCTTTTTCGGGTCGCAACAATGGCGTAGACAGGTCTCTGCAAACTCCAGGTGTTCGGACGCAGGCAGCTCGCGATTGCCGCAAACCTCGTATGCCGCTCTGACAACCTCCAGAGCTACAGGACCCCTCTTTTGCCAGTAATCATAGCGCAGTCCTTGGTCCGATATCAAGTCGGCCACTCTGAGGAACAATTCGGCATATGACCTTGGTAATATCTTACCCGTCCAGCCGAGGAACTGTAGTGTTTCGTCCAAGGTCCGTCGGCATGCCGCTTGGTAAACCAAAGCTTGAAAATTCAGCTGCACTGTCCGAAGGCGGTTGTAGTCGAGACTTAAGGTGGAAGGGAAATTCTTGTGATAGAAAACGACAGCATCTGTAAGGGCCTTCACAAGAACCCACAATCCTGAACCGGATTCTTCATCTGCTTCTTGAAGATTCTTGAACCAAGTCCAGGCCCCTATAACATCCCATCCATCTGCTATTCGTCCAAGGAAGGCGTTCTGCTCGAACGCGATTGTGTCTTCTACCCAAACCAAGCGCAACCTTCTTATTGAATGATTGGTAGCGTCCTGGAACAAAAGTTAGCGGTCAGATCCATTGATTCTAGAATGAGAACTGTAGGCCAGCTCACCAGATTCATTCCTTGCAAGAGTTCGAATATGGTAATAAGACCGTGGATGATGCTGTCTGCCTCTGCGTTCTCTACGCCCAAGCGTATTGCTGAGGTCATTGTATGCAGTAGACGATCTCGCGTTGGTGAACAACAGTGTCTCAAGAAGTTGCCAAGCCAATCACTGAGGGCCGTGAAATCGCATATTCCACGCTCTAGTTGCTGCATCAGGAACTTGACATCGAGACGTGCATCTATTGCGGGCCACTCTTTAGAAGGAAATGAATGCTTCAATATGTCTCGTACAGCTCCAAACAATCGAGGAAGCCTTAGAGCCGTCCCTTGAGGAAAGCTTCTGGGTCTTGGCCGAGGCAACGATGTGCACGAATTTCGACTTAAAGGGCAAGCAGCAATGCTCTGGCCATGCGCTGACCACAATGCGATCTCTGTTGCTATAGCGCGCCAATATTCGACTGCCCGCTCTCGTCTTCCTTCAGCTTGCGGCCCTTGTGTATTAAGTCGGAATGCAATCTTAGGGTCAAAGTTGAGGTGGTGCCTAAAGACCAAATCGTGTTTGAGTCGTGGAATGTCTATTTCGCTCAGGACTGCTTGGGTGATAGGAGGGTCAAGACTGACAAGGCTGAAATCTGTGGAATGGTCTGTGCTGATAGTCAATAGACGGGGCGACTCCTGTGCCCGATGTTCCCAATTGGCTCCGCTAGATAAGAGGTACGATGCTGAGGGTGTGGAGGGTAGCGCAGGCATAGAGTGCCTTGCTTTGGTCTTCTTTTCCGCCATCACATGCTTAGATGATGCCTCCGTAGAGCATGTGTCCACCGAACTTCGTCTACTACCATGCATCTTCCTTTTCCTAGTGCACACGTAAGGGCTGTTTTGTAACGGCGATTTCGACGGTCGCAAATTTCCACTCATGATCTCTGGGATCTATTCACCGATTGCGATTACCGTTTTTAGGTTGACAAAATTTGAGAATACTCTCCGTCAAAGCATTTGTAGTATTGGATTATCTGAAGATGGAAATTGCATTACACGCTTCGCTGGGAACATCGTATGATCTTTGTTGCGCGTTTGCTAGAGTTTGCTGGCACTCACAGGATAAAGCAAAACTTCATTCGTTGGCTTTGACGCAACGTCTTTGATGTGAAAGAAACAGTTTGCCACGCTTGAAGCAAAGGTGGAAAGAGTGGAAACTTTTTGGTACAGTGCAATCAATGTATCCGTAAAGAGACTACACACCATCATCGCGGGAAAGCAGAGAATGAAATGAGAGTTCATTATTTTAGCATCACACCCACGAACACGAAGACTACTCAGAACAGGGCGTGCTTTTCAGCTGGATTTCGCGCGAAACATAACTTGTAAATAGTGAGGCTCAACGAAGAGGGGGATCTGGCATATTATATCAGCGCGGCAATTACCTTATTTGATCAAAGCAACGGACCCGCGAGCAGTGCGCCCAATCAGCATCGCACAAATCAACATCCTGGTTTGCAGACAAGTCAGAATCAAGTCATGCGGATGAAGGAGGCCTACAGAAGATACAGCAGAGCGGTAGCTTTCCGGGCAAGCGACTCTTCCAACTCGACAAGTCGGGACACGATGCGTTGACTATTGCAGAGAATTGGAAGACTTGCCACTCAGTGCCAATAAGATTAGTAGCAAGAGTCAGGCCGTGCCCAGAAACCAACTTTGGAGAGTTACTAACATGTCCGAGCGATCATGTAGAATCAAGTCCCTCAACCGAGAGCCTGGGTCGGAGCAAGAGGTTCACTTCAATCCAATCGGAGTACCGCTAGACAGCTTGTCCAATGAACGAGGGCCTTGACCTTATGCACGTTCACCATTACGGAAGCCTCGCGCAGGGTTGGTTGGACTCTATCGTGCCCTTGAATCTCGTGGGAGGGGTGTGGGGGGGTGGATTCGTGGCAGAAAGTCCGAGCATGAGCGACACGTCGTCAACTTGGAGGTATAATAATAATCGTTCCAATAGCAGGGATATAGTGAAAGGAGGAAGCAATCAACCCCGCAGTAGAGCTTTTTGACATTTTAACATTTAGATTTTTTGACCATTTAGATGTTTTGATGTTTTGATATTTTGACACTACGACACCGGGTTTTGCTAACAAGTGATTACTACTTAGGGTGGTGGTGGTGCACATATGCCGTGATGATTCGATGAAGAGTTGGTTTTACTTTGTAGATTACAACATAGGAGAAGTGTTTACGCGGTACGGATCCAGGGGTATACTAAGTAAGGTAATGTACCTATGTACGGGATACGGGTAGACTTAAGGTAGAGAAGAAAAGAAGCGGGCCAATGCAAATACCAATGCGAATGCAAATGCTACTGCAACTGCTACTGCAAATGCAACTGCACATGCAAAAGCAATGCAAGGACCCTTCTGACATCCGTGAGGTGAGGTATCCAAGTAGTACCCAAGTGCGTACAGTAAATAGGTAAATCACATCTGTTCAGTACCTAAGTTATACATTAGCTATAATTATCACAAGTACATTCACAACGATGAAGTACTAAAATACTTCGTATCATGCACAAGCACGCCCCGTGGCCCCACAGTCGGGTGAGGCTACTCCTCCTCAGCCTCCTCGGCTCTCGCCTTGTCGCCTCATCGAATTTCCCTTACTCGTAGGGCTGAATGTGAGTTGGAGTGTGAGTGGAGTCCGAGGCCTTACCTACCTTACCTTAACCTAGCAAGCTTTCATTAACGATAAGGTACTTGATTATTACGATTACTGATTACTCTAATAGTAGCAGCAGCACCGAATTCATTGCTCGAACACATTGCCAAACCAGAGCAATTAAGGAAGGCAATGAGTGTTGGGGTCACATCTTCTACTGCGCTTGCCTTTATCGTCACATGAGACCTCCAAATTGCTTCGCATTGGATGTACATGAATCATGCCAGGGCAACGAAACAAAAATGCTCGTTTTCCGTCACCTCATCTGCAACTGTCTCAACTCCGCGCTCCGTAACGAGCGTTTTCCTCCTTCACAAAAAGGCACGATTTGATATCCTTTGCTTTCCAAATAGACTTCGCGTTTTACTCACAGTCTGACCTTGACGGTGATCACAAATGGACGCATCCGCTGGCGCTTTGAAAGCCTCCGCCTAAAATGGTAACGACAACCCAGACTTCCATGATGCTTCGTATGGCCTCTTGATGCTAGTCTTGCAAGGCCAGACCCTCAAGACAAATACCTTCCAATCCTCAAATGACACACGGAGCGGCTGCTGGCGGAAAAAAATATTGATGGGCCTGCACCTACTCTGCTTCTCGTTGTAACACCTCGCTTTCGGCATCTCCAACAAGTTCACATACTACTTTGTCAAGTCATCTACTTATCTCTCACATACTAGACACGACTTTATCTACTCCATGGCTTTCTCTATCTCATGCTTTGTTGATCTGAGCTACTTTTGCTCACAGTGCTGACGACAATTGCCCTACAAATCTTGACTTGGGCTTCGATGCCAACAAATACATTGTAGGAACTCTTCCCAATGTCAGCTTCGACTTGCCAACAAGTTGTGCTGGCATCCTTCCCATTCCCAATACCACCACCGATGGACTGTTTCCCTCGCTGTTCGAAGCAGAGGTACCAGCCCAGAGAGAGGACCTCATAAATAAGGCTTCCTGGGTGCTGGCCATGCTGTGTTATACGACCAACCCACCGCAACGTTAGCATGCGTCAGAAACTTTGTGGTTGGAAATGCTAGGTATCAGTAGCATGGAAAGGTAGCAGGGAATACGAGAGGCTCTAGAAAAGGGTTCTTGAACAAGCTATGCACGAACCGAAAGTGTTTGCAAGACTGCCTGTCATGAGCAGAAAGCGGCTTTGTCGTAAATTGAAAGAAGAATTTCCGATATATTTGAGGCCGAAAAAGGTAAAAGTCCTTCTTTTGCATTAGCCAATCGTCGCAGGGCCCCGAACGGACAGAAGCTGAAGACCATTTTGAGGGGAAACATAACAGATCGTAGCCATAGAACGCAACAACCTATAGTCTCAACTTCCTGGGGTAAGGCGGAACGTCTCATTTCTTCTTCGTTGTTAGCCAACCAGTGCTCAAAAACCCCCTGTCTCCCATGACAGTCATCCACTGAATATCCAAATTCCCGAGCAGAGCCCTGCCATCCTTTGTTACTTCTTTACCTGGACCATCCTTTTGCTGCTCGACTAGGAAGGCGATCTGCAACACGTCCCGGGGCGCCATACTGGGCTTGTCACTATGGCGCATGCGTAATCTCTTCGCGTCCCAATTGAGAGATGTGGATATGAACGCCGGTTTTGGATTGAGAGTAGCTGTCTCAAGCGTAATTGTCCCATCCGCAAAATTCTCTAATTGGGCCTCGAGGGCATATCTCGCTGCCCGTGATTGAGAGTCGCCAGAGTCCGCAGATGGTAGGATTGACACCTTCGTCCGCACACCAAGGCAAGGCCGTGCAACAAATTGGTACAATTTGCGGAAAGTCCTGACACGCCCACTGGACGCAGACTGGTCTTTGGAGACCGTAGTTTCAGAGTAGCTCACGTTCACGGCAAGAGTATGGTTACCCTCTTCTCTAAGCTCAAAACGGACGATTTTTTGCAAGGATTCCCCAGGGTCCACTTTTACAGCTTCCTGGTCAGCCGGGGACACTTCAAGGGTGTTGATACCGGACGGCGCATGCATTTCGGCGTCTACCCTTACGGACGTGACTTGACGCTCAGAGTCTGCTGAAAGTTCGTTGTTTGCACATAATGTGCATGAGAAAGTCTCTCCGACGTATGCAGAACCAAAAGCCGGAGGTAAAGTGAGCTGTAGTACAAGTAAGTAAGAACGGGATTGCCTAGATCAATCATCAACATACAACGGAATTGAGTAAGAAGTGGTCGTCAGTCTCGCTAGGTTCACGGTCAAGTGCTGCGTGGTGATCGATATATAATGCGGATTGTTTTGGTGGGAGCGGAAGAGGAAAATGTTGCGATAGAGACGGTCTCGACAGTCTTCCAAACCCTTAGAAATCGCCAGTACAAGGATCTATGGTGACTTACCGCAAAACTGATGTTATCAGTCATTATTCAATGTGGATCTGGAAAAGATGCACGCACCTTTCAAGGACACTGAGTGTGGCTCTCGAGGCGCTTCCATAATTGAAACAGACAACCTCACATCAATATTGGACACGCAAAATCAGCCGTTTCCGAGGCAAGAGTAGTCCGATGTCAGATTTATAGTAAGCTCTTGATAAACGCGTTATCCTGAGGTATGCTTTAGTCGCTTTTGGAGCTAGTCGGGTATCTAGGGTTGGGGCTTTTATGACATCAGCCTACAACTCTGTTTACTTTCAACTCCCTCACCAAATAGTTACCGACATTGTTGGAGTGCTTCTACGAATCCCATGATATCGTCTCCGCGTTCATCTCGGGTTTGGGGTTGATATGCCTAGCTGGCCGTTCTGATTGTCGAGCATATAAAATCTTCGACCTCCGGATCTCCTACAAATCGGCAACCTAATGCCCTGCGAGTCACCGTCACACCGCATAGACACCTCCTGTATCCATTCAGAAGGTATGATAGAAGATCATGCGACATCGCCAGTGGATAAGGCAGCATGCTTTGTACCCACCGCCTCGAAGAAGCGAAAGAGAGCCGCCACACCCACTCCTAAGAGCAAAGGACAGGTCATGGACCTGACACAGGAAAACGAAAATCAGGCTCACTCCCCACCGGCCAAGAAAAACAAGGGTGCATCCGCTCGCAAAGCACAAAATGAAGAGAAGCGATCGAGGAGGTTTCGACCACATGCCCCGTCAAGCTACCTTGAGAGGCTGAATCGAGCAACTACTCAGAGGTGAGAGCCGCAAAACACTGGGTACAACATCAGGACTTACCATGGCTTGCAGGATGTTTGTCATTGATCGAACGCGCGGGGGCACCATAGAGATTCCCGAAGAGACAATTGTACGTATTTTCGGAGCCCATATTTTCCCTTTTGGAGCAAACCTTGAGTCTTGAGACATGCCTCGGGAGACTTCACTCTCGATATATGTTCCAAGGTTCGATAAACCTCTACAAATAGGCAATACTGACTGCGAATTTGTAATCCAGGATCTTGCAGGCACTACGGGCAACGTCTACAGGATTACTATCTGCCAGCTACCCAGTTGCACATGTCCAGATAGCAGGAAGGGCAATCAGTGTAAGCACATTGTATATGTATAGCTGTCCAGCAACCTGTGATTTTAGATAAATCGCTAATCGCCTACCGAAGGTTTTGCACAACGTCCTCAGAGCCCCTGAACATCTACAATACCAACTCGCCTTTCTCTCCTCTGTATGTCCGATTTAGGTCCGAGAAATTCATCTAGCCACTAATTGTGGTCTAATCCTCAAGGAACTGCGTGAGATATTCGCCGCTGCACCCGCAACCGCGTCGACGTCTGCCTCTTCCGATGCACCTTCCAATCGTAAAGAAGTCTCCGGTGATTGCCCAATTTGCTTCACCGAACTTGAGGCGGAAACAGAGGACTCCATTGTCTGGTGCCGTGCTGCATGCGGAAATAACTTGCACAAGGACTGCTTTGAGCAGTGGGCAAGGAGCCAAGCTGGGAAAGAGATTCGATGTGTGTATTGGTAAGTCGGTCCTCGATGCTGCGAAAATGAAGAAACATACTAATCTGATGCCCTCTCAGCCGTACACCATGGAAGAGAGACGAGGAATCGCTCGAGCGAGTTAAGAACGCCGGAAAAGTCAACGGCGAGGGATACGTAAATGTAGCTGGAGAGTTGGGCTTATCAGGAGCACGAGATAATTCGACCTATCACCAGCACTGGGTACGACGTCGGGAACTAGGCTACTTCTGAAGATCGCCTCAGGATCGAGACTTGATCGCTTCCTGTCGACTTTCGAGCGGTCAAGAGTCCTGGACAATCTCTGGCTATAGTCGCTATGTGCTGAAGGTCAGCACTGGTGCTTGCTGAGGCTCGATCATTTGCTCCGAGATACCCAGCTCATGCTTTTCACTAGACGCTGTCGTTGCATCCGGTCATATCGGCTAAGGCGACCTGCAAATTGTCCGACGTTGAAAGTCGTGGCAGCGTTAAGAGACATTGCAGAAGGCAGGTACTGCCGAAAGCTAGATCCTCGGCAACCCCACTCTGTAAAGTAGATGGTGGACATCCATCTCGAAAGCGCACTCATCAAGACTGCTAAAAGGTGCAAGCGTGTCTCACTTGTAGCTGCAACTAGCGATGTGACCAAAAGCCTTGCAGTAATTACACTTTCAGTAATTACACGTGAAATTACTGCAAAGCAATTGGCCTGACGGTCACGCTAGTAGGGCACTAGTAGGTACTTAAAATTTGGCCTGGAATCCACCTGTTGAGAGGTACCATTTCCGTGTAATCTAGTCCTACTAAGGGTACTCTTGCGAGTCAAGAAATGAGGCTATACAGATCCGAGGTACGTTCTCTTTGGCTATGTGTTCTGATAGGAGGCATGCTTGGTGGGAGGTCAATTGATGAAGAAATGGTAGGTTTTGAAGAATTTTCTCCGCAAGATATTGCCAAGACTATGGATTTGGCCAATCAGAAGGCCTACATTTGGATTACTAAGCGCATTTCACGAATTACATGCTGTAATGCTCTAGAGGCCTGACATACGGTAATTACTGTAAAGCATTTGCTTTGCATGTAATATCACATCGCTAGCTGCAACTATCCAATTACCTACCTACCTATATTCGCAGAGCTCAACGCTGAGATGCACGAGACTAGAAACGACCAAGCCTTTGCTAGCCCCTGAAGGCCACGCGTTTCCCCTTTTCGAAATCATATCCCTTGGATCTGGTGGGCTCATGAAAGTTGTGGAAGGCTTCCACGTTGCGGGTTGGGACATTATTTCACGTTTTGAACACTGATACTTTACGCATGCGTTAGAAAATGATGGGACCAAGCAGAGTGCTCGGGACAATAAAGTAAATAAGAAAATCTATAGATAGATGGAACTTGTAAAGTACTTTAGCTCAGAAGTGCTCGGACAAGCTTAAAACGCTAGGGTAGTAGGCGTAAGGTAGGTACGGTACATGTATTGACTTCTGTCCAATAGAATAATCTCTCAGTCTTTAACTCTTCTATCCCTGTCCTCCACCTACTCACCCCGCTTGTCCTGGTAGATAACCGCGTAGAGCCTCTCCTATTCCGATCTGTCGGATTCGAATAATACGGGTAACTCACAGAATACATATAATTATTATGCAACCTGTCATATAAAATTTAAGCCTTAACGGAAAGCTCCGTGACCTCCCCAACGCTCCTTTAGCTGCTCGATCAGCACTCGTGGCAGGCAATTGGCAGGGCAAAGATTGCTCCCCGGTTGCCCGTCAGAAGATCGTCCTGATGATCCCTGGAAATTAAAGTAAAGTACGAATATTGATTGCGGGGAAGTTGATGATAGATATGCTTTGCCTGATGACTGATAAAATATGGCACAATTCCCTCGAGACGAGTACCATAGTACCGTACTGTAAGGTACCTACATAAGCGCTGCAGTACAAACTAAAGTACACAAATGAGGTAGGCCAAGCTCCAAAGGGCCGTTTTGAAGCAGCGCGCGGCAGGCTTGGCTCCCCTATCGACTCGTCCCTATCAATATCAGTATCACTATCACGGCCACCACGGTTGTGGGTGCATTGTCCGCCGTCAAGACATATGCAACTTTTCATGCTTGCATATGGGGCCCACTCATCATCCTTGATTTGCAAAAGTCGCGCCAATCTACCACAGTCATTACGAGCACAACCATAGGCCTGACGGACCATCCAACAGAGAGAGGGTATCTATGACATGAAGCCCGGGCAAAAACCCTCTCACTTTGCACTTGCTTCCCCCACACTCGTTAACCCTTGACAGCTTCGAGCCCACTCCAATGGCTCCGACGCAGATCATAGACACCTCCAATTTTCCCCTCAGTGACTGGTTCTTCATAGCAGGTACGTGACCCTTCTTGCCTATTGCATCTTTCCCTAAATAGCTTTACAGGTGTTGAGAGTTATCAACTTCGTTGGGGGAAGGATGAAGAGCCCACGGACCTTGCCCCTACAGCGCCTGTCGAGCCTACAATTGAGGAGGACAGGGCTGCCGAAGCCGAAGGGGACCTGAAAGGTGCAACAAACAAGAAGGCCAAGAGAAATTCGTACCAGCGCCTGTCAAACCTCTCGGACGAAGCACGCTTGTCAATAACATCCTTATCCCTTTCCCCGGAGAGGAAGGGCACAGACAGCAACCGAAGTAGTACTACAATCAAGGGGTCCCAGGTCAACGGCAACGGCCGCCTGCTTAGCGACACGGACTTTGAAAATGCCTTGAAGAAATTTGCTTCCCAACGAGACTCCTTCCTGTCGGATTTGACCCTCAGCGCAGGGGCGGTGGTGCCCAACAGGCCTAGGGCTCGGCCCAAAACACAGAAAATTGTCAATGAAGATGCAGCCGGTCTTAAGTCGACAGTTGGGAGCATACGGAGGCGGATCTCCTTTCGGGATATGAACAGTATGAAGAGGCAGTCATCTGTCAAGAGACAATGTCGGTAAACCCCCTGTCCTATCATCTGCCATTACAGCATCCCTAGCGAATCGATGTGAATTGTCCCAAAGGGTACTGATCCTCGTTTGTATGCAGCCTCGGTCCGAACGTCCAAACGATTGAGCAACTACAACTCTGTCATACCCAGCCCTCAGCCTTTGAATGACGAGGTCAACACCCATCCTTTGAAGCGAAGGTTCGAACCAGTGCTTCTAGACCGGTATCCCCCCAGAAGCATGGTGGAGGAGACCAAGCGAAGAGGGACTTTCCCAGACTACGTCCCAATGTTTGCATTTGCGAATGATATCCACATCGTCTCGGCAGATGAGCGACCGCGTGCGACATGGCATGGCTTCGCAATGACCTCTAGCGACAATTCACGGCTCTACGGCATTTGCATAATTGTGTGGATTCCTCTCAATGAGCGGGCGTCTGGAGAGCTGGAACGAGAATGTGAGAAGTGGAGGCGAGACAACATGACGGACGAGGAGCGAGAGCTAGCAAGCAGTCTAGGAGAGCGGCTCGCCGTTGAGAGGATCAAACTATCAAGGTTACTCGCACGCTTGCCAACAGTGGACTCTGGATCTTCAGCAAGAGAGGAACTTGAAGACGACATTAGTGCTGTGGAGGAGAAGATAGGTCTGATGGCGGATCTGCTTAGACCGGTGAGGCACGGTGCTGCAGCAAAGATCGAAGGCCTAACCAATGGCGAAACCGGCCTTTGGATACCGCGATCATATGGCATTCTTGGGCGCGATCCGTACCTAACGAGCTTTTGGAAAGAATGGCTCAAAGCGGTAGTGGTACCAATGGCTGATGGAAGTATTGTACGAGTTCCCCCAAGCTCACCGAGAATTGGGATGTGGCAACCTTTGGAGAGATATGTTGTAAATCTCTGCGCTGAGGCGTTGAGTCCGATTTCCTCTAAAACTCAAGTGGAGGTATCGATCAGGGAGCTTCGCTTGTTTGCCAGGAAGGAAGCCGTCAATGAGATTCCAGGCTCCAGAAATGTACAGAATTGGGTGCCAATTGAGAGATCCAATACTGACTGTGGATAGACTGATCTCTATGCGCTCTTTCGAGCATTGTCTATTCCAAACATAGTGGTTCTTCTTGAGGTATGTGCTATCACCTTTGGGGGACCTTCTGCTGACGTTGAGTCGAGTTCGCTTTGGCCGAGTCTCGCATTATCCTCCTATCTTCTCATACTTCCATGCTTCATCTTGCATCCAAGGCCCTCGTCGAGCTTCTATATCCTCTGACTTGGTGTGGTATCTTCATTCCAGTGCTTCCAGCAAGACTTATCCAAGCTCTCGAAGCCCCTTGCCCTTACATTGTCGGTATTGAACGTGGGTATGAAAAAGTCGAGCTTCCAGAAGACGACTTCATACTCGTTGATCTAGACCAGGACGAGATCGAGTCGACTACAAGACCAACACCTATGCCAAAGCAACAGCGACGGAAATTGACGTCTTTGCTTCAGCTGGCCGCGCCACATCATAATAGATTTGGGGTTCCGAAAGGGCCACCGGCTTATGCGATCGAGGCTTTTCCGTTTGATAATTTCTCATCTGAGAATCCTCAAATCTTTACCGGCATGCCACAATCAACTTTCTTGGCAAAGTATGTTGGCCTTGACTCAACTTCGTTTGGAGACAGTGGTTCCAATCTCTCAGCGAAGTCTCTCGTCTTCAACGCTTTCCAACCCCCAAAGAGTGACAAGATAGAAAGTCAACGGCCATCGACGAGTTCTACAGCAAAAGGCAGTACGCCTCCTTCCCCAAAGCTTTCACCGACCTCGACCTCGTTCCCACCTCTACCACTCACACCAACCTCCCGGAGCGACTCTGGCTTTGCCATTCAAGCTAGCCTTCGCGGAAAACGATCCGGGCATTTCGAGACCGCTTCTAAAAGGAGCTCAACGTATGCTCCTGATCGAAACCCCATAATTAGACGGCCCAGCGTACCATTCAGTAACCACTCTTCGAGCCATTCGACAACAACTATAGGTACAGGAAATTACGCCATGTCAAGCTATGCCCCATCCATTTATGCTCAGTCCACACTGGCAGCCTCAACGGTAATGCCGAACATGCTGATGCAGCCCGTGCGGAACTCCGATGGTACCAATTGGGTTGAAGGTCACTGCTTCCAGTGGAGATATCATGACGACCGCTCTGTGTGCACCATCTGCGATGACAAGGCCGAGGATGGCATCTATAGATGTACTGGATGCGGCATCAACGCTCATGGTAGGTGTGCTCAGCAGGTCTGCATTGTTTGCCCTGCGGCTTTCCACCCAGAGCAAGTGCGCGCGGCCTTTGCACGATGCTTTGCAGCTCTGTTCTATACGTACAGGAAGTTCCTGTCGCCTCCAAATAAGGAGCAAAAGAAGGCTGGCTTGCTTTATGGCTTCAATATGACTGGGTTCTTGAAGAGTCTGCCCCATGAGAATGCTGAGTACATGCAGGTGTTGCAGCAGACGCAAGGTAAGTATCCGATCGTAGAGCGGATGTGTGTCTGCTAATATCTGCATAGGCTTCAACGAGTTCATTCACGAACGTGAATCGAAGCCAGCCAGTGACCCGTCGATCATGCTCTTTGATCAGATGATCCTTTCAAAGAGGAACCGGGGCCGGGCATCCATGTTTAGCAAATCGAAGACGGACTTTCTCTCTGACACATATGATCATCTTTGGAGAACAGCAGCCGCCACACCACCCAAAGGTCGAATTCCTGGGGATGTGAGAGCAATCATTACGAGAGGTAGGCCTCTCCTATCAAATACTGCTTTGGGTGTCAAGGTTCTCAAAGACTGCTCGCTAATCTTTTACCTTTCAGTCCCTGCGAAACTCGATCCTACTTTGATGAAAGAACCCCGTGTCCTCCAAGGTGTACCGCGAATAAATACCGTCAAGGCCACGAGAAAGCCGATACCAAGCATGTTAGGACCCAACGGGGCAATGAACGGGCTCGCACAGTCACCGCCATCATAGCACACAGTACACAGGGATGCTACATTTTGAATGATGATGAAATAATGTCCGAATTTGAAGGCGGCTCTTGGATGCATAGAGTCTATCGTTAGATTTCTCTTGGACAGAGAGCGATACTAATGGCATTCACTGAAGAGCGATGTACTCTTAATATGGAGCATTTGGAAAAGCGAGCTGTCGATTACACATCGAACAGGCCTGAGAAGCTAGATATCCTAGGTTAGGGACACAACTGAGATTTAAGGAGCACGATTTTAACCACAAGATCTGGGGGTTTCCGGCAATATCTCCGTACTTCAATCGTCGATATCCAGCGTTTTCATGGCCTTCAGGAACCACTCGATACTCTCTCCCTTCCACTCATATTTTTTTGCAAATTCTTTGGTCTCCGATGCAGATATCAATATTTCATCTTCAGATACCTTTGTCTTGTCCCCTTCGTCGCAACCTTCATCGCGCAGCTGCTCCAGCAAGAAGACCAAGAAAGCCCATCCCGAGATATCCCTCGGATGCATCAAGCACCACCCATGCACTAGCCCAATACTGTCATACAGCAATACCCTAACCCCGTGTCTTCTATCCTTATATCCAGGACGTTCAAACCGGATGGAAGTGAAGAGCTGTCTTGCATACTGCCAGGCGTAGTAATTACTCGGATGCCTCTCTCCAGCCTTCATCACAATTACCAATTCCTCGTCCCAGAAGCTTTTTATACCATTTCCCGTGATCATCACCTGATTCGCCTCGTCAGCTGCATGCTCTTGCAGATCTAACGGGAAGAAATTCTGCCCAGTCCACAGGCGTTGCGCCCAAAGCGTAGAAGATTTGGCATGTTTGCTCA
Source organism: Letharia lupina (assembly GCF_014066315.1). Lineage (NCBI taxonomy): Eukaryota > Fungi > Ascomycota > Lecanoromycetes > Lecanorales > Parmeliaceae > Letharia > Letharia lupina. Next base: position 414,577 of record NW_023502978.1, on the reverse strand, counting down.
ACGGACTCGTGACCAGAATTTCCAGAAAGTTTAATTCATGTCGTACGGCTTCTGCCAAGTTTCCAAGATCCCGGTCATTGTAGTCGTTCTCGCTCCGTTTGCCGGAGACGCGCTGGATATGCCGCTTCCTGAAGTTGGCTGCCGTAAGGTGGTTGGGATCGAAGAGCAGTATTACGGCCGTCGCTTGCAGTGCTGCGTGATAGGAGTCGGAGTCCCGGGACGAGACATGATCGAAGAAGGTCTTGCGAGCTTTGAGGTAGAGTGGTACCAGGAGCGACTTTGGGACGCCGACGGCCGCGGACTCGTGCAAGAGTTGAGGCGGGAAGCTCGAGGGTAGGATCTCTACTTCCAGCACCACCGGGGGCGATGGATGGAGGGCGGCGATGAGCTGGGCGTAGACGTCGTCGTGGGGAGGAGACGGAGGTGATGGCATGGGGAAGAAGAGGAGACGAAAGGTGAAGCTAGCGATTTTGATAGGGCTGGGGGGGGGGTTAGGGTGGGATTATTTCGGTGTCTACCTTGCTCCAACAAGCTTCTCTTCAAAGCCCCATTGTCTGCTCTTGCAGAACCCCACAGAGAGAATCATGCCTTCTCTCCTCCTCCTTGTCTTCGTTTTGCAGCTCTTCATCCACCTCGTCAACACCGTTGGCGCGCCTGTCGTCAATGAATTCGTATAAGCCCCCTCCCCCCCATCGCGGCCTGCTCTTTGCTGACGGCATTTGTAGCTATGGAGCCTCTACAACCGACTTCCCACGTCTACCTCTGCTGATGCCAAGTCCCAAATCAAGCTCCAGAGGGAAGTGATACGCCTGAAGCGGGAGATGAATGCTACGAGTTCTCAGGATGAGTTTGCCAAATGGGCAAAGATACGGAGGAGCCATGACAAGATTCTGGCACAGTATGATGAGAAGAGTAAGACACCTAGGAACTATGAAAGAGAATCTGTAGTGCGAGTTTGAACAGCCTGGCTGATCGATACGTTTCCCCAGCTAACAACCTCAAATCCTTCAAATCGACCTTCGACCGCACTGTCAACGCTCTCCGCTGGGTCGGCACCAATGGCCTCCGCTTCTTCCTACAATTCTGGTTCTCCAAACGACCGCTCTTCTGGATACCAAGGAATTGGGTGCCGGGCTATGTGGAGTGGTTGCTTGCATTCCCTAGAGCACCGACGGGGAGTGTGAGTATACAGCTGTGGTGGATTGCTTGCGCGACTATAGTGCGGCTTGTTGGAGCCGCAGTGGTGGCAGCGCTGGTCTTGGTAAGGGAACAAGAGCAGGGAGGGCAGAAGATGAAGATCGGTGCAGGAGGCAGAGGTGGGAAGGGGGAAGGGAAGAAAGAGCTTTAGGCGTTGGAGGGTATTACGCTGTAAATGGCTTTGATTGGCAGCTTGAAGATATCCCGACGTTCGATTGTGGGAGACGGGAGGATGTTTCTCACGAATATTGACGCAGTGATCTTTCATGGCTTTCGCTCGACACTGCAACACGAAGTGAGATACCCCTTGGCAGAGGCTTTGGATTCGGTCTAGGCATTCTTTTTGACTCTGAGTGATCATGGTAGAGAAGATCGCTAAAGCTTCGAAAGTGCCCGTCATCAATGCACATAGAGTATTGTGGGCTCTGCTGGCACGCCATCCTTGAAAACGTGTTCCTTGCATTTGAACATCTCATTCTCCACAGACAGCAATCTTCCAGCTTGCAAACCAAAGGAAAGCGTATAGCTCAAAGGTGCATGCCACCATGGCCATAGCAATCGAGCAGGGCGGGAAAACCCCAATCGAGTTCGCAATCTGACTCTCAGAAACCCTTTTAGACCGCATACTTATTAGAGGACAGAGCCATCGCTGCTAGTGGACTTCGAGATTTGATGACCATGTTCGGATAAAACTCTCGGGATAGAAAGAATCAAGCGTGGGAGAAAATGTTTCAAGCGGCACAAGCGGTTGGCTCAATTTTGCGGCGGGAGGTTTAGCGTATTCGAAATCGTTGCGAATGCTTGGCATCAGACATTCCTATGCACCCATAGGTAGATTCAAATTATTGACTTCACAGCGATAATTTGAATTGTAGAATTTTCTAGACGTAAGTTAGACTCCTTATCGCGGCGACTTCAGCGCTGCTAAATTAAGTAAGATCTATAAGGAAACGATTTATTCATAGAGTTAAAGAAGAAAATAAAGTTATTTTCGAGCAGCAGTCGATTGTTCTTCTCTTTTCTTAATTTCTAGATACTTATAAATGAGTAGTTCGAAAACAAATCTTTTATGTTTAAGACTTCTATCTAATACTCTTGCGACTCTATTTCCGCCAAAAGTTCTTACATCCGACTTATGATTATGAAGTTAATTATTTGAATCCATGGGATGCGTAGGAATTTCTGATGCCAAGCATTCGCAACGATTTTGAATACGCTAAATCAGCGCATCGATGACCTGCAGCCGTTGTGGTTTTGCAGCCGACAGGAACGTGTCCCAACACCCCCCACAACATCTCACCATGTTCTCTCAATAACAAAGCTTTCATATACTCGCCATCACCATGGTATCCCTCTCCACGTTCGTATTTACTTTCTCCGAACTGCACTGGCCAATCGTCCTTGTACTGACATCCCAACAGCCTCAAAACCCTCCTCTTCACTGTGGGGCCCCTCCTCATTCCTAGGCTCATAACCTGGTATCGCACCCAAAAAGTCAAGGCAGTCACTGCCCCTGCCCCTGTGCAACCGGTACCTGGGCCAGTCTCCAAGTCCCTCACCATCCTCTTCCTCTCCGCCGTCCTCGCCCTCGTTTCCACCCTTCCCTATTTCGCTCCCGAGAATATCTTCACCACAACATCCTCGCGCTTGCAAACCTCCAACGATGTCCTCTTCACCCGCCTCAACCTCGCCCGCGGAGTCTCTGGGCTCACCGAGGCTGACAGCGTCCTACGGCCAAAGATCGCTTCCTTGGACGCACGGCTTCTCTACTTCACATACGGTCCCGATGTCTTGACGAACTGTCCTTTCTGCAACTCCGACCAGCCATCCACATACTTCTACTATGCTCTCCCCTCGATCGCCCTTCCTCACCTCCTCCACACCTTCGCCCTCGGTCTCGCGACTTCCTCGGCCATGTCTGGCGCTTACGGGAAGAGATGGCGTAACGTCGTGACGATTATAGGCATGGGACTCGCGGTGGTGGAGTGTTATCTCTTCGGTAGCTATGAGTGGAAAGCCAATGCGCGTGCTGTTCGACCGGAGCAGTACATCCATTTCTTCTGGCGGATGCGTGTGGTCCGTGGCATCATCATAGCTCTAGCAGACGTCCTCGTCGCCGGGCTCCTCTGGCTGTCTTCCACGAACCGCATGTTCGTAGTACCCCCGAGTGCGGCGGAGAGAATGGAGACGGCGATGCGGGTGCTGGAAAGTGCGAGGGCGAAGCTGCAGGCTGTGGGGATCATGAGGAACGTCGTCGTGAGGGATGAGGGGTTGAGAAGGAAGACGGAGGCATATTGGAGGAAAGAAGGGCAGGTGATGGGAGAGGTGATGGATGAGAGGGAGGTTGTGGAAGGGATGAGGAATGCGCTGAGTGGCAGGATTCAAGTGGCCAAGGTAGAAGAGGACGCGAGGAAATATGCGGAGGGCATCACGAGTTTTCAGGAGTTGCAGTTGCAGCAGCAGGTTGGATAGACACGGGACAAATCAACGCCTGGGCGCATTTTGAGCAGACAATACCGGAGAATTTAGAAATTTTGACACATGCAACGAAATGTACAGTGTTCTTGGAAGAGGAAGCGTATGAGATGATGAAGAATGCATCCGGCTTGAATAAAAATGCATGCTAATAGACGATAGCTCTCCCTTCCCCTCCGTCCCTGTTCCTCGCACCGTACTAAATCGAAAGGAAAATTGGTCATCGGCTTGTAACATTCGCACTCCCTCCTTTCCTCCACCCCTATTCACTTCGCTGCGCCAAGACGAGAAAGAAAAGGTCATCCGATTCATGATATTCGTGACCCCGGACCGGACCCTTGGGGGCGTCTCAGAAAGCCTGACCCTGCAGGGCGGGATGGAAGGCCAGATCCGGTCTCTGCACACCGTTCACGACCGGCGGCGCGCTCGAGTTTCTCTTGGCCTGGGCCGGCTGCGGGTTCCCCGCGATCGGCGCGGAGATGTTCCGGACGGGCTCCTGCTCGTGCGAGGAGTGGTCCTTGGTGTAGTACGATGGCAGTGTGTCGGAGCGGCCGAGGTGGAACGAGCGCCGGCCGTGCACCGACCTCGAGGGCGAGGGGCTGACGTAGACCTTCTGGGGGGCGACGGCGCCGTGGTCCCGGACCTGCCTCGCGGTGATGCCGAGGGATTTTTGGCGGAACATGTAGTTCTGTGTTTGACATTAGCCACTGCATTCGGTCCGTGGTGGGGCTTGCTGGTCATGACTTACGGCGAAGATGTTGGCCACACCGAGGATGCTGACGACGATACCCGAGGCGATGACTAGACGCCAGAAGGTCGCACCGAGGGAACCCTCGGAGGTGGCTTGTTTGTTCAGGTTGCCGAGGATAGAGACGCCGATGATGATCATGATTATGCCGAGGGTGACGAATCCGTGGCTTGGGGAGAGGAGCGGCCAGTTGTTGGCGGTGTAGCGCTTGAAGAGCGAGATTTCGGTGAGTATGAGGAGTACTGCTCACTCTCGTCAGCTGCTGGCCCTTGAGATGGAGGTCGGAATAGGAAGAGGTGAGGACTTACTGCTAACACAACCTGTGATTAGATGGCTGACTCCGTCGAAGAAGAAGAATTTGGAGACGATGAACGTCTTGACCAGCATGACGAAGCTGGCGGCGACGACGGCTAAAAGGGCGACTACGTTCATCACGCGGATGACGTTGAGGACGACGTAGCCTGGACCAGCCAGGGATCTCTTGAAGAAAGGCATAGCTGCGTGTTCTTGGATCGGTCTCGTAATTTGGAGATGGTCTGTTTGTAGCTTTCGAAGAGGGAAGAGAATTTGGACTGCACAGCAGTAGATTAAGACGATGTATCAGGGCAAGGATGTTTGAAGAAACGGAGTCGACACTTTCACGGAGGGAAAAGTAGTATTAGTAGAGATGGGTGACAAGAAGAGAACAATGACGAGTCCGCAGACAAGGCGCTGGCCGTTGAAGGACAATAGAAGAATGAACAGGTATGAATGAAGAGAAAAGAGAGTTGGAAGATGAATGGAAAAACGAAGAAATGGCTCTCAAAGACACGCTTGAACAATCGCGATTCACTGCCTTTCTATTCACAGCAACAAAGAACCCCACAGTACGTGAATCGGGAACCCAAACCATGGAGAGACTGGCCCAACCCCAGCGCCATATTGCATGGAAGCGCTGGGCTCAAGCCATCCTGCGACCATGAGGTATACCTGCGACATCTTAGAGATGCAGGTTGGTGAGGTCTCAATGAAAATCAGTGGCTGTCGTTGTCCCTTTCTTTTGGAGACGGAAGCGTTTCATGTCATTATGCTGGGCGGCTACGAGTACTCTACGCGTTGCCTTGAAACAGAGCGCGCTGTTCGAGTCATCGATGGTGAGGGTCAGTTTGGGCGACGAGGGTGCATCACATTCAGCACATGAGTATAAGCGTTTCTACTGGATGAGCTTAGTAGTATGGGTTAGAGCGATGGCTTCCCATGCAACAAAGGAGAGGTTTGACACTGGAGAACTCGAGAAAGATCGCCATCCGATAGCCTAATCCATTTCCGGCAAAGCGCAGCCCTAAGTCGAGAGATGCTCGTCCACTTGGAGGCACTCAGATCCACTACCCCTCGTACCTTAATTACATAGGTACATACTCGTGAGAATTAAAGCTATTCGAGTACCAGTTCATGCATGACGACCTACTTAAATCTAGCAATATATAGAGCTATCGTTGTTTCCGGCGCGATGGCCTTTCATCGCTGACGAGCCAAGAGCCAATCGCCGAACAAAGTAAAATGCCGAGCTATTTGGCCCAAAAAGCATACGGCCGGAAACAAGTTTCCAACGTCGTCTGAGTATAGTCATCATCCTATGCATTTGGACCAGACAAGTACGACACGTTCCACCACTGTCGCCGCAAGACCTGGAATCCCAGTACTCGCAGTTTTGGCAATAGCTCCTCATTCTCACACCTCAACGACGAGTTCCTCTGTCATACGAGCCATTTCATATGCCATTAAACCCTAGTCTAATCGTGACAATAAAACCGACCCTCGCGGTGGCACGAACCTTGTTGTCTTTTTTGATTTGTCATTGGCATTCTCAAATTCATATTCGGGCAAAGTCTTGTCCGGTGACTTGGATGACGACTTCAACGTTTTGTATGATAGCCATGGCTGAACAGCAAGAAGTGAATGAGAAGGAATGGAGGGATGGAGGGATGGAGGGATGGAGGAGGGAAGGAAAGAAGGAAAGAAGGAAGAAAATGACGGGCATTGATGCACCTTGCTATCGGACTTCTGTCGCTTGCTATACCCGTTAACTGGAAGGAATCATCTCGTCAAGAGAAATGTCTGCAATAAACGAAGAGGGATGTTCCAAGGCGTAGTTCCCTAGTCACCCTTAGTAGGACGTTCCCAGATACCACTCGGTCACGACGAGAAGGCGAGGCTCTACGTCATAGAAGTAGAATGTGGACACTCTGTTATACTGGACGGCTTGCCGAGGTTGTTGCTCGCATTTGATGCTTGCGCAGTCAGTTTCCTTGTGCAACTCGCCCTCGACATTTACCCCTGAAGGCATGTCGGGCGTAGACGGCGAAGACTAGTAGGTTGGGGGAATCTGCAAGGTCGTGCCCCGACCTGAGAGAAACAGATCGGGGTTTCCTTCGGACTCTGGACGTCGTTAATGTTTGTAGCAGATCTTGCGGCGGCTATTCATACTCTCTTCCTTGGGGGGCCTCTCCTGGCTTCTGGATCAGCTTCTGGACCTAGAGTTGGCGAGCCGGCATGGCTCAAGCCAATGGAGTCTGAAGGAATCGGTTGGGAAGGAAAGCCAAGTTTGTTCATGCTGATAATTGTCCGACGCGGAAACAGGCATGTCGGCAGATATTGCCGCCGAGTCACTAGCGTGAAACCCCTGCTCGAAGTGTCCCTAATGCTTCAACCTCGTCTTTGTCTTTGTCCCAAATATCGACTATTCTTGAATATGCGGTCAGAGAGGACTGCAAGAAGGACTCGAGGACCAAGAAAGGACTCAGAGCCCTGAAAGTCGTGCGACAGTGCGGACTCTACCATTCTACAAGCATTGCCAAGGCCCTTTCACAACAAGATCTCAATGCGGTATCACACGTGTTGCTCCGCTATCCTGCTTCGCAAAGCCTGCTTTTCTGATTATTGGTGCAGCGTTATTGCCTGCTTCCTTTTTTCGGATGCGGCCTTGTTGAGCGCCGGCAGTCAGATTTCAAAGTCCTTTCCACCCGCTTTTTTTTTCCTGCTTCCTTGTCCAATCCTTTCTTCACCGCTCTCTTCTTTGGAATGCTCCTTACGCTTATGGAGTGGCAGCCCGGCAATGACGATGTTATGGTGATGCTGCTCAGCCTATGACTTGCATTGTCTTCCACGATAGCCGTTGATGTAAGCAGAGTCCTCAAAACTTTGATCGACTTGGGTACAGGTGTCGAGGAAGTATTGCAGAATACGAAGTTGCCAATCTGACTTAGCGCACACGAAGGCCATTCTGTTGAAGGCTTGTCTAGTTAGACGTGACAATGTTGCTCCGGCCGAAGAACAATTTGCCTTTATTTCGTGTAACCTCGCTGCCGCCCAGTTGTTGGCGCCACGAAAGAGGGGCAGAGGTCCAAAGCCATAGGTGGTATTTATTTGGTTGAGCTTGGGAATGATGAACGATGGCTTTGGTATAGGTTGAGGATTGCCGCTGATAGTGTCGAACTGTTGCTCATGTACGACCCTCACTGTTCGATTGCAAATATCATCCTCCATCACACACAATGCCTTCAAACTGTGTTATGCGCTCCATCTGTTTGATCATTCGTTTATACTTCTGACGGGTAGTTGTCCTTTCCCCAATCGAAGAGACACTGCAGGCTATTATCGAGGTCGAGAACTGACCGGGCAACCCCTCGAACCTCAGTCGCCTGTAGTCTCGAGGATTATCGACATGCAGAGAAGAAATTGAAGCATTGACCTCTTGTGCACGGGTCCAGCAATGTCATCTCATATTCATTGCAAGCCCACCCTGTATCTACAGCAAAGAGCGGACTTTCTCTCTTCCTACCAGCCTCAAATCATGAGTTACGACACAGTTCAACATGTCAACGACTCTTATACATTCAGAGTCGCCCCTGACATATATCTCTCGGTGGAGTCTTACTTACCCTGCAATTACACTCCCAGTCACAAAATCTCGCCCAGCCCTCGACCTCGTCAAGCTGCGGTCATCTTTCTCCACGACTTTGGGGGCTCCTCGTACACATTCAAGCGTATTATAGAGGGTTGCCGATGTCACTGCATCACCGTGGATTTCCGAGGCTGTGGCGAATCATCCCGTGCTCATGTAAGCAGGTTGTATTCCGTGGAACGAATGGCCGAAGATGTTGAGAAGATTCTCCCGGCGCTGGAAAATGTCACAGATTTCATACGTACGTTATGGTTCCTGAGGCAACTCTTCCCCGTTCATGCTGTCTCATGAGTCGTCAGGCATGTCTAAAGAGTTCTCCGCCCCTAAGACATGTCTCGCGACGTAGAATACCTCCCGAAAGAGTAATGCTGACTCCGAGATCATCAAGTCGCAGGCCATGGTATGGGTGCGAAGATTGCCCAAATCGTTGCCAGTGGTGAGCCTAAAGGTCTGATAGGCCTGGCTCTTATCAACCCTGTCCCAGCATCACCCTGGATCTTGTCCAGCCCGAAGATGGAAAGGCTATATGGATCCTGCGAAGCCAAGACTGAAGCCCTTGACTTTGCGAATGGTGTCCTCAGTGCCCATCCGGGTTCACTCACGGTGTCCGACCTGGACAAAATCAGTGCCCACGCAATAAAACAAGATACTGCATTAACGATAGCCTGGCTGAGAGAAGGCTCTGAAGGAAAAGAGGGCGACTGGTCGGGGGCAGTCGACAAGATCAAAGTGCCCGCAATGGCAATTGCTGGAAAATCCGACAGATTGATAAGCGTACAAACCATCAAGGACGAGGTGTATGGCAAGATCTACGGGTGTATCATGGTGGAAGTTGAAGACGCTGGACATCTGTTGCCGCTAGAGAGACCGAAGAAGCTGCTCGAGGAGCTTCAGGCTTTTGTCGATGCATGTGTTGACGTACGCAAAAATGATGGTTTGAGGTCAGGGTCACTCCTCTACCAGGGCTTCTGTGTGGCAAGAGAGTCAAATTACAATAATTTCATGAGGACGCAAGGGTTAGAATCACGGTAGAAATATTCTCGTGAAGGGGGTTTTTCATGGAGATGTCGTTGACTTGCAGCTGCTAGAGTGCAAACACACTACGAAAAGAAACCATGTATTTTCCAGATATGGCGAGGATCAAGGAATCTTTTCAGAAGATCAGATCTTGGAAAGTGACTTGAATTTCGGATGACGTGGAGTTCTATTGCCAATGATAATGAGTTGCCAGTCAGACATCAGGAGAAAGGCAGGAACGCTGCTGGCTCTTTGTACAAATTGTCGACAGCCTTGAAGATGACATGGCTTTCAGATGTTAAGAGACTTACTGAGGAAGCTTGCGAGTGAGACAAGTCCACCTGAATATGCAGGACCGAAGCAATTTGAAAGCAAGGTATTAACGCTTCGTGATTTCCGTTGTACCGTAATATTGAGCGCTAGCGAGCTCAAATCCGAGATCTCCACCGGGGTTCGCGCCCAAACGCCAAAATAGATTACATAGAATACGTACCCGCAGCAACCAGGATTTGGGCCAAACGACACAATTTGGTACGCAGGCGCTGATGGGCTGACGATGAAGCCATAGAAAGCCAGCTTCTGCTCATTGTGAAATATGGCGTCTCTCCGCCCGCCTCTCTATAGACAGTTCTTGACACCGGCCCTGCACAGAAGATTTACAAGTGCTGCTCTCATCACTCTCGTGGTCTGCTACGCCGAGGCTGTACTGATCGCAGACAAGTCTTCAAGTAAGTTAGATCCATGAGTGAGAAGCCGCTTGACCATCTGATGTAGTGGCAGTATTCTGGTTCTGGTTCCCAATTGGCCCAGCAGGCATACGAACACTCCTCCTCTTCGTATCGGCACTCTCTATCTTCGTACTACGTGTGGCTCAACTGCATTTGGGTATGGCCGAGAAAATGTCTAGACAAGATTCGAGTACTGAAAATACATCAGGGTCTCGGACAACAGCATCACCCTTTGAGACCTTCACACGGTATCTGTTCCGCTTGAACACTGTCCAGACATTGGCATGGTACCTTTTCTCGGCATGGTGGTTCAGTGAGGTCTACATGTGGTCGGTACCAGAGTCGGCGAATCTAGGCTGGGTAGCTGCAGGAAAGTGAGCGAGGTTCTGCCCTGGTGGTGCTGCTGTGGCTAATGGATAGCAGACCATGGGAACGCAAACGACTCAATGAGCGACCAATATACCTCCGGAGCGTCTTTTTTATGCTTGCAGTCCTTCAATCTGGCTTGCACCTCTACTATAACTACGACAGCGTTGCCTTGCCAGTCATGCAGGCAAAGACAGACGCCAGTTCTGGACAACCTCCAAAGCAGGAGCATCCAGTTCTCCAGCTGAAGGTTCTGCTACCAAGCCTATCACGAGAGATAGGAACCCGCGCAACAGGCATGGCCATCTTGGGACCCGTAGTCTATGCTCTCTTCATTCGACGGGCGGCGTGGAGCTGCTCTCTGTACTTCGCTGCATTGCTGTGGGATGTGCCTGCCTCACAGCTATCGTACATACCACCGTACCACTACTCCCTTATCCTTCGCTCCTTGACGTCCGGCGCCCTCTTGATCACAACATGGGAGTTCTCAAATGCGATCTTCAGTGCCTATCTTACGTTGGAGCCAATGAAGCGAGAGCAGCCCTTGACAGGTGAATCCAAAGATCCCAACGCAAGCTTACTGAACGGGCTCAAGGCAAAACGGGAGGTCATCAGGGTGAGCAGCATAGCCACTTTCGAGTCTGTAAAGCGCTAATACTGCTTAGACCTTTGCGTTTTGCGAGCTTGCACTCATCAGCCAGCGCTTCGCAGCACGGCGCAAAGCTATCTTCGCAGATATAGACCGCCCAACCGGTTCAGCATGGACTCAGATCATGACTCTCTGCGTGGGCAACATTCTCGCCATCAGCAATCGCATCGCTGAATTCCAAAATCCAACCACCAAATCCGTAGCACCTCCGCAGCGAATTACCATCGAATCCCTGCCTTCAATCTCGTCGGCGCCCCTTAGGAAAGAAAACATCTTCAGCAACGCCCGAACTCCCGCGACTACACGCGAAAAGATCGAGTCAAGTTTCGGCACCATCGCCAAGTCGTACGGGCAATCACCACAGCCTGCGAAGCCTCTGAAATTTTTAGAAAGCCAACGCGCAGAAGGAGAGAAATATCTAGGTGTTGCACGTCAAAAACTCCTTACCCAAGGCCAACAGGAGAGCTTGAGCAGCAGCGGTCTGCTTGCTCAGTACAACGCCTACCTCATTCGCTTCTTGCGCACTCCGTTTGGCCGTCTCTTCCGACGGACATTCAAGCGTCGTGTCTCTACTGTGGTGCTGGGATCGCCGTTTGGCGAGCTTAATCCCATTATTGATTCTGTCAATGCGCTGACTGCTCTAGCTCTTGCAAGCTTGGCAGAGGATAACTATGGCAAGGTAGCCAAAGATGTCCCACTGCTAATTCAAGCATTTGTCAGTGTCATACAGTCTGTAGAGGGTTTTGTGAGAGATTTGCCTGTTCATTGGACTGATGTAGAGTTTTCCGAATCGGACAGAAGAGCAGAGGAAGTGGACTTGGTGGTTGGGACCTTGAAGGCAGGATTGAAGGAGATGGTGGATGCTTTTGGGAAGTATGCCGCCGAGCTTGGTTTGACGGAAAGGGATATGAAAGCAGCAAGGCGAGTCGCTGGGGTCGAGGGGGATGAGTGACGTTACGACGTCACGACGTCACGACGTTACTGGAGTAGATGATAGACGATTGATACCCAATAAAAAGCCATGCCTTTCATCCAGTCGAACGCCACTGCTTTCTAGAAATCAACAAATATTGGGGACAGCAAACAAAAATAAAAGACCAAAAGTTGTAGAAATCTATCAAACGGTGCTCAAGCAAAGGATAAAGCGGGAGCAACACTGGCGCCGCAATGCGACTTCGACCAGCCAAAGCTCGACCTTCCACGGCCTTCCATAACCGGATCCCTACCCGGAGGAGCCGCCAGAACGCATCGGCCCCCCTCCGCTCCGGCTTCGTGGAGACTGGAGATCGGAAGTTCCGACACAAGACTCTGGTCTAGACGTGCCGGTGATTGGCGGAATAGCGGACATGGTCCACTCGGGGCATTTTACGCTCCTGCGGACGGCCGTTTCGCAAGGGTTGGGAGGGAGCGACGCTCGGTTGGTTGGGCGAAGGTGGGGGATGGGGATGAGGAGGATGGGGATGAGGAGGGAGAGGGTGATGGAGAGGGTGATGGTTGACCGTGCCCGCAGGGTGCAGTGTGTGTTTTCTGAGCCGTCCGTCGGTCCTACGGTTCAAGCAGACGACATGATCACGAGCACCGGTTTTGCAATGCGTATTCTAGTTCATACTTCAGACCTTATCTAATCTCGGGCAATGTATGTAACAGGGTGTCATTTGGGTATACAGTGAAAAAAGGCTTTCACGGATATGGAAGAGAATAAAACGCCTCTCGTAAACCGTGGTGAGCATTAAGGAATATGGGGGGTATCAAGTCGACGGAGCCCATGGCGTGGTCGTTCAATGTCGCAGGAGCACCTTGCCTTTTGAGAATCGAAGATGAAGTTGAAAGCCGGACGGAAAGTAGATGACGAACAATACGCAAGTTCCACTGTAATGCGACGAGCCCTACGACCCTTGGCCTTACGAGGACGCATCAACAGCCCTATCAGACCACTGATTCGAGCCCTACCCGAAGCTCCAGACGCGCCTGCGTCAACGTCAACCGTACTCTGTGATGAGTCGAATTGATGGAGAGGCGAAGTGTCCGTCGAAACCACCGAAGCCAATACATTGAGTGCAGAGGGACGAGCTCTACATCTCCTGAGGCATCTCATCGATCCGCTCACTGCGCATCTGGCCTCCTTGCATGCCCATCCCACGCGCAGGAGCTGCTCCCATGGTCCCCATGTTTGGCATCGGGCCCATGTTGCCCATTTGTTGCATGCCGATGTTCGGGTCTATGTTGCTCATGTCGAGCGGTTCATATTTTGGCTGGACCATATTCTGGCCCATGCCGCCTTGGCCCATCTCACCCTGTCCCATGCCATCTTGTCCCATGTTTACTTGCCCCATATTGGCTTGACCCATCGGTCCTTGTCCCATGTTTGCTTGGCCCATGTTCTGACCCATATCCTGGCCCATGTTTCCTTGGCCCATATTTCCTGGGCCCATGTTGGTCGGGCCCATACCCATATTTGCGACAGGAGCTCCCTGCGACTGCGGTGCATTGTTGTCCTGGGGGGTAGGGGGGGGCTCATCCCTCATGCAAGCCGTCTCCAGCATATTCGTCCATTTTCCACTTGTGCCAGCATGACTATGCTTCAGATGCTGGCGGAAATGGTCGGCACGAAAGAATTTCTTGGATTGGTTGCATTCGCCGAACTTATGTACACCGTTGAGATGCGCACCACGTGCTTCCCAGTCAGGTGCTGGCTCATTGGGAAACTGTTGCCCACAGTAGCCGCAAGTATCGAATGGAGTGAGAGAGGTGGGTGGGGGTGGAGGCTGAGACGGGGAAGAACTGTTGTCGGCTGGTGGTATATTAGTGGAAGGGTAGAATGCGCTATCGAAACTGTTGTTGAGGGTGGCACAAGACCAGGAGTGTTTCCGGAGGTGAAGAGAATTCTGGTGACGCTCGGCTTCGTTTTTATTCTTGAACCGATTGGGGCAGTACATGCATGAGTACTGCTTTTCAGATTCGTGTACCCTGAAGTGAGGGCAATGATCAGCCACCTGCAGGGGGTTTCGGGGGGGGGGGTCGCGACAGCTTACCTCAATTCTTCCAGTGTGTCGAACTTTTTCGGCTTCTTAGGACAGCATCCACATATGAAAGACGGCGGCTGCATGTTGGGCGGCGCGTTGTTCTTTCGTTGATTTTGAGGATTCTGTGGTTTCTGGTCGACAGGTGGAGTCGGATGAGTTTCGAGAGGAGCTTGTGAATACTGTTGCTGGGGCCGAGTGTCGCGAGTGTTTCGAGGAGCTTGATTCATTGGAAGCGAGGTAACGTAGGGTGAATCTTGACCGCTGTGTTGTTGGTAGAGGAGCTGTTGCTGTTGCTGTTGCTGTTGCTGATCGGAGGAAGGTGAAATGCCAGGTGAGTGTTGGTCGAGGGTTGTGATACTGCTCGCGACCGATAATCCTGCAGAGGACGCGTATGAGTTGTTGCGAGGACCCGTTGACGATTGTGATGAGAAGGAACCTTGATTTTGTGCAAATTGCCGTCCTAGCGGAGACACCCGATGGCTGGGATGTTGTGGTGTTGAGGTGTTGCGCTGATGAAGGTCCGTGTTATTTCCCCCCACGGCAGCGAATGAAGCATTAGCCTCATGCGCAGGGTCCGGAGGCGGGGACTGAGAAGGCTTGCGCTTCATGCCTGGACGTGAACGCGACGTATGGAGTGATGGATTTGAATGTTTGTAGTAGTATGATAGAGAGTCAGGATTGCTACTAATAAGTGGTGGACGGTCTTCAAGGCGGAGTTTGCGAACTGAATCTTCCATGGGAAAAGTAGGATCTGCCGAGTCTGGTTCGAAAAAATTAGGCTGGTCATAGCTTTCGCGTTTTAACGGGCTAGGACGTTCGCTAACGGTACTAGCGGTATAATTCATAGAGTTTCCTGCTGACTCATCGTAACTTGAGAGCAGCGAGCCACTCGTTGAACGGCGAGACTTTTGCTGTCGCAGTACATTGGTCGAAGAAGGAAATCGCTGTGGGTAGTATGGCTGCTGATCAGAGTCGTGCGCCGACGATGGCGGGCTTCGCCAGTCCATGGAGCTATGTGCGCTGGTGGTGGACAGATTCAGACCTGGAGAGACCGGTCTTGATCGAGGACTATCGCCGTATCCACTCGAAGGTTCTTTCTTGATCGGAGGATCCGAGTATGCACTGTTCGAGTATGAAGAGTGTGGAAAGGACAAAGATCGAAGCTGATTTGGATGCCTTCCACTTTGTTGTTGTTGTTGTTGTTGATGGAATGAAAGATTCGAAGTTGGTGAACTTTCGATACTGCCCAGTGATGCGTTACGAGGCGGTGTCTTCGGCTTGCCAATCTTGGATAGCAATTTGTTGTCATACGCTTGGGATGAGTTTTCAAAGTTCTTTTGTTGTAGTTGTCTTTCCCCATGCAATCTGAGATCGTGTACCTATTAGCTAATGCGAATCCGGGCACAAGACGCTGAAGGCCAGGTAAACTGAGGGCAGTGCAAGCCGTGGACGAGTGAAAGTACACCCTCCAGTGACGGGCCGCTTGCCTTTCGTGATGGCACGATGGCTTGCAAAGAAAACCGAAAATGAACATGTATATACTGACTGCTGGCTCATGGCACTGGGTCTCGGTCCCGAGAGACTATAGTATCCTTCATCCTGATGTCTTGCAAAATCGAATCCCCTGCTCGTTTCTGCCGGCGACCTGACGGTTGAAGTCGAGCTTTCTCGTCGCCTAAATTCTGGCGGGTCCAATGGCCTATCTTCCTCCATATTTTTACCCCAACTCTTCGGAAAATTCGAGATTGGCCTGAGAGACTCTCTCGCCTTTCCAAAATTCCCCCCCTTAGGATCGTTTCCCCAAGCCCATCCTGGATCACTGCCAGCAGTGATATCGGTATTTCTCGGAGGAGGAAGTGGAGGTGGAGCAAGGTCGAATCTCGCATTAGGTATTGCCAGTGGGACAGGGGCTCGTGAAAACGGCATCGCTCCAGACCGACTGGTTGACCGCCTCCGTCCATGGTGGGCATTATGATCATGTACTCGAATTGAAGGAGGCGACGTAACACGCGTAAAATCCATAAAGGGCGTTAATTGCCACGCTGAAAGAACAATGCTATCGTAAACGGTCGTAAGGCGCTTCAGGTCTATGGGCGATTAAGTGTGGCTCCGATATTGGTGGCAATGGCAAGCGTCGAGTGGAATGGGTACAAGTGAATGGCACAAAAAAAAAGGTTTATCCAACCAGATCGCGCGGCAACACCGACCAAGTGCAAACTATGCAGGATAAAAACTTCAAGGACAACTGACGGCCAGTGAGAATGGCAGAAGACGTAGGAGATGGAGGTTGGGAGGACTCTGGCATAAGTTGCCTTCCTTGACCTCTTGTTCCAGCAAATGCTAGCACATGTTGTTTGGTAAAGCTCTGTGCCAGAGCCGAAACCTTGGGCAAGGAAGCGGGGTGGGACATCGGTCAAATAATAAGTTTTTTGGGTCTTTCGGGGTATGTCAGCCGTAGGGCTACCTAGAGTACCTTTCAGCTTGACTTCCTGCCCTAAGGTAGAGGGCTCGGAGGGGTCGCTTGCTTTTGTTCTTAGACCAAGAACTTTTTCCCACCTTGAGGATCGGGGTGTGCGCGACTTAGCGGTACCCTATGACCCCTAAATCCTCAAGCTTTGGATGTACCTAAAAAGCTCTTCAGCAAGGGGAATCCTGGTCAAACGCTATCACGGAAAGGGTCCAGGTAAAGATGAGAATGTGGGTAACGGATCGTCTCTGGGCGGAAGCCGCCTTGCGCAGCCCTACAAGGTGGCAGCTAAAGGATTGCTGCATGCTACCAAAACTTCATAATGCATACCACATGCAGAAGAGGGGACCGTTGTCAGTAATGTCTGAATCATAGATCTGCATTTCTGGGGCCTAGGTAGCATTCGGTATTAGAACTCTGCCTTAGATAAAAGAGGGACTCTTTGCCTCGTGTGATCTACATAATACAGAGCACGGACATGACAATATACGGTGAAGCATGAAGGATCTGGTGAAGCTGTGTGTGAGAAAAAGACGACTGGTGCTATTATCGCGGTACCATTCCTACGCTAGAAGAGAACAAGTGCGCTTGTATGCACGAATGGCACGGTCAGAAGCCAGGGGGGGTTGAGAGGGAAGCCTTGCTTCTTCCAGAAAAAGCGCTGACATCAGCCTATATCTTCTCCTGCAATCTGCATAGATGATATCTCGGTCAGCCTCTCGTAACATTGCCCTACCTTAGCGATGCCCCGAAGACTACCCGGAGGCACAGTCGTTCTAGGGTCTTAAGATCAGAGTTCTTCGAGCGGAGGGTGGGTCCTTGGTAGTATCCCGCACATATGCATAAGCATGCCCTAGCGGTTTTTCTTCAAAAGGCCTCGATCCTTAGGCTAGAGCGTAGGGAGCTGCAGTATTATCCTTTCGTACTCAATTGCTCTACGTTATCCAACCCCTCAATGAACATCAGGGATCGGTGAAGGATAGTCATAAAGACCCCGGTCGCCTACCAACGTTGCACAGTTTGGAAACCAGGTTTCGAAGTATGCCGACGATGGAAGGTGACGACATTGGAAATCTCGTTCCCTTTGATTGCATTTCGAACAAAGCCAAGCACAAAGGGAGACAACGACACGAGCGAAATAAGTGAAGTATTGGGAGTTGTGAGAGATGTAGTGTGTTTGGGAGGTTTTCGGTCCATTGACTGTTTGTAGAAGGTGACTAGTGCGGTAGAGGAGCCCCGAAGGATCCTTTGGGACGAGTCGACGTTTCTTCTAGATAGGAACAATACGAGAAACCCCCCAGGAAGCGATGAGAGCTGCCAGTCACGAACCTTGCGACATCTATACAAACCAAGACTTTAAAGTGACTACCGAAAAGCAGATACGATGTCTCTGTGGCAGGCGTAACACGATTCTTGGTCTTTTTTTCACTCTGTCCTGTCAACGATGCATGATGTGGTGTAACCCACCAGGATCCACTAGGATCATGATGTGCTGGTTCATGCGAGCCAAATGACGGGGAAGGAAGTAATGATGCAGGATGTTGAGGTCCATTGACCAATCAATCCGACCGATCTACAAGTCGAGAAGCCTGCCGAAGTCGTCACCGGGGGAGTGGAAGGGCCCTGATTATTGTGCCTTGCCATTCAAGACATGGGATATTATCGTGTTATTGTCCCGGACTACTCGTAAAGTGAGACTGCGAGCGGAGATGAAAATCCCAAAAGATTTGTGCGAACCAACATTCGATTAAAAATAATTGAATGGTTGGCGGTAATCCCGCATTGCCACCAGCCCTACTGGTGGTATCAGACGGCAAGGCTCAATTCACCAATTGGACCTCCCTCTAGACGCGGGAATCACGGTGAGACACGTTGGCCACGTTTCATGCCCCCCGTAAGGCGCTGCCCTGGCCTTACTTGGTCTGAATCATTGGTGCTCAAAACCCCTCAAATGCTTGACAGCACCTGACAACCAGCAAATGCCACATGGGACTACCGGTAAATATTATGATTGTGTATACGTACAGGAGCGGGGTCAAAAGGATCAAGTAGTGACAAGTGAATGAAGCCCGCCACCGTAGGTAGAGTGGTGGGAGATGCATGAGGTGAAGATAGCTGAAAGAAATGCTAGTGGCAACCTTGGGCAGAAGGGCAGAAGAGAGATAATGCGTTAAAATGAAAAGTAGTCTTATTGGAGTAACTGGGGGTACCTTAGGTATGAAATGTTGACGATCCCTGAGCCAGGTGGCCAAGAAGCATGAATCAAGCCTTTACTCTCCGTAGTATTCTCAAAATTGAAAATTTCCCATGCACCAACAATCGACTACAGTACTCTAAAAGTGAACCCAACATCTCTCATTCGCCTTCTCACCCAAAGCCTGCATTATTATCTATGTCCTTGGACCGGATCCCGGGAGACGCACATCTCTACATAGGGGGGTGAATATATACTCTGCACAATGTACAAGAGGCGACCCGAATCCCGAGCTAACGCCCCGACAACAGAATATTCTCCTTACGGCGCAAAGAGGCCTTGAACAAGGCCAACATCACACATGTCCTATCAGTGCTGAGGTTGCCTCTCGATGATCATCTCTTCGTGAATTTCAACCACCATGTCGTCGAGGTCGACGACGTGGAAGACGAGAACATCATTGAGCATTTCCCCACCAGCAATGCCTTCATCCAGCAAGGCCTCGACGCCGGAGGAGGTGTACTGGTTCATTGGTAGGTCAGATAGCTCCTCCGCATCGTGATATCTCGCGAGCGACGCAAGAGCCGAAAGAATATTTTTCATCTCGTACTGTATAACCATTACGCCACATACGTGCGTTGGCCTTTCCGGCCATTCCGATGTCTCTCTTTCCACAAACGCTGCCGACTCCGAAGTCCATGTCCATGGTCTCAAAAAGGTCCTGTCGCCGTCCTCCGATCATCTACGGGGAGCCCCACATGTAGCGCTTTACCGAGGCACGTATGGACGATGTGTGAATGGGTCAAAGGACTGTTGGAAATCGGCGATGAAGATGCCCAGCGCCACCGCTTGACAATGTTTTTGGGGAGTATCTCTACTACCATTATTTGCATTGGGTGGAAAGAGGAATTCGATGCTGTCTTGCGTTTTCATACGTTCTGCGGAGCGTCGCTCTCCCATTGAAAATGCAGTAGTCACACATTCAGATGCTTGAGCATTTTTATGTTATCATGCCTTTCCATCCGGCATGAGCTGTTCTAACTTTACGTTCTCTACGCTTCTTTCTCACTGGTTCTGCTTCTCCCACCTTCCCCTGTCTTCCCGAAGCGAGTGTACCAATCCACTATGATCATCACTGACATGTTCCACCCGCAGCGCAATGGGCAAATCCCGCTCGACAGCCCTTCTAATCGCGTATTTGCTCTCGCAGAACCCCCAACTTAATCCTCAATCCGCCCTTGACCTCATACGGCAATCCCGAGACTTCGCAGAACCAAATTCCGGCTTCATGGAACAGCTCTCTCTCTACCACAACATGGGATGTCCTGCCACCCAAGAAGCGCTCGACAACCACCCTCTTTACCAGCGCTGGCTGTACCAGAGGACTGTGGAAGCAAGTGTGGCCGCTGGCGTTGCACCTGAAGTCAGCGAGCTCCGTTTTGGTGATGAGGGAAACGCAATGCCGATGAATTTGGCCGCTGAAGAAGGCCCTGCCAACCTAAAATCGAGTGGATATCCTTCAGAGCCAACAACATCGTATCGCTGCAGGCGCTGCCGTACTCCGCTCGCCACATCCGTCTATCTTGTCCCCCATAACCCCAAACGACCGGCTACCTCTCAACCGTGCGCCCATCTTCATCTCACTCCCCTCTCATGGATGCGGCCGGAGCTCGAGCAAGGGAAGCTGGAAGGGAGACTGGAGTGTCCGAATCAGAAATGCGGACAGAGTGTGGGGAGGTATGCGTGGCAGGGGATGAAGTGTAGTTGTGGGGAGTGGGTGGTGCCGGGGATGACGCTGGGGAGAGGGAGGATCGATGAGGTTAGGGAGAGGCCTAGGGCTGGAATAGGAGGAGGGAAGATTTAGGTGATTGTCATGGTCCAGTTGTTGTAGATAGTTTGACTGGATGTGCGTTGACTAGAGTTCGTTAGGTAAAGTGGTAGATGAATGTTTTGAAATCCATGGTCTTTTTCTCAGACTCAACATCGAACGTTCGCGGCGCCCTTCTGCATAGTCCTCCAATAATTCGGCGAACAACCTCATTGCCCAAGTCGCTAAAAGATGGTTCCCAGGCAGAATTACCAAGCGTATTTACTCGAATTCCAGTGCAAGGCAAGACAATTCTGTCTCGCCAGAGGTTGACCGCTTCTGAAACGCCGAGTATCCGAACGGGGTTTCATTAGAGGCCATTGGCTTCATGTACAATGGTTCAGCACAGCTAGATACGGCTGCACTGAGCAAGTGCTCAACGTGTACATGCTCCAGCGGGACTTCGGAAAACCGCTTCTGAGTAGACTAGTGCTTACGGGAGTATCGGTCCATGTGAGGTGATCTCGATCAATGTGGGCATGACCAGGATTCTCCGTATGGAAACCAGGTCTCGCACTGGCCAAGTGGCCGGATAATTGACGGGTGACCATGCAAGTAGGGCAGCATTTGAGCCTCTGGCGTTCCAATGACGCTTCGGCGGCGTCCAGAGCCTCGGAAAAGGGGGGGGGGGAAAAAGGAGGTACGAGTGACGTAAAGCCTCAGTGTCTGGCTAGTTGCCGTGGTGGAAGCCAAGCACGGCACAAGAGAAAGCTGGAGCGGTAGTTCGTGGCCTTGCGCCCACTCGAGCTGTCCGAGAATCACCGAAAGGGTCCAGATGCGGACGGTATGAAGCTGATCCGGCTATGCTCGCAATATCGATAATTGGACCCACTCTGCCAAACTCGAAAAGAGCCGCCAATCATTCTCGTCGCTGTCAGGCTCAATGCCTTGTGCTGAGACGAGCTTAAGTCTCAAGTGGATCAGTGAGCCTCAAAAGTTATCGTGCATGTACCCCTGAACTAAGTTGGGGCCAAACGCTGAGGAGGCCGTTGCGGCGCCTCAATAGTACCTCACGGCAGCGGAGTAAGGCCGCCACTTGGTACCCTGGATGTAGGTTGCATCGTTGGCTGTTGATGAAGAAGAGCGTGTTCCACGATTCTAAAAATTCTGTGGGGTCGGTGCTGCACGATGACGATAATGACCACAACAGACTCACCGCTATTCGTAGCGTCTCATAAACCGAGGGACAGGCTGCCGCCGCGGTCGTCGAAAGAGAAGATGTATACAAAAGGAGGCAACCCAAATTCGCAATCCGATTGGTCGGCGGGTGGCGAAATATCCGAATTTTTCGCCCACCGTCTTCTTAGCCGCATGATATATGGGCCGATGAAATGTTAGTCATTAGTACAGAGATGTTCAACGAGCTGCAATATAACTCCAGCAGAGCCGTTCGAAGCACGAAATAAAGTTGTCCTGGACCTGGTTTAGCTGGTGAGCAGGGCCGTGGCTGGCTATTGAGTAATTCGAATCACGTCAATAATTGACTCATGTCAGTTGGCTGCTATTGGTTGCGATTGGGCCCTTGGCTCTTATCAACGCATTGAGATATCATTCGCTTTAGCAAACTCAGACTAATGGAACGGGAAGAGGCAGTTCTCCTGGGCTCTTGACCGCTTCACTACACCGGCTGGTACGACAATCTCCTTTAGACTCCTTGATAGCTTCCAGAGTGGGCCAGACGCGCTGCAACAGAACAACGCCTCGTCGTGCACAGACTTGGCCCTGGCCTGTACTCTCCAAGCTGAGACGAGGCTTCACTGTCGGCCACTCATTTCAAGCAGTGCTGCACACCGCCCTAGAACATCTTTGTCACCACCACCCAGTGATCAGAGTTCATCTATCGGACTGGAGAAGTGAGTCATCTCGTGTAAGCTGTACGCAGCGTCGGATCCCTAGTCTCTGGGCGTCATCTGCAGGGGTTCCCGGACCTAAGCTTTGATCCGCCCAGTAAATCTGAATCACGCGCCGTTCTCGTCGGGTCTTTATCCGGATGAAGGAATCGGACCGTGAAGGGGCGGTTCTCACCAGGTCTTGAAGTACGACGACTAACAAATCCAAAATATCTTCGTCACTCTCAACTGAGAAGTGTACGTAATGATGCATCACAGTTGTGATCGATCAGCGGGATATTGGGGAAGGATTGTGTATGAGAGTGTCATCCGAGATTGCCAGCGGGAACAGACGGAAACAAAGTAGGACTTTTAAGACGCTCTCGGTTTCTCTTGGCAAGCTCTGCGTTTCGAATACGATCAAGCCTCTTCTGATAGAATACCCTGCATCATGTCAGATTACTAGCGTGACAAAATTACCAACCTCGGCCTAGAGGCAGCAAGTAATCATACTTCTGAAGAGTATAGATTCGAGGGATGTCATCCGCAGTTGACGATGGCTCTTTATTCGTAATTGCTTTGATCTTGAGTTGGGGTCAGCAGTGACTACTTCTAAATATACGCCGATCTACCTTGGCATCTTTCTCTTTCTCTGCCTTCTCATCATCAACATCATCTTTGCTCTCATCGTCCTTTCCCTTCTCTTTGTCCTTGTCCTTGTCTTCTCCTTTCTTAACTTTGCTCTTCTTCCTTTTCATCTTGTCCTCGTATTCTTTTTTGATAAGCTCAATCTCACGATCCATTTCCTCCTTCTTTCTCTTAGCAGCTAATTCTGCTTCATCAATAACAGGAGTACAAAAGCCACGGTCTTTCAGGTGTCCTGGGCAGATATAGAAGTAGTCCTACTCGCTTGTCAGTTGACCAGAAAAGAAGATGAACTAGTCATACCTTGTTGTCTGGAGTGATTAGGACGCTCGTGGTTGGCTTGTAACAGATGTCGCACGGCTTAGCTGATGCCTCTGCAACTCTTCGAAGATGCCAAACATTGACGAGAGCCATTGTGACCTTGTCAGCCTGCGCGCGGCAGAAGGGAATGGCTCCGCTTGACAAGAGGTTGAATCAAACGGCGGGAGCACTTCGGAGGATTCGAGAGCCGGAGCTCTAGCCATTTAAAAAATTTTTTTTTTTTTTTTTTTTTTTTTTTTTTTTTTTTTTATCTAAATCAAGCCATGAGCCCTAAGCTGGCAACTACTGAGAGCTGATATTGAGGAAATACCTTGGGGAGCGACTTGCAAGAGAAGCCGAGTCCTCAGTAGCTACAGAGGCAGTCGCCCAGAAAAACGCGTAATTTGAGGCAAGAAATTGCCGAGGTCCTCTGCATTGTACCGTAAAACATCACATATGTACACCCCAGAGCTCCCTTCGTGTCGGCTTTACTCAGTAACCCTCAAACTCCTCCCATCATCCGTCCCATTTCTTAACCTTCCAGGCTCTAGCCCCTCAATGCTAGCCTTTACACTCTCTGCTCTTCTCCGCGCATCAACCCAAATCATAAATTCCGAATACGTTGAAGGCATAACACGGATATTTCTCTCTACCAAGAACGTGTAGTTGAATTGGCCCGTCGGCTTCGTTTCTCCGTGCTCCACATTCCTTACCTTGCTGTCTATGCGAATTTGCACTCTTGTATATCTCTCTCCGGGACCCTCTGCCGTATCTTCAACGCCATCGCCTGCAATATTTGTCGTCACAAGCGGCGGATCTGTATATGCTACGATCGCCGTCAAGTAGAGCACGCTACCAACCGGCACTGGGTTCTCAAAAGTGCTGGGATCTAAGCTGACAAAAGTCGGCCGCGAATGAGAACATGCAGCCGCACAGCAGAAAGCGAGCTCGAAAGTCTGTTTGAGCAGGAAACCTCCGAAGATCATGAAATTGTGCCGGTTACGGTATTGAGGCTGCATGATCTGCGATGATTGCTGGCGGGTTTTGTCCATGTAGATTACGTTCTCGGGTTTTCGGGTTGAGATGTTGGGGTCTATGTAGACGAATTAGGGTGGGCGTGAAAGTCATGGTGGTGATAAAACTTGCCATGATATTCTAGCTGCTTGAGCCACATCGCATGAATTAACTCACTCTCTTCCTCGTTGGGCGCCTGTTTACGCAAAGTCCTCTTGGCGAGGGCTTTCTTTCCAGTCGAATTCTTCTGGCCCAACTCAAATAGCCGCTTCTCTTCTTCTGTCTCTAGTTTAATAGGACTTATTGCAACCGGCTTCTTAGTAGACGGATCTAATGACACCATAGTGAAGGCACACGTCATCAGGACATCTTCTTTATGGACTTTAGCACCTTTTTCTGGGGCTTTGGCCACTTGTAGAGATATTTCCATGCTACTCCTCCCTGTTGCATAGGTGACCTGACCGGACAGTTCAAGATCGCATAGCTCCTTCAAGGGATGATTAATCGTGATTCTATCAACAGCAGCTGTGACGGTTGTGACGGATTCTCCTGTGTGCTTGTATGCAATGACTCCAGAGAGGGCATCGAGATCCATGAAGATTGTTCCGAGTCTTGTATTGTCTTAGCATGAGAACCGTTTCCAACGCCCATTGAAGCACACCTGATATGGCCGTTCGAATTGAGGTAATTGTCTAGTAGCCATGGATCTTGGGCTAGTGGTATAACCTAGCCTGAATCAGTCAGCCAGTCAAAATTCCAGGTTTGATATATTGCACGTACGACTCGATGGAAGCTATCTGACATCTTCTTGGGCGTGAGATCGCGGTCTGGTGGAGTCGCGGGTGTGCTTGACGGCTTGGTCGGATCAAACCCCTCCTTTCTCTGCTTTTCCAAAGCTTCGATCCATGGCGTTCTTACACGCATGTTGGTCAAGTCCTTATATACCCCGTCGGTGCTGCAAGCCGGAGTGGCATGGAAGCGGCGGAGTGCTAGAGAGCGTAGAGGACCGAGAACCGTGGCGCTGCGCAACGCTCGCAGAGAGTGAATGGGCGGCATCATGCCTTATCAGAAAGTAAGTCCGTGTCGATTCCAGCGTTGCGTACTGGTGGAGTACCGGCGAAGCCGAGCGGAAAACTCCCCTCAGAACCACCAGAGTTCTCGGCAAAGGCCACCAAAATCGGATGAATTTACGAATAGGGGGTTGACCTCCGGCCTATTTCGTGTATATAGACCAGAGTATGCCCGCCTGCATGCTTTTCTTTTTTGTCTTCATGGTCGCCTCGGTCTGTCACTGACATTCGGAATAGATAAGCTATTCCAAAATGAGCTTAGTCTGCAGGGCACTGTTTTGCCCACCAATGAGGAGGTTCTACCTATGGACCTGAATCATAGAAAAACGAGGCCGAAACAATCATCTCGAAACCCATCGATTTGGAAAATGTACCACTCGTTCATAGCTTTGGCTTCTGCAGGTATGTGATCTTTGCGTCCCCCTCCTTTCGGCACTATTCACACGTCTTACGAGCTCTGTTAAATCGAGGACTGATCACTAAGTAGAAGGCTTTGTCGACATCGAGATTCTTGTGCTTAAGTCTCCCTGGGAAGCCATAAGAAAGGTGACAAAGACATCCTGAACACCCAGGCCTATTGGGTACTACACAATGGTAAGTGGGGTAGGCTTTGATGATTAATTGAGTTTGATAACATCCAGCTGTTCCTTCCTTACCTTGGCAATCATCTAATCATCTAATCGACTTTGTTGTTTGATAATTCCTTACCGCTTTTAAACATGCGGAAGTACATCTTTTTGATACATTTCAGATCAAACACACGTGGGAAACGCTTTGGAATACGAGTTGATGGTCAGCGACAGCCCTCAGCTGCAAGCGAGCGAATGGGTCCTTACTATCGGATTGTATTCTGTCCTTCTGTTCGTGGAAGGTCAGCCCATGGAGGGTTGCCATGAATGTAAGCGTGGCTGTGTCTCGCCTCTCGTAGGTCAACGTCTCCATCATTTGTCCCCACAAGAATCGTAGTGAAGAGAGCAAGATGTTGCCAATACAATTTCAAGGCTTCTGGTATTAGGGGAGCATAGCTCTGTTGGAACTTTGTGGGGCATTTCGTTTACTCTAGAAGAAAGTGGGAAAATATGCACGCCAGATGAGGGGAAGAAGATTCGCATGAATTTTCAATGCAGGCTAACATTATCTCGCGGAAATCTTCGGTGGGAGGGGTGATCGCATCTATGATCCTCTGCTGCGGATTAAGGGCCATTCAAAGTTGCTGAATACTTCCAGCGACTTTCAGCGCAACGCTGATAATGTCGACACCACCTGAGCGAATTCGAGCGATGTAGTAGTAAGTCGATTCACACATCGCGTGCTATCGATCTTTAACCCCCAACATCTACCTCATTAGTCTAAGGCTCACTCTTTGGCTCGGTTGTTTGAAAAAGAAAAAGGAACAGAATACATTGCTGGGCTACGTTCAGTCTAACCGGTAGCAAGTTGGTAATGGGCCTGGAAAGGCAGCTTAATGGCCCAAACTGCTCTATTAATAATCCAAAAAGGATATTTCCGAACGCCCGCGTTCTGCATGATACAAGTAGGTAGCTGGCTGAGCCTGCTCGGAATAGAAGCGCCACTTTATCACTTTTCGCATTGGGTCCTCTCTTTCGCGGTCAACAATGTACTCCAACTTGTGGAAGTGCATACCTTTCAGTCCTCCCAGGTTTGATTCTAGCTATGAGACTTTCGCCGTTCGACCTCACTCGTTGCAGAGTCGGACAAATTAACGCTAAAGATGAGTCGCCGGCTACCATCAAGATGCCTGAAGTCTGTCCTGTTGTAGACAAATCTCCGAGATAATGGAGAGCGAGCAAACAAGAACGACTCATACTTATTGCACTAATCATTATCTCACTCATGGCGGCGATAGATTCCACAATCCTGGTCCCCGTACTCCCCGGGCGCATCGCTACCACCGAAGCAAAGCGTTCTCTCTGACCAACTCAACAGGCACTGGCCTCCCACCTGCACGGAACATCCACCTCCATCTTCTAGGCCGACACCGCTTTCCTCCTCGCAAATGCCGTCCTTCAGCCCTTCCCCGCGACCCTCTCAGACATCTTCGGCCGCCGTATTTCGCTTCCCTCGTGCCTACTGCTCTTCACAATTGGCAAGGTACTACGCCGTATCTCCAACGCCATCACCGAGTTGGTCGTTGGATGAACGGTTCGCGGCGTCGGTGGAGGCGGTATCGTTGTTTTGACGCTTGTGATATTGACGGATATCGTGTCTCTTCGTCAACCACCGAAATATAACACATTGATATCTCTTGCCTATGTTCTCCTTACAATTACAGGACCGTTAATCGGCGGTCTTGTTGTACAACATATGACGTGGCGGTGGATTTTTGATCTTAATTTTCCATGTTGTGGTTTTGGACTTGCGTTGATTTCCTTCAGCGTTCGTTTAAATACCGAAAACGTTTCGCTCAAACACAAGATATCTCGGGTCGATTGGCTTGGCGGCGCACGTTCGGTCAGAGGCATAACGTGCTTTCTGCTTGCTATTACCTGGGGTGGTGTGCAATTCTCCTGGAGAAGTTTGCGAACCATGGTGCCACGTGCTCTGGGTGCAGTGGGGATGTTGGCAGCGCTTTCATGGGAAGTTTGGGCCCCCCTTTTAAGGCTGGGATTATCAACAGCAGGTCCGCTGTCTTGACGTACGCCTGTGCGTTGCTACAGGGCTTATTGGTGAGTTAGACTCTGCCGCTTCGTCCATACTCTTTCCACTGATCTGGCCCAATAAGCTTTATTGGGCAATTTACTACGTCCCATCTCACTTTGAGGCAGTAAAGGGCTACTCACCCACCACCACTGGCCTCGCCCTTTTCGCACTTTCCATAACAGTGTTTCTACCCACATTATAGTCGGCCTTCTCATGACGAGAATAGGGAGATTCAGATTGGCGCTGTGGGCCGATTGGCTACTCCTTGTTTTGTCTAATGGACTTCTCATTACTCTTTGATGAAAACACTTCGGTCCCTGCATGGATTTGTCTCTTGATCGTCTCTTGATCGTACTTAGAATAGCACATGGTGCTGTTCTTTCACCTTTGATTTTCGGTACTCAGGCCATGGCCAGAACCGAAGACGTGGCGTACGCTGCAGCAATGTGTGCATATCTGAGAATTCTGTGATACGTCATGGCTGTAGCGATTGGCGGCACAGCTTTTCAGAACACACTGGCCTTGCACTTGAGGGACGCTGGACCCCTGGCCTCGATTGCTCGTAATGCGGAGGGCTACGTGGCAGTGCTTGAGAAATTGCCGAAGGCCTCTTCGGACTATAAGCAGTTGATGCAAGCATACAGCTCCGCTTTCAAAATGATCTGGGAAATCATGACTGCCTTCGCGGCTCTAGGATTGCTCCTAAGTTAAGGTGTCGCCCACTGTTTGCTAGATCGAAAGTATGAATCAAGACACAAATCAAACCGTAAGCAGAAACTCGAAGACTCGGAGACCTCAAAGCAACCTACTGCCCAACAATAACAAATGCTATCATCTCCCAAGTATACTAGCGATCTCCAAAGCAGACGAGATTACTGACAAAATTGCGCCAACCCTTGCGATTAGGCTGCTCCTGCTTTGTTATTTCAGGCTCCTGCAACATATCCACGATTTTACCGGTTTCGGTTCCGCCTAACTCTGACCGAATGGTTTCTAGCGGTGAGGGGTACAGCTGATCATCCTCTTGTAGACCGGTGCCTTCACGTCCAAACACCAGAGGCCTCGCTTGCGCGCCGTGCTCGATCAGCAAAGACGTTGCTTGCGACCATGGCTCAAGATTCTCCGTGTCTCGTAGGTCGTCTTTATATCTGAGAAAGAAGGATCAGAAAATGGCCCCAGACTGTAAGATGACCGAAGGATTCATTGGGATTGGCTCCTTGCTTTAACAGGAGAATCAACAGCTCGGCATCCGGGATGGTTCTCGTGTTGATCTCTCCGTTTAAATCTGGACGCAAAGCGTAATCTAGCAGCGGACGTCCTTGCTGCGTCTACCAGTCGGGGATTCTCGGAGAATTTTTCTATAGCATAAAGTCGGAAACCCAGCCGGAATACGAAAGAAAGGAATGTATTCCTCCATTTTTTCCGAGGTATCCACCAGTCCGCCGCACTGCCTTCGGCGGGAATGTAATCCGTCCACCAATAATCTGGAGAAAGCGTCAAGAACCTTTCAAACAAAGATCTCGCGGATTGATCAAGCTCGTCAAGCAATGCAGTCGGAGCCTTGTTTGTATGGAGTTCAACTTCCCGAGCATGGGTGAGAAAAGAATATAATAGCATTTTGAACAACTCTGCATCATTTCTTGCGTCTTTCAGGAATTAAACTTGGGTAAGTAGTGACTTGCAAAAGATCAGATTGACATCGAACGCTTCGTATCTAGAGATTCCCAAGATGTGCCGCAGGTTATCACTTCGGAGATAATCCCTAATAGTTCCGTGCAAGAAGTCTACCCGACGACTGAAAATGAGACGGTTGCCGGGTACCTGATGAACTTCAAAAAGCCCTTTGCAGCAGCTATTGAGGCATCGTTCAATAGATGCGTATCTGTCAGAAATCTGAACTCAGGCTCAGATATCACCTCGACACTAGCCCAGGTTGCCCAATCCAGTTCTTCCCCGTGGGCGAAGGAGTATGTCATGAGTGACGTTGTATGCTCTTTTGCTTTCAGGGCTGTCTGGAATAGCTGATCTGCTTGCTCAAAGTAGAACTTATCCAGCGTACCCATCGTGTGCGCAAAGTAGTGTTCAAGATCACTGGGTATCTGTTTGAGCCTCCTCTGCAAGTCACCGACTCCATCCTCATTCCGAAGGCCCTCCAAGCGATCTCGTACGACCAGAAAAACACAGAGGAATACCCCGTCTGCCTTGTCGACGATATCGAAACAAGCTCAGCGCAGCCAATATGATTCCTGCTCTTGAGCTTCACGAATCGTGGATTATCCACCAATTCGGCTTGAACATAATTATTGATGTCTTTGTAAGGCAACTGCTGAAGGCGTAGACACGGACCAGCCTGGAAGACATCCTCAAAAACGAGCCAAGGGCGGCTCGAGCCACGGACCTTGACATTTGGCGAATCCGAAATTTAATTGAAGAAGGTCGATGCGAGCTGCGTCATCTCCTTCAAACTCATCGAACCCATCAACAAAGAAGCATATTTGTGCAGAACATTGTGCCGTCTGAATTAGATTATGGAAAACATCCAGTAATTCCTTGTTTGTCCACGGCGCAAGGCTCAATGCTCCTAAATTGTATGACTGCCAGCCCCAGGGATTGACTGCTTCTATCAGCTCTGGGGCTTGTGTTAAGATGTCGACAAGCAGAGACTGAAGCAGGCCTGTCTGTGACTTCTGCATCTCAGTCCCATGAATCCAAAAAGAAACAGCCCGCGATGGCCAATTTTCTGGCCAGCGCAGTGTCGTAGGAGATGTTTGGTACGACAATCACCGTACAGGTACCTCATGAGGGTTGATTTGCCTGGCCCAGAGGCATGGTTTTCGAAAGCCCAGTTGAAGGTTGCTCTGAATGTGCTCTCGCGATCGTTGCATGACGTTCATGGAATTGCGGGAAATCTAAGCTGTGTACATAAGATTTTTGATCCTTTGATACTTGTCATCGCTTGCTGTCTCTGGAAGTTTCCCCGAACCCCTCATCACCTCACCCTGATATTTGACTTGCCACTCTTCTAAGAATTCGTGTCTTGCTGATCTTGGGGCTTTGTCTAGGATTGCCGACAAGTGGATGATCTGTCCCAAGGCCTTTCTTTTCATTCACGTATAGCGTCAAGTATCCTTCTTTCCAAGCATTTGTTGTCCCTCTTCAACTCGTGTGTCTCCAACGACTGGTGGTTACTACGAGGAAAATTGATACAGTCATCGATCGATTATCACAAGTAGGAGGTGGAGAACGAGATCTTCTCGAGCTAATCAAAGTCTCCCCAGAGTCTCTTCAATATTTCCTTTGCCTCATTGCGCCTTCAATGCCTGACGAAAGCTCTTCCATTTTCGGTCAGGATTTGAGCACCTGAGGCGATCGAGAGCCGTTGCTAATCCAATAGCAATTGCTTCGCATTTCTGAGCAACAAGCTGAAGGACTTTCTCGTCTTTTGAAAGCTGAAGTGCTCCCTTCTCGTCTGGTTGCTCCGCTGCTGTTTTGAGAGCAATCCGTGGACCCCGTAGACCTTTGTTCAGACGGGCAAAGTTGTCGGTAATGGCTTGGAGCTCGGTGTTCTCTGGCAGAATTCCTTCGCTGCTTTTGCAGTACTCATTGCCTTTCGAGATCACTTCGGCAGCAAAATCAACAACATTGATCACAGATTTTGCAAGGCTGAGCGCAGCCAGAGCTTGGAGGACCATGCTGCCAGACACCTTTTTGGGGGTTCAATGCGTATTGGCTAGATTAATGAATGAGTCCAGCACCATTTGATCAGGACAAGAGAAGACAAGAGCAATCATCGGAGGTAGACGGGACATGTCTCCCAAAGATGATGGGAGCTCGTGTGATCCCGTCTGTCAGCCCGACTATCCCACACGTTAGCAAGGCTACGGGTTGATCATGTTGAAACCCTGACTTTCCCTTTGGGGGTTAGCTTCGATTAGATCAGAAGATATCACTTTATCCGCTTCACTCACTGCGCAACACTTCTTTACTTCCTCGTCGCAATCGCAAAGCCTGTGTGTACGGCGACGTAGTTATCTTACACATGATTAGCTGCCCAATCCGAAAGTTGAAAATCAACATGGGCTTTGGAGCCTTGTGCTTAGAACATGTAAAGTGATAAAATTTTCAAAGAAATCCAAAATCCGAGAATTAAGTGAAAGTGAACAATGGAATGACTGTTTACTTTACGGGTGCAATGAGTCAATTCAGAAATGCAGGTAATCGCTGAATTTTAAGCCATTGAAACCGTAAGATTCGACCTAGTTAACGAGCTCTACATTCTACTTCTGACATCTGCCATGCAACTCTCCAGTAATTTCCTCAACCCTCCCAACTTCGTGGCTCAATGTCATGCCGTCGGTGGTGCATTGCCTTGAGGAGCTTGAACACATCTACGACAAACACAACCTCAAGCTCAAGACCAATGCCTGCATCACCCTCTCTTCTCCCAAATCTTCCGATTATGCTTTTCCCTCCAACGGCCAAGATTTAGATGCTTTCATCACTTCTGGCACATGGATAGTGGGAGCGAACCGGTTACGTCTTCATGTTGAGCTTCTCTTTGATGATATAGTAGTATCGGGCTCTAGTTTGTACCAAGCTACCGAGAATATTGGGGCTGTGATTTGCAACGCGGAGGTGCTGTGATGCTACCATACCTTGAGGTGGATGACTGATTGTGCTACATAGCTCTGGTCACAGCTCTGCCTTGACGCTTCTCTTACTATAAATGATTCGAATAAACTTTTCATCTCCTTGTCAGCTCAGTCATCTAGCGATGCAGATATCCGACCCCCAAAATGTATCCCATCTGCGTACCTAGATTCCATCGGCATGACGTTCCATTTCTCCACCTGCAGACGGACTAGGGATGCTTCGAGGGCTCACGTTGCCGTGTCTGGAAGTGGTATTCAGCACACTTCCGCGTCTACAAACCCTATCCATGAACACCTTGACCGCCGCTACTACTCTCCGTTATCATCACCGGGAGGGACCCAAGGCGTTCTTGGCACCCTAACGTACGGGCATGCTCCGTGGATTTCGGGCTCTTCATCGGTCGGCACCTCGCCAGTGAGCTCTCAAGGCAGTGTCTCATCCAATATGCACAGTACATCTTCACTCGACACTCTAACGACATGCCATAGGTACGCCATTCAGGAAGTCAAATTTGAGATCCTGGTCCAATTGATGGATTCTTCGCTACGGAGAATGATGAGTGACTACAGACCGGTCAGACCCGGAGGTGTTATCGTTTCAAGCGATGCTGGCTGCCCGAAACTTGCTGCCATATCCCCTGCTTTGTTCAGCCCCGGTTATGTCAAGGTACAGTCCACCATTGAATTGCATGACGTTGCTGATGGTCTGATACCAGGCGGTTTCGCAGCGTACCGGGTTACTTCCCACGATAGCACGTACTGTGTGTCGGGTCTATCGCCGCACAAACTCCAGCTGCTTGAGACACAAGCTTAGGCGATTACAAGAATTATCTCTTAGTAGCTATTTGGATCATGGCTCAACCGAGGACTCCGACTCAAGTAGCGCCATATTCTCATCTGTTGTTGAAGCGCGGCTATGGTTTTTGACGCGGAGCAAGCTGATTGATGCTTTGGCTTGCAGGAGCTTGAAGTCATTGAGCACTTCCGGTACAACGGATTTTGGATTGCACGAGATGCTAGATGAATCATTGGACGATGCGGGAGATGTAATGCTGGACGGGGATGAGGCCCCAATCTTCGACGCATATGGCGATGCAATGGAGCTTGATGAGGCCAATCATTTGGACCTATTTCGGGAGCACTCTCTAGGTGGGATTGACGACGAGGAAGAGGAACACTTGGACGACGACCTTCTCTGGAAACATTCCCGGGATGAGGTTGCGTGTGACGGGGTGGAAACCCTGGACAACAATACCGCCTCTTATGTGCATGATGAGTCCAATGCCAAGCTCTGCGGGGCATTTGCATTCGGGTCTGGGGACGATGTGGTATGCTGAGATTCAAGATTGAGCACGGAACGGGTCAAAGGCACTTCAGATATGGCTCACCCTAGCTGATGTATTCAAGATTATCTCAAATTCAGACGGGTCGGTAGAGCAAAAAAGGAACTCTTTGGGAGGACAATTTCGGCTCGAGCCTGTCTGTTCCCTGAGTTCTATCCATGGTCCATGAGTAATCCATTCAGCCCCCGTCGACGTATAACTTTTCATCAAGTATCCATCTCCCAACTCCTTCTGTCACCAACTTCAACAATGCCAATTCATCCCTTCGCGCACTTGACTCCCTCACCTTCGTAGAGCTGACAATTTCTTCACCCTCTTTCCTCCCCTCTACCAATTCAATCCTCCCCGCCCACTCCCTTTTACCATCTTTACCTTCCATTTCCCCTCTTTGCAGCTTCGTCATATACTCATCCTGCTCGTCTCTTCCTCCCCATGCATCACCAGTCCTCCTCGTAACTCTGACTCGGTGTTTCTCGAAAAGCTCCTCCAATGGCGCTAAAGTGTGATCGGGGGGATAATATTTGATATCCAACAATCTAACAAGCGTGTCAAACCCCGTCAGATGAACCTGCTCAACAGGCTTCTTGCCTCCCTCATCATCGATGGGAGAGTAATCCCCACATTCCTCAATCACCCTTGCTTTGTCCACGAAGCGAGCTTTCTTCGTGACACCTACATCGACCACAACACCTTCACGACCGCCATCTGCTCTCATCTCCTTTACCATTTCCTCTGCGAAGATACTCATCATGGCAAGCCTCTGCTCGAACGCCGCCGGCTTCGGCGCCTTATCCGCAT
Organism: Letharia lupina; assembly: GCF_014066315.1. NCBI lineage: Eukaryota > Fungi > Ascomycota > Lecanoromycetes > Lecanorales > Parmeliaceae > Letharia > Letharia lupina. Next base: position 379,591 of record NW_023502978.1, on the reverse strand, counting down.
TTTGCGTCGCGAGAAGCAGTAAGAGCCTTTTCGGCTCGGCTTTCGACCCGTCATGCAACAAAGCAGACGTGCATATGCGGAGATGGGCGCGCGTGGGCGGATTGAAAGAGGAATCGAGAACGTAGAGTGTCTTCGGTGCGCTTGAGTGTTTTGGAGGGGCGTTGGGCAGAGTGCGGAGGATTTCTATGGTTTGTGGCGAGGAGGCAAAAGCTTGGAGGGAACGCTGGATGGCGCGGAGGTCACGCATTTCATGCAGGTTGTGGTGCGGGGAAGACATGCTTTGGGGGTGGAGATGGATGGTGAGGAGCCGTCTCCGGTGAGTCGAAGAGAATGTCGCTGCGTCATCGATTCCAAAAATTGCTTTTCAGCGCAGCTCAATATTTTTGCCTGCGTCATTGTTGTTACTATATTTTGAATAGAAGCTATACAAATCGCTGATTCTCGGCTGCAGCCAGGAGCGAATCCACGTTATCTTCACCTTGCCACCGTCTTTGTCCAAGCGAGGGTGGAAAAGCGCAATCTGATTCTGAAACCGCTAGCTCATCGGTGACTGATTGCTATCCTGCTCTTCCTTATTACTCGGCCAATTCTACCGGTTTGAGACTGCAAAATTAATTTCACGGAAGAATTTGAGACTGCAAAAGCCGCAGCATTCAGCAGGGCACCATTTTCCAGATCCAAGGCCATCTGCGGATGACACACCGCTCTTCCATCCACATGTCTATGAGCCTTCGTCTCATCGCAGTGCGAGCCCAGCACAATGCCTAGGGTCCTGAAATTAAAGTCGGCGGATATACCCTGGCCTCACTGGCCTCAGATACCTGGGATAAGAGTGTTGTGACAGGCTTGGCGTTGGCGCAGGCGCAGTCACTGCATTGAGCATACCGTTCACAAGCAAATGATCAGGGAGAGCTGGTCAGCAGGACTTGGAACCTCCTGGCATGAAGAGAAGAGGCCATCAGCTTCAGCCTGCAAAGCGCTCGAATTAAAAGGTAGCGACAACGCTGAAGCTTTCAAGAGATCATTTACGACAGGAAGACGATTTTCAATACCTTGCATGCTAACTAAACCAATGCTCCAATCAAACGTTGGATATGTGTCAAGCTAATGCAGGCACCCTCAATCTCAAGGCCATGCTGGAAATCCGATTTGTTCCTGCGTTTGTACCCCTGTTCCAGGGCGAATAACCCCGGTCAACCGTCAGGGCTATGGTCCTCCTGAACTTAATTTTATCTCCCCTCAATTTCTCTTGCTGCTTGCTCTCTTCTCTTCAAAGACTTCAACTCTTTCTCACCATATTCCTTTCTTTCGCTGTCGTTTGGGTTCTTCGTCGCTCTTTTTGCAGTCTCTAGTCACTCATTTGCGAATTGATTTCGCACCACGCTCCTTCAGCCCTGACGATTTGAGTCAAGAGAATACAAGAAATAGAAAGCATTCAGCCCCGAATTTTCCAGATATCCCTTCGAGAAACATCTGCAGTCAGAGGATCACAATCTGAATAAAAATTCTATCAATCACAAACGGCCTACATCTTCGAAGATGTTCAGCAGGCTTGCCGTTGTGTGCCTTTTCGCGTTGGTCGTTGTGGCTCAAGCCGGGCATGAGAAACACCATTCTCATAGCCATAAGAATGGGACACTCACGCACAACCCCTTCCACGTTTATGACCACAAGCCTTCAGGCCATCACGGGCCTTCTGGCTCTGCCGGTTACCCTGCTGAGGCAGGAATCAGCAGCGGTGTTGCTCCTTATCCTACAGGTACCGGCGGGTCGTCTCCTCTCAGCACTGGCGCCTCTCCTCGTCTCCTCACCACTGGCGCAGTGCCCACCTATACGACCACTGTGATAGTGACCAAACTGACTACCTACTGCCCTGGGCCCACCAGCCTCACGCAGAACGGCAAGACATACATTGTCACCAAGGTATATAATCAATGACTTTACCGTACCCTGCCCTTGCTAACAATTTTAGGAAACGACCCTCACCATTAATGACTGTCCCTGCACGTCCACCTATACGACCACTGGCTTTCCCACTCCATCTCAATCTGGAGACACTACCTTAACCTACGTTATCGGCACAGGTTCATCGACCACTACCGTAGTTACCACCATCCACCACACGTCTTACAAGACCAACTACAACGTAAGCACACTCCCTTCAATTCAATATCAAGAAATGCAACTAAAATTCGATACTCCAGACTGTGTACACGTCTGCAGGTCAACCTGGCGAGGGCGGTGAGAATGGTGCGAGTGGTCCTCCCGTAGGTTACCAAACGGTCCGTCACACGATACAGTCCACCATTTACGTCTCTGCTGTGCCTACTGCTGGTAGCGGGCCTGGCACCCCTGGTGAGGGAGGCGCTACTGGTTCGGCCTGTGCAGTTCCTGTCACTGTCACCGTCACCGGGCCTGAGGAAACCGTCACTGTGGTAAATTTACTCCAGCTATCACGTCTACAAGCCTCTCATCGCTGACACATCTAAGACTGCTACTTCTACTCCTGGCTCCGGCCCATTCCCATCTTCTGTAGTTGTTGGATCGCCGGCCCCCTCCGCTCCGGTTTCATCCAGTGCCCCCTACGGCATGAACAACGGTACTCAGCCCACAGGGACTGGCGCGTCCACTGGCTTCCTAACGAAACCCTCCGCCAGCTTCACTCTCAAACCCTCTTCAGGCATCGCGCCGTCTTCCGGTGTCACGTCCGCCTCTACCGTACCCTCCTCAGGCATCGCGCCGTCTTCTAGTGTCGCGACCCCCTCTGGTACAGCACCCTCCTCAAGCAGCACCGTTTGGCCGGCGGTGATGGCTACGGCAGAAGTGCACGCCTACAATTGAAGCGCAACGCAAGGATCTGGCAATCCAGCGTTTAGATCATTTGAGAAAGCATCTGAATCCACACTTTGTTGCTTTCAGTTCTTGTATTTACATTCTTGATATCCGTTTAGCATCTGCAAAGACAAGCATGCAAAACATTCACACTCAACTTAGTCTGATACCACATATCTCGCTGCCGAGTTTACATGTCGAAACGTTTCCTGTTCATTCGGCCTGCTGTGAGATGTAGAGTCTCTGGCAGGCTCCAATCGTTCACTCCGGACATGCCTATTTGAATTGCTCTTTTAAATTGGTCTCTGGGGCAACGCCACCAAGATTCCACCTTAATCTAGCCATCGTAGAGCCCGCCAGCCCATGTAGTAAGACCTCGGAAAGACGATCTCTTTATTGAAGTTATGAGGTATGCGATTGAGGCACCAGGAGGCTCATATGGAGGGGATGTTGCCAAGAGATATCGGTGAATCTAAGCGCCGACTTTCCGGCTTCATCGACTTACTACCAGCCTCCTCCATTCTTACAAAGCATTGCATCTTTCGGCGTCGATAAGTCTTTTGTGTTTTCTGTATAGCGACTTACGATCGTGTTAAGTTGGGGTCTTGTGATCCTTGCGCTAGACTGTATCTCGTTCTTGCGCTTCATTTCGTCACTCGTTGTTACTTGGGTCTCGTGCCAGCCGCAAACGGCCAACGTCCGCTTTCTTTCTGACAGAGAGCTCAGCAGCGCGATAGACTGGACATACTGCTCTCCCCATCTCACACTATAACGCCTGATTTGCGGGTGTGCCTTTTAACGAAATCGCAAAGACCAGTCATCATGCGCGACAACTCATACTCGTCAGATTTGGGAGGCGAGGATCCGGATTCGACTCACCACACGATATCAGAGGAAGTGCAAGATTCTATCATGTCTTCCGACGGCGAAACAACTGGCATTTATAGCCCGCCTCCCCGCATAGCATCTCGAATCTATAAATCTACCTTGACCCGCCGAAAATCATCAGCAGCATCATCTCGACTGAATTCCATGTCCTCGCACCACTCCAGTCGTTCCACGCGATCTGCTCACGGCGGCCCTCAGAGTACTCATATTGCCCAACATCTCCGACGTGCTTCTATAATGGAGAGCCGTAAAGCCAAAGCAGCAGACAGAAATGCACATGCTGAGAAGGTCAGGCTACGAGCAGCCATGAACAAAGCAGCTCCACGTACTACTACGAATAGCGAAGAGCGTGCCATTGCCGCGCAACAAGCAAGAGAACGATACCTTGCTCAGGTCAAGGCCAGTTGCGCCGAAGAAGTCAAGCGATCAAAACGGGTGGCTGAAGAACAGCGAGAGAAAAGGGCTGCTGAACATCTCAAGCTCAAAGAGGATATGGAAGAAAGGCATGCGGAAGCCGAGAAGAGAAAAGCTTTCCTACAACAAAGTCAGCGGCGTACAAGGATGACTAGTTTGCCGTCTGTGGAGGAGAAAAAGGTCGTTGCATACGTATGGAAACCGAAGAACCATGACCAAGCGGCACGAATCATACAGCGCGCCTGGCAAAATCGGCAGCGTAAACTTACGATACAAGAATTTCTGCGACTTGGTTTGACCGTTGATGCGGTTCAGAAAACAAGTTTTGAAGATGTTGGAGTACTCTTAAATCAGGAAAACGTACTCTCCTGCACGACGAAGATGCTGAAGCTTTGCGGACTCAAGGATATGGGAGATGATGATGCGGCCGAGAAGGCGGCTGTTCGAACCTTTTTAAGCACGTTTCTGATCCTTGGCCATCCAGCTCAAGTGCTGAGCAAAGAAGGCGAGCAAGAACAAGATCTCGTGAACAAAGCGAAGGATCTTCTTCTTCATTTCGATCGTATCATCGACGACTCGTCAGGTCCGAGCCATCCAGTCCTATCGGCTCAGCTAGCCGAGCTCTCAGAAGCATACACTTCTTTTCAAGCAGCCTTTGCTGCTTGGAAAGCACATGATTCGTCCTATTTGGTGTCAAACATGCTTGCTCAATTTGTTGAGCTTGATGCTATATGGCAAACAGTCAAAGACGACAAGGACGGCGAGGTAGCGGCAGATTATAGAGAAGGCATCCAGCATAACCAGACTTTGGTGCTTGTCCGGCTCAAAAGACTCGCGGGTCCAGAAAATGCTATGAAGATGATTAAGCACGCAATTCGAGCAAGCAGAAAGACAAGATCAACCAAAAGCCCTGCTCCTGACAACAAACCAAGAGCCGCGCCGGTTGACCAAGCTTCGACCGAGTCTGTTATGCCAGAAGTATCCGTTCCAAGGCCGGCGGAATCTCCATTCACAGCTGCAAAAGGAAAGGATCCTGCGAAACAGAAACTCGAGTCTTCAACGCTGTTGCCTGACAACCGACACATACTGCATGAGCTCGCGATCAACAAAGAGTTCAAAGTCGATCTACAGCCACGTATTGACCTGCGGGACAGTCTTATCGATGATGTATCAAGAAGCATGCAACAAGGCCTCGATGCTGCAGAGGGAGAGATCTGGGTCCCTGCCATAGCGAAGGTGATATATGAGAAACTCCTCCGTTTGTTGACACCGGGAAACTCACTTCATGTTTTGATCTCCGAAACACTCGACCCTGCAATGGTCGCGAATCAAGTTAAGAATGGGGCTTTTTCGTACGATAAATTCTTCTCCTTCATGAACACCATCCTGCCAAAGTTGTGTGCACCTGTTCGAGACTCCGATGTTAAGGACCTCGCAGAGAATCCAAGCCACGATCCTATCAAACAGCTGGCTAGACTCTATTATGTTATCGACTTACTCTTGCTCGATCACATGAACTTTATGCTGCAGAGATTGGGACCAACGCTTATCAATGGATCTGTTGACTATGAGAAAAATTGTTTCCTAACAAGGCTGGAGGATCAGTTTCCTGTAAAGACACTAAGATGGTGGAGAGCCGCAGTGGCCAAGACGAGAGAAGAGCCATTGAGACGAACAGTGGAGGGCATTTCAAGCCCAGCAGCCAGGGTTACAGCTGATAGGATATACATGTATGGACTTGTTGATCTTGCCATCACAACGAACAAACTCGAAGATGCAGAAATCCCCGAAACCCTTGAGCTCGACACTCAGCGTCTGGCACGCATTCGCTCAGATACTCTCCGCTTGATCACAGTATCATCTATCCTTCTCACTGCAAAGAATCTCCTCAGACGCGACGTACGGTCCCTCTGGAAACTTGAGAGCCAGCGGATGTGGGATTTGCCATTTTCGTCATCGCCGGCGGCATTCGTCGCTATCGTTGAATCTCGCTACGCCCTCCCACCGACTACCAGACAGCAACTCACCGGTACAATAGCGCGCCTGCTCACAGACGCTCGAGCAGGACAAGTAAGTCACCCTGTCATGAAAGTGCTCTTGAAGAAAATCTATGCCCACGTTCTCGCTCGACTCGCGGCATCGAGTGCAGAAGAACGCATTCGGACGAGTACTACTGCTAGTGAGGTCTTAGGATCGAGCGGGATGCCGGAGTCCGTGGCAAAGATCGGCGACATAGTACAAGAGCTGGGCAGGGTGGCAGATGTGGATCGGGAAGCTCATGGCAAATGGTACGATGAGGTTGCCAAAACAGCTACCGAGGAGTCTAATGAGTGAGGGAAACGAATCGTGTATCTGGTGTACATTCAAAGCAAGGAAGTGTTGCATTAAGAAGCTCTAGAGTCTTCGGTATTGGTTCTCCGGCTTGGAATGTCTCAGGATGGTAAATGTAGCGATGGTGCTTTAGGTGTTTGGCTTGGGGCTTTGGCTTTGGTCGCATGGCTTCGGGTGGTACACGGTACACATCAAGCCCCTTGTTTTTAGGAAAGATACCAGCACGGCTCTCTTTTGAAAGGCATTGTATTCTAGTTTAATTCAATCTTTCAAAACTGACCTCCGTCATCATAGACTCACTCCACACATGTCCTAGCTCTTCGGCCTCAGAAATGCTACCCAGACCTACCTTCCTCGGCCCGGGTCTCAGCACCAGCGACCTGGCAGTTCCGTTCGAACATCCAGCAACCCAGCGCCTTGTGCTCAACTCTGCCCTGAGGCGGGTGGGGCTCCCGGGTGCATTGCGCCGCTCCCTTGCGTGTAGTCGTGTACTCTTCCGGGCTGACGGTATCGGATTCCTCGTCGCCATGGTTCTCCGTGCCGGTACAGCGGTGGATCGTTGCTTCGACTGGTCTTCGCTGATCGATTACGGCGGAGCGGCGGCGGCTCTGACGGTCGGACGCACTCACTCACTCACTCGTTGAAGAGGCCAGACTTTGATTGTTCGGGTACCACCGAAAGGAAGACGCACCACGTACGTCAATCTTGGAGCTGGCGCGTTGGAACGGCGGTTCCTGGCGTAAGGGATGGAATATTGGCGATGAGTTGAATCAGTCGTTTCTGGGAGAAGTCACGGCATTGTCGCTTCGGATGGAGAGGCCGAGTTGGATGGCGAGCGCACGGCCTGTGCTGCTGGGAGGTCGGGTCACGGATGACGGAGTTTGTTTTGTTTATTGAGAGGTTTTCATGAAGGGAGGCGGGGGGGCGGATGATATTAAAGGCACAGGACAACACAGGAACTTGAGTACCTGGCCGACCCAGTTTTTGCCGGCGCCATGGGAGGAGCACTTACCTCAACGTAGAGAAGAATCAACCGAGTCACGGGCTGTGTTCTTTCCGGGAACTGTAATGAAAGCCGTTCGTCCAAATTTTGCATTATAGTCTTACGGCTATTTTCACATCGTCAAAAGATACGAAAGTGAACACTGCCTAAGATCATGAGGCCCAAATGGCCCATTCACAGCCAGTAAAAGAATCGTATAGGAAAGGTGGAGAGCACGCTAGAGTCGGATCGGCCACAGCCGTTTTACGCACCCTCGGGCCGCTGGGTCGGGCGAAAATAGTGCGATCCTATTGGCTTATTGGGTAGAAGTGCTCTATTTCATAAGCACGCTACCGCAACTGCCCGTAAAACACTCTAAGCAATATCCAGGCAATCGCAATTATGACACCAAATTATTTATATTAATGGATATTTTATGTGACTGATGGTCAAAATACGAGCCCTTTTGTTTTCGGGGTCAAACGCATGCCCATTTCTTTTACCATCTTTCTGCTTCTTCCATCCTACTGCTGCCCATCCTACTTCTGCTCCTTCCTCGGCATTGTGAACTCAGGTCCTAGGAATGATGCTATAGAGGCTTCTCGATTCGACCTCCCCTTACTTCTCTCCCCGACACTTCAACACCGTTGTGACCTCTCTGTTTTTTCCTGCCTCTGTTCGTCTTGCGCCAAAGCACGCAAAGAAGCACGAATTCTCAGCATTCCTTTTCACATCAGTCAATCGCCAAACGAAAATGCGTCCAACAGGTGACGCGCTTCTGAAACGGTGGCATGGAATGCTGGGTCTATCGCGGCAATCTCCGCCATCCTGGTACCGAGATCGACTTCGGGAGGAACTACAGGAACGCCGACTCGCAAAGACACGCTGGCAGAAGCTCAGCGAGGCATCAGACGTCTTCTTTTCTAGCAGTCGAGCTCGGTACGATGGATACCCAGTTCGGAGATTGCCCCCGTTTGTTATCTCTCGCCATGGCCTCGTATACACGTATATGCTGGCAAAGTTCACTTTACGCTGGAAATTCTACCGAACAGCCGCTATCATGTGCAATGCTCCTCATTACGACTCAGTGCGCGAAGTAGTGAATCCCAGCAAAGATCAGAAGCTTGAAGAAGTCGCTTCACGTCACCAGATTGACCCGGTGGCGTTTGTAAGAGTTGGTCGCCAACTGCGACAAGTATGGCCTCTCCTCCCGTAGAGATGTGCTTCCGGCGATCGTCAGACTCAGTCGTGGAAAGGCAATCAGGAGAATACCAAATCCACAGCCTATGGCTTGACGCAAATCTCTCGGTCTCTTGTAATACTTGTTCAGTCATTGCTCCATGCTCTGCCGTTTGCCGCTTCCACAACTCAATTCTCTACCGCCCTTTACCAGAGAGGCTGGGTACATGCGTGCAGAAAAGTGGGCTGCTGTAGCAGGGTTCTGCAACACGCTGAATTGATTGATTGATATCATGATTGCTTCGGCTCTTTGAGTCACTTGATTGCCCAGAAAGAATAAGGCAGCCCAGAGATCGATCGATCTAGCCAATGCGGCCAACCTTCCATTTTACCTCCATCTCACCCTACATCAGCTACATCTAATAACGACATATCTCATCGATTATCGAATTGAGTTTCCTACCCACCCTTCCGAGAAGACCCAAGGATTTAGTATGATGCCTGCCAACTGCGAGAACGCTTCAAGCAACGTATCGGGCTCAATGGCGGATCTTCAGCTAAACCAACCCACTACCCCTGAAAATCGGTCTGCTTTCGATCACAAAGCAGTAGTTGTCGGCTTATACGGAATTCCAGGCTCTGGCAAAACGTTTCTGCTGAACAAACTGAAGCAGGAACTCGGACAGACGCAGTTCTCGTTCTACGAAGGCTCCGAGATGATTTCTACCGTTGTGCCTGGCGGTCTTGACGCATTTCAGAGCATGGAAGAACAAGAGAAGGCGCACTGGCGCCGGCATGCTATTGACGCGATTGGAAAGAACTGCGCTGACAGCGGACAAGTTGCAGTTGTCGCTGGACATTTCATGTTCTGGTCAGAGGAGCAGGAGGCTGGACGGCCAGTGTATACCCTAAATGACTTGGAGATCTTTACGCACATCGTCTATCTAGACGTCCTCGCCGAGGTTGTCGAGCGACGTCGTCTGGACGACACCGAAAGGAGTCGCCCGTCCACATCGGCAAGCCATTTGCACAAGTGGCAGCAGGAAGAAAAGACTCAGCTGCGCGATCTCTGCCGCCGTCATGGCATTTTGTTTTCGCTCGTATCGCCATCTCCGACGCTGCTGAACAAAGTCTCGAGACTGCTACGCGAGTTCAAGTACCATAACGAGGAATACAACCTATCTCAGGCCAAAATCAAGCTAGACGATGTTGTTGTTGCTAATCAACGCCAGCTGGAGACAGTGTTGGTCATGGACGCCGACAGGACGTTGGCTGCAGAGGACGCAGGCGCATTGTTCTGGAAGAGGGTCTCCGACTCGCGGCCATTGCAAGGTGCAGCATCCACATTGAATACGTTATTCAGCAGTCCTTTAGGTCACTCATATACTGCTTTTCGCCAGGCCGTATTGATATATGAAGAGACCGCTAATGATGAAGAGTTTGATACCCTTTGCCAAGAAGTGGCATTGGCGGTGACCATGCATCCTGAGATTGTGTCACTGTTGCAACTGGTGGCAGAGCAAAAGCATGTTGGCGCGGTGGTGGTCACCTGTGGACTGCGTCGTGTCTGGGATAAGGTGCTGGAGAGAGAACGTCTATCGGAGAAGGTGAAAGTTATTGGTGGAGGACGCATTGCAGATGGGTTCGTCGTTTCAGCGGCAGTAAAGGGCGCCTTGGTTGCCCGTTTGCGAGAGGTCCACCACATGCGTGTTTGGGCGTTCGGAGATAGTCCGCTGGACTTGGACATGTTGCGCAAGGCAGATCGAGCCATCGTCGTAGTTGGTGAGGAACAGACCAGAAGCAAGACCATGGATGTGGCCTTGACAAACGCCATCGACTATGACGGCCTTCGGGCGCACCAGGCTGTACTGCCAAGCAATGCCTCACCACGGCTAGATACTACCAAGCTTCCCATGATCAAGCTCACCGAGCCCGCATTCGTCAAGTCTCTCCTGTGCGACCGATATACACATGATGGTCTTCAAGTCCTTTGTGCCACAGATAGGAACGCAGCAAAGCTGCTCGCAACGCGGATGCGCGATGCAGCTGTTGCCGGCCCGGACCTGAGGGAAGCGCATCGCCGTGTCGGATGGTATCTGGCGAATGAGTTCGTGGCCGATGTGATGGGTCTCGAACAGTGTCCAATTCGGCATGTCCTGGGCCATCAAACAAGAGGCTACCAGCTTTTTCACGAGCAACAGACAACGATCGTGGCGCTAATGCGCGGCGGAGAACCCATGGCTTCTGGCGTCAACGACGCCTTCCCGCTTGCCATGTTCCTCCATGCCAGCGATGCTGACGATATCAAGCTCCATCATTTGCAAGGACAGCTCACAGTGATACTGGTAGATTCGGTAGTCAATACCGGCAAGACAATTGTTAAATTCGTGCAGCACGTTCGCAAGCTTCATGCCACTATTCGCATCGTGGTAGTTGCCGGTGTCGTTCAGGCCCAGTGCCTTTCTGGGGGCAGTCTCAACCAGACACTCGCACGTCACGCAAAACTTCATCTTATTGCACTTCGCCTTTCTGACACCAAATTCACTGGCAGTGGCACCACCGACACCGGTAACCGTCTGTTCAGCACGACGCATTTGTCCTGAAAAAATCTCCTATGGCAAGTACAAGGGCGCATAGATAGATATCAACTGGATGATCTCAACATTATTGCCAGGTTTTGTACTGTAGAGAAAGTGACTGGATGATCTCAACATCATTCCCAATTCTGTATCATGGAGAAAGAAGGCACAAGCTCTGCTGTTGCGCGTTAAATGGTTGAGTAGAACAGCCAGCTAAAGAGCAGAAGTTCTACGATAAATTCTTCTTTTCCAACCCTATAAGGCTCTTCAACACATTAGGGAGTTTCAGACCACTTTTTTTAAGCGTGGATTTTTCAGGTCGTGGGAAAATGAGCGATTTGCCACCAACAGCATCCACCAATGCTACCCTGGGGTATCATTGGTGAAGAAAATCGGCCTATTTGGTGGATTTCTCGTGTCGATATTCTATATCTCTTAGCAAATCTATCCAATTAGAAGGTCTTCCTTCTTACCACTACTACTATTACCTCCCATTGCTATCACCTCCCATACCTCTACGTCTTTCCTACCGTCCTTTCTACCGTCCTTTCTACCGTCTTTCCTACCACGCCGTCGCGGACCCCCCCCTCCCTTAACTCCGATTCCACAGCAGAAAAAAAAGTGGTCTGAAACCCCCTATTACATATTGTTCACAGAGGAGAGTTACACTCATCCAAAAGCCTATCATTGTTTTCTCGATGAAAGACTTGACGTCAACAAAATTGCCTTGTATATAGAGACGTTCTATGGTATCGTCGTCAATGCTTTCAAAGGGGCGTTGACCGGCCGTAAGTTCGTAAAGCACTGAACCAAGTGCGACCAGGTCGGACCCAACTCTGTTTTCCGAAATCCTGCTCCGTGGCGAACACCTATTATAATCGTTGAAGAAATGTCCCCTACTACGATGGGGAAGCCTGATTTTATATTTTGATCATCGAACTTCGATTGTGCCGCTTCGGCGTAAATAATCGCAGTGGTCAAGGTTCCACAACCGTCCGTTCCTGCTCGCATCTCCGTTCCAGCTACATTGCCGCAGCTCTGGAAGTCTACTCTTCACCCTCCATGTACCGCTGGAAGATGGCTCCGTTTTTGATTTTGATTTTGGTTTTCTAGAAAAGTCATGTTGCAACCATGTTACTTTATGACAGCAGGGGTGGTGGGGAGATAGCACGCTTGGATGCGGAACGGAGAGAGTTTAGAGTATGCACCACCATGGCCACCCGGCGTGCCTTGAATCCAACCCGAGATTTTACCGCAAGTAATTAGGTCTCCGGACAGAGCAAAGTGAACCTGTGATTGGGTGGTTCCTTGTTGGCAGGCGGCTACAGGCGCCATTTGGGGGGAAAGGTGAAAACTAAAAGGACACCCTCAATAGCCGGGTCGAGTGGGAAGGAGTCGTTGGATGGGTTTGAGATGGGGTAGGGGTTGGAAGGTTGCACGGCTTGCTGATGTCCCACTCGTCCCCCGTTGACGAGAGGTGGCGACGTTTGAGTTGACGCTTCGAGGGTGGTTTCTTCTTCAACGGTAGGTAAGAGGGAGGTACTGGTATTTAGGAGGGGGGGAGGGGGAGTCTTGGCACGATCCTAGCGTGTGCACAAAATGTCACAATTCTTGGCGTTGATTGAGGGATTCTCTAGAAAGCGGTGGGTGTGGCACTACAGAACCAGAGGGATCTGCTTTTTGGAAGACGTCTTCAAGTACGAAGGTAAATACTGCCCAAGGTAATGAGGTCTAAATGGCCGATTGACGGGCAGTAAAAAGTTGGCCTGACCTATCTAAGGTACATTGAGCATTTTCCTTGGATCTAAACTTGCCACCTCTGCACTTCGCACCTCTCCTTCAAGTAGCATCTCACTCATGATCTTCCCTGTTGCTGGACCGTTTTGAATGCCCCACGAATCATGGCCCGCAGCCAGCCACAAAGATCGTATACCTGTTGGTCCTACAAGAGGCCCAATGTCACGATTTCTGCCCTGGACAATGGGTCGGTAACAAGCCTGATTGATCAAGACCTCTCCGTTCCGTATCTCGTGTGATATACTGCTGATATCTTTGTAAATGGTATCACAGACTTCTTGGTTAACATGGACCAAGTCGCTGGTCTCGGGCAATGGAACGTCGTCATCACTAGGCCCACATGAATAGATCGTTCCATCTGGTCGAGAGTATATCTCTGGAGGTATGCGCTTCTGGGGAACCTTCGGATGGAGCTCGGGAAAGAGCACATATGCCGATGTAGGATTTGCCGGACGAACGACGATGCTGTGGTTCCTCGACTCTTTGATGGGAGCAGCTGGATACAAAAATTTGGTCCATGGGCCGGTAGCAATCACGATATCCGTAGCTAGGAGTGTGTGCATTCCGGAAGTGTTTTTCAAATTATAGGTCACCGACTCAGCCTTTCTACCATCCCGCGAGTAATTGATCTTCTTCACCGTGCCGAGAATGATCTTGACGCCTCTCTGTTCCGCTAAAGAGGCTATGCTGGTTGTGAACAGGTATGGGTGCACCTGTCCTGTGTCTTCCGGAGTTCCCAGCTCACTGTACGACGTTATGCTTTCAGGTATGATCCAATTCAATTTCGGCGGAAGATCGGCAGCCTTAGGCGCAGACATAGCGTGAGGGTGGAACTGAGATCCATTCTGCTCTGTTGTCACATGCCCAACAGCCTCTCCCATGGCGTCCACATCAGCACAATGAACGCTCCGATAACCCCAACGTCTTTGGCCGTTATGCTCCTCCGACAATTGGGTGTGAAGCTGATGACTGAGCGGTGCGATACATTGTGGATCTGCCCATGTGGCAACAAGACCTCCCGCCTTGCCTGAAGAGCCGCCAGCAAGCTGACTGGCTTCTAACAGAGTTACAGTGTGGGAGTCCGGGTCATACGATGGGTGACGGGTGATATAATAGGCGATACAGCAACCTATAATGCCACCCCCTTACCACAGTCAGCGAGAAAAACGCTGGTGGGTGATGCTTAAGGCTTTACCAATGATCACAGTATGCCGGTTGTCCGACACCTCGTCCATGTCTTTTCTGGTTCAGATATACTTTATACTGAGGATTCGCTTTCTTTGCTTGTATGTTGTATTCGCGGTACTTTGCGCAGCGCTCTCATGCTTGTGTTCCACAGATGACAGGACTGATTCGGCTCCTCTTATAATTGTGTCGGAATCGGCGGGGCTGTTTCAGTGTCAGTGCCAGTGCCATTGCCAAGGGTCTCAGCAACGAATTAGTAATAATTTAGTGACATCACCGGGGAGCTTCAGCTGGCGAATTAAACATGGAAGAGGTAAGGTAATTGACGGTAGGGGACGGGCTTTGAAATCCGATTTGGCCACAATCAATATATCAAACTTGGCGCTCACCTGCAGGGAGCTGCTTCCATGGAAGATAGACACTTTTTCCTACTAGAAGAGGCTAGTCGCTAGCTGCCGACGAAGCCACCAAACCTGCCTTAAGGTACGAGTACCTAACCTTAGGTAGCTAGCTACTCTACTTAATTACCTTATCTTGGTTAGGTACCTGTTCGTGGGACGGCAGACTAAAGTAGTCTCGGGCGTCTTTCCCCCACCCACGTGCCACTAAGATAGGTCAAGTACCTTACATGTAAGTGACCAACACAATCACAAAAGACTTCAGCACGTTCAGTCAAAGTTCCTCAAACATGAGCTGTCCGCTGCGTCTTTGACACACTCCGCCGAACACTGGATTCGGTTCCAGAGTGCGGGATCTGCTTACCGATTGGGAATATACATTTTACAGGCTTTATCTTGAGTCCAATCCATACAGTGTTGACCTTTGCAGTGAAAAGACAGCTCGATGATTGCTGCCGAAAGGAATTTGATGTAAGATTATCTACTCCGTACAAGCTGCAGGGTCCCCGAAAGAATTGGGGGTACCTTCATGAAATCTGTCGCACGCAAAACGCAACCATTCTTCTTTCAGGTTCTTAAGGCATGAGCGGCTAACGTCGAGTGCTCATTGGTGGCACCGCTCGCATTGGCTATCCGGCTTGCATAATTTCAGTGGCATTGCAACCATTGTAAAAATTGCCCCATGTACGAGTACGCCATGCGGCTTGGCTCAGCTGCCTTCCGAGCCACCCCTGGTGCTCCCAATGTGTGGCTCCTATCTGACCTTCGAAAAAGAGCTCAGGTATCTTTGAGCACTCCCTACAGTATAGTGGGATTTGACGTTCCTTGCGACTCCTCGCGTGCTGTAATTATGCTTTTGAAGCTACCCTAAGGCATGAAGTGAGCATGGTAGGTCTCGCCCACGTGTGCTTCTGGCTGGTCAAAGCTCTAATGGGATCGATAGGCTCCTGAGCCTGCGATCAGACTTGGACTCGAGCTTCTGTATAGTGCCCCATGTGACGGCGGTCAGCCTGGACCTCTTGTGGAGTACGCAAATCCAGATCGTTGCTTCTAATATTGTATCAGTATACTGAGTCATGTTCTCATTAGCGTGGTGGCTATCCACGGCCTCGGAGCCCACCCTGACTATACTTGGATTGCTGGCGATGTCAATTGGCTGAGAGATGAACATATGCTCCCACAAGCCATCCCAAATTCAAGGATATTGCGGTTTGGCTATGAATCTCAATGGCTGGGCAAAGAGGCAATACAGCAGAGGCTGCCGTTGGTCGCGGACCAACTACTGCGGAACCTGATGGCCTCACGAAAGGTGTGGCGCAATGTCCTATTTCCCCAGACTGGGATTGAGAATTCTCTTAGGAGTGTCCGTTGCGACCAATCGTATTCATTGGGCATTGTTTTGGTGGTATAGTCATCGAAAAGGTCTGTCATGCAGACCATACCGCTCAATCCGCTGGTTATCGATGATACTAATCCCTACAGGCTTTGGTATCCGCAAAACTCCACGAAGAAGATTATCCATGCATTATAAGATCCGTAGCGGGGATTATTTTTCTAGGAACGCCACACCGCGGATCAAACTCCCACTCCAAGGCATCAGTGATCGCGAACATCGCCTCAGCTGTTTCCCTGGGAGAGCAAAGCAGCCTACTGAAGGCTGTTGAAAAAGACTCTGAGATGCTGGCGGATCTCTTGCATGATTTTACACGTACCGTCAATACCATATCGATTCCTCTGTTTTGTTTTTTCGAGCAGCACAAGTCAGATGTTGCAAAGGTCATAAGATTCAAAGGCTCCAAGAACTTGATGCCGAGTGTCAAGGTACGGCAACACGTCCTAGTGCGTCGCCACAACCAAAACTGATATACTTCTTGTAGGATGCAGTGGTTGATGAGCACTCCGGCTGCCTTGACGGCTATCCTAAACTCGGCCTAGCGAGTGACCACTTTCGGCTGAACAAATTCACCAACCCGGATGATGGTAATTATCGTCTGGTGTGTGAAGAGGTTGTGAGATTTGTTGATAGCGCGCCTGAGCGGATTAGTAGTCGACGCCCGGGTAAGTACTGTATCTCAGTTTCGATTCGATAGAACCAATGCTGATACTATAATTTTCCAAGCTCTGCCGACCATGCCAAGCTCCAGCGATTTCGATTCTCGTTATCTCAGATCGGCTTCGCATACGACGAATCAACCTCGAAATGAAATCGAAGAACGACATCGTGCGAGCGTCCAGGCTTTGTTTGCCACAGATCCTGCCGATGACATGCACATGATTGCCAACAAGAAAGACAAGCTATTAGACACCATAGACTCCTGGATCATGAAAGATGCTACTTATATCAAATGGCTGGGGGACGATCGTTCACTTGTGCTATGGCTACATGGCGATCCTGGAAAAGGCAAAACGATGTTGGCCATTGCGTTGATTGAGGAATTCTCGAGAAAGCTCCGACTGGACCAATCTGCGAATGATACCGCCTTGCTCTACTTTTTCTGCGACAATCAAGACGACAGGCGTCGGACAGCGTCCCTCATCCTTCGTGGCCTGATATATCAAACTCTCTGTCAGCGTCCAGATCTCGCCGTCTACTTGCATAACGAGTACGAGAAACAACGCGAGCAATTGTTCTCCTCTCCGAACTCCCTACACACATTGTGGCGGATATTCCAGACCATCATCGAGTACTCCGGCCTCCGAGAGATCTTTATCGTGATTGATGCCCTTGATGAATGCGACAAAGAAACAATGGAGACGTTCTTGGTGCTTCTTGAGCCTTACATCACAATTGAGGATGATGAGCTCGCTCAGAGTTTCCAGAAGGATCCGAGATGTAACATCAAATGGCTCTTGACGAGTCGAAACGAATTGATGATTAAGCAGCTATTGACAGGGTCACTAGACGTTAGTCTAGAGGAAAACTCTAGTCATGTTGATGAGGCTGTTTTGAAATTCATTGACGTCAAAGTGAACCAGTTGACCAGGGTGAAAAATTACGATGAGGCGCTTAGAGCAGTCGTGGGAGATTGCCTTCGTCAGAAAGCCGAGGGAACTTTCTTGTGGGTTGCGCTGGCCTGTCGTGAATTATCGAAACCCTCGGTATTGTCGATCAACACGGAGGAGACACTTTCTCATCTACCTTCTGGAATAACGCCTTTGTATACTCGAATCATGGATCAAGTCTTGACCTCTGGAGACGAGAAGTCCACTGTTTATATCAAATCGATTCTCCAGTCTATGATCGTGGCTCTGAGACCTCTTATGCTACCCGAGTTGGCTGTGGCTGCGGGCTTGCCAAAGCAATATCATCACAACCTCCACGTGCTCGCAGAATACGTCGACCAGTGTGGATCAATGGTTACTATTCGGGAACGGCAAGCTCACTTCGTTCATCTGTCGGCGAAGACCTATCTAAGACAGGCCCATTTCGTCCACTTGTCAGCCAAAACCCATCTTCTCGAGAATGGCATAGACAGTATTGTCTCTCACGACCTCCGTGCTGAGCACCGGAACATGGCCATTCATTGCTTCCAATACGTATGTGGCCAAGTACGCTCTGGTCCAAAGCCTCGTGATTCATCACCATCCATATCATCATTTCGCAAAAACAGCGAGGTGGGGAAAGACGCAAGAGATGACATCTCATTCCTTGAGTATCCCATGCTTTTTTGGACAGATCACGCGCGAGATTCTTCGGATGATATCTGCGAACATTTTGACGTGCAGGAAGAATTCTTTCAAGCGAGATCAAAGGAATTCCAAGGATGGTTCGGCGCATACTGGGTCAAGACTCACGCTGAAAGCGAAAAGGTACCAGGCTCGTTCACAGCAATGCATCTCGCAGCGTATGCGGGGCTTTCATGGTTGCTATCGAAGCTGATGGAGTCAGGTCGCGCGTCTGATATACACTCCCGTGACTCCCTCGGTAACCAGCCGCTCTTATGGGCTGCGATGAATGGGCACTTCCAAGCGGTGCAATTTCTATTAGCTCGCGGAGCCCAAATAGCAGCCAAAAACAATGAAGGTGTGACCGCGCTTTACTGGGCAGCTAACAATGGACATGCGTCCATCATACAACGGCTGTTGGCCAAAGGTGCCAACTGCAGGCCCAAAGACAAAATTGGATGGACCCCGTTGCATCGAGCAGCTTTCAACGGACACACAGGGGTTGCACGCGTACTTTTAGACAGCGACGCAGATATCGAGGCGAAGGATGGTACAAAATGGACCGCTCTGATGCGAGCAGCGACTAATGGGAATATGGAGGTTGTGCGACTCCTACTCGCAAGAGACGCAAATATCACAATAAAAGATATGGAAGGCTGTACTCCCATGCACCACGCAGCGTTGAAGGGCCATGCGTCAATCGTCAAGCTCCTCGTAGAACAAGGCGCCGATCCAGAGCACCGGGACAACGACGGCTGGACAGTCTTGCAACATGCATCATGGAATGGCCATGAGAAGACCGTGAGATATCTGCTCAAGAACGGCGCAAATGTGCACTCCAGAGCAGATAATGGTTGGACAGCACTGCATCAAGCTACATGGAATGGTCACGCAACAGTGGTTGGACGTTTGCTCAAAGGCGGCGCAGACCCAAATGAGACTGATGACGAAGGAGAATCGCCTTTGCATCAGGCTGCCTGGCGAGGGCATCCTGCAGTCATGAAGCTACTGTTGGAAGAAGATGCTGACCCCAATTTGAGAGACCGTACTGGCCAGACAGCGCTTCATCAAGCCGCCAGTAATGGCTCAAAGGCGGTAGTGCAGCTGCTGCTCGATGAAGGAGCTGATCCACGTGTTGAAGACGACGATGACCGAAAGCCACATTCGCTAGCAGAGGAAAATTTCCATCATCAGATAGCCAAGGTCCTGAGAGATCGAGAAAAAGAGGTCTACGGTGACGAAGTACTTCCCGACACAAATAATATTCCCAAAACATCCCTTCCTGATTCGCACGTGGATTCAGCCATCATCGCCATCCTCTCTGCAGACCCAGAAACAACCGTGATTGAAGCGTATGGTCAGGCAGGATTTTCTACTCCATCGAAGGTTACTACTGTCAAGGAAGGAAACATTAGCGTCCATTTTTTGAAGACAGGACCTGATGGCGAAATGTTCAAAGGTTGTGCCACCTCTGTTCGCAGTACTTGGTTTTGCTAGCTCACTGACGCTCGAATAGGAGAGCACGAATCGTTGACTGCCATTCACTCAGCCGTCCCTACCCTTTGTCCTAAAAGCGTCGCCCATGGAAAGCTTTCGGATTCTCCCGGCTACTTTCTCCTCACCGAGTTCATCGACATAGGGGCTGTCAGTGATGGTAGTCAAAGTCATGGTCTATCTCTTGCTCAAAAGCTTGCAAAATTGCATAGCTCCCCTACGCTGATTCCGGCAGGATTTTCCCGGCCGGTTTTTGGCTTTCCCGTCATGACCTGCGTTGGTCGCACACTTCAAAATAATGCATGGAGTCGTTCTTGGCCTAAATTTTTTGCCGAAAACCGTCTCCGCGCTGTCTGTAGCCTTGTTGAAAAAAATCATGGAAGCGACCCAGATCTGACCTCCTTGCTTGATCGGGTCGTTAAGGAGGTCATCCCGCGGCTTCTGGGAAATGGACATCTGGGAGGGAGGCAGGGAGTTCAACCTGCGCTTGTTCACGGAGACCTGTGGTCTGGTAATAAGGCCCGAGGAAGGGTCGGAGGCAAAGGCGGCATGGAAGATCTTATATTCGATGCCGGCTCGTGCTTTGCGCACTCAGAATACGAACTAGGAATAATGAGAATGTTCGGAGGCTTCTCTGCTGGATTCTTCAACGAGTATCATCGGCTGATCCCGAAGACGGTACCAAAGAACGAGTATGATGATCGTCTAGCGTTA
This sequence comes from Letharia lupina, assembly GCF_014066315.1. NCBI lineage: Eukaryota > Fungi > Ascomycota > Lecanoromycetes > Lecanorales > Parmeliaceae > Letharia > Letharia lupina. The sequence continues at coordinate 359,132 of NW_023502978.1, read as the reverse complement.
TATGAATTGTAAGGAGTGCTCAGTCAGAACTCCTGTTCGTCGGCAGGAACATCGAGCTGATTTTGATTTCAGATATCAGTGGCTAAACCACTACGCGCTGTTCTCCGGCGGATATAGAGAGGATGCGTTGGACTGTATGGAGAATCTTGTCTCGAAGTATGGCAAGGACGAAGGCGAGGGTGGAGGTTCATCTTCCTCCTAGGATGAGAGGCCCTCTTGCTCGTCGCGCCGGCTATCATCTGTCAAATCATGCCCAGCCATCTCCGGAGCGAGCAATCTATTGATAGGTCAGGATGGAGCCCCGCAGGCGATACAGACAATTTTGTACTTTGAACAAGTACTGCTCGTTTTCTGATTCTTTATGATTCTATAAAGGTGACCTTGAGATCCATTAAAGTGAGGATATCGAGAGTCAAGAAGCCGGTACGTACGCAATACGTTCAACTCCAAGAACATCAATCAACGTCTTCCCACGAAGCGATATCATATCGTCGGTCAAAGAACGGTGGTTCCGATTGGCTTTCTAGTCGAGTATTGCAACTTTGTGTTAAAGCCATCAACAGCAGTGATTGGCCTTCGTCCATGCAACTTTGTCATGTGAATAACACCGCCTGCACCATTACGCATGGTGAAGAGCGTACGACCGTGGGCGACAATGACACTGCCTTCACCAGACCGCCAGCCTACTTGTACTCCAACACCCGGCAAGGTGCCAAGCCTTCACTTCTCACTCGCCTGCATTAAAACTCCCATTTTCTCCATTTCTCGTCCAGTCTCCACTTCCCAACTCACGCCTTTGCCATCTTCTCATCTTCTCACACAGGATCAACCATCGACGCAACGATGTCGTCGGAGGTATCATTCGAGACTCCTTACGACATCCCCGCTCTCCTCACGCAGATCGCATCCAACGGCGGTGATCTGCTGAAAGGCGGTGAAGAAGCACGTCAGGCATGTCTGACCGCCGCACGCAAGCTTCAATTTGCGCTCGAGAAGCCCACCGAGTCTATCTTGCGAGCCCGTGTTGCAGAGGTATGAACAGCACCCTTCATCGCGTGTAAGACTGCAAAGCTGACCTCTCACGAATCGTGCAGCCAGCTCATCATGCTGCTCTACGCATTGCTGTCGACTTGGGTCTCTTCCAGAAGATGGCTGAGAGTGGGAAGAAAGTCACGAGTGTCACGCATTTAGCTGCATTGACGGACGCTGATGTTGTGCTGTTGGGTATGTGATCTAAGAGTGTGGTTTTTCCTCGACCCCGCCAGCTAACACATCTTCTTGTACAACAGCGCGCTTGATGAAGCATCTTGCCTCGATGGGAACGTTGTACGAGGGCGAGATCGCTGGTACTTATTCTTTGACACCCCTTTCTAAGGCTCTCTCCCAGCACAAGAAGTTCCAAGAGGCCATTCCTTTAAGGTCAGTGAGCCATTTCTAATCAGCGGTATGCTTCAGTGTCACCAAACCTTCGCTAATGCTCACCATCACACAGCTTCAACGTCATCGGCCCCTCCTTCGCCGCGCTCCCCGAATACCTCCAAAAGACCTCCTACAAGAACCCGCACGACGACCTCTCCCAGATCCGCTACAGCAAGGACCACAACCAATACTGCGGCCCCTTCCAATTCGCGCACAACACGCCCAACGATTTCTGGGAATGGATCGCCTACCGTCCAGAACGCGTGTGTCCTTTTAACAACCAGATGAACGATCGGGTGACCGGGTTATCGAGCTGGGATGATACGCAGCTGCGTCCTTTGGAGGAGAAGCTGGGAAAGGAGGCGGGTGATAAAGATGTGCCGGTGCTGATTGTGGATGTGGGTGGAGGGAAGGGACGCGATTTGAAGGCGTTTCATGAGAAATTCTCTACGCTGCCTGGACAGCTTGTACTGCAGGATCGGGCGAGTGTGCTGGATGATGAAGAGGTGAAAGGGTTGGATGACAAGATCAAGGTCATGGAGCATGACTTCTTCACTCCACAGCCCATCAAAGGTGATCCATCCCTGTCCACCCAATCCGTGGAGACGCAACACCAGGACTGACCGGGATGCACAGGCGCACGAGCATACTACCTTCACTCCGTCCTCCACGACTGGTCCGACGAGAAGTGCGCCGACATCGTCGCCAACCTCAAGCCTGCCATGACCAAAGGCTACAGCCAGCTACTCATCACCGAGCATGTCATCCCCGACCATGGCGCGAACTGGATCAGCACCACGCTCGACATGATCATGATGTGCTGCTTTGCGGGTGGCGAGCGTACAGTCCGGGACTGGGAGACGTTGCTGGGGGATGCTGGATTCAAGATCACGAGCATCAAAGGGTGTGAGCCGGGTACTGAGAGTTTGATTGAGGCGGAGTTGGTTTGAATTGGATTGAATTGGAAATGGAATGCATGAGACTTGGAAGGCTTCATGGAGGATGTGCTTGAGAGCTAGGTCTAGAGTCGGTTGAAGGAATCATGACATTGATACAGATCATGAAGGACATTTAGACATTGACACCCCAATACATGATTCGTGATATCGACCATTAATTCATGGATTGACAACCTGCTCTGGCCGTAGATCAGTGGGTTCGTTGTGAACATACTCTAGGCGAGTATTCTGGTGTGGGATTAGGCTCCGGACCAGGCTTCTTTGGGGCCTCAGAGGGCTTTGGAACCTTTTTGACAGAATCAATGTCATTGGAGACCTTAATCCGAGGCGTGGTTGTTCCACAGTACACTTAAGCCTCATGCCTTGTAGGAAAAGGTACCAGCCCCGTTCTCTTTTGGAAGTCTCGTCGATTACACCTTTCGAAGCTGATTTCGCGCTTCGTAGAGTGTGTTCTAGACATGTCGTAGCTGTAGTAGGTCCCCGGGATGCACAGGATGCCTCCAAATTCCAAAGACTGCTACAGTGTTTGTTGATAGAAGATGTCCGTCGTCGCCTCATGTTTTAGTTACAGGTACTCATCTTTCCCTGCATGAACTCGAAGAACATCGAAGCCGTTAATCTTAGGGTTAGGGTTAGAGTAGGGCTACTAGACTAGCGGTCGAGGCAGACTTCCACGATTTCCGTGATACCTGCCGGAGAACGTCATCACAACCACAAGCATTGGCATGTCTCCTATACTTCCCTTCTATGTCTCTCGAGCTCTTCTGATGTTCAAGCTCCTTTTCTTGTCCTTCATCCCTCATATCGACCTTCAACCTCCCTAGATATCCAATCTCTATTTCTCCAGTCATCGCCTTCAACAATCATGTCTGATCCAAAGAATCCTAACATTGACAAAAGAAGCACTCCTCAATATGCCCTGTACCAGAGGGAAAACTTTTGGAAGACTAATACCGGGGAGGTGCCTCCATTCAATACTGGTCGGGTTCCCCTTCCTCCAGGAGCGTACTGAGCGGCAATTGACATTCCTTCTACAGAACCTGGCAAGCTAGAAGAACTGGCAAAAGCGAAGCTGACAGAAGGTGGATGGTATGCACGAGAACTCTGTCGTTGTCTGGCAGCCCAGTTGACATGTCCGAATAGGTACTACGCTTCTTCAAATGCCGGTCAATCCTACACTCACCTTGCCAACCGCCAGGCTTTCTTCCGTCACCGAATCATTCCCAGGCAATTGGTTGACACGAACCTACGAGACACCACCACTACCATCTTTGGCCATAAAGGTATCAAACCTCAGAATTTCCAAACAAGCTCTGGTCTGACTCATCCTCAGTAAGCGCCCCCATCGGCTTCGCTCCTATCGGCATCAACGTCATCTACAATCCGCTTGGCGAGCTTCCAGTAGCCAAAGTGGCCAAAGAGCTTAACCTCCCATACGCACTCAGCACAGCCGGCAGCAACCCCATTGAAAAAGTAGCCGAAGCAAATGGCCAAGGTCCTCGTTTTTTTCAGCTATACATGCCACACGACGACGAGTTGACCGTCTCCCTCCTTACGCGAGCCTTCAATTCTGGCTTCGATGTCTGCATACTCACTACAGATACATGGCAGCTGGGTTGGCGACATGACGACGTTGCTACGGGCAACTATGCTTTCTATCATGGTATAGGTGCGGACCTTGGACTCAGCGATCCAGTCTTCCAGAAGCGACTCAAGGAGGCAGGCATTGACCCTGTGAAGCAGCCGAACGAAGCCGGCGCTATGTGGATTGACAATGTCTGGCATGGACGCGCGTGGAGCTGGGAGAAGATCCCATGGTTGATCGAAACATGGAAAAAGATTAGCGGTGGTCGACCGTTTTGTTTGAAGGGTATCCAGAGCGTCGAAGATGCGAAGAAAGCTGTGGAGGTGGGCTGTGATGGGATTGTTGTGAGCAACCATGCTGGAAGGCAGGTCGATGGCGCGATCGCCAGTCTGGACGCGCTTGAGAACATAGTTGCCGCAGTCGGGGACAAGACATATATCATGTACGACAGCGGTATCAGAGGTGGATCTGACGTGCTCAAGGCTCTTGCTCTGGGAGCAAAGTTCGTATGGGTGGGAAGACTTTGGGTTTGGGGATTGAGTATCATGGGGGAGGCGGGCGTGAGACATGTTATGAAGAGTTTGCTGGCGGACTTTGACATTCTGATGAACGTGGGTGGATTTCAGAATATTGAGCAGATTGATCGGACTGCGTTGGGTGAGTGCTTCCTTGACTGTATGATGGACGAGAGACACTGACTTGTTTGTAGAATCTTATCCCAAGGCTTATGCGATGATCGCGGAGAGGTCAAAGCTATAGAACATCTATGATGAAGTCCTCTTGAATCGGAAACGCTGCTCAAGCCGGGTACCTACCCGTAAGCCCCCGCCAAACCATCTCTCTCTTTGGCTTCAAATTCTCGACTTGAAAGATGTTTAGTATCGTCTTATGTGTATTTGAATCTTCGGGGCTTACCCGCTGTCTCATTTTTTCCATGTCAAAATATTGGAGTCTTTCCTTGCTGCTAGATGCTATACATGTCACTGGGGAATCGATATCGACCTCAGGCTAAATATTCGTATTCAGCTCCTTTACGACTACTGCCCGTGTGTCCTTGTTGTCCTTTCGACGCGTACTCATGTGTACTCTACTTGACCAATCGTCGTTCTCATCTCATCTCATGGAATTACAAAAAATTCCGCCTTGACGCTGACGAATCGCGGAGTTAAGGGTCTCGGGGTCTCTATCTCCCGAGTACTTGCTGCACGTCTCATCTTCCCTGCCAGCTTTTAGAGTCTTTCTCCTCTCGACGATATCCGTCCCTTTCATTGACACTCTTGGCATCCACATCCAGCTCTCTTTTCAACCAAGCCGACTCACACTTCCACAACACTACAACAGTACATTGCCAAGTCTCCGCTACCATCCTCCCATCTCCACCACGGCCCGAGAATATGCCACCCAGCAGCCGCAGGGTTCCAACAAGAACCATCTGGAAAATGTCGCCGTCGTTGGGGTAGGTCAGCGTTGCCTGTAATCCCCACCCCCATTTCCGTTGCCATTTCCATTTCCGTTTCCATTTCCATTTCCGTTCCCATTTCCCATTTCCGTTGCCATTTCCGTTGCCATTTCCGTTGCCATTTCCGTTGCCATTTCCGTTGCCATTTCCGTTGCCATTTCCGTTGCCATTTCCGTTGCCATTTCCGTTGCCCATGCCCTTTTCCGTTGCCATTTCCGTTGCCATTTCCGTTGCCCATTTCCGTTGCCCATTTCCGTTGCCATTTCCGTTGCCCATGCCCGTTGCCCATGCCCATTTCCGTTGCCATTTCCGTTGCCCATGCCCATTTCCGTTGTCCTTGGTCGTTGCCATTTCCGTTGCCATTTCCGTTGCCATTTCCGTTGCCCATGCCCATTTCCGTTGCCCTTGGTCGTTGCCATTTCCGTTGCCATTTCCGTTGCCATTTCCGTTGCCATTTCCGTTACCATTTCCGTTGCCATTTCCGTTGGCCGTTTCCATTGCCGTTTCCATTTCCGTTGCCCTTGGTCGTTGCCATTTCCGTTGCCATTTCCGTTGCCCATACCCATTTCCGTTGCCCTTGATCGTTGTCCGTTGTCCATTTCCGTTGTCCATTTCCGTTCCCATTTCCGTTCCCATTTCCGTTGCCATTTCCGTTACCCATGCCCATTTCCGTTGCCCTTGGTCGTTGCCATTTCCGTTACCATTTCCGTTGCCATTTCCGTTGGCCGTTTCCATTGCCGTTTCCATTGCCATTTCCGTTGTCCATTTCCGTTGCCCATTTCCGTTGCCCATTTCCGTTGCCCATTTCCGTTTCCATTTCCACTGCCAAAACCCGAACCCAATCCGCCGGCCGCCGCGTCGGCGAAGCCTTCGTGGAGCCGCTCCAAACTCGGCTAAAGCACAACGTCACCCGCGCCCAACAGCCCCAACACCGTCCCCCGCCGGCCCGGGCCGTCCAAAAAGGTCGACGTCGACACCGTCCCCCTGACGAATCCGACAGACATCTGTTTCGCGGAGCAAAGGGACCCGTCTCGTCTCATCCCACCCACGAAACACACGTCTTCCATACGGAAACCCGAACTTTCCGCCTCGAGGGAACAGCCAGCGGACGCCGTACGGGCCCGGGGGGGTGGAGGAGATGCGGAGGGGGGGACGTGGGCGGGGTTCGTGTACGCGGGCGTCTTCTGCGGGACTTGGAGGCCGTCCGAGGGCGTGCGGGATGGGGGGTTGGGTCTGCTCGGAGGGGGAGGTGGACGAGTGCGCGAAGGTTGCGGTGGGAGGGGGGGAACGGCTGATGGAAATTTCTGAGGAAGGGAGGTGGGGGGGAGGTAATTGGGGGGATTGATCTCTACTCGGACATGATAAGCTAATAGCGGGGAGCTATTCTGCTCGAGATTTATAGTGGTAGAGTTACAGGAGGCTCGAGAACAGAGGCCGGTAGGGAGATTGATAGATCCTGAGAGGCAATACCCAGGGTCAAAGTCTTCTTTTGTCTCGAATGATTTGTACTAAAACAACTGCCTTTCTTTTCAATGGACCTAGCGCTATGCAGCGCAACACTCATCTCAATCCATCTCCATGCCACCGCCACTCTCCGAGCCATCATTCTTCAAAGCCTCCACAAAATCCGAGTTGGCTAATCCAAAGTCCTCGCAATGCTTGAGCAAACGATCCGCCCTGGCACCCTGGGCGCGCTCCTTGATTCCATTCACGTTGTCGACCCTGATATAGGTGGCTGACCAGCTTCGCGAGATCAAGAAGTCTTGGGCCATGCTGTGAAGGCGGTCGAGCATCCACATGTTCGTACCGTCAAGTAGGTCCAGTAGCTCATCCAACCTGTCTGCAATCTCGGTGTTGTTTTCAGGGTCCTGCAGTTGTGGCCATTCGAATTCTCCGGTATACGCAAAATCGATTATTTGAGACAACGTGGTGGCCCGAAGCTCTTCGAGGTGGACGATCGCTTGGTGCTGCAAAAGGCGGCCCCATTCGCCGGCGAACTGCGCTTTGCAGTATTTGGAAACTGCAGCCAGGACAATCTTGTGGGCCGGATATTGGATACCTTCGGCTTCAAGGACAACGTCAGTCAGCTGGCGTTGATCCCGTAGGCTACGCATTTCAGCCATTGCTGCGGCCAAAGAAAGCTCTCTAGTATCCGCTGATGGTCCAGGGGCCGCTGGGGTTGGTTGTTTTACTGTTTTACAGCCCAAGCCCATCAAAAGCTTTTCATATGGAACGAGAAATTTCTTGGCCGTTTTCACGGGTAGTGGATCGACTTCGCACATGGGTCAGTTCAATAACTCGGTGCATGCGGAAGTGTTTTGCTTACCGGGACAGTTCAAGCAAAGCAACTTTGCGGATGTTGGACACTGCAGGCTGTCTTTGGGTACAAGCTCGACCTGTGTAGTGTCCAGATTGAGCCAAACACGGGCCAGGTGAATACCAGGTATAAGCTTCGTAACCTCGAGTTCGTTTTGAAGATGCTCATAACACGCCTGGACATCACGAAGGTATTCCGAAAGGTCATACTGTGTGATATCCTCGATGATGGCCATCAAGATGAGGAGATGCTCGTATACTTTCGCGGCAGGTGGGATTCCGCCTCGTGGAAGTCTTTGATAAACGTACGAGCAAGGGGGATTTTGCAAGAAGTTGGTTTGACTCCAGGCAATGCGAACATGGCCAAGGTTGCCTGCCTCTTCCAGAGCACAATGAGTTTTCTCACGTTGCATGCGAGTCCGCCGATAGCTGCTCTCGTTTGGGGAGACATCCCGCACACGGAATATCTGAGTTCTCGAAACCTGAGCCCAATTGGACCAACTGCGAAATTCCTGTCGATCGAACTGCAGATACTCTGACACTGTACGAGCATCCTCTTCAAACGTCTGAGTCGTATTAGCGGGGTCCCACCGTCGATCGATGGCTAGGGCACATTCCAGGAAGTGCTCTGGGATCATTGCGCCGGTAGGTGGCCGTGCTTGTAAGCCACCGGATAGCCAGAAAGTGTTGAGCGAGGCGGCGCGGAAGTCTACATGTAGGAACCGAATGTTTTCTTGGTCTCGAAACGCTGCCTTGAAGATTCCATCCTGGTGATCATAGAGGCCGTAAACTTCGCATAGGACGGAAGCCCCGTCGGGCGCCACTTTCCCAGAGGGTCTCACACCATGGACCGCGAGGTATTGTATCATCTCAAGATACCGTTCTCTAGAAGCCTTGACCTTGACATTTGTAGGGAGATCCGCCTTGATCAGATCCCATGTTTGTTGGGCTGTCAACGACACAATGTGCAGTTTCGAGAGCGCCTGTCTGTTCGAATTCACCAGCTTTGGGCTGACAAACCTTGCAAGATTGTTCACCCATGGCAACAGCAACTCTGTATGGCCACAGAAGTTGGCGTCTTCAGCAGCAATATGCTGAACCGACACCCCCGAGTCTGACGACCTCAGCCGACGCCAGACGGGAAGGCTGCGGAGAAGTGTAACATTGGAAGGATCCCCAATGTTCACGTGGTTGAGCAATAAGGCTTGTAGGATTTCTTTCGAATCGAAGTTTAGGCTCTTCCCCACGAACATCTTCGTTGGTGTTTTAGTCGTCCTTTCCAATTTCTCAAAAGCTTGTAGTAGACGTCCGAAAGAGGCAGTGCGCTTGAGATCACCTTCTGTCTCTAAAAGGAGAAAAGGTACGCACTTTCGGTCGATGATTTGGAGACCTGGAATCTGCTCACAGAGTCTGCGTTGCTGGTCGTCTAGCGGTTCAATGACGCAAGGCTGAGCCTCGAACTCGCGCGGCGTTAGGTAGCACCATTGTTTGTTGGACCCGAATCGGTAGATCTTACGGTCCTGAAGGCCACCCTTAGCCAGCATTGTGTCCGAGGATACCTCAAAGGATGAGGCCAAAGACCATGTGGCGGCGTGTAACACACGCATTTCGGTGTTGACATATAGCCAAAGCTTAAGCATCCACGCATCGCGGTCATCGAAAGCGATAGATGGATTTGTGGGCGATTGTGGTCGTGCTAAAAGGTCTCCCAAGTCAGAGAAGTCCAGTTTCCGGACATTGAAAGAGGCTTTCAATAACATGCCGACCAAGTCACTCGCATCCTGGGACAACTCTCTGTTAATCATGGAGTCGGAAGCGAATCCAAAGAGGTCTTGCTCTTCGGTTGTCGCAACGTAACTACAAGTAGAGCCTGGCGGAGCGTTCCAGAGGAGGAGCCCTAATGGTGCGTCAAGGTTTGGCCGAGGCAGCACTCTGCATCCGCCGAGAATACTCATTGGAGTCGTGTCAGTCCCGTCAGTCTGGGCTACCATCGTCTTGAGTAGCATTGCCATCGCTGCGCGTTTTCTCTCCTCGTGGCCAAGCCCGCGAATAAATTCCTCTAGTATTTTGCAGTTGTCATCATCTCTGAAAACCTGACAAAGGTAATCTGCGTGCAACTCCTTCGATAACCATGCCGCTTCAGCAGCTGCTCGCTTATAGTCGGGCCACAATTTTCGGGGGAGGCGAACGAGAGTCGGACATAATTTGACAAGGAGCGGTCGAAGAGCTTGGGAGACGTCATCAGGAAGGAAATCAAATCTTGCTTCTGCCAGAGAGACTGCCTTGTTTGACACCTCATTGCCCACAAGCAGGCCATCTTGATGGTCCGATGTATAGTCTTGTGCATTGATTGGAAATAGAGAGTCAAGCTTCCGGTCCCGACTCAACAGGCTGTTCCAGAAAGCTCTGCACAAAGTTTCCGAGAGCGAAGGTGATGAATGGTAGGTCGTCATTGATGGCCATAAATCAAAAATTTTCTCACACATTCTGGGTGCCAAGTATTGTAGAGTTTCCACGTAGAGACTGGTCACAGCTGTCGTCAGGAGCCAATTGTTCCACGCAGAATTCTCCGCAGTTTCTTCTAAGGCGATACTTCTGCGATCTCCAGTAACCGCGAAGCTGGCATGGAACGATACAGGAAGCGACGATGCCTGACCTGTAGGGAGTCTACAGAAGACTTTATGGTCGACATTTTGGATCGTGCCAGACTCGACATCCGAAGACTGCCCGCTCATGATAACACCTTCTCCAACATTAGGAATAACAGTCTTCACACTCTTCAGACAAGCTGCAATGCCACATTCCGCGGATTTCTCGGAACCTCTTCCAACTCTCGTGATATCTGCCGGAATCTGAGTTATGTTTCTGCGGCCGACACACCAATTGTCTACCTGCTGGAGTCTGCCTCCTTGGATGCTTGTAATTTCAACGTCTTGGCAGGTATCACTGTCTTGGCATGGTGAACGACGGGCGATGACAGACCACTGTGGATCCTTCTGGTCCCGAGTGCGGAATTCGACCGACTCAACATTGCGGAGAAACAGCAACGCCGTACGGGCAACAGCCAAGTAATCTCTGAGAAGCGATCGTACTGCGACAGCGTCTACGTGCTGGACATGGTCTTTCAAGAGGGTCTTTGCCCCGACTGCACGGAGAGGAAAGCGGAAAATCGTACCCTCATAGTGACTCAAGTTCGGAGCGAAGTTGTACAAGCCCGAGAATGGGGCCAACTGATCCGGCGCTAGATGGTTCACAGCCGAAAGAGATATCTTTGTTCCCACCTTGCGTTCGCGGCGTCTGTTGTAGTTTATAGGAAGGACCTTTTGCTGCGGGTCAAGGACCAGAAAGGAGTCACTGGAAAGCAGCATCGGCACGTCCGTGAAGTGATACATGCTTAGTGCTCCTCGCCCGAACATTCCAGTTGAATGGATGTCGTCTTTTTTGCCACCTTGTCCAATGTCTTTGAACCCAGCAAAGTCCTTCTTGGAGAAGACAGCATCGTTGCTTACTAATAGCGCTGGTCCTTGGAAAGGCTTCAGCTCGCTGGTCAAAAGAGACGAAGATCCATAGGGCTTTTCGCGGCACTCATCCAGTATCCAGATAATCTTGGTTGCTCCAGCATCGTCGGCGTTTGCCAAGAACTCATTGAACGTCGATTCAACTGGATATCGCTCTAGTGTATCGGATATCACTGTGCTGAGCTTCTCTTTTGGAGTATAGTCGTTCTCGTCTTCGCTGTCAAAATCGATCTTGAGCCTAATTGCTCTCTTTAAAGAATTCTCAACATCAAGCCGCCGCGCCAGATCGTTAGAAACTTCAGGATGCGTGAAGTTGAAATCAGCGATATCGCCAGTACTCAATGGATCTCCATGTACAATGTCTTTGAGTTCCCTTAGAATCATGGTCGCATCTGGTATCCGAAGATCCTGAGGATCGTATCCTAGACGCGTGGCGATCTCCAGAGTGGCAATCGCTATACCGAGATCAAAGTTGCTTAAATGGCCCTCAGTGATCTTATTGAGAGAATTTTGAACGCCCTGAAGATCCTGTGCCGACGGCTGTGACCGAATATCCAGTCTAGTCACTAATCTGTCATGATCTTTCGCAAATTTGGCATCCAGTTCATCGAGATAAGGGGCCAGGGACCGCAATCGCAACTGACTTCCTGGTAAGAACACCTTATCTGATGTAAAGTACTCTCCTGAGCGACCAAGAAAGCATGGCTTCATTGCCAAAACCGAGTAATCATCCGGCTCTATCTGGCGGAGAACTTTACTAGCTTTGTCATAGTCTTCCATTGCCAGGCAGAGGTCCAATTGTCGCAGAAGCATTGTTTTTGGGATGCTTTGATCCCAACCTGGTAAAGTAAGTTACCACAAGAATGCCATAAAATCAGCGCGCTTACCCAAAACTTTCTTCCAACTTGCTTTGACAGCTATGTTCGTTGTTCCCCAGACCAAGTCAACCAAATAGCTTTGATCCGCTCCACGGCACTCATTGGGAGCAAGCAGCGTAGATTCACCATTGAGAGATACCCCAGGAAGCCACTCCAATTTCCTGATGTCTGCAACATCAACTGCCGAGCTACTCAACTCTTTCTCAATTGGTAGCTTCAGCAGACAATCGACCTTATGCTGAATTGTTTCAACGTTCGCTCCACACTGTGAAATGTATCTTACACGCTCTGCTGGTGTAGACCAGGTAGGCTGTGTAGCGATGCCGCAGGCTATTAGAGCTTCCTTGTGGCGTGAGAAGAAGTCTGGACAGGGGAAGACGTTCTCCTCGCCATCGTAGAGCTTTGCTAGTTCAGAGCTTGGATCCACCATTGCCATCAGGCAGCGATACTGTGTCTTTCCATCCTTAGGAGGAAGTGGTATGATGGGATGGCTGATGATGTCTTTCACCCACGCTTTGTTTGGTCGCCGCGAGCCTTTCATGATCCAGTCAACAAGGTTTGCTTTAGGGATCTTCCATAGCGGCTCTGCATCTGATGGGATAGATTCCATCCAAGGCAGGAGATGAAGGGTTAACAAATCTTTGAGTGCTACGTCCTGGAGCGCTCTGAGCCGTCCCATCATCAGCCTTTCAATTTTATTTTGAGGATCGTAGAATGATACTCTGACAATGTCCGGCAGCGGCGGAAAACCCGGAGGGAACTGGGGGGTCCAATACATATGGCCGCCTGCATCGAGACCGTGCTTCGTATGGCTACGCTTTCTGCTGTTGTGTTAGTCTAATTTGGCCGGCTAGATGGACCTCGAGGGGTGCAATATCGGAACTTACTCGAAGGGCGAAGAGCAACAGATCTTTCTATAAAGGGGTAACTTCCGCATTTGGCTCATGAGTGTGGGTGAAAGACCTGCTGGGAAATTCAAATCACGTGTGAGGGTCTCGAGATGGCTCAGAAGCATTGCCTTCTCCTCGTCCGAAGCTTTTGCTAGCATTTCTTTGCAGGCAACCAGCCAGTCGACGAAGGCTTCTGGGTCATCTACGCGGGTACACCGGGTATCCGTCTTCATGGGCTCTTTGTTGCGCAGAAGATCTCTTGCTTCCTTTGGCAAGATGTCGGTATCTAGCAACGGTGGCATTGCTAGTGAATCCTGTTTCGTGATAGCGACCAGGAAATTGAACAAGGGGTCCTGCTTCTCGATTATAAGCAACGGAATCTTGAGAGCTTTGGGAGCGAACTGTCGGATTCGGGAGTCGTTCATTGGAACAAGCCACAGGTCGCGCGAAAGCTCGAGGACCATCCGCTGCCCTTCTTGGACTCGTTCGGCAATCCAAGCCCATATGTCATGAAGAACATTGTCGATACCGAAAGCTCGTTTTGCCCAGACTCTGGAGTTTTCGGGGCGAGGCATCATGAGGTACATCACTGGCCAGTCTGTGGCCAAGTCCCCTAGGCCGCGAAATCTCATCACCACAGTGAGGTTGTTGATGTCATTCAGTAGCAACTTCCTGACAGAAGGACTCATCATGGAGATGTCCAACGTTGCTGCAGCTCTTGACTTAGAAAATAGTTGCATTTCTGGGTCATCCCGTGGAAGCATCAGGTCAACCTTGTTAGAACACGACAAACTGCCATTAACAGTCGGCCAGATCTGGATCCCATGGAGATCGTTGTACAAGTTGTCTCTCTCGTTATGTTCCAGCGGGCTCTTGATGGCATCAAGAAGACAAAATTCAAGAATAATAGTCTGTATCTCCGATGATAATGCTGGAAGACCGTGCTGACGAAAGAATTGGCGGACTGTCACAGGCGTTAACATCCTGACATTTCGCTGTAGAGGCTTCATTCGCTGTTGGAGTTTCTTTAGCAAAGAGCCTTCGAGAAACACCGCTGGCAGGAGAGCCGCTGCAAGGGCTGGGCCGTATTCTCTGGCTTCTGCATCTTTAGGGGCGAAGAAGCCATGGTCGACATCCACACAACAACCATTCGAGGCGTTCCACACTACCAGATTGGACTTTATTACTATATCAATGACGCTGTCATCTAGATTGTCCCACAGCTCGGAGTGAGTGAATTCGGGTCTGGGCCATAGAGCAAACATCTCTTCGCGCCATGAGAGAGGGCTACGGTGAGCAAGAAGGCTTGCCCAAGCGATCGAAACGCATTTCCCGAACATGAAACTGTTCCATTTCGTTGCCAGATCCTCATAGCCAGGCGACTGTCCAGAAGATGACAGCCTACCACGATCTGGGGTAATTGAGAACAGGCCATGTATATGGATAGGCTGATTTGTCCTGACAGGTAATCTCAGGGTAGAGAAAAGCCGCCCATCGAAAGGGTCACCAGCAGAACCATCGTTCAGCGGTGCTGCTATGGCCACCCAGGGATACAGCTTGCGCTCACGAGCCCAGATGTCCAACTTCTTGTCGCCCGAAGATGTTATCATCGTATGTTGGACAACATATCGAAAGAGTCTTGGATTCGGATATTGCTTTGTGGATATTTCAATCCTCGTCTCAAAAGTCTTCGACAGATCGTGGGTGGCCTGGGACGTGTTTGGCGCGTATTGGTTTTTGAAGTCTGTAGGTATCGCCATCCTCATGCTTGCGCTGTTGGGATCGTCATCAAGGATCTGGGCCAACAGCACAATATCGTGGTTCAATCTGATGATGATCTTGCGGACATGCTTGAGAAACAACAAGCCGCCCTCTTGGATCTCTTGGCCAAAATCTCTGAGAGCGTCTTCAATGTTCTGGATGCCAATCTTCTGTTGGAAGATTCTGCTGGTTCTCGCCTGTTCCTGGGTACGCAACGGAATCCGGATGATCGTCTCGTCATTTGAGCGCGTGTAATCAAGGTCAAATGCCCCCAAAGTATTGAGATGGTTTTGAATCTCGGCGCAATCGCGACCTTTGACCACATCCCACATGGGTCCTCCGGGATCATCAGGACTGAAGCTCCTTGACCATGTCTTGTGGGGGTCAAGCATGAGCAGCAAGCTACGTGAGTAGACCCATGGGCCATCCGTGAAGTGGTAAACCTGCGGAGAACACGATCAGCCCAATTCCTGACTTATGGAAGGCGCGAAAGCAGAGTTAGGATGGCCTACCGAGTTGAACCCCTGTCCAAATTTGCCAGTAGACTCCGCATCGTGGCGCTTCCTAGAGTCGCCAACTGCACTTAGACTTGCGAGATCTTCGTCAGTAAAGACGCTGTTGTTTCTCGCCAGTAAAGCCGGTCCCTGGTATTCTGCTAGCGCTTCATGCAATAAAGGTTCCCCAACGTAGGTATTCGTATCGAGGATATACTCAATCTCGGTAGCTCCCGCATCGTCGGCATTTTGAAGTAGTTCTCGGAGACAAGTGTTCGGAGGGTACGACTCGCAGATCAACCTCAACAAAGTTGTGAGTGGTTGACTCTGCGGGTTGTTTCTCGCCGCTGGCGGCGGCGCCATTTCCTACCGTCGTATGGCAGACAACACGCTCCCCGATACTCACTCAAGACGGTCGTGATATGAAGTGTGTGGCAAAAAGAGTCGCAAATTAACTACGATATGTCTGTGAGTGAGGTGAGAGAAGTTAGGCAAGCTGTAGGAAAGAGTGGCAGTTGTCACCTTTTCAATTTCAAGTCAGATTCGGGTATCAGCCAGAAAAGTGCGCCGTCCGTGATCATCTGTTTGATTAAAAGTGTTGAACAGCGAAAGAAAATTCCTCCTTGACATTGATTTTGTCGGAATGTTGAGGATTTGTAGCCGTTTCAGCTGCCACTTTTTCTGACACCTAGCCAAAAGTGTGGTGGATTTGGACTGGGGCTTCAGGACAGAATGAGGTGAGAATGTAGGCTTGAATCTGGCGGTGAGTGAGCTCTTCGGGCGAAGTATCCTTAATTCAAGTACCTAGATGATGCAGAGCCCTGAACACGGTGAGGACTGCAGGCAAGTTGCCAGGAACAGTGGCAGTATCAAGCACGCGGTCTTTCAAGTTGAACAGAACTTATGGGTATCAAGCCCGATACTTCCGTTGTCATCACATGAATCGAGCTTAGACCGAGCCTTCCCGCAAAGAGATCTGCTCCTCTCAGTTGTAAATCTTGATCTCTTTAAGTCTCACGCTGCTACAACTGCCATTTGTTCGGCAGCCCAAAAATCGAGCAGGGGGTTGCTACCAAAGTTGGTTGAGATAGCAATGGATTGACCGAAGCAATTTATATCTCTCTATGGAATCTATTTCCATTGTCAATACAGCACGGACAGGCATGTGCAGCCACTGATCAATGGAATGCATGTTTATAACAAAAGCCTTCTGGGAAGGCCTAGTATAATTTTTTCCGATCATATTGCGCATGGACGACTGCCTTAGGTCTCACCTTGAGTTGGCAAAGACTCAGATGCAGCAAGCCAGGCTTAAAGGATCAGCATTTGGCCACGTTTATGTTTCCTGGCTCCATATCGATTGTTGTCAACTGCTTTGCGATGTTGCTCTAGGTGGAGATTATTTTAATAGCAGGTTCCTCTTTGCTTTCAGCGTTCTTTGCTGAAAGTCATGTATCTAAGGAAAGACGGTGGAAGTCGTTCGATTGCATGCTCGTATGCAACCGCAGTTTCCCCACTAGACCGCATTATCGCACGCTAGTGTAACGGTAACCCTAAAAATAGTTAGCATTGCGACGTCAACGAAGGCTCCAACGCTCTACCTATACAACTCAAATCACAAAACCCGTGCAGATCTGAATGAAGCAGTCTAAGTTTGTTTGTCATGTCTTTCGACCGGTCGCCAGCTCTGGAGAGCCAGGTACGAACACTCAAATGAGTCTCACAGGCTCGCGCTGACAGTCAAACAAGCCCACTACATACCGCCGCAGCGATGACCCCGAGTACCGCGACGACCCAGAGTTCAGTCGATTTAGCGAAAGTCTGTCCGAACAGCTCTTCTCTCTAACCTCCAAGATCGGCCGTCTGTCACAGCAACTGAATCTCCTCGGCACAAAGCGGGACACGGAAAGAGTCAGAGAAAGAGTGCACGATCTTTTAGATGAGGCGAGAGACGGATTCAAAGAAGTCGGGGAGGGCGTCAAGAAACTGACGACGTGGGAAGATTTGAGCGTACGATGCTAGATCTCCGTCTGTTCGGGCCATAGCTAATAGCGATTGCGAACAGGCATCCCAGAAGTACACCCAACAGAAGCTATCCCGCGAATTCCAAGCATCAGGCACCGAGTTCCAAGCCATACAACGTCTCGCCCTTGAAAAAGAGCGCGCATCCGCCTCCGCCGCTCGTACAGCCCTCGACTCGACCGACGCCTCAAACCAGCCATACTCCGACAGCCCCTCACAGCAGCAATCGCAATTACACGAGCAAGACCAGCTACGTCTAGCCTCGCAAGATGAAGTGGACTTCCAAGACTCATTGATCGTAGAGCGCGAATCCGAAATACGGAATATTGAGCAGAGCGTTGGGGAGCTGAATGAGCTGTTTAGGGACGTGGCGCACATTGTGCATGAGCAGGGAGGGCAGCTTGATACGATAAGTGGCAACGTGCAGAATGTGGCTACGGATACGCAGCACGCGGATATAGAACTGAGGAGCGCGAATCGGTATCAGAAGAGTGCGAGGGGCAAGGCTTGTTGTTTGCTGGTGATTCTTGCCGTGGTCCTACTTATTATAGTTCTGGCTGTGGTACTAGGATAAAGAGGGGGGTGCTGGTATTCGTTGCCCTGTCGTCCTGTCTTCCCAGAGCACGTCTGGCGTTTTGGAGCGTTGCAAGCAAGCATGAAGCCTGACACCTTTGTACATCCTGTTCTATTACGCAAAGCCATATATACACCACACCTTTCCTTCTCCCTCTTCTCACTCTTTTACATCCCCACCAGCCTCCCCAACCTCATCCTCCACCCCTCCCAACTATTCAACTTAGGCCTAACATCCAAATAAAAAGCCAAACCCCCACCCCTGCCCCTATAAAAATCAATCACATACTCCACCCCCCTCCCCTCACACCTCTCCACAACCCAATCATGCCGATCAAACGGGCTCTCATACCCCCACAACCCCAGCCATCTCGCCCTCGGACTAACCTTCCTACTATCCCCACTAAAGCTCCGCAACTTCGGCCCACCGCACCGCCGATCCCGCGCACCCGCGAACCGCCGTTCCCAGTCCTCGATCTCCGCCCACGCGCGCTCGTTGACGGCGTTGTGGATCGGCACGACCGTCGCCATGTCCGCGGCGTCGGGGCTGTGGTTCTTGCGCCGCATGGCTTCGAAGAACATTTTCTCCGAGGGGTAGATCCAATTCGACGACGACGCCGCCGCCGCCGCGTTCGGACTATGCGGTGATGGGGCCGATGTGGGCGTCGGGGTTGTGATGTTTGGGGAGAGCTCGGCGCGCGGGATGGAGCTTGTGACGCGGTCGGAGGCTAGGGGGCGTGGCGTGGTGAGTTTGCGTGGAGGGACGGGGGACGGGGACGTGGATTTGGAGGTTGAGGGGGAGGGCGAGGGGGGTGGTTGAGGGTGGGTTTCTTTGGCTGCGGCTTCGAGCCATGCAGCGCGGGCGGAAGGGTCGACTGGGCATGCGGATGGCGGGGGTTCGTTTGGAGGGGGTGGAACTTTGCTTGAGGAGGTGTTTCCCATGGCGATGGAGTAGGGAACGGCGCGGCTGTAGAAAGTGCTGAGCACGAGGGAGACCAAATCGAGCAATCATCGAAGTCCGAGGCCGAGGTTTACCCATGGAGTTCACGAGCTTCGGCGAGAGGATTCGAAGGATTCTCGGTCAATTGGAATACGAGTAGATCCAAATCAAATGCCTGGACTTTGATGGTCTTCAGCGTACAAATATAGTGATTCCGACGACATGGCCGACCAGAAGATCTACCGCGCAAGCACGACCGCTCCAGTGAACATCGCAGTGATCAAGTACCGCTTCCCCCCCCCTTCGCCTCCACAATTCTTGAGCAGCTCTGACAGAATGATTGTAGATACTGGGGCAAACGCGACCCCTCCCTCAATCTTCCCACCAATTCCTCTCTCTCAGTCACCCTCTCCCAATCCGACCTCCGCACCCACACCACAGCTTCCTGCTCCTCTACCTTTGAGGGTCCAGACACCCTGCTTTTGAACAATGCCCCACAATCTCTTTCCACGGCGCGCTCACTCGCTTGTCTGAAGTCTCTGCGCGCTCTCCGCTCAGAGCTTGAAGATGCCGAATCTTCGTTACCAAAATTATCAACCTATTCCCTCCGTCTAGTGAGCGTGAACAACTTCCCTACCGCCGCCGGTCTCGCATCTTCAGCTGCTGGCTTTGCAGCTTTAGTGCGTGCTATAGCGGACCTATACGAACTCCAGCAGTCACCTACCGAGCTCTCCCTCATAGCGCGCCAAGGCAGCGGTTCGGCGTGCAGGAGTTTGTTGGGTGGTTATGTCGCATGGGATCACGGCATACGAGACGATGGATTGGACAGTCATGCTCGGCTTGTCGCGCCAAAAAGCCACTGGCCAGACATGAGGGCCCTTATCTTAGTAGTTAGCGCTGCGAAGAAGGGCGTGAGCAGTACAACGGGCATGCAGACGACTGTGCAGACATCGAGTCTTTTCCAGACGAGAACAAAGGAAGTGGTGCCGAAAGAGATGGCAGAGATGGAGAAAGCGATTAAATCAAAGGATTTTGCGACGTTTGCGAAGGTGACCATGAGGGAGAGTAACTCCTTTCACGCTACTTGCTTAGACACCGATCCGCCAATCTTCTACCTCAACGACGTTAGCCGAGCTGCTATCAAAGCTGTCGAGGAAATGAATGAGAAGGCTGGTCGAACGATAGCGGCGTACACATTCGATGCAGGACCGAACGCGGTCATTTACTACCTGGAAGCTGATGAAGATGCTGTGCTGAAAACCTTTTTGCCGATTCTCCGGCAAAAAGAAGGCTGGGGGAAAACGGATACCAAGATTGATGGTCCTGGGCCTGCGAGTCCCCAAGTTGTAGAGGTGTTGGAAGAGGGCGTTAGCAGGGTTATTTTGACGAGCGTGGGAGAAGGACCAATCAGTGTCCCGGAGCATCTGATTGATGATGAGGGAAAGACTGTGGATACTTGATGATTGATGACAATTTTGGTTGCATATACCCGCTATGTCGCAGGCTATCGACCAAGAAGTGATAGTCTGTCGAAGGCTTTCACGGATGGTGCTTCTCTTTCTTTGTCCCCTTCCATGGTATCCCACAGCACCCCTTCTCCTCCTTTTGGCCTACGCTCCTCTTCCTCGATCTCTTTCTGCTCGACCATCTTCTTGACATCGCTCTTAAATACTTCATCGAGACATCCCTTACACAGCTCCACAACCTCAATCATAGCATTCTCCACAGCTCCAGCCCTCTCCCTCATCCCTCTCCTCATCAACCCAACAACCAACCTCTCCATTTCTTCATTGACAGTATTGATCCTGTCAATCAGTCTTCCAACGCTACTGACCAAATACTCCTCTTCGTACACACTCCCCTTCTTACCTCTAGCTCTCTTCCTCTCTTCCCTTCGCCTATTTTTTGACGTTCGCCTCGTAGCATTCGTACCTACTGTTCCGGTCCGGTTCGTATACTGCGTCAGTAGTGTACCTCCCATGGTAGACGCATCAGTTGTGGCGAGAGAGACATTGTCCGGAATATCCGCGCCACCATTGACGTCGCCATCGAAGAATGCTAGGGGGTCTTCAGCTTTCTTCGTCCGCAGTTCGCGTAATCGAGGTATCTGTGCATTGAGCTGGCTTTTGCAGTCAGCTAACAGCTCGGTCACAGATGCCATGCCTTCTACAAGGCCCGTGTCGATGACTGACTCGAGCAAGTCGGGTCGCTGATGAAGTCCGACAATGCGGAGGGCATCAGCAAAGAAGTAACCTTTGCAGAAGGTACGGCATGCTGTGGCGCTATCGGCGAGGTAGTCGAGATGGATCGTCGCAGCAGAGAAGAAGTCCTTGGATTCCAAGAGGCTATCTGCGAGTGTCTGGGCGAGGGAACGGAGCTGATGTTGTGGCAAAGGTGTGAGGGTGGCGCAAGAAAGAGATTCTTTCCAAAGATGGGCTTGACGGAAAGCCTCGCTCGCAGAAGTATAGTCGCTGAGATACTCATAAGCTACACCAGCTTCTTTGAACTTCCCATTTTGCTGAAGGAAATCAGCATACAGGCGCATCATCTCCTTGAGCTTATCTTCTTGGTAGCGGTAGAAGTCTAGAGCCTCTGGGTACAAGCCACGCTTTATGGTGTAATCCTTGACCTCGTCAAAGGCACTTAGATCACACAGATGCCTCAGAGCCTTCTTGAATCGACCAAGGTGATTATCAATGGAGTACTGTCTTCGCAGCACCGACATCCCTTGCAAATTTCGCAGAAAGGGAAGATACTCTTTGGGATCTTTCTGAGATTGCTGAGCAACTAGCAATGCCAGCTCAAGATCGTAAAGTCCAAGTGCGTTGTCGTAAAGCCGATTGACGTCAGCCAGGAAGCAGATGTGCTCTATCGCGGCATCTACTAGGTCCGAGTTCTTACTCCTCAAGCCAGCGATCTGAGTCAGACCAGCTTCGAGATCCGGGGGTGCCTTACAAACGTGGGCTGTGACGACGTTTTGAAAGTGGGTTGAGGTGCGATTCTTCAGAGCATCCAGGAACGCGTTACATATCCGATTGACCTTGGAGATACTGGCCTCTGAACTCTCAAGAACTGACAAAACTTGCGAATGTTCGCCTCCCGGAAGAGTTTCTTTGTACATGGTCTTGGACACATCCTCTTCCCTGAGCTGCGACAGGAAAAGATCAACATGCTCCACCTTCTTGACTTGATCAATGAATAAGTCGACATTCGAAAGGAATTGCTGAGTAGCATGGTCGTGCAATATATTCATATCTACCCTTTGATTTCTGCACGCCAGGAACGCATTTTTGTAGTTTCTCTTGTTGATGTTATCTCGAATCCCTGCAAGCACCAGCGCTCTGGGATAGATGGTTTCCAGATTACCTCTAGGCATCTGTAGAATCAAAGCGAAGATCGAGGGCATAACTGTCACCAGTTTGGCACCTCGTTCAATGCTACGGCATCGCTCATCTGATTCTGGTGTATCAGGAGGTATCTCGAGGTCTATCGAAGAATTGTTAGAGTAAAGGACGAGAAATTGGGACTATAGGTACTCACTTTCAGTCTCCTCCGTGAGGTGGACAAATTTCAGTAGATGTTGGCCGGTGGTAAATATCAGATGCGCGGGGGTTACGAGGAACGACGTGCAATTCCTTGCGAGGCGGCGCTCATTGGCATAGAGGAACCCATTGTCGGCAAGACTGAAGATGATGTCTTTTGTGGCCGGCGTTTCGCCTCCATTGACCAAGCTATTGACAGCGTGCTTGATCTCGAAGCCGCACACTACGGTATCAACCCTCTGCGCTGAGAAAGGCGAGAGGGCCAGTTCTATACCAGCCACACCAATATCATTGAACCTTTGAACCCTCTCTTTCAAATCCTCGCTACTTGATTTGCCATTATGGTCCAGCACAACGTAGGTCTTCGACTTCGAAATCCATGAATTTCTGATCATACCTTCAACATCTGTCTCATGCAGGAAGATGTGACCCACATGTCCGCCGTCTTCTCCGATGACAGTAAATGAAGAATTGTCCATGCTTTTAGAGAATAACAGACTTGCATTGCCGCTGAAAGAAACTTGTAGATGCAATCTATCTCGAATTGTGATCGTGTCTGTATCTGTCGACCAGAAGCCATTAGTGAACCTGCAAACCGGTGGGTTCTGAACCATTGATAACAGCGACCACTCGAATTGACTGTATCCCTCGTGGTGTAAAACCCCAATGATAGCCCTAGGATGAGGATTTGAGCAGACCGTAACGGCGACGTCGATGATGTTACTGCTGATCTCAATTTCATGCAGTGCCATAGGAGGCGGAACGTTGGCCACTCGCATAGGAGTCAACTTGAGGCATTCTGCACACAATAAGCATAGTAATCATACGGGATATCTGCAACTTACTTCCGTCAGCAACAGCAACAATTCCATGATCATTTGGCGGTGACGTAGGACTGGTCGTGATAATTGAGGCGTAGGCGGCTCTTTGAATACTTTCTAATGATACTGCTTCAGTATATTCCGATCAGCACAAGGGCCCAGTTACAACGAGATGCTCACCTTGGCCGTGCAAAGTAAAATGCAACGGTTTTTCTGGATGCCATTTCAATGAAACTGGTTGCGTGCACGTTTCTTTTGAATAAAGCAAAACCTCTTGCTTCAAGTAATAATGATAGTTTCCCATGATCCATAGCTGAATCCTATCGTTGAAGCGTACAGCAAGCACGGACGAGTCAACATTCCAATTTAGAGAAATCTGAGCGCCCCAAGTACTCAACTCTTCTTGTTTCAGCCGCAAATTGAATTGCCCGTGGCGTAGACCGTTCCTTTCGAAGAAGACGACTCTGACGCAGTCATTGAGACGCTGTATACCGGCCAAGAGATTCCCGGCAGGTCTCCAGCTCAAGGCACCTAGCAAGCCATCAACAGGCTCGCTGACGCTCTCAAGGACACCTTCTCTCGAGAAGATACGAACGACTCGACGTGAGTTTGATTCAATGCTATTGATTGCAATGTAAGTACAATCTCCGCGCCAGCTGATGGTCGTCTCTTTTGCATCGTTCGCATCGAGTACGCCTTCATCAACTGTCTCAGGGACCGTAGGATCTCGGAGAGCTCTGGCTTTTTTCCCTTTGAATTGAGTTTCCTTCTTTCCCCAACCAACAGAAACATGATTTGAGGCTTTCAGGTCATCAGGATTTAATGTAACGTCGGTAACATTCTCAAACTCTCTCGTCATGTAGAGTAATGTGGAAGCTCTTGTCGTGATAGCAAGAAGCTCTTCGTCGGGGGACCATGCAGCGGCGGAGATACCTGCATCTACAGAGCCAACGATCTCTATCTTCTCTTCCCCAGCCTGTGGTTCTTCACGGACAACAATAAGATCCCCACCTGCAAGAACCAGACATATTGTGAAAGAATCAGAAAAGTAATGCAGATCCAGTATCTCGTCGCACTCGAGGTCTGGCAGTGGACACGGTGCATCCCAGGCAGCTATGGGCTCGTAGATTTTCTCATATTTCTTCCAGCGTTTGAGATCCAGTAAGACATTGTCTTTGGTGGGCCCAAAGGCGCATATCACGCTGTCACTTGCAACATCCCAGGCGGAAGCTGTTAATTTGAGTCCTGCCGGGCTCGTTAACAAGGAGCGATGAATACTTCTAAGATTACGCATCACTCCAAGGAAGGTGAATGCTCATTCCAGAGTTGCGAAGTAAAGTATGTAGCAGAATATCTAAGTATCAAAGTGTGAAACGTTGGAGTTTTTCACGCCAAATTGTTGGGTCACCAACGTGCCTGAGATTATCTAGCTATCACATTACGTGAGATGTAAGGAATCGTAAAAGAAATCAGGACTCTGTCTCTAGCTACTGTCCTCTTGAAAACAACAAATTGGGGAGATGTCTTCTCAACATGCCAAAAATCTTACGCCGGCCTTGCGAGTACTCTGTTCTAGACCCGATCGGGGATGGGGTGAGCGCCGCTCCACCCTGCTACTTTACTCGCCCATTTGCACGCTCTTAAACCCGATAAATCCGACATCGATAGCTACCACTACCATGGCTACCACTTCCTAGTGATCGAAGAGAAAATAAGAAGCACCGCAACACCATTGTACCAGCGCCATTAGGAATCGAACCTAATACGAACTAAATACCTCTAACAACACGAAGGCATTCGTGTGACGCTCTCTGTTCCCTTTATTTATTCAATATGTTATGGCCTGATAATAGCTATATCAGAAGCGGAACGGGTTATGCTCGTTACGACTAGACCAAAAGGTAATCACTAGTAGTCCGTCACTAAATAGTAACTTATACTAGTTGTACCTTAGCGGAGGGCTATGAGTTGCGGTAACCGTACCTATACTAAATTAGTGAAAATTATCGTCTTTTGGCGGTTACTTAGTAATATACCGTGATACTAAATTTTTTTAAGTACGTTATATATTCTTAATAGTGCTTTTCGTAGAACGATAGTAGATTAATTTCTTTAAAAAAGCGTATTGATTTTTAATACGATAAATCTAGAAATTTAATATGTTACGATAGTAATTATAAATTAGTAGAATAACGATATTTATATAGATATCTTAGTAATAATAGATTTACGTAAATTACCTTATAACGTTAAATAGACTTCTCTTAAGATTAAGTAAATTTAATCGAGTAATAAAAATTTATAATATAAGATAGTTTCGTAATTCGAATTAACGAATATATCGATTATTTGAAATTAATTAATTTTATAAATATCTTATTTTTAATAGATCTTAACTATTATTATAATTCTAATTTTTCTTTCTTTTCGAAATAGTTTTTAATTTTATAATAGTTTCTCGATTTCATAACGATATCGTAACGATTTCGCAACGATTTTAATCTATAAAACGTATTAAAAATATTATAGTTATTTTAACTCGATACGATTTTTTATTAATACGTACTAAGATATATAATCGTTAATTAATTATATAATTCGTTTTTTATTCTTTATCGTTTAAAGGCGAAGATAGTTTACTAATACGTCTTAATAAAATAATCGTATATTTATCGTATATATATAGTAAAAGAAGATCGCTACTTTTCGCTAAGATAGACTTAAAAGCGTATAATCGCTTTCTTATATATCTATATCTATTATCGAAGATATTACGACTTAATACAACTTAGTATATAATATCTTAGCTATAGTTTTTTTTTTAAAAAATTATAAACTTTATTATTAAAATTACTAGTTAAAAAGATATAATATAATATAATATATTAATCTACTATATTATACTCTAATAAGATATAGAATATTAATATTTATATAATCTTATATCTAATACGATATAAGATCTTAATAATATATATTACGAAATAATATATTTATAATATTATATTATAAAATAATATATATATAAGATATCTCGATTGAGATTTCTATTTTTAGAAGTATAAAGTAGCTATTTTAATTATTATTCTAATTAACGATTAATCGTATCTTATCTTATTCGATAAATTCGATATAATAGCTACTATTACTATAACTATTACTATTATAACTATTATTACTATAACTACGACTATTATAGCTATTATTATTATAACTATTACTTACTATTATAACTATTACTATTATAGCTACTATCGAAATATAATCTTCGCGTATCTTAGTTATTATATTTTTAACCTCCGCTTATCTTAGTTATTATATTTTTTAATTATCTAATTTTATACTATATTTAAAATCTAGTCTCGAAGAGATTTTAGAGAATTAATTTATTCGTTTTATATATTATATATCTAATATTTTAATAGCTATTACTATTATAACTATTAATATTATAATTATTACTATTAATTAAATAATAATAATTATAATAATAATAGTTATTATTTCAAATTTATCGAATAAATATAAATGAAAATAAATACGATTAGTCGTTAGCTAGAATAATAACTAGAATAGCTACTTATACTTTTAAATATAGAAAATATATTCGTATATATTCGAAAGTACTCGATATCTAATAATACTCGATTTAAAATTCGATAAGTTCGACGTAATATTAAAATATCTATCTTTTATTAAAATTCTATAATAACTCGATATAATTATAAAGAATAATATTAAACTTTTATTACTAGTAATATTAATATATCTAAGAATCTAATTTATCGTTTTTTAGACCTTATCGATTTATTAGTTCGTGAAAAAACTGTTACTCTCTCTTCTTCTATCACGTCTTCTTCTATCACGTCTTCTTTTACTATCTCTTCTTCTATTATATCTTCTTTAACTATCTTCTTATCTCTTCTTCTATTATATCTTCTTTAACTATCTTCTTATCTCTCTTATCTCTTTTATTTCGCTATTATTACTATAATAAAGTCTCTAATAAAGTCTATAGTAAAGCCTACGATAAGGCCTACCACTATTACGAAGTAGATCTTTCTTTATCTTACTATTATTACTATAATAAGATAAGCGTTAATAATATTAATAAGTCTAAAGTAAGAGATATAGTAGCCTTTTTCTTAACTAAACTTCTATCTCTCTTCGTATCTTTAAAAAGAGCTAGTTCGAGATAATAAATAGACTATTCTTTATAATATTATATTATATTATAGAGTCTCGATATAGTATAACGTCTTATTTAGATAGATATTTAATAAAATTAAAAATAATATTTATATTTTAATATTACGCCGAACTTATCGAATTTTAAATCGAGTATTATTAGATATCGAGTACTTTCGAATATATACGAATATTATTTCATAATATAATATTATAAATATATTATCTCGTAGTATATATCGCTAAGATTTCGAATTTATATTAAAAAAAAGATATAATATTTAATTCTATTTATATTATACTCGAATACGATATAATATTACTCGATATAAAATATTCTATAAAATATATTATATCTTTTCGACTAGTAAATAAGATATAAAGAAACTTTAAATAGATAAGAGTTTAAAAAGTAATATTAGAGAGTTATTAGCGAAAGAGATAAATAAGTATAATTATAAATATAAATTAACTATAAATTTAAAATATATGACTTATATATTATATATTAAATATAAATAAAATATTACTTTTAAATCTAATAAAAAAGATCTTTTAAGAGTATAAATTATAATAGAATAAATCGATTAGAAAACGATCTTAAAATAAATAAAATTCTCTCTTAGATAAGCTCTCTTAATTAATAAGAATATATTTAGAATATAAGATTCTTAATATTCATTAAATTTATAATATATATTAACTAATTATTACTAAGATAATAGAATTTAATATTTAATATATTTAAATAAAAGTTAATAATTAACTAATATTAATAAAAAAAAAACTTTCTTAATATATTCTAGATTATTATACTTATTAAAAATATATATATATATATATTTTTAAATAAATAGATTAGAATATTAAGATAAAAGTACTTTTCGCTATAAAGCGTATTTCTTATTTATACTCTTAAATTAACTTTCTATATAAATAAATTATTAATAAATATCTTAGACTAGAGTTATTAAAATCGATATAGATGTAATATTAATATAGATATATTAAATAAGATAACTAAGATATCGAACTATATAGATGAAAAGGAGGTATAATATGATAAGAAATATCTTCGCTAAGGCTCGCTAGCTATAGGGCTAAGGGGTATATTAAGAATACGCTCGTAATATTACTCTCTTCCTTTATTAAATTATATCTTATAATTAATAAGTAAAAAGATAGAAAAATAGATATATATACACGTTTAATATTTAAAAAATAATAAAAATAGTAAAGAAATAATCGTATCTGGGATCTCTTAGTGTAATATCTTTCTTTAAGAACGATATTAATAATAATAATAGCTCTTCTTAATCGTATTATAGCGATATTATTAGTCGTAATTTAGACGTATATAGAAAGTCTAATTAAAAGGAAATTGATATAATATAGCGAAAATAAAGTTTATAGATATAGGGGTAAATAATAGTAATTTTCGAATCTATATTTAAGCGAATAGAATATTGATAAAATAATACGATATAATTAATCGAGGGCTTTCGAATCGAATCGAGTTATAGGCGCTAAAAACTCTAATCTAATATTAAATAAGTTTCTTCGTAGAGTGCTATATAATCGATATCGATAGAGACTATCGACGGCGATAGTAAGGCCTATAGATAACGTACTATAACTTTAAAAGATACTTAAATATTAGTTAATAAGAGGACTCTACGCGAAAGGTTATATATGATATAATTTTCGATTAATATAAGTCTAAGGAATCGGTTCTCGGCTCTAAAAAAATGAGGCTATTATAAAGATATCGAACGATTTTAATTTAATTGAAAATAAGGTATTTGAGATAGTTTCGAAATTTTATTAATTAATCCTTTATAGATAAGGCTCTTCGAGATATCGCTTATAAAAGTTATTTATTAGATCTTAATAATTTTCGAACTTATCGTCATTCGCATTATATTAAATAAGATTATTATCGAGATTTTTTCACTTAACTTTATACTTAAAATAGCTATAAATTAATTTAGAGATAAATATTTTTTTAATAATCTATTCGATTTAATTATTAATAGTAATATATTTTAATAAAGAATTTATCTAATCTAATAAGAGGTTATTTATAATAAGACTTAAGAGATTAAAATAAAAGACGTTGTGAATTCTTATACTTAATAAAAGTTCTAGATAATATAAGATTTTTATAAAATCTATAATCTTAAATAGATCGAGTCTCTTATAATCTAATTTATGAGAAAGATAATTAAAGATAATATTCTTACTACTTAGAAAGATCTTATTATCTATTTAAAAAATAACTTTTTATTAATACTTATTAGCTTATATAACTATAGTCTTCTAAACATAATCTATATTACTTTAAATATACTTAAAAACTTATTTTATATAATTCGTAATATTCTTTATTTAAATAGTATTAAGATATTTATATATAATCTTATAATCGATAATATTTAAGCTAAAAATTATTTAAGAATAAAATTTTTTATTTATAAGAAAAGATAAGATATTAATAGTCGATAAAATAATATTATTATCGACGAACTTGATAATAGATAGCTATTTTATCTAGTCGTTCTATATATAATTATAATATATTTAAAAATAACGCTCTATATTCTAATTTACTCGTTTAATCTATTTATTAATTTTAGAGTAAAAAACTATTAATAGCTTAACTATAATATCTAGTCTTTTATAAAAAAACTTTTATATAATAGCTATAAATTAAGAGTCTTAATTCGATATTATTAAGATTAATAGATTATATAGATAAAATACTTTCTTAAATAATAAGTTAACTATCTTTTTAGCGATAATATTTTTATTAATATTAAAATAGATTATATAATAACGTTCTTTAATAAGCTAATTAATTACTATTTAAATAGTATTATAGTTATTAAATATAAGTAAGCCTATAACGAAGTCGATTAATATATTTTATTATTATTTTTATAAGATTAATAGAGATTATAGTAAATTATACTTTCGATCGTAAGACGTCTTAATTCTCTAATAAATATAGTAATTCTTAATATAGATAATTACGATAATTCTTATATCTCGCTAATAATATTCTCTCTTAAGTAGTTTATAAATATATATTATCTCGAAATAATTATAAAATAATTAATCGTATATCTCTCGAATAATATTAATATATATATTATTAAATACTTATAAATAATTCTTATAGTAAAGCACCTCGTCTTATATAAAGCATTTACTAAAAATAATCCCTCGAAATTTATTCTTATTTTCGATGATAGCCTTACGAATTTCTATATAATATTCGTTTCTTTTATTAGCTCTTACTACTTTATAGTAGATAGAGTTATCAATTATATATATATCGATATATTCGTTATCTAATTTTAATCGATTAGAGATAAGAATTATTTAATACTATTAATATAATTATTTATTCTTGAGATTAATTAATTTATACTTAACTATTTATATAAGTATATTAATCTTAACGTTCTAAAATCTAGATTAATAAATAATCTTTATATTAAATTTTAATAATATATTTAAATATCGAGTTTAATGTCGACTAAGATTTTTTCTTTTAATAAAATATATTAATTTTTTATAATTAATAAAGATTTTAATAAAGACGTTTATATATTTTAGTTTAAGGCGCTAATATTCTAGATAGCGAATAATTATTAATAGTTTCTTATTATAGATCTAATAATTACACTTAATCGAGATTAGGTTTTTATTATAAAAGATTATTAGATAAAGTATTTTCTTATTATTATATTAAGAAAGAATATTTTTATTAATATAGTTAAAAGAGTTAGTCTCTAAAACGATCTTCTTTATCTTATTAAAATAATATAAAATTAAAGCTTTAATAATAACGACTTTAAGAAAGTAAAAGGCCTTTTAATATGCTAAGAACTAATTAAATATAGCCTTCTTTATTATAAATTTTATTATAAATTTAACTATTTTAAAGAAGTCTCTAATAAATTGCTAATAAAAATTATAAAATTCGATAAAGGTTTATATCTTTTTAAGATTAATAGATATAGTTTACTTAATAATAGTTTAAATTTTAATAGGGTTTATTTATAACCTATCTATAGATATTAATAGATCTAGAAATTTAATTTTCTAGATATAGAATTCGCACTTAAGAATATTTATCTAAAGGTTGATATTTTTTAATTTCTAGAGAATCTATCTAACGTGTTAAATGTATTTCTTTTTTATTTTATTATAAATAAATATATTATCGAGATAAATCTAATAGAAGTTATTTAGATATTCGAATAGAATATTATTTATATATTATTAATATATAGTTAAGTCATTAATTAGATCGAAGAAAAGAACTTAATATTTATATACTTTAAGAAAGATAATAAAAGTAATAAAATCCTCGCTATCGGGATATATACGTAGTTTATTAAATGCGGCTATAATATCTAATCGAGTAAGATATTTATATCTCTAAATTCTTACTAAAATCTTATCTATTAATGAAATTAGATATCGATTTCTTTTAATAATAGCGTTTAGCTTTCGATAGTCTATATAAAAATATAATTCTTTATTTAGCTTTTTTAACTTTTTCGCGAATAGAATAAGTAAGGTAAATAATATATAGTTTAATATTATGAATCTCTTCTTTAGATATTCGTCTAGATACTTTTTTATCTATTTTAATTTATATTCTAATATTAAATAGATTCTACTTTTCGAAAATTTCGTTTTATTAAAGCTATCGTTAAATTTTAGTTTATAATTATAAAAATAGTGTGAGAGAAGTATATTTATCTTAATTTTATTAAAAATATCTAGATAGTTATAATATTTCGAAAGTAATTTATATTTTATCTTTTTAAAACTAATTTTATTAATATTATTAATCTAAATAGAGTAATTAGAATTATAATATCTTTTATATTTCTTTTCTAAGTCGTAAGAATAGAATTTATTAACCGATATATAAGGTTCGCGAGCTATTTATATAGTGAGAGATATATATAATATTAATAAATTATTATAGATCTTATTTATTATTAATATAAATAGTTTATTATCTTTTTCACGGACTAATTAATAGTAAATCGCTATATTAATCTTAGCGATATTAATAAACTTAAACTCCTTATTACTCTTATTCTTATTTAATAAAAAAATATTCGAATTAATCTCGTTATTATAGATAAATAGAGAAGAGCTTTATCGTTTTAATATAATAGATAAGAGAGTAAATAATATAAGTAGTCGAAGCTTCGGAGTTAATAGAAAAGGGAGTTCGTTTATTATTAATATCTAATTATTATTATAATTATATCGATCGAGTAGAAAGAGTATCTTATCTCGTAATATATTAAGAATTATCTTATATTTATTTATCTAAAGTTTTTTAATTATTATATTATATTTTAATAATATAATTAATATTAAATATATTTCTTCTTAATAGTCTTTTACTATTATTATAGAAAGTAAATAGTATATAATTAGTTATTTAGTAATCTAGTTATTATAATCTCTTAATAATTTAGATTATAATAATAAGAGTAGTTTTAGATATAAGGCTTTATATATCGCTAGAACTAAAAACTCGTTTATAATTATATAAATATCAATATATCTATTATCTATAAGAAAGTTTTTAAATAAATAAATTCTTCTTTATAAGAAAAGTATAACTTATATACGAAAAGAACGACGTGCTAGAGCGTTATTAGAAATATCTATTAAATATATTTTATAAGTATCTCTTATCGTAACTTTAAAAGAGACTATTCGTTTCCCGAATTCGAAAAAGAATCGTCGCTATTCATAATATCGACGTTATCGATTTCGAATTCTTTATTTATTTCTATCGCGTAAAGTTATACTTCCTTAAACGCCTTTTTATCAACCTCGATTTAAATAATTATTATATAGTTTTTTCGATAATAATCTTTCTTATTATAATTATAATATATTAATTTTCTTAACTTTAAATCGATTATAATATTTAGAGATATAGTAGTTATATTTAAATTAAACTCGATAATAAGTATAAGATATATATTAATCGCGAGTACTATTATTAATATTTATATTATAGTTAACTTAATAATAGCCTTTATAAATTTAAAATTCTTATACTTAATATATTATAAGTTATTTAGCTTTCGAAGATATTTTTTTATAATTTTTAAGATAATAAAATCTTTTATAATCTATTATAACTCTCTTAGTTTCTTTCTTAATTTCTTAAAAAGATAATTCTTTAATATAAAGATTTTATTAATATTAAGAATAATATCTAATTAAATAAAATCTAAATAGAAGTCGATAAAGATTCGAGTTTTTTACTATAAAGTATATATATTATATAATATATTATTATATTAATCTAAATTCTTATAGATATCGATTAATTTATTTATAATTTTAGTAAAAAACTAATATAAATTAATAAAGTTTCGAAGTCTTCTATATATCGTATATTATATAACTTTATCACCGAGTTATAAGACTATATAAATTATCTTAAAATTCTTAATAAGATAATAATCGCTATTAATCTTAAATTTCTATTCTATTTTAAAGAATCAATCGTCTTAGATAAAATTAATATCATCGATAAATAGAGATAAATCTAGAATTTTAATTAATTTCTCTTTTAATTATTTAGATATACGTTTCTCCTCGATTAAGAATAGCTATAAATCTTTTATAGATTATAAATTAAGATTATTAACTTTTCGCTATAGAGAAATTATATTCTTCTAAAAATCTCGAACTAGTTAATTTACTTTCTTAATTATTCTATAAATCTAAAATAAATTATTTATAGCTAAATCCTTTTTTATTATAGCGATATAATATTAAATAATAATTTTTCGAAAATCGTCTCGCTTCTAACGAATCTTATTTAATATAATTATAAATTCGTCGAGTTAGTACTTAATCTAATATTATAGTTATAAGATATTAATAATATCTTAAGATATTTCTATTAAATCGAACTTATCGACTATATTATCTAATAGAATTAATATTTATTAAAACTTAATTTATTTAAATAGAGTCTTAATTTAATTTATTCTTTCGATATTAAACTTTATTATAAGAAAGAAAAAAAGAAGATTTAAAATAAAGTAAAGAGGAGTTTAAATACTTCGAAAGAATAAGTATTAAGAATATTAAATATATTAGAGAGTAATAAAGTTTCTCGAAGGCGCGTCGAAATTATTCGATATTAAGAATAAAAATTTTCACTATAAAGCTTAAGATAAAGTTATTTCTTTATAAGAGTTTAATATACTTATTTCTTAATTATTTAAGACGTTAAGAAAACTATAAGTACTTTAAATAATAATCTTTTAAATATACTTACTTCGTTTAGAGGGTTTTTTATTTTATAGAGAAGTTATATATAAAGAAGTTTCGAAGAATAGTATCTTAAATTAGCTATAACTCGATTATTTCTTATCTAATTAAAACTCTATTAAAATCTTAGATATTATAATATATAAAGTTATAAGTAATACTATTAATATATATTTTAAATATAAAAATATAAGATAATATTAGCTATTTCTTTCGATTCGCTAGCTATATAAATAGTTTAATATCTTCTTTATCCCTCGATTACTATTTATTAAGACCGTTTCGCTATCTTATTTAGACTCTTTAAAATCGATTTATCTATTTAATAGACTTATCTAGAGATATAATAGCTTAACTTAATTTTTTATTAAAGCCTCTATTAGCGCGTTTCTTTAAATTTATTTATTAATATAAATAAAATAAGTAGATTAATCTTAGTTATAGTATTAAAACTAGTATAAATATAATATTAATATAGATATATTAAATAAGATAATTAAGATATTAAACTATATAGATAAGAAGGAGATATAATATAATAGAGGATATTTTCGTTAAGGCCCGCTAGTTATAGAGCTAAGAGGTATATTAAGAGTACGCTCGTAATAAGAGTAAAAGTTATAGCTATTACTAGATTATAAATATAGAATATATAGCTATAATAAGATCGCGAAAGAGATTAACTATCTTAAAGAGATATTATCTTATACTATATTAATATATTAAATAACTAATCTTTATCTCATATAGAACGCTTCTTATTTAAAGTCGACTTTAAAGAGAAGTAATAATAATATATTAAAGATCGTTATCGAAGTAATAAATTTTAATTTCGAATATATTTAGATAAGAGTTAAAGACTAGATTATACTTTTATAAAAAATAAATTACTTTCTAAATATAACTTAGATTATAACGCTTATTAAAAAGAATAAAAATAAATATAAAATTATTCTTAATAAAATAAAAAAGTATATTAAAATTAACGTAAAAAAGTTAATCGAAGACTTTTAGATAAATCTCTAATATATCTAAATCTAATATAAGTATCTTAAGTAAAAGCGATAGCTATAGCTATTATTAGAGTATATATAAAGACTATAGAGTAATAATATTAAAATAACTATATTAATAAACTAAGATTATCTATTAAAGCTAAGAGTTTATTAATTTATTATAATTCTTATATATTCTTAATCTATTATAATTTAAATATTAGATTTTAAAGTTAACGTTACTTATATTCTAAAAGTTATCGAGTAAAAACTTTAAATATAATAGCTTCTCTTAAGACTTAGACGATTTTACTATAGAATTATTAATTCTATAAATAAAGATATTAAGTATTAAAATACTTATATAAATTTTAATATTATAATAGATTTATATTAGAAGTATAGTCTTATAGAATAAGAATTATAAATTTAATAAATCTATTTAAATAGATTAATTCTTCGAATAACTTTTCTCTTTAATAAACTAGATATAAAAGAGTAATCTAGCGAAGTCGTCGACTAAATAGACGCGTTATTTAAATTAAACTTTATCTTATTATAAAAGTAGAGAGAAGATTAATAAATCGAGTTAATACTCTTATCTAATAGTTTTAATTTAGAAGATAATTAAACTTAAGAAAATAATCTAGATAAAGAATATCTAATCTTAGATATATTAATCTCGAAGTCTAGCGTTAACTTAAGTAAAGCCTCTATAAAATAGAAAAGCGAGTACTTATTAATTCGACTTAAAGTAAAAATAACTTTATTATATTAATATATATAATATTCTCTTAAAAAATAGATTCTTAATTACTATTCGCTATAATTTTATATTATAAAAGTCGAGATTATTAATTTTAATATTCGCGATTATTATTATTTAAATTAAATTTAAAATTACTTAATAAAATAATATCGCTATATAAATTTTTTACTAATATCTATTAATTTAAATTTAAATTATTATTATATTAATTCGAATTTTATATAAAGAAAAGAATAAAGTAACTATAATAACGCGAATAATTAAATCTTTATACTTAAAAATACTATTAATATTATTTTTAAAATAAAAAGATTTCGAATATAAGTATATTAACTCGAATTTTAATTTACTCGATTAAATATAATATATATATATTATTATACTTAAGTAACTTAAACTTATTATTAATTAAAAAAATACTTATTTTAATATTATTTATTAGTAATATATTATTTAATCTTAGAAAATCGAATTTTTAATTAAAGTCGATATAAAAATACTATTTACTTATATTATATTTATTATCTAAATCTAGATTTTCTAATAATTAAATATTATACTTTTTCTTATTAATTTTAAAAATAAAATCTTATATAAAATCTTTTAATTTTAAATCGAATTATAAATAAAGCTTAAATTTCGAAGAATATAAGATATAAAAGATATATTTATAACTTCTTTAATCGTTATACTCTAAAATATAACTAATATTATTTTCGAAGTAAAATAATATTAAGTAATAAGTATTATAATTAAATCGAAGTAATATTATAGCGTTTAATTCTATCGACTTTACGATAAAAATAATATTTAAATAATCGAATTTAATTATTATAAAATAGAATTATAAGAATATAATAAGAAATAATAATAGAGTTACTTTAATTTTAGCTATTATATTTATATAATAAATAGTATATATAAGATAAGATAAATCGTCTACTAGTATCTTCTCTTAATTAAATTCGAAGACTTTATAAAATTATTATTAGTATATATAATAGAATAAGGTAGAGCTAAGCTTGAAAATCTTAAATTTATATATATAGTTAATTATTAATTTAGAGTTACTACGCTCTTTAATTAGACCGACTAAATTAGCTCGATAGTTCTCTCATATTTTCTTATCAAAAATTTATATATAAAAGTCTTATATTTTAAAGTACTTAGCTTGCGATAGATATAGTTACTTCATAATTCCTCAAATTATAAAGCTCGCTTTACGCTTTCTAACGCTATAAAAATAATAAAGTTTAGCTTATTATTAATGAATTAAACTAATATTTAAATATTATAATTATATTAAACGCGTTCGAAATCGAATAATAATTCTTTTATCTATTTATATAATTATTATTCTTTTACTACTCTATTAATCTATTAATTTTATTAATATAAATATAATCGTTCTCGATACCCCTCGCGGAAACGTTATTAAACGCTTTAGATACGTATACTTCTTTTACTCGCCTCTTAGAGCCCCTACTAACGCCCTTAAACTATCTCTTAGCAAATTCGCTATTATTAATAATCGAGGCCATAAACGAGTTTAATAGTTATCTACTATTGCTTATAAACGCGCTAAAAGGCCCTTTAAAAGAGCTTAAATAAATATATTCTTCTCTATATACTCCTCTTAAGCCAGCGATAATATTTTTTAATTTAGCGATACTATCTCTTAAGACGCGTCTTTCTCCTTTATCTATTCTTTATTATTCTATTTTAAAGCCTCTTAATAGAGCCTAAACGAATTTATAGTTATTATCCTTCTCTATATACTTCTCTTAAGCTAGCGATACTCGAGTAGTCGCTTAATTAATATTATCTACTTTATTAGCTTAGTAATCTACTTAGTTAGCTACTTAACTAGTTACTTAATTTAATACTCTATAAAAGAAGAAGTAAGAGAAGAAACTATAATAGATAAATGCGGAGAATACTACGGAGAATACTATAAAGAATACTACGGAGAAATTAAGCGATAATAAGACTATTATCGTTAAGAATACGGCTTAGCTCTCTAAGATCTTACGTTATATACTCTTTACGATTTTATATTAAATTATTATTTAGTAAGCGAAGAATACTATTATAACTTAATCTGTTATTTCTATTATATTAATATAATATATTATTATAATAACGTTATAAGAGAAGAATCTACTATAACGATTATAGTTAATTAAGCCTCTATAGAAGAAATATCGTAAGAGAAGAAATTATAATAGATAAATGCGAAGAATATTGCGGAGAATATTACGGAGAATATTACGAAGAAACTAAGTAATAATAAGACTATTATCGTTAAGAACACGGCTTAACTCTTTAAGATCTTACGTTATATACTCTTTACGATTCTATATTAAATTATTACTTAGTAAGCGAAGAATATTACTATAATTTAGTCTATTATCTCTATTATATTAATATAATATATTACTATAATAACGTTATAAGAGAAGAATCTACTACGATAATTATAGTTAATTAGATCTCTATAGAAGAAATATCAAATGATATATATTTAAATGAATTGAAATCGTTCGATGTCTATAGCTATTTTATTATTCGAAAAATTTCACTACGATAGAAGATATTATGGAATTTATATTATTAATTAATACGTTATCTTTATTTCTTTCTAGTATTTCGATAATTTTACTTCTTACTATAAGAATATAATCTTTCTCTATTTTTTATAGATAATTATTATAGATTAATTCTTTATACTTAATATACCTTTCTAATTAGATCTTAGCGCGCCTCTCTTCACATATATATATCTATATACTATATAGATTAAATTAATTTTATAGTAGTAAAAGTAGATTAAAAACGTACAGTAAGCGATTAGAGTTCGATTTGACTTAGAGCTAGGGCTAAAATTTCATTTCACTTAGAAAAATCTAACTCCATAAATTTAATTCATAGGTCTTTACTTGTCTTTATATACTCTAATAAATATATTTTAGAAGATAAATAACTTTATAATATATAGAATAATTTAACGTAGCGAGTTATTAGAATAAAGCTTTATACGTTTAATAAAGATATTAAACGAAGATAGAGTCTCTATTAATAAATCTAGAAAAGATAATATCTTTACTAGAAATATTTAATTATTAAATTAGCCTTTCTATCTATCGCATTTAAATCTTAAAGAATAGTCTCTATCTTAAAGAAGCTAGTAAGTAAGAATTTATATAAATTAAGAGCGAAGTAGATAATATATAGAATTATTTAATATATTCGTTAGAATTATATATTACTAGTTATAAAGTATTCGTCTTCTTAAATATACTAGTTTTATAAAATAAAAAGATATAGCGAATAATAGTAGTATCTTAAATTTATTAAAATAATCTTAATTTCTATAATTTTAAAAATATATAAACTTATTCTACGAATTAAAAAAGTAATTAACGATTATTAACTCTTATCTATATATATCGATCTTTCTTATTTACCTTCTCGCTACGTTTAGTATTT
The DNA here is from genome assembly GCF_014066315.1 of Letharia lupina. Lineage (NCBI taxonomy): Eukaryota > Fungi > Ascomycota > Lecanoromycetes > Lecanorales > Parmeliaceae > Letharia > Letharia lupina. Next base: position 319,176 of record NW_023502978.1, on the reverse strand, counting down.
CGCCTTAAACTTTCGTAGTAATTTCTATACATTTTCTAACTCGCGTTTAAGCAGCTATATCTTCTTTTAGCACATCTTATATTTATAGCCCTTTCCCCTTTATCTCTTATCAACGATCCTTATAATCTCCCACTCCTCTTTATTTAATACTGAACTTTCTTAGTTCTAAGACTACTCGGGAAGAGATAGGGTAACGATAATGGCGTATTAGCGTGTGCAGAAAACGTTGGAATACTTGGCACTGAGAAAATCACACACACACCACCAAAAGTAGTACTGAATAGATGAATCTTCTCCCATATCGCATTCTACCACCTTCCTCATCATATTTGAAGCTCCTATATATCTCGCTTAGCCAATTCCTATTGTTTCGAAATGCCCCTCGCAACGATCGATAGAAGGGGCTTACCTCTTTAGCCAAAGGCTTTAAGACAGACTTAAAGGTATTCAAGCCTCAATGGCGACAGGCGAAGGCCTTAATGACTCTAAGGCAGTAGCAGCAGCAGCAAATGTAGTTTAGTCTTCAAAATCTATCTGAATATCGCACTCATTAAGAGCCCTATTTAACTCCCTCATATCCGCCTTAAAGATATAACCTCCCATAGTACTATGCTTAAAATACTCCCTCGAAAAGCAATCACACCGACTCCTCCTCACGACATATCGTAAGAAATCACCAAAGTTCCCTTTAAACTGAGGCCATACCTCATGAAAGTGTCTTCGAACCTATACCTTCAAGACGCTGAAAGAGAGCTCGATAGAATTAAAATCTGGTGAGTAGGGAGGCAGATATCGGACCTCGCAACCATGCTGACGGCCTATCGAGCTTATACGTCTTCCAGGGCCGCACGTTCACGGGCGGCTTTGGCACGAGGGCCTTCAGGTCTGGGAGTGGGGGTAGCTGCGCTTGACTGACTGTTGCTAGGGCCCGGCTGGCTATCCTCAGCAATCGCTAGGCACGAGAGGACGCCTTCTTAGGCCTCTTAAACTGTCTGGCCGATGGGGAGCTCGGTAGTAAAAGGGGAGGCCCCTGACTGCGTCGATTGGGAGGCATTTCGAAACACTAAGATAAAACACCAAGGATCGGCTAAGCGAGATATATAGGAGCTTCAAATATGATAAGGAAGGTGGTAGAATGCGATATAGGAGAAGATTCATCTATTCAGTACTACTTTTGGTGGTGTGTGTGTGATTTTCTCAGTGCCAAGTATTCCAACGTTTTCTGCACACGCTAATAAGGGGGATAGACGGTCATTACTGCTCCGCGATCACCTCCACGAATAGCCTGCTCAATTCGATCATGGGATAGTGCGATACTGGGCGCAGATGCAGCAAGGAGTTCTTTGCCGGTCAAATCTAGAAGCCTAGTTCTTCGTCTCTCTACCAAGGTAATGATACTCGATTGACTGCGTGATCTCGAGTCCTGCGTATCGAGAAATAACAAGCAAAGGAGTGCTGATGACTTTCGATAAGAGCCAATCGGACAACATAGTACTGCGGAGTCATTAGGCGTGCTAAGGACGAACTTGACGATCTGTACGGCGTGTTCTTACTGCACATAGCTCTTTGCTATCGGCCAGTTGACTTCATTGGTTTCGCGCGACGGGCGAATGCTCCACGAATCAGCTGGGTACACGTGGCTTGGCCCGCCTACTCTGCATATGCATGTCTTTGACAGGCAAGGAGTTATCTTTCCAGAGACTGTCCCCTCCCGTCCGTCATATCAAGACTGTAAGCACCGTTTAGGAGACTAAATTGTCCTCACACCCATGGCCGATCAACAAACTATGCCACTCCGTGACAGGTACGGGGAATGGATCTCCGAGGCTTTCGAGAAGAAAGAAGGAGACATGGACGCTGTGAAAGAGCATCGACTCGAAGAAGCTAACAGGCTTGCAAGAGGTGCATTGAATTTGGGGAAAGAGAGGCATAGTTCCCGCACTTTTCGAGGCTTGCAGAAAGTCGATAATGGCAGCAAGAGAACACCATCGGAGCTGCGTACGGGGAGCACAAAGCCGGGGTCGGGCGGATCTGTACCTCTACTTACACCTCCAAGATCTCCAACTAAATCCGGAGTCTCAACGGGAACATCCGTTGCTATTACCCCGGTGGTCGAAATAACAGACTCTCAAGAAGTTGCAGACATTCGCAACTCTCTCCGAAATCATGAGTACGAAATCTTGTCACTTCGAATGCAACTTGAGGATATACGAGCGGAAGTCCAGGATCTCCATAAGCAGTGCCGGAAAGCGTCCGAAGACTATGCAAACGCGGTCTGCAGAGACGATGAAGAGAACCTCAAGAGGTTTGAGAAGCGAGAAGAGAAGCTGAAAAAGCTGCTGGAGCAGAAGAACCAGGCAATTGACGGGCTTCAGGAGGAAATCGTGGAGAAAAAAAGATGTGAGGGAGAACTCAAGGAGAAGCTGGCTGAGGTGGAAGGAAGAGACAAAGCAAGGGAAGCTATGCCGACTCAAGTAGAGAAGACTGTCAGCGATGGCTCTGACACAGTAGAGAAGGGCAATAGGAAGGGGAAGGATACGTCAGTGCGCGCGAAACAGAGAGCGATTGGAAGCTGGGAATTTCGGCGTAAGAAGGGGGAGAATGAGACACCTCTCAGCGCCGGGTACCGGATTTTTCGGGGAACGCTATGAGGGCAAAGGAGGCTTTTCATTTCTCTCCCTGACATCCGGTCAATTTGATACACCGCTCTCCACCCATGCCAAAGGACTATATTTTGGTTAAATAGCATGGCCGGTACAGGCAAATCTACTATTGCTCAGACTATCGCACGCACTCTCACCAAGCAAAAACGGCTTGCCGCGAATTTCATATTCTCAAGAGGCCGCGGCGATCTCAGCGATACCGGTAAATTCTTCAGTATCGTTGCGATTCAATTGGCGGCTACTTCACGAAGGCTAAAACACTACATATGCGAAGCAATCGCCCGAAATGAAGGCATCTCTCGGCAATCTATGCGCGATCAGTGGACGAAGTTGGTTTATCAACCCTTGCTGAAACTAGGAGATCGGTGAAGAGTATCCGAGAAATCTAAAATACAATTCAGGGATTGAGTTGTGAAGACGAATCTTGCCGTTCACGAGGATTCGCAGCAACAATCCTATCATAGCAATTTTGCAATTCATCTTGAAGCTGCTGAAGAGTCTTGTTTTCCCTAAATGCTGCTCTTAACTCCGTTGAGGAAAAGTAGATCTTCGTCACTTCAAGTAAGCGCTCAAAGGGAACCTGAAAACCCCTCGTCAGTCTTCCCTCACTCTGCAGCGAAGCGCGGAAGCCAGTGATCTCAATCATCTCAGGAACGTCCTTCCATTGCTTCATCGTATATTTTCTCCCACCCCGGACGACATGACTGAAGAAACCACAGAGTAACATCTTGACGTGGCTAAAGTATAGATCATTAGACTTAGGAAAGACCTGAGCCAACGAAAGGCTACCCAAAAACCACTACTAGGTATTATCGTGCATCCTATAATCGATCCCTTTTCCTCCATCAAGCACTTTTACTCCAAGTTGTACAAAGCTTTACCCCGGGTCGAGGACATTCATCGAGGAACGAGTGTGGTATAAATAAGACTTGTTCTTCAGCGCAACCCGCACATTATCCTTTTCATCCACACTAAGCACCCGGCACGGTTCTCAGATGCTCTAGTATCTTATGCGCAGCCTCCTCTGGCTTAGTGTCCTCTATGTCCAGCTGATATTCCCAAACATCTGGCTGTTTGAATCCGTCATCATAGAAAGAGTAGACGAAATGATGTTGCCGAATATCTTTGAGGATGTCTGTGTCGGTCAGCCTGGAATTCAGACTTGCTGGGCGTCCAAGCAATCTTCTAGTATTCTCCTCCGGGCTGCAGCGCAAGATGAACACCACAAAAGGTCGGCCACCTTTCACAGCGCCCTCGAAATATTCTTTGAGATCTATCTCACGGTCTTTAAGCGTCTCTTGGTAGTATGTAGTGATGATAGTGCGTTGTCGGAGAGATGGGTTTGAGGCAATACTATTCAACATTGGGGTTCGCTGTGAAGTAGAGACACATCAGCCTGAGAGCAACATCATTATTGCGCACTCGGGACACGCACCAGTGCTTCTCGTAGGTCACGATATCCAGTTTCCTCGCGCTCGAGGAGTGCAGCGACGGGCTCGATGAGCAAATGGCTGGGCAAGAATCGCGAGTCCGCGATCAGAGCTCTGTAATTTCAATCAGCATAACCGTTCCGTGCCGCGCGCTCCGATGCCCGGTGCGAGCTTCTTGTTACTGTAATGCCGAAGCTACTGATGACTTTCCCACACCAGGATAGCCATTCAGTACGATCAATGGTGCCGCATGCATACTGAGCTGGAATTGGTGTCTCAACGATTGATGGTTGTGGAATAAGATTGGTTGGATGTTATCTCACACAATGGGCAACGCTGATATCAATAATAATTCATGAGCTGTTCACGAGTCGGAGATGTACAGATACACGAACCATTCAAAGGCTTTCTTGAGCTTGTTGAAGAGATAAAGATGTGAGGCTCATTCTACAATACGTAGGTAAGGTAGGCATCCATTCGTTTTTGCGGGGCGAACATGATCGTGATGATGAAAACTGATTGGGAAAGGATGGGCGCTAAAGATAAGAGTCCGAGAGTGACTGAAAGATAAGACAGATTTCCATGGTCGAAATCTGTTGTTGCAGCTGTATAGCTTTATACATAGCTATGTACATGGTTCAGTTGGCGCCTCGGAGACCATGGGCATAAGATCGTTGCCGATGAGCTATAGGAGGGACTAATAAGCACCAAAGTATATCCCTTACCATACTACCTAACAAGCCTGACGTCAATTCTAACATTTTACCCCTCGTACATACCTTACATTTTGAATGGACCCTTTGTCGCTTACCGCAAGCGTCATCGCCGTCGCTACCCTCGCCGCTCAAACTTGTAATGCTTTTGCAAAATTGCGCGGACTGCACAAGGCAATTCCTGGAAGACTGCACGCCTTGAACAACGAAGCCGTTGATATCGAATTAGTATTGTACCAAGTAGCCGCTGTTGTTCGAGAACGCGAGTGGCTGCCATCCAGGGATCGCGAGCTAGCGGATATCAAGCACCTTCTGGAGCAGGCCAATACCAAATTGGATGAACTACGAGCAATCGTCAATCGTCTTTGTGACACCTGCATCAATGCCAAGGCTTCCGCTTTCCGAGGCTACAGGTGGCACAAAGAACAGGAGAGGCTGCAAGGTTTGCAGAATGGGATCAACTCGGTCAAGTGCAGCCTCAACATAATTCTAGGCGCTTCTCACTCGTAAGTCAACTCCCTCTTTTTTGCTGAGATGAGTGTTGGCTGACAGTCGAGACAACTGCTAGACGAGACATGGTGCGTGTTCGGGTGGATATTGAAAATATATCCACCGTTACCGCCAATTCTTCTAACCAGCAGACTGCCCTTCGAGATGAATTGGTCCAGCAGTCTAATCTCCACCAGCGGGTGGACCAAAGACTTGGCAGGATAGTTGAGTTGCTGGAAAATCAATCCAATAGATTGCAAGATGGTCGGGCTTCCCAATTAGGCCCTTTTTATCAGGCACCCCTTCCGAACGTACGTCAACGTGGCCCAGCATTGAAACCAAAGAAGTCGTCCCAAGACCCTCCACAGTCGGAGGGTGTCAGTGTGAGGGTCTTGCAGTACGCCTCTACGTGTCGACCCAGATGCCCTTGTTCGTGTCACGAGTACAAAAAATCTGCCTCACCTGCCTTTTTGAACCGTGTGCTTGGGCAGATGTTCATCGGTTATACCGGCCTACCGCTCTTCAGTCCAAAATGTAGCAGCCAGCAATGCCAGAAAGGCCAAATTCCTCGCGTCAGCCTTGAGTATTGGTTTCCACTTGGCTTCTTCTGGTCTCAAATAATCACCGTCCAGGCTGGCTTTTCCCAGAATTTTGGCCCTCAGTTCCAATTGAGAACCCTGAGAAGAGTCCCAGACTCTGCCCCATGCGTCAATTTTGCGTTGGAAGGGAATATCGAAGCGTTGAAAAACTTGTTTGGACGTGGCCTCGCGTCCCCGCAGGACGTGAGTAGCACCCGAGGGTATTCACTTCTTCGAGTAGGTGAAATCCACATTCTCAACAAAAGTCTATTAAGCATTCACGCAGTGGGCTTTGTACGGCAAGCAGAACCAAACATGCCAATTTCTAGTACATGCAGGAGCAGATATCGACTACAAGTTGGTACCCTTGATCTTTCGCCGATTTGCCAAGTCATTAATCCACGTTTCGCAGACCCATATCCGAAAATGACGATAGTCCAAAGAATAAGGCTTGTGATTTCTTGCTCCAAGGTGCTTTGTCGACAGAAGCCGCGGAGCTATTGAGTTGTCTCACCAAATCAGGCGATTTTGTTGAAGAGCAAAATTTCACCAAATTGCATAAGATCGTCCTCGGTCTTTCATTACTCGATCTGGAGAAGGAGGTCCAGCTTTGCGCGGACGAGGTTGACACGACTGATGCCTTAGGCCGTAGTCCTCTGATCTGGGCATCTGCTAGAGGAGACGAACGATCTGTTGCGATACTACTAAGCTACAATGCCGACCCTAATCTTGTGGACTTGCAAAACTCCGGACCCCTAATGTACGCTGCTGCGCAGAACCATGCCGTTTGTGTACGCCTTCTTCTCGAAGCCGGCGCCAACCCAGACCCTACCCTTTTTGGTTTGAAAATGCAAAGAGGCAGTCCGCTCAATTGTGCTGCTCGAATTGCTTCTGATCCTCTAGTCCTCAAGACCCTTCTGGATTTTCGGGCCGACATCGAATCGTGTGGTGCCGAGGGTCGAACCTCACTTCTCCACGCCGCTAATTAAGTTATTGTTAGAAATCTAGAAGTCTTATATATAAGAATTAAAGAGTTAAAAATAGAAAGAATACTCGCTTTCGTCTCTTTATCCGCGTATATTATTATTATCGAAGCCTCTTTATAAAATAAACATTAATTAGACTTTTATAAAAAAATTATTATATTAATAAAATAGATTAAGATTAATTATCTCTTAAATATCGAAGCTTTAATATTAAGCTTCGTAGATATATCTTTTATTAAAGTAAATAAGTTACTTAAAGTAGTACTAATATAATTCTATAGATTATAATTAATCGATAATAAATCTATCTTTATTTCTAATATTATATATATAGTCTTAATAAAACTTATTTTAGAAGATTATATAGAAGAACTTTAATACTTAATTATCTTATTAAGATAATTTAATATTATTCTAGAAATACTATAGCTAGAATAATATAACTCTTATATATTCTTTAGATCTAGAACTATTATACTTAATTTAGATTACTATATATTTAACTATTTATTATATAATAAACTTATTATTATTTAAAGTAATAATAAATTTTTAAAAAAGAACTTAAATTATATAGTAAAGATTATATTTAAAGAAAAGAATATAGTAGAGATCTTCGTCTATACCTTTATTAAGATAACTAAGAAATTAGAGAATTAAGTTATTATTATATAACTTTAAGACTTTAAATAACTTTTTAACTTTATTAATAAGAAAGCGAAGTTTATTACTAACGTTATCGCTATTATAATAAAAGATTATAAGAAGTTCTTTTATAAGCTAAGAAAGAAACCTTCAACTATAAAATAGCTATAGAAATAAGTTTCTATAATATATTATAAATTGTTATAAATCAAGTTATGATGTAAAAAGAAGATATATTCTTACTATCTAGAAATCTACTTTAGTAGAGAATACTCGAAGACGCTAATATATATTTAGCCTAGACTCTTTAAGCCTCTTAGATCTAGTAAAAATAGCTCTATTAGAGACTTCTATAGAAGGCTTTCGTAATGTTATATTAGATATTAATAAAGAAAAAATAAGTTAATATTCTTATTAAGATAGTAGTAGAAATAGACGCTTATAGTAAAAGTCTTTTACTCTAGACTTTAGAAGTTTTCTTTATTAATTCAAAAAACGATTTAATATAGATTACTATCTAATTAGTAAATTCTTATATAATCTTTCTCTTTCTCTTTTAGACGTAGACTATAATATTTATATAGACTATTATACTTATATAGTTCTAATATTCTTATCTATCTTTTATCTAGTAGATAAGATAAATACTAATTTACGTTTATAGTTATTTACTAGCTTTATTATATTAGATAAATTCTCGATTATATATTATATATTATATTTATAATCTTAGTCTTTTTAATATAATAAGTATTTAGACTTTTTATATATAATTTATTTATTTATAATTATTCTAACTTCGAAGTTATCTTTTTTATTATAAACGAATAATAATTTTATATTAACTCTTCTCTTATATAAATTTAAAGCTTCGATTATAATAATAGTAGTTAGCTCTAACTAGGCGATTAATATAATTAAATAAATTCGTATAATTAATAGTAATTTCAATTAATACGCTAAATAATTAATTTTTATTAAGATCTTAAAGAAACTAATACATTATTACGAGAGTTTTTTATTTAAAAAATTTGAAATTAAGTATCTATAGTATAGTCTAAAAAAGATATTATTCTCTTTCTTAAGATTTAGCGCTAAATACTTCATATTATATCTTACTTTTATAATAATAAATAAAAATACTATAGTATTATTTATCTTTTTTCTTTTAATTAAATAAAGCTTATAAAAGACTTTTATAGATATTAAGAAATTTATAAGTAATATATCTATAATATTATTAATTTTAAAATTATAATATAATTTATTAGATATTAAATCTATAATATTACTTAAAAAGTTATTAAAAGTAATCTAAATATATAATAAGATTTTATTTTATTTATTATTAGAATTCGTAGTAAGATAAAAATATAATACTATCTCTATTATTTAATTAATTCGCTTAAATTAATCGTTCGTCTATAAATAATAGACTATAAATGTTAGAAACTTAATATATAATTTATTAAAGATCTTCTTTTAGAAAGTAGATATAAAATGTAGATCGCGATTATTAATAATATATCTTAATATACTCTAATTATACTATAATAACGTATAAAGTACTATTTTAACTTATTAAGTAGTAATCTAAATCTTCTTTCTTAATATTAGAAGATTTCTTTTAATAATCTTATATATAATAATAAGTAAATAGTTATATTCTACTTTAATAAGAGATAAAATAATAATAAAGTTTATAGCTATAGTATAAAAAGAAATAGCTAGAGTAATAATCGAAATAAGAAATTTATATAGCTTATATCTCTTAATTTAATTAAGTTAATACTTAAGATAATATACTATATAGATTTATAAGCTTACTCGAATATCTCTTACTTTATAGAAGATAAAACGTTAAAACGCTATCTATCTTCGTCGTTAATATAATAAATAAGACCTTTTTTTAATATAAATGAAATTTTAAGAATACGCTTTATAGACTCTATTTAAGTAATATTTATAACTATTAAAATAGTAGTAATATTCTCTACTAAAGACTTTAATATCTATAATAATCTTTCTTAATAAGAATTCTTAATATAATCTTACTTTAATCGCTACTTAAAATCGTCTAATATTTTTATAAGAGTAATATAATAGATTACTATTAATTCGATAGACGTAATACTTAAAGACTTCGATTAGTATTTTATACTCTTATAAGTAAAGGCCTATAAATTAAATTCATAGAGTTGAATTTTTCTAAGTTAAATGAAGTTGGATTTTTCTAAGTTAAATGAAATTTTAGCTCTAGCCCTAAGTCAAATCGAACTCTAATCGCTTGCTATGCGTTTTTAATCTACTTCTACCACTACGAAATTAATAAAGAAGATAAAAGCCTTAATCTTAAATTAAACCGAACTCTATTTACTTTCTATGTGATAAATAATTTACTTTTATTACTATAAATTACTAATTAATTATATTCTTATTTAAAAAAAATCTACTTAGTAATCTTATTCTTAATATATCTTTTTAATCGAGTAAGTTATTTTCTTTATAGATTATCTAAGATTATAATTAATAGATTAATCTTACTAATAACTCGACTTAAGGCTATATATAATTAGCTATAAGTAAAGATCTCGAAATATAAATATAGATTAATCTACTATAATAACTAGCTCTAGAACTTATTAATCGTTATATTAAAGACTAATTAAATTAGAAGTTAAATATATTAAAAGAAAGTATATAGATTATTCGAATTAGGCGAAGCTAAAGAGATACGTAATATATAGTATTATTTATTATTATATTCATCTTTAAGAATATAATAATTAAATATCTTAAATTTAATATACTTAATTTATAGATATATTCTATTATATAAATCTATATATTACTCTAAATTTCTTAATAATATTATTATATAATCCTATTTTAACTCTAAATAATAAGATAAAAGCGAGATTAATTTAAAGATATTTATTATTTTAATAGATAGAAGAAAGCTATCTTTCTTATTAATGACTTAATCTCTATTATTATAAATAATCTTAACTCTAGAGAATTTATTAAGAACTTAATTATTAAATTAAATAATATTCTTATTAAGAGTATAAAGAATCGTCTTAAATATATAGAAATTAGCTATTTGATATAGATTAAGATTATTATAAATAGTATTAATTAGTTAAGTAATAAAGTTATCTAATAACTAGTCGATAGATTAATTAATTACTTTTTATTTCTTAAAGCTTATTAAGATACTATTATTTATAACTAATAGTCTTTAAATAAATTTCTCTATATTAATTCGATCTTAATTAATTAAATTAAGGTTTTAGAGCTTTATATTTTCTATTAATTTAAGGATTTAAATATAATTTTAAAGGTAAAACGTTTTTAATATAGTTTAAGCGATGCGATCTAACTTAGTATTCTTAATAATTAAAAGAATTTAATAAAAGTTATTATAGAAGTATATAACTATACTATTAAAAGAAGTAAGATTTTTTTAAATATTTTAGAGTATATAATCGACGGTCTTAATATCGTAGCGATTTTATATAGAGATCTTATTCTAGAAAATAAGCTCGATCGCCTCTAATAACTAAGCTAAATTAGACTCTATTAATATATTATAATTAAATTAAATAATAATATTAAGAGAGATCTTAAAGTGAGAATAAGTAATAATATTATCTTAAAGGAGAATAAAGGTGATATTAGATAAAGTTATAATAATAACTATTTTAGAGTTATTTTATACTCTTCGTAATATAATATTCTAAAGTATAATTTTATTAATATCTTTATAGTTATTAAGAAAAAAGAGTTAATTATTAAAATAAGAGATTATATTTTAAATAGCGTTAATTATAGTAATTTAATTATTATTAAAACTTATTTATATCTAATTCTAAGTATTAATTCGATAGCTATATACTTCGCGTAGAAGTCGATTTTAATTATTAATATAATACTATTTATAATCTTACTAGATCGCGAATAAATTAAAGTTAATAATAAGACTAATATTCTTTATAAAGCTAATATTATTTTTCTTTAAGCGAATTTAAATTAAATAAAGATAGAAGTCTTCGATAATAGCTTATTTATATTATATATTATTTAATAGAGAGAGAGTATAATATTAAGTCTAAAGGATATAAATAAGATTATCAAATAATTTAAATAAAGAATAATAAGTATTAGTTAAGAAATATACGTAAAGTATAAAAGAAGAATTAAATTATTTGCGAGTAAAAAAAGGAAAAATATATCTAATATGAAAAGTTTTAATAGCTAAAAAAAGAATATTATATTAAAAAAAGTTACGATATTTTAAAATTACCGTTAGCGCGATAATCTTTTTATTTTATAATTTAAAGTATTTTAATTTATTAAAGAAATTATTAAGAAAAAATATATCTAGCGCGAAAAGTTTTAGTATATAAAAAAAGAAATACTATATTAAAAAAAGTTATAATATTTTAATATTATTATTAACGCGATAAGCTATTTATATTACGCTTAAAGTTTTTCTACTTAATAAAAAAGAAATTATTTATATATCTTAATTTATAATTATTCTATAGATTTAGAGAGTTATCGAGCTTATATTATAATAGAATCATTATAAAGAGATCTCGTAAATAGTATTCTCTCTTTTAGATTACTACTTTATTTTATACTTAATCTTATTCGATATTATTATAAAATAAGTCTTTTATTATATAGATATTATAGTAAAAAAAAAGAATATTATTATCTATTATACGTAAGTCTTTAAAAAATATAGAGTTTAATATATTTAGAAGAAGATATTATAAATAAAAGAGTTTTCTAGCGTTTAAATTAATATAATATATTCTTATAATAATATTCTTACGCCTCTAATATAAACTCTATTTAAATATATCTTACTTATTTTTTTTCTAGATATATTATATCGATAGATTAATATAGAAGAGATCTTCTATTTATCTTTTTATCGACGCTATTAATTTAATTAAAAGAAGACTATTAACTTAATCTAGCGTTTATATTCTATATCGACTATATAAAATAAATTATTATTATTATTAAATATTATATCTTATTAATTTAAAAGATAAATAGATAATTATTTAATAGAAGAATTATAATTATATAATTTAAAGCTAAAAATTCTTTAATAGACTTTTATAGAGCTTATTTACTATACGTCTTAATACTCTTAAATCTCGTCTATCTAGTTTAATCTTATATCGTCTTAATTTATATCGTCTTTATACTCTATTCGAAGATTAATCTAATCGCTATTCTTATAAATATATTTAAAGATATATTTATAAGCTTTAACGTTAATATAAATCTTTATATTAATATAAACGTTATACTTAATTAATAAATAGAGACTATAAGATATTATCTAATAATTCTACTTAAATTTATTATCTAATATCTTAATAGATCTATATTAATAATATATAAGATATTTAAAGTCTAATTTAAAAACGATATAGTCGCTAAAGTTCTTCGAAAATCGCTTATTATATATATTCTTATCTAAATCTTAATAAAACAAAATAATATCTATTCTATTAATAGTATATTAATTATAGTTTCTATAGAGTATATATCTAATAATAATCGTATAGAGATTAGAAAATAGACTTTAATTAGAGATCTTAGTATTAATAGCGATATCGATCTTAATAGCGCTAAAGAATCGATTTTTAGAGTATAAAATAATAAGGATATGAATATACGATAGGCCTCGTTTTTGAAATTTAATAATGTAGATATAAGCTGAAACTCGATCTATTATTCGTAAAGTTAGTTAGAATTAAGACTAATCGATATTTTAATTAGCTATACTTCGTTCTTATAGAGATAAAAAAAAATTAAATAATATCACAGGGCTAATTAATAGAAATTATGATATATAATAGATTAAACTATATTAGAAGTACTCTTAGAGACTATAATTTATACTAATTATCTAATTAATATATTATCTAAGAGATTACTCTATTAAATAGAATAGAGAAAAATTATTATATTATAATAGAGGGTAAAAAAAATAAGAGTATATCTAATATCTTTCTCTTTAGAATATTATTTATAAGAGTCTTTAGCTTTAATCTAAATATTCTAGTAATTAGATTAAATCGATTAATAGCGCGTTCGCCGAGTAAGAGATTTTTAATAATCTCGATTTATTTTAAGTTATAGATAAAAGTCGTAAAGAGATTTAATTAGTTAAACTTGATAAATAGAGTAATAATATTCTAATAGAGTTATTTTATAAATTATAAGTTTTTTTAATAGAAGGAAGAAAGAATAATACGTTATTTGCTAGTCTAATTATCTATAATAGCTCTATTAATATAAGTATTAATAATTACTTAATAGATATTAGTCTAAATAATCTTCTAATTTATCTTTAGCTAATAAAGTTTATTACTTTCGATAATTATATAGATATTATAAATGAAATATTATAATAGTCTATCGCAGTAAAAAAGGCGATTAAACTTACTAAAATAACTTTATATTATATATCTATAGAAAGTTAATAATTAATAGAATAGAAGAAATAAATAATATAGATCTATAATATAAGATAAATATTATTTATATAGAGTTATCTTAATTAATAATTCCTCTAACTTATAAAATAACTTCGTTATTTCTACTTCGCTAAATAAGAAGACTTTTATTTAATATATTATCTATATAAGATATATTATTATACTATAACTATTTATTAAATAAAAAAATAAGAGAATAATATAAAGATATATAGACTAAATATTAATATAGAATATTAAATCTCTTATTACTTTAAGCCTCTATTAATATATTTCTAGTCTTAAATATATTTAATAGATTATCGATATTATTCTCTTAGATAATAGTAATTTTATCTAAAATAAAATAATTATAGATATATAGATTATAATACTATAAATTCTTATAGAATAGCTTATAATCTCTTATATTTAGATTAGCCTTTAGTCTTTTAAATATTAATTTAAGAATATTAATATAGAAATTAATACTTTTAAGAATTATAGCTATTTTATAATAAAGTATCTAATTAATATAATTATAGTAGCTATATCTAATAAAGTTAATATAAAAAACGCGATTAAAAGAAAATTATATCGTATTATAAATTAATCTTAGATATTATTTATAATATAGATTTAGCTAAAGATTAATTTTTCGCTCTTTAAAGGCGCTAGAATAGATATATAAATAGTAATTACTTTCTAAATTTTATATATATAGAGAATAATTAAATAATTAATAGTAATTTATTATAAGATTATTAAGATTATATTATTATACTAAACGCTATAGCGACGAAATTCTTTATAATTATTAATAAAATTTAAGATCTCTAATATTAAAGAATAAAGGATTTAATTAATAGTATACTCGCTAAGATTAATTAGATTATTTATATTTATTTTAACGCTCTTATAGCTCTATTCTATATCGTTTACTTCTTAATTAATATTTATTTTAGATATATTAACTTTAGTCTTTTCGCTATCGTAGTATTATTTAATTATCTTATCTTTCTATAACGCTATATTATAGCTATTATAAATCTAATTTATAAGATTTAAATTATATTATATAAATTTTATAGTATATAAATAACGCGCGATATAGCTAGCGAGTCTTATTAAAGATTAAATAAGATTTAAATAAAGACTAAAAAATAAATTAAAAGAATGTAGACTAAAAGGACGTAAGCTATTAAAAGAGTTATTATTAAAGAAGTCTGTTAATAGATCTTATAATAAAGAGTCTTCGATAGCGTTTTCCTCTTATTTAAAAGCTTCTTCTTAACGATATTTAGAATTTAATACGCGTTAAGAGATTTTAAAATAGAGTAATAAAGAATAGATAAAGAAGAAAGATGCGTTTTAGAAGATAGTATCGCTAAATTAAAAGATATTATCGCTAGCTTAAGAGGAGTATATAGAAGAGAATATATTCATTTAAACTCTTTTAAAGAGTTTTTTAGCGCGTTTATAAGTAGTAGTAAATAATTATTAGACTTACTTACGGCCTTAATTATTAATAGTAATAAATTTATTAAGAGATAACTTAAAGATATTAATAAGAGATTTAAAAGATAAGTAGAAGAAATATATACTTTAGATACTTAGCAATATTTAGATAAGAGGTATTAAGAACTAATTTATTTATAATTAATAGATTAATAGAATTATAAAAGAAGAATAATTATATAAATAGATAAAAGAATTATTATTTAATTTTGAATACGTCTAATATAACTACTATAACTATTATATTTAAATATTTATTTAATTTACTAATAATAGACTAAACTTTATTATTTTTATAACGTTAGAAAGCGTAAAGCGAGCTCTATAATTTAAGGAATTATAAAGTAACTATATATATCGCAAATTAAATACTTTAAAATATAAAACTTCTATATATAAATTTTTAATAAGAGAGCTTAGAAGAATTAGCGGGCTAACTTAGTTAGTCTAGCTAAAAGATATAATAACTCTAAATTAATAATTAACTATATATATAAATTTAAGATTTTCTAGTTTAGCTCTATCTTATTCTTTTATATATACTAATATAACGTATCGAGTACTTTTTTAAATTTTATAAATTACGTAATAAAAGTCTATAATAGACGCGATAGTATATTAAATATGATATTAAATTTATCTATCTTATAGCGAAGCTTAAGATTAAATATTAAAAGATATTAGAATATATGAATTAGATAAAGGTTAAGTTTATTAATACTAGTAATATTAAGCGTAATTTATTTAGAAATAAAAATCGTAGTTAAATAATTAATATAGACTATTATAGACGACTTTAAGCTAAATTTAATTATATATTAAATCTTTTTTATAATCTATATTATATTAGCGACTTCTAACTTTATAGACTAGTAGTTATATTTAGCTATATTTAAATATTAACTTAAGAATATAATTAATTAAACGTTTATATACGCTATTTTATTTAAGCTTTTAAAAATCTAATTCTATTTATAATAATATATTATAATAATAAATTCGAAGCTTTTAGAGATATTTAGATCTATAAATAAAGATTTTATAAAGTTATAATATATTAGAAAAGAGAGGCTAGTAAAGGCTTATTAAAGTTTATAAAAAACTTTTACTTCTACTTTAATAGAAATATAGAATAGTATTTTAATAATAAATCGTTTACGTAATAAACTCTTAGTATTAACTTCTAAGCCCTTAATAAGAATAATCTTTTATTCTTATAGCGGATTAGCAAGCTATATATAACGAGAAATCAAAGAATAAAGTTATTCTATAAGTTTAAGAAAGATTTCGAGATTACGTAATATTTCTAAAAATCGTAAATTAATAATTATATAAATTTTCTTTTAAGATATAAATATATCTAATTTATTAACTTATTAGTCTAGTAGAGTAATCGATAAATAGCTAATAAATAATTTAATAGATGATAGGCTCACTCGCTTACTATAAAAGAGCTCGAAGATTTAATAAAGATAGCTAAGATACTCTTATAACGTATATAAGAAGATAATAATATTATTTATAAATACTTTTATAAAGACTCTAAATTATCGTAATATAGTATTTATTTACCTTTAGATATATAGCGAGAAA
The DNA here is from genome assembly GCF_014066315.1 of Letharia lupina. Lineage (NCBI taxonomy): Eukaryota > Fungi > Ascomycota > Lecanoromycetes > Lecanorales > Parmeliaceae > Letharia > Letharia lupina. The sequence goes on along the minus strand of NW_023502978.1, from coordinate 302,052 downwards.
CTCTTATATCTTATTAAGGCGATAATAGATTCTTTCTATTCTCTATAATTAACTATTATAAACTTATAATAATTATTACGCGCTATAAGAAATTAATAAAACTAATTTACGACGTCTATAGTTAATAGATATGCGTATTTTAATAGTAATACTATAATTTCTAACTATAGCAATAATAAGTAAAAATTAATTTCTATTATCTTATTAAGCTCGCGTATATCTATTATAATATATCTCTTATAATTATTAGAAATATTCTTTTAAATTATAAAAACTAAATAGCTATATAACGTAGGTTATCTAGATTATATTATTTTCTTTTAATTATATAATTTATTAAACGTAGTATCGATAACTTTCTTATTTTTTTATTCTATTAAATATATTTTAATAAATTTAAATATTATATTAAGCTTTAAAGAAATAGATATTTATTTCTTCTCTAATATATTTATTATTTAATCTTAATTAATAAAAAGATTCTAATACTTATTAAGTAAATATATTAAGAATTTTACTACTTTAGACTTTTTATAGATCGTTACTTCGTTTAGTATAATATATTTTAAAAATAAGTCGATAATAATAGCTATGCTATCGAATAAGATATTTATAATAAACTTTTATAGATTAATTTAAAGATTAAATGCTACTATTACTATTATAATAATTATTATTATAATAATATCGCATATTAACTTAGTCTTTTAGTTTCTTTATTCGATAATAGCGAGATTAGTATAGTATACTTCGATAGAAAAGTATTTATCTTATTTATATTTATCTAGCACGTCTAATTATATCTTATAAGAAATAATAATAAATAGATTAATATCGTTTTTTATTTAGATTACTTAAAAAAATATATTTATTATATAGATATAAACTTCTCTAATATAGTTTAGCGATATTAAGTATTATAATTTAAAGAGTAAGTTTCTATTTATTAATAGCTCGCTAATATAAGCTATTAATACTTATATCGTAATATAAAAAAATAGAATTATATAAGATAATAACTTTATAATTCGCTTAATAAGCTTAGAGTAAATATATAAATCTATAGATATAGTTATATCTTAATAATTATCTATTTTAATAAATTAGATAGTAAAGTCGATAATTATTTATTCTAATATTAGAATATTAACTTCGATTAATATATTAATCTTAAGATTATTAACGACGTAAATCTCTTAAGTAATCTAAATAAAGATATATATACTATTTAAAAATACGTCTTTTATATAGAAAATAAAAATCGCGTATTTATTAAAATAATAAATCTTAGATTTTAAATCTTAAATTAAGATCTTAATAATTATCTTCTTAATTTTAATAGAAGTAGAAATAAAAGTTTAATTAGCTATAGTTATAGTATAGTTAATATTAATATAAAACTTCTTCTTCTTATTTACTAGCTTTTAATTAATATAAATAATAGTACAATAATAATTTTAAAAGATATATTCGATTTTTAATATAGACTTAGATATTAAGAAGATAATAAGAGACTTTATAATAAGCTTTTTAGATTTAAAGATTTAGATATCTATAATAAAATTTTTATTAATATTTATAGAAGAAGTAATACTTATAGAAGACTTTTTTTAATACTCTTCTCGAAAATAATTAAAAAGCTTATTATAAAAGGTAGTTTTATATCGATAGTACTTATATTAATAATTTATAATAAATATTATTTTTAAGAAATAGCCTTTAATAAGATCTTTATAATTATTATAAGCGAAGTTATTATATATTTCGTAATTATAATAGCTCTTAAAGCCTTCTATTAATACTATTTTAGATATTTTAGATTAATATAAAATATAACTAATATAAATATTTAACTAGTTTTATAGTCTTATAATAAATCTAACTTATTCTTATTATCTTTCTTAATCGCTATTTAATACGCTCGTTATAGATATAATTAAAATCTATTTCGATTCTAATTCTAATAGTTACTACTATTTAAATAAAATAGTTAATAATTAGATAATCTTAAATCTAACGCGTTTTCTTCTATTACTAAAGACGCTATAATTTATAATCTTATTAATAACGCTAATAGCGAGATATAAATATCTTCTTAAATATTTTAATATATCTATAGATATTATTAATTACTTTAATAGTCTTAATAAACTAAAAGACGTTAATTATTTTAATAAGTATTTTTATATATAAAAGACTTTTACGGATATAAATATTGCTAATTATTCTAATAAGCTTAAGATTAAGATTAATATTAAGATTAAAGTTATCGAGATAAATATCTATAAGAATCTATTCTTCTTTATTACTACTACTAAGAATATAAAGCTTATCGCGAATAGTAACTAGTATACTTCTATTATTAATACTTTCGCTTATTAAGCGATTTTAAAAATTAATTATAATTAATAATAGCGTCTGGCTCTAAAATATCTCGCTAAAATTTTATATTAAGTCTATTTTAGATAAGTAGTATATAATTCTTTATAATATCTATATCCGCGTTCTAAGCTACTCTTATAATCGTTTAAATATACTCTTATAGCTCTTAATAATAGACGACGTCTTATATCGAATACTTTTCTTATAATAAAACTACTATATCTTAAGAATATAATAACTTTTAATATACTAGTAGTAAGTGATACTACTTATTTATATTATAAATAATTAAGCGTTTATTATTCTTAATTAGCTTAGTAGTAAACTAAGTAAATATAATTTCTCTTAGATAGATTTAGAGATTCTATTATAGTAGTATATTATTCTTAGCTTATATTATATTCTTAACTTAATTAATAAAAATATATATATTCTAAAAGAAGATACTTTTATTAATATATTTTATTATTGAGATAATATTAATAGACTTATTCTTATAGAATAAATTAAAAAAGTTAATATTATCTAGATTAAATTAATTAATTTTACTATTATTATTATCGCTATTTTTAATTAATTCTAATTTATCTAATAGTCTTAGATCTTTTAAAGATTTAAGTAAATTTAATATAATATAAAATTCTATTATTATAATCTATAGCTTAGCGAGCTATACTTTTATAAATTCTTATATTATAATAATAAATAATTAAAATTTAATTAGTCGATTATAAATAGCTTTATCTACTAATATAATAGCGAATTCTACTCGCGTAATTAGCTTAATAAATAAGAAGATAGATCGTAATAATATAAATATATTATCTATTAAGAAAGGCTTATAATATTTAAAGAAGTATTAAATAGTTAACGTAGCTTTAAAGTTTATTATATAATTATTAAAGGCTTTAATAAAATATCGAAATAATAAGAGATCGATATTCTAATATATAGAAAAGAGCTTTTTTAATATTTACTTAGATCTTATAATTATTAGCTTCGAATATATATAAATAATTATAATATAACGAGTAATAATTATTATTTTATAAGAAATCTCTTAAACTCGATTAATATCTTCTATAAATATTTAAATTTAATATATAATATATATAAGATTATTAATAGAATAAAGAGTAATTAAGATACTTTTAAAAGCTAATATAGTAGTAACTATAATATCTAAAAAGGCGATAGAAGTTAGCTTAATATAGTTATTAATAATAATATAATCTAGATTAATCTAAAGAAGATATTATTTAAAGAAAGAGATTTAAATTAATATTAATATTAATAGAATATTAAATTTATTTATAAATATAGATTATTAATACTTATAAGTAATTAGAGTATTATTATTATATTATTATAGATTAAATTATAATATAAAAAGAAGATATATTCTTACTATCTAGAAATCTACTTTAGTAGAGAATACTTGAAGACGCTAATATATATTTGATTTAAACTCTTTAAGCCTCTTAGATCTAGCAGAAACGGCTCTGCCAGAGACTTCTATAGAAGACTTCCGCAATGCCATATCATAAATAGCTAGATATTTAAAATTTTGTTAAAGCTAATAAACTTTCCTCTTATCGCTTCATTAATTACGAAATATATCTTAAAAAAGAAGTTATTCTACTATTGAAAAAGGCTTATAAGCTCTTTAGAGATTAGATATTAATTATAAAAAAATATATCGATAAGATATTAAAGAAAAACTATATTAAATTAAGTACTTCTCTCTATATAGCATCTATTCTAATTATAAAGAAATTTAATAGAGAACTTAAGTTATACGTAAACTATAAAGCTCTTAATATACTTACTATCTCTAATTAAAATACTCTTCTATTAATTAAAGAGATCTTCGCTAAACTATATATAGTAAGAATATATAGTAAATTTAATATTATAATCGCTTTTAACGAAATTAGAGTAAAAAAGAGTTATAAGAAAAAAATCGTATTTCTTACTTAATATAATCTATTCGAATATATAGTAATATCTTTTAAGTTATATAATATCTCTATTACTTTTCAGACATTTATTAATAATATCTTACGCGAATATCTAAATATATTCTATACTATCTATTTAGATAATATTCTTATTTATAATAATATTAAAGACGAGTATATTTAGTATATAGAAAAGATATTAAAATTTTTTTAATAAGCTAGCCTCTATCTTAATATTAATAAATATAATTTTTATATTATTAAAGTTAAATATCTAGAACTAATTATTATAACGAAAGAAGTAAAAATAAATATAAAGAAAATTAAGATTATTACTTAATGAAAAGAATTTAGATATATTAAAGATATATAAGTATTTCTAAAATTCGCTAATTTCTATTAAAAGTTTATTACGAGATATTCTAAAATCGTCGTATTTTTAATAAATCTTATTTATACTTAATAGAAGAAAGACTTTATCTATCTATAGACTTAAGAATATTTTAAATAACTCGCTTTTAAAATACTTAAGAAAGCTTTTACTATTATTTTTATACTTACTTATTTCGACTTAAATAAAAAGACTTAATTAGAAACGAACGTGTCTAATTTTATAATTATTACTATTTTATTATAGAAAGATAAAGATAAAATACTTAGATCTATAATATTTCTCTTTAAGAAGATATCTTCTATAGAGTATAACTATAATATTTATAATAAGGAACTTATAGCTATAGTATAAGTTTTTAAAAAATAATATTCTAAGCTAGCTAGTATTCTTATCGAGAACTCTATTAAAGTTATTTTAAATTATAAGAACTTATAATACTTTATATTCTCTAAATAATTTAACTCTTATTAAGTAAGATAGACGAAGTTTCTTTTCGAATTTAACTTTTATATTATCTATCGTTCTAGAAAATAAAGTATTAAATCTAATAGTCTTACTCGATAAATAGAAGATCTATTTAAAAATAAGAATAATGATTATATTTATTATCGATATCGTATAATTTTTAAAAATAATAATCTTAATAAAGATATTAAGAACGCTATATATCTTATTATTATACTTTTAGATAATATAAGAGAAAATATTATCTCTCTAATTATAATATTATATAAATTTAGTAAATAAAACGATATTAATAGTAAGAAGTCTAATAAAAAATTATTATTAGAGGTTTTAATAGAGACTTCTTAAGAGAAGTCTTTAGAAGAATTAAAAGAAGTCTCTATTATTAATATATTTAAGTTATTATATTAAATAAGAGACGCTTATAATTATAATAATATCGCTTAAAAAATTATTTAATTAAAGATATCTAGATAGAGGAAGCTATTATTTAAAATAATTAAGAATAATCTTAAATTAAAATTAGATAATTATTATCTTTATAATAAATTATTATATATTAATAATAGATTATATATATTAAACGTTCTCGAATTACGAATTAAAATTATTAGAGATATTTATAACTCTTTACTCGAAGGCTACGCTAATAGATTATTAATCTATAATAAAGTAAGTAAACTTTACTATTAATTAAGAATAATAAATTTTATTACTCGTTATATTAAGAGCTATTATATCTATAAAAGATTTAATATTTATAGAGAGAATAAGTAAAGTCTACTTAAATCCCTTCTTATTCTCGAATAATATTAATAAGATATTTCTATTAACTTTATTATATTATTATCTATTTACTTTAGATATAGACGCCTTTATTAATATATTATAATAATTATAAATAGACTTAATAAGAAGAAGAAATTCGTTTTTTTAGACTTTTTAAAAGTAAAAATAATAATTTAGATCTTTATTAAATTTATATAATAAGAGAAAGAATATTTATTTATTATTATCTTCGATTAAGATATTTAGTTTATAATATATTTCTAAAGAAGACTATATGAAAGGATTGGGATTAAACTTAAACTCTCTATTACGTTTTATTTTAAAATTAATAAATAGATAGAGAACGCTAACGCTATTCTAAAATAATATCTTAGAGTTTATATTAATTATAATTAAGATAATTAAGTAGATTTATTATTAATAGTAGAGTTCGAAACTAATTTCGATAAGAACGCCTTATTAAGCGTATTATTATTTCTTTTTATTAAAGAATATATTCCTCGCTTAGAAATAGAATTCTTAATTTTTTAAGATTAATTCGCTAGTTAAAGAGCGAAGAGAGATATTAAGTTAATTAATAAGTTTATCGAGAAGATAAATATTATAAGAAATTATTTAAGAAGTTAGCTCGAATAATTATAAGCTTTATAAAAGAAGTAAGCTAATTATTATTAGTTTTTAATATTAAAATTTAAAGTTAAAGATATAATTATATTTAATAAAAGAAATATTAAAATTATACGCTCTAGTAAATTACTAAATTATAAGAATTTTAAATTATTTAAAATTATTAAAGCTTTAAATAATTTCGCTTACGAATTAAAACTCTCTACTTTTATAAATAATATTTACTCTATCTTTTATTTATAATTATTATATTTTAATAATAATAATCTACTATTAGAATAGATTAAGTTTTTATCGCTATTTATCGACGTTAATAAAGAAGATAAAATTTACGATATTAAAGAAATAATTTAATTTAAATTAGATAAATAAAAGAATAATTTTTTAACTAGTAAGAGGGGATATCTAATATATAAAATTAGATATAGAGGCTTTAAAACTAAGAAAAACTTATTCTAATAATTATTTATAAATATAGTAGAATATTCGAATTTAATAGTAGACTTTTATTATTATTATCTTAAGATCGTTAACTCTTATTTATTATTTAAAAGATCTTTAAAATAATCTTCTTTATTAGCGCTACTAATTTATAGTAACTATATTAACTTATAAAAAGATCTTAAATTTATAATAAAATACTAAGTTAATATATCTAAGAATATTACTTCGTATACGCCTAGATATACTTTTTATAAGATCGATATCTACTATATAGTAGTTATCGCCGAAGCTTCGAATTAAAGAAGAGAGTAATATTATAATTTTAATAATCTTACGACCTTACTTATATTATAACCTAATTAAATTTAGCGTATTAAGACCTTTCGATCTTTCTATCTTACTATAAAGCCTATACTTATAATAATTCTATATAGATAGTATTCTCTTTATACTATAATATAGAGTTATTATATATATTATTAAGTCTCTAATAATAGCTCTAATTAAAAAATAGATATATATTATTTAATTTTAGAATAACTTTTTTATTTTCTATTAAAATTTTAAAATTTTTTATTTAAATTATAGAGTATAATGTGGGCTTTTGAAAAAAAAAAATTACTAAATTTAGTCTTATAGATATTTAAAGGTAAGAAATTCAGATATCGCTTATTAAAGATCGCTTATTAAAATTTACTCGATAGCCTCGATTAAAAAAAAATGTTTATAAATTTAATTTATAGACCTTTACTCGTTAGCTATATCTAAATAAGATAATAGCTTAATTAAATTAGATAGATAAGATTAAATAAATTAAGATTAAATATATATATATTATTATAAGAGAAAATATTAAGATTATTAAAATATTAGCTAATAGAGCGAATAGCTTTAAACTTATTACTATTAATATAAATTATATTATTATTAATATATATTATATTATTATTATTAAAAGCCTTATATTAATAAGAATAAGATATTTAATTTATTAAATAATATACTAATTAATATTAAAATAGTAATAGAAGTAGAAATAGAAGGATTAATAACTATATAAACTTTCTTCTTAATTAATACAATCTCTTTATTAATAATCTTTATCTTTATAATCTAATCTTATCGAGATTTTATTCGCTTCTATATTTATATAAACGAATTTTCGATATTAATATTATATTTCTACTTCGCTATAGTCTTATTCTAATTAATAATTTAATCGTTATTAAGTAGATAATAAGTATTATTAGAATTATTTAATTATTAATAATAATACGTTTTTTCTTAATAATCGAGCTTTAAATATAACTATAATTTTATAATCTTATAGTCTTTAAATCTAAACTTTCTTTCTAATTTTTTTAATTTTTTTTATATATTATATTTATTTAATAATAGCGCTATTAAATCTAAACGTCTTAATCTTCTTCTTCTATTTCTTTTTCTTATTAAATTTAAATAATTTAGAATTATTTAATATAGTATCGAAGTTATTTAAAGAAGAGTTATTATTAATAATCTTATTAGTTTTCTTTTACTTTTTTAAGAGAGATTCTTCTATTCGATAATCGCCGAGCCGAGATAACATTTTAGCTTCAAAAATCGCGTCTTTCAAGAACGCGACTTTTTTACATCCTTTCTTACTATTCCACCAAATACAGTCCAATATGGCTAAAATTGCTACCCTACCTCAGCCTAATAAGGACGAACTATATGAGGCCCAGAAACGTTAAAAAAAAGAGGCTACGATCGAGGTAAGAAAGGAAAAACTCAAGTAACGTAATATTCTTCTCCGACGTATATCTATACTATCTAAGTATTAACCACTATAAATCGAGTATCGTATACCCGTTAGTTACTTTTCGAATAACTTTATAATTCTCTTATATTTAGTATTTAGCCTTATATGAACTACTACTATCTAAAATATACTTTATAAAAGTATAAATTTATATACTTCTCGATAGAGTCCTTTAGATCCTCACTGGAAACCTACCCGTATTCCGAAGCTAAAAATCTTCGTCGCTATTATAATCTATATAAGAATTTATCGCTTTTCTACTATTTATAATTATTAAAGGATTAATAATATTACTTTAATACCTTCGATTCTTACTAGCGAAATAGTACGAGATCGCTACGTGCTTCTCCAGAGAATAATTCATTATTCAGATCCTAACGAAGAGGATTCTTTTACTATTAAAAAGAGTAGATATTAGAAGCCTGTATGGTACAAGAAGATACTTTCATTTACCGATGAGATACGAAGTAATTAGAAGAAATTACGCACTTTAAGTAATTACTATATAATTAATAAATATATAATTAAGAAGATAAGGCGTACTTATTATTCTACTATGGCTCCAGACAAGCTAATTAAGGAGGGATATAAGGTTTTTATAATTAGTAATAAGGGCTATCTCTATAACTATATATAATATTCGCCTAAATAAAATCTTAAGAGTAGATTTAAAATTAAAGGTCTTGAAGATATAAGCGCTATAATCTTTAAATTAGCTACTAATATATTACCCCCTAACTTTATCCTCTTTATAAATAATTATTTTATCGAATTAAAGCTTACTAGCAAGCTGAAGGCCTCAAGGATTACTATATATAGAACTATAAAGTTAAATTAAACGAATCTTTCAGAATTGCTTATAGAGATGAAACAGCGATTTACTAAGGATATCCCGTACGGTACCCTTACTGCAGTGGTTTAGGACGATATTCTCATAGTAGCCTAACAGAATAACAACCTTATTTTAGCCTTTACCACTGCCTACGATATCAGAGAGATTAATAACATTATTATTAAAAAGAGAAAGCGTTCTAGTAAAATAAGTACTAATAATTATATTATCTTATCTACTTTTAAAGAGAATAAGAATAACGTCTAGCAAAAGGATTTCGATATTTCGAAGATCTTTTTCTACTATAATAGGTATATAGAGGAGATTAATCGATTTAATATATTAATAGTTATATATTCTTCTTATAAGGCTTATAATCGAATATAAATACTCTAATTTCACTGAAAATTGGATGGAAGTCTTTCGAATACTTTCAAACTCTATAAATTTATAGAAATATTTCGTTAAAAGTATTAGATGTTTCTTAAATAGATAATAATAAGATTACTTAAGGAAGATAGAGAAGATAGATGATCTCGATAATCTTTTATCTTACTTTCTACTCTATTAAAATTAATACGAGGTAACTATAAATAGTAAGACTTAAAGACTATTTAATAGTATTTTATATATCGTTTAGATCGTTAGAAGAAAGGATTTTAAAGGTTTAATAAAGAAATAAGTAGTAATAGTAAGGGAGTACGAAAGACTAGAGGGGGATACGCTGTTTGTAAAATCTCTTTATATAAGAAAGAAACTTATATAGAACGATTTCACTATAGAAAGAATTAAATGGAGTCTATATAATAGATTGCGATTATTTAATATGAATATATAGTGGTTTTATAGTAGTAGTGTGAATAATAATGCTAGAATTCTCAAATGTTGCCTTTCGACGATTATCGGATAATAGAGAATTCTAATTTAGAGAAATCTTCTTTAAAATTATAAATATATATAATTTTTATAATAATCCTCTTTCTCTTTTTCTTAACTAACTATTATCTTATTAGATTATTAATATTCTTTTACTTAATAATATCGCTATATTAATTATTTATAGTTTTAATATTTTTTAAAAATAAGAGCGTAGTAATAGCGCTTTAAAGAATTACTCTATAGTCTTTCTTTTTTATCTTCTATTTAACCTCTTAAATAGCGATTAAATTAAATTTATAGAAATCGAATTATTTAAAAATAGTAAAATAAGTCTATATCTTCTTTTCTTTTCTTTTATAAAATATTTATATTAATAAAATAGATTAATAATTTTATAGAAGAATTAATAGATTAAAATTAGACGATAGAAGAAAAGCTTTATTCGATTTTATTAGGCTTATTAATAAGTAAAAAGAGTTTCTTCGTTAACTTAGATTTTAAGATAGATTTCTTTAATTTACGCCTTTTTTTAATAGCGTCGACGATGATTTAAGCGATCTTCTTATTAAATCTATTAGAGAGTCGCTTATTTTATATACTAATAGTTATATTTAGCGATAGCGAGGTATAAGAAGATTAATAGAAGCGATAATATAGTGGGTATATCTACAGTACGATTTTGAATAGGGGGGTGCTAGCCCGAATGCTAATTTTCTAGTTTTTCAATGATTAAGAATATAGGGTTAAACCCAGAGAGAGAGCCTTATATCCGCACTCCACTGACGTCCGTCAACAAAAGAGCTCGGTATCAGACTTAAGCAAAATTAAAGCCTCTCTATTCTACTCGCCAACAGCGTCTACTTCCAATCGTGGCTACAAACGGACAGCTTGTTCTCTCACTAAAGGAAGGCCAGAGGGACAAAACAGTTCATACGCAGCTTGCTCCTCCCCATACTTCAATTTCGACTTCTTGAAAATAGAGGTTGTAGGAGCTTATGAGAGCTTATCTTCTCAATGTCGCAGGTGTCTTGCTAAGAAAATGCGTGGGCACGCAATAGGGTTGGTACCTGTTATCACTAGGAAACGCAGTTTACTAGGAAATGCAGGTTTTTTAAAACCGATAAACTCGGCGCAATATTAAAATACCTACTTCTTACTAAAATATAGTCTGGCCCACACTAACGCATTAAAATTCTATATTTTAAAGAGTATAAACTATAGAGTACGTTTTATAGTATAATTTAGAATTTATATAATATGAATTAACTTATTATTAACTAAGTAATAGTTAATAGAAGACTTTAAAACTATCTATCTTAATTATAGCTTACTTCTTAATTAGTAGTAATGATTTTATAATAATTATAGAAGCTTTATACTTATAGATATCGTAATTAATATATATTACTATCTATTATTCGAGTTTAAGATTAAGTAATTCTAAATAAGAGATAATAGATTAGCTAAAGACGAAAAAGCTCGCTTAGCTATTAGCGAGTAAATATTATATTTAATATTAATACTTACTTTATAGTAGCTAGATTTACTTATTATAATAAATAAAACTTATAGAAGTAGTTATATATCTATATAGATTATAAGATATATATATATATAAGTCTTAGATAAGATAGAGACGCTAGAAGACTAAAATTCTATTCGCGGTTTATATAGTAAAGTAATATTCGAAATAGTAATTAGTCTATATAGCTTAGTAATTAAGAATATTATATATAAAAACTCGGCTATTAACTTATATATATATTTATACTTCTATAATATATATATATTAAGATAATCGTAGAAAAAAGGCTTTAAAAACTGGAATATACTAGCTCATGATATACTTCTTTAGAGTGAAGTCTATATTTTTTTTTATAAGATTTTTTTAATTATAGCTAAATTTAAACTATAGGTCTCTAAGAGTAATAACTTAATATCGAGCTAGATTAGAGATTAAAGTATTACTATAATAACGTAAATACGTAAGTAAGTATTATAAGTATTATAAGTATTAATAAGTAAGTATATAAGTAAGTAAGTAAGTAAGTAAGTAAGTAAGTAAGTAAGTAAGTATTATAAGTACTATAAGTAAGTAAGTAAGTAAATAATATAATTTCTTTATAATTATCTAATATACTCGTCTCTTAATTATTTAAGGCGTCGTAAAGATAATAAATACTTTAAATACTACTCTTTCGAGTGTCTTAAAGTTCGCTATAAGGTGAGTTTTATAGTTATAGAATAATTAGATAATATATATTTTTATTACGAAGTAAAAAAGAAATTCTTATATCGACGATAGTAATAATAATATTATACTTTCTAGGTCGCTATAATATTTCTTCTCGAGTATATTATCGAAGCGTTAAAGGTCTTTAATTTAAAGAAGATTAATTAATAAATAAAAGAAGGATAGCTAAAGAGGTATTTTAATATACGTTAATTATTTTAAACTTAATATTTTATAAATTCTATAAAAGAGATAGTATTCGAATAATGCGATTTAATTAAATCGGGTACTCTCGAGTTAAGTTAAGTCGAGTTACTAAACTTTAAAATAATATTATATAATCTTTTAATAGTTTTCTCTATAATATACTAAATAGTCGATATCGATCGAGGTTATTAATAGCGATAGTGAGGCCTGCGAATACCGCACTATAGCTTCGAAAGATCTTTATAAATAAAATAATAAAGGTAGCACGCTCGATAAGGCTTATATAAAGTCGTTATTAAATGATAAGGATTTAAGTAATCGATTTTTAATAAAGCCTTAAGTTGCTTTCTAAAGATTTCGAATAAATTTAATTCGTTTAAAAATATAATATCTAAGATTTTCTTAAGTCGTATAATAATTTAAAGAATAGACGTTTTTTATTATCTAGATAAGAGTATATATATAAATCTCTTTATAAGTCTCTCTATAAGTCTTTTTATAAGTCTATCTATAAGTTTATCTATAAGTCTCTCTATAAGCTTATTTATAAGTCTCTCTATAAGCTTATTAATCTAAAATAAAAATAGATATATAAGTCTCTTTATACGAATTAATTATCGAATAAGTAATCGAGATAGTTAAGAAATAAACTTATTAATTTATAATCTCACTATAGCGAAAGAATTATATTTCTTATTATCTCTCTATTAATAGCTTTAAAGAATTTAAAAGAGCTATCTAAATATATATATTAAGATTTTATAATTAACGAGTATTATTAAATTCTTATAGCCTTTAAAATTAGCTTAAACTCTTAAAAAAAAAAGCTTTATTTTATACTAATTATATTATATTATAGTCTTATTTCTATTACTCTTACTCGACATATTACTAAAAAGACTTATTTTTATTAAAAAGTATATTAATATAAATAGCGATTAAGTTCTACTAAGAAGTAAGCTTTAAAATTATAAATTCTATAAATAGTAGAGTAAAATTAATCTTTAAGAGTTATTTCTATTAAATATATAGTTAAAAAAATATTAATAGAAAAAAATAATTATGAGAAATTAGATATAAATTAGATAATAAGCTTTTTAAGACGTTATTTAGAAATAGAGTTAATTTAATTAGCTATTAGATAAAGAACGTATTATAATTTATAATTTAGCGAAGTTATTATAATAATTTTAATTTATAAAGTTAATAATTTAGAAGTATAATATTTAGATAATTAATATATATAATATAAATAAAAAAGAGAGTACTCTTAATTCTAATATTAAAATGAGAGTTATATACTCTAAGTATAATTTATAGATATATAAAGCTTAGAATAAGAGTAGAGAATAGATATTTCTTATCGAATATATATCCGCTAATAAAAGGCTTCTTATATTATTTATTATCTTTAAAAAAAAGCGTTAAATAAAGATCTAATATAAGGTCTTAAAGAATAAAGTCGTATAAATTATAATAAGTGAAAATGGTTAAATAAATAACGTCTTAGATTTAAAGTAATTTATTAGATATATATAAGTTATATTCTTTTATATATAGAGCTTCTAATTTACTTTTTATAGATTCTTTAAATTATAAACTCGATAAATTATTAAAAGATAATATCGTTTTCTTATATTTAATAGATATATATTATATATTAATATTAAGATTATTAAATTTTATACTAGCAACGACATTATTCTCTTATATCTATCTATCTATATTATATATATTCTTTAATTACTAAATATCGAATTTTTTAAATCTTTAGCGATTATATATCGTAAATATCTAAAGAAAAATATAAAGCTTAAAGGTAATTATATAATAAATAAAATAGATTTTATCTAATTAATTTAAATAATAAGAAAGAATATTATAATAAAATAGAATATTAAATATATATAATAAAAGAGTAGATTATTTCTTATTTAACTATAAATTATTCTTAATAAATTAAAACTTAAAATATTAGAATTATTATCGAGTATATTTATAGATATTATAATCGTAATATTTAATAATAACTTTATTTTTATATTCTACACTCTAGTAAACGTGAAGTAAATTAACTAGCTAGTTTAATAAATTAAGATTAATAATAATAATTCTATAATATTAAAAAAGTTTAATAAAGTATATAACTTAGCTCTAGTAAGTAATATCTTATTAAAAATTATTAATAATAATCTTATTAAGATAAATTAGTAAAAAAAGAATAAGATTAAATATAGATAAATATATTAAGATAAAATATAGATTATAAATCTTAATATTATTTAATAGCGAAAGAATTAATTCGCTATAAAATAGTTTAAATAGTAATTTCGAAATATATATTATCTCGAACTAGCTATTTTTAAAGATATAAAGAGAGATAAAAGTCTAGTTAAAAAAAAGATTACTATATCTTCTATATTAGATCTATTAATATTATTAATACTTACTTTACTATAGTAGTTATAGCGAGGTAAAAGAGAAGGCGTAAGAGGAGATATAAGAGGAGGTATAAGAGGAGGTAGAAGAGAAGATAAGAAAGTAGTGATAGAAGAAGAGGTAGTGGAAGAAGAGGTAGAAGAAGAAGAGGTAGTAACGGTTTTTTCACGATTAGATAGATCGATAAGGCTCAAAAAACGATAAATTAAGTTCTCCGATATTTTAATATCGCTAGCAACAGAAGACTAGTATTTTTCATCATTATTGTATTTAGTTATCATAGAATTTTGGTGAGAAGTAGGCATTTTGGTGTTGCGCCGGATTTATCGGTTTTAAAAAACCTGTATTTCCTAGTAAACTGCGTTTCCTAGTGATAACAGGTATGCTGAACAATCTCCCCAAACCCAAGGCATAGTCCGCCATCTATTACTGACAAAAAAGCCAGATGTACCATCAGCCAAGCAGAGGAGATCTATTTCTCCAGATTTAGCGTTGCCTATGTAGTACAGCCTTTGGACGTACAGCTGCGTAACCTTCCCAATACCTCATATCCACTGCACTATTGCTTTTGATAATTCACTGTCGACATTAGGCTCTTTAACATTCTCAGCATTCTCCTCGCCCGGCTCCTCCCATTACTGATAGGGGAGCGTCGTTAGTTTTTGAATGCGATGTACCCAGAATCGGCGGAAGCAGTAGACACGTCGGATAAGGGAGTAACCCAGGGGGAATGGGAACGTAGTGCTTTTGGGTATAATGGAATGCTAAAGATCATATGCGACTCACCTAGTTAGGCAAAAGCATATGAATCGGCTAACACAGTGGTATTTGGTGAATAATTCTTTTCTTATCGGGCAGTGGCTGGTGGGTAGTCACCATTCTTGGATGATACTGCTGAAGCACTTCTCGCAGCTAGATCCCAGATTGCTTGTGGGTGATATGCGTAATCCCAAATCCCAGGCCTAGCTACAGTGGTTTGGAAGTGGAAGCTTTCATCTGAAATGTTTAGATTTAGCATCACCACAATATTGTCTAATACATTGACCTCCTGTGATGTGTCGTCGATTTTGCTGATAGCATCTCCGAGCGTCGACGCTGCCCAAAAGAAGCAATACGGGCATAGCACTATGTGATGATTCGTCCAGAACCACCCAACAAAATTTTGTATAGGCTATCACACACCCGCTTTTGCTGCGTTGGCATGCGGAGAAGTAGTCGTCACGGTAGAAGTAGAGATAAATATTGCTGGGTGCATTGCCGGTGTTGAGAGCGTGCCGTCTTTCCAGGTTGCTCCCAATGATCGCCCTGTAGTTCGGCTTAGCAGGAATGCCAGGGTCTGCGACATTGAGTCCGAAATAGTCGGTGTATGCTTCGTAGAATGCGCTGTAGGGATCTTATTGACGCTGACAGGAAGTGAGTCATCCGAATGGACCCTGTCAGATTATGTATAAAGACATCGTAGGCCAAGCCGTTCAAATCTCCCAACTGCATTGCGTCCTCCAACAAGCTCCAGCATGCGCGCTTCGAGTAAGGCTCGATGATCTGTGCCCTGCCTCCAGCACTTTGTCATCTATAAACATCCACCTTAATTGTCGCTTCATTCCAATCTAGCACTGTCTACTTACAATGTGAATGTTCTAGCATTTTGTATATCGGTTAAGCCACGGGTACCACATCCCAAGTCCTACAGATATATCCACGGCTCAACTGGGGATGCGAATAAGTCTCCAAGCTGTGAGCACGGAAAAGATGCTAAGACAATTCATGCTGTAACGCATAAGATACGTACGAAGACTACAAAAGCCTTTTCGAAGGGTCCAGGTGTAGCCGGCTTGACGTGTGTAATTCTCCATTGCTATCAATATGTACATAAGCATGCATGCAACCACAGCATATGCATCGTGAGGCTCCTCGTAGCCGCTCATCCATTCCTGTCCGAAAGAGCCCCAGTCTTCCAACCCGATCTAACGGTTCTTCTTCGTTTGCCAAACTAAACCTTCTGTCAGCATCCTGCCTAGCCTGTGTTGAACGTAGGACGTTACCCGCAACGCCAAATGGCAATCCAAAGAAGAAGGCTGGCTTCCTGTCAGCGCTGTAATGTCCAATTGAAGATTCCAATGGCTTACCCATCGTTCCCCAGTATCTCAACGCAAAGTACTTCGTCAGAGGATTGAACGGGAGGTTGCTTCGAGGACCTTCAGGATAATGATATGGACTTGAGAGGCGTGCTGCAGAGGTTCGAAAGCCACGGCTGGCGATCATGGACGGTGCCTTGGAGGCGCGGATGGCGGTTCGTGAAAGCATCTGCGTTGTCAATACGTGCATTTGACTACACAGAGCTCATCTTACCATACCTTATTCGTTTGCTGTCTCGATATCGATGGTATGTCGTGATTGCAAGCTTCGTGATGATTAGGTTGGCCGCACTCGCCTTGTAAGGCTTAGCGCGCTGTACCCCAGTTCGAAGATTCCGACGCTCTAAGGTGAACTTCAAAATTGCACCTGTATTATTATACCACTGTCTAGGACGGTGAGCAGAGCATTTAGGCCGAACTGAAAGCACCTCAATCTGGTGCATATACTCGAACATCAGGCCGCAATGGCCGCCCGCCGCACCCTCACCTCCATTCCTTCGCGTATCACACTCGCTAAACCCAGCTGTCAAACCTCGAAGCATCTTTTCCCCCGGAGAACGCAACACAGCTCTTCCTCGACCTCTGCTTTAGCCTACAAAGCTCTCCACCGCCGCATCAACCCGCTCCCGACCCAAGACTCGCTCCCTTCATGGTCCGCCCCGGCTGCTGTATCCTCGATTCTCTACGAAACGCCCCTGCCCTCGGCGCTCGCGCCAAAACGGCACATACTCAATTGCCTCGTGCAAAATGAGCCGGGCGTCCTGTCTCGCGTCTCTGGTATTCTGGCGGCACGGGGGTTCAACATTGACAGCTTGGTCGTCTGCAACACGGAAGTGGAAGATCTGTCCCGCATGACAATCGTGCTGTCCGGCCAGGATGGGGTGGTAGAGCAGGCTCGTCGGCAACTGGAGGATTTGGTCCCCGTGTGGGCGGTGCTGGACTACACGGCCGCGCCCCTCGTCCAGCGGGAACTGCTGCTCGCGAAGATCTCGATCCTGGGCCCGGAGTATTTCGAAGACCTCATGGCTCATCACAGGGAGATGTCCGCAGCGGACGCTTCGAAGCTCGAGGAAATGGCGCAGTCGACGGATGCGGAGACACCGGGGCAGCAGCGCGGAGGACCCGACGCCGATTATCATCCCAATCGACTGGCGGCCAGTCAGGCGTTGAGACACAAGTATGAGCATTTGGATGCCATCACGCATTTGACGCATCAATTTGGCGGAAAGGTATTGGATATAAGCACCAATAATTGTATTGTTGAGATGTGAGTTTCCCCCACGTCTTTGCCTGCCGGTTACCGCTGACATCGGGTGCAGCTCTGCGAAACCTCCTCGAATAGATGCCTTCATGAAGCTCATCTCGCCCTTTGGCATCTTGGAGTCTGCACGGACTGGCCTGATGGCTTTGCCTCGATCACCATTGGACGGCGGCGCAGAGGAACTTGAGAAGGAGGCTGGTGATGTTGTAGATGCGAGCTCTCTGCCGCCAGGATAGTGGCCTGTAATCTATGTTTGATGCTTTATATCTCGATCCAGCGTCGGCGTTCTCGTAAAACATCCCATGGTACATACTGCATATAACCAGATGTTTGTGTATACACTATTTCCCGCTGTGTATATGTGACATTTCCGATGAACCACGTCCAGAGGAGATGCAAGCGCATTTGCATAAAATTCGTAGACCATTTGCACCCGTTTCGACGTACTCACATACCTCACCAACGCGCGACGCCTACCGCCCAACCACTCGACCCCAGACAATAATCGTGTCATGACCTTTCCCTTCGCTGCAGTCCGAGCTTCCAAAACAATCACAATCTCACCCCAGCCCCAACACCCCTCCCCATAAACCAGACCCGTTGCTGCCACATGCCAACCCCAACCCCCACGTCCGCCCTCGCATCCAGCTTCAACCTGCCCCCAAGCGCCTGCTTGACGGCTTCGTACCCCACACTCCCCAGGTCCCAGTCGACGGGCAACCTCGGGCTCGTGCTCGCACCGGGCGGCACCTCGAAGGGCAATTCGTACAGGATGGCGCCCACGGCTTCCGTGTGGTTGTAGTAAGCCGTGGCGTTCAGATACGTGATCGTGATGGTGGAACGAGGAAGGGGCGAGAGCAGGGTGAAGGTTGCGGTGGAGGTGATGAGATGGAACGTAGCGTCGTCGATGAACTTTGGGGCGTTGGGGTCCCGGTCGTTGTCACCTTCATCGTCTGGGTCTCGGTTTGGGTTTTTGGGCGGTGTGAGCTTGGGGGTTGGGATGTCGATGGAGAGGGAGGAGAGGGCCTTGCCGAGGTTGGGTTGGTGAGGGATCGTGCCGGCGTGGGTGGCGAGAGTGAGGGATGTATTGAAGCCTGCTCGATTTAGTTATGGGATGAAGGGTGGGGGCAAAACATAGGTCGAGTTGGGGCTGCTGACCAGATATATACTGTGAGAGGAGCTCTTTTCCTTGAGCTAGTCCCTTCTGTCCACTTGGAGTCAAAGGATCCCAAAGAGCTTCGACGAGAATGTTGTGATTCGGCCCAGGTACGACGGAGACATGTCGAGCGGTTGCATGGCCGATTTCTGTGCCATTGCTTAGCATTTTGATATTCACATACGGTACGATCGCGGAATATTCGGTAGGATTCGTTATGTTGATTTTAGCTTCCAACGAGAGCGTTGACCTCGTGGTTTCCAGAATGCGTAAGGAGCCAACTTGAGGTGAGAAGCCTTTCAGGTCTCCACCGGATATTGCTAGATTACAAACCATCAGCTTCCAACGCCGTAATGCTATCATACATGCATGAAAAGTAGGAAACTAACGCTTGACAAAAACCTTTCCCTCAGCCGGAATCTCTCGCACAACAAATTTCCCAAGCGCTGTCTCTGTTTCTACATCCACTTCAGCCTTGACACCCAGCACCACCGGCTTGCCACCGAAAATTAAATCTTCCACAACGTCTGTGAAGACATCATCATCGGTTATCTTCAAAGGAGCGTTCTTGACTGTGGACTGGACGGCTAAACCTGCTTCGATATCGTCGTGTGCCTCAATTCGTGTCGTGTTCGCTTTCTGCCATTTCTTCAGGTCGAGACGGCCGAGCTTCTTTTCATGATAATACACGTCGGCATCTGCACGGACACGGCCAACGTCGATTGGGAAGTTCATTTCTGCCGGCAGACCAACGAGGGCTTTGACAGTTGCAGATATCCTGGGCGAAGCTTCGGGTGTATTAGGTGTAGCGAACGGATCCGGCAGAGTAAAGTGGACGTCCGCTAAGGAAAAATTGCGAATGAGACTATCAAAGCTCTTCCCCGGGAAGGGAACGGGAACCGTAATACTCTGGATAAGCGCGTTCACCCAGTCAGGTGTATTGCCTGATGCAGAGCTTGAACCTCGAACATAGATAGTTGTCTCATCCCCGCGGATGTACTCGCCGAGAAGAGCGTCTAACGGTGATTTTTGAGTCTGTGGGCACGTGGCGAGGAGTGTTTCAGGTAACTTCTGGATAAACCCGCCAACTTGGACCTCAACATTTTTCTTGGGCTGCAGCTGGATCTCCTCGGTCCTTGCATCTGCAAGCCTTAGGTAAGGTCCGTCCGGAGAACAGCCTTGGACCAAGATATCAAAGCCAAGTGAAGGTACCGCTAATTTGACCGGATACTCATTCTTCAACGCGAGCGAAACATCTACTGCCATGCCTCTTTCACCGTTCGGTAGCTTGAGTTCCTGAATATTCAGCTTCGTTATGTTGTATTTGGGTATGGTAGGGAGTTGGTGCTCTATTACTTAACGGTTAGCTCCTGACCTAGCATTGTCGGGCTAAGGGATAAGCTCATCTGAGTACCTACTCTTGAACATGATTGTCTCTGCAAGACTCTGTGTACCCAAACCAAATATGCCGGACTTTAACGGAACGTCTGCAACACCTCTGATGCTCAAATCCCCAATCCTTCCTTCTAACCAATCATTGGCCATTCGCCGTATACCATCCAGGTCTCCAGCTTTAAGGTCGCTCAGAAAATCGAGATGCGTAGTATGGCCATCCCTGATATCTATTACGATCGGGGGCACATCCGCAGTTCCAAGTAAAAGATTCCCATACTCCGGTAAAAACACCTTGACGTTCGAACGCTTACTTTCCACAGCTCTTGCGATCCATGTCCCGGCACGGCCTAGGTCCCTCACAGGTTTCTTTTGAACTCTTGACCCATCAAGTGTAAAGTCACCCCGTATCCTTGCTCTTACGCCCGTTGATGTGAAGGAGTCTATTGATAGATCTGTAGGCTCAAAGACCATGGCTTCTCTCGCATACTCTTCTACTACCTCTGGAGCGGCAAAACCCAGACAAAGTATAACGATAATCACAAGACCCAGTATTGTCAATGCAATGATTGTTGGCCATCTTCGAGAAGACTTCTCTTTACTCGGTCCCCCATTTTGTAATGATCTTAACGATGAGGCAGCAGCTGAGGGGGATTCGTCATGCGTTGGTGCATCACCGTAATTGCGATTATTCGCGTCTTGTGGGAGAAGAGGAGTCGACTCCTCTGAGAGATTTGACTGGTTTGAATGTTTTGATTTCGTCGAGGCTTTCGACTTCTGGGATGGAGGTCTGTCGGATCTTGATTGTTCGGCGCCTGCTTCGCCAAGGAGGGGTGAGGCAGGATGGTCAGACATTATGACTCTGAACGGTCATCAGTCCGGGCTGATGGCAGGTGAATGGGAGCTCAGAAAAGGGTTTGTTAGGTGACAGTGGTGAGGAATACAGATTGTTGGCGCTTAGAGCCCCTCAGGTTGCTAAGGTACTTTACATATCGCGGGCGGCTCCGCAGCTTGATGACGAACTTCCCCAGATTTAGATTCTCGTAAATAAGAAGTCTTGGCACTGACATTTGTTTTTCGACCCTCCGAAGCTTCTCACATTATTCTAATATCTCCAATATCTTCCCCCAAGTGCACTCAATTTGCCATCACTTTTATCTTGCAGCTGTATGAGAATAAACACTTTACAGTTGAAGTGTTTGCCAATTGTCAAGCTTCCTCTGCCTTTCTATATCCGCCATCAGGCTTTGCAAAGCTAGTGGGCAGCTCTCCATAATGGCCCCGTTGCGGCCCCGATATCTTCGAAGTTCTCTTGAGAAGTTACAACAAAGGGCATACTCGTCACCAGCTTCTCCTCCCACTTCTCCGTTTGCCCCTCGCCATCTACTCTCCATCGCTGTAATGATCTTCGCACCAACATTGAGAAAGACAGACGCTAATGCTGTCCCAGGATCTTACTTCCGCTGAACTCACGAGCCTGGTACGCAATGCCGAGAGCCATAAAAGAGCGGTCAAATCTGGGTCCGTTCCGGCATCGTTGTTTGGAGCATTGACGGGCAAGACCGTCGCTATGACCTTCAACAAAAGAAGTACAAGAACTCGTGTAAGCACTGAAGCCGCCGTGGCTACGTTAGGAGGTCATCCCATGTTGTAAGTATCTGTTGGCATCTGTCAGAGATATGATCTGACTTGTTATCACGAAGTCTCGGGAAAGATGATATACAATTAGGGGTACCGTCTCACACCTATCGAAAACACCAACTGCAGACCCATGGTCGACCAGATCTGACTGTAATGCAGGTAAATGAGTCATTGCACGATACGAGTACCGTCATAAGTTCCATGGTCGCTGCTTGGGTAATGAGATGCGGACCCCATTCCGATATCGTACAAGTTTCAAAGACTTCTTCAGTCCCTATTATCAACGCTCTATCGGACGATTTTCACCCTATGCAGACTGTCGCAGACTTGTAGGGGTAGACCCTATCTTCTTGAGAGTCGTATTTTGAGCTTTGCTTAGTTTAACAATTAAGGAGGCGTTCTCTTCGAGTCGAACACCGCAAAGATCAACGACACCCGGTCTTGGACTGGAAGGCCTGAAGGTATGCATGTTAGTAGTAATTTTTTTGCTATTCAGTACCAAAGTTTGATCGCAACTCTTCACTTTCCTAACCTTTCGAGACTCGAGCTTATTCTCAAAAGAGAAAATACTGACCCTATATTTTTGATAGATAGCATGGGTGGGTGATGCCAATAACGTCAGTCACAATTCGCCCACGTACGAACAGGAGACTTGGGAAATTTGACTGGACACAGGTATTATTCGACCTCGCTATAGCAGCGCTCAAACTCGGAGTCGACTTATCTGTCGCCACTCCCAAGGGTTATGAGATCCCACAGAGAATGAAGGAGATAATACAAGAGTCTGGAAAAGATGCACGGTTACAGGGAAAGCTCACCGAGACAAATCTACCTGAAGAAGCTGTAAAGGACGCTGATATCCTGGTGACCGATACGTGGTGAGTGTGAAAAATGGTGGTTTGAAAAACCAACGCTGACTTCGAAATCTACCTAGGGTGTCAATGGTAAATCAAACCCATATTTCGAGTGACTATGGACTAACGCCTTTCAGGGTCAAGAAGCAGAGGCGAAGAAGAAGATCAAGGCTTTTGAAGGCTTCCAAATCACGAACGCTCTGGCGGAGAGGGGAGGTGCAAAGCCAGGTTGGAAGTTTATGCATTGCTTACCTCGACATCCGGAGGAGTAAGTCATCCTTTTGACTCCGTTGGTAATGTCAAAAGGGAATGCTGACTTGGCGAATCACCAGAGTGGCCGATGAAGTTTTTTACAGTCCCAGAAGTATGTGCTGCTGCTCCATGAAATGATTACTTGGACTGATTATCTTTCTAGGCTTGGTCTTTCCTGAAGCAGAAAATCGGTAGGCACCTATGACCCAAATCTTGTATAGAAAGGACATGCTGACTTTGTCGATCCAAGATTGTGGGCCGCTATTTCGATACTCGAGGGATTCGTGATGAACAAAGGCAAGATAGTATAGGACTGCGACGGGAATCATGTAAACGACGAAAGGTCGATCATTTGAATAACATTCTAGAATTCCTCGCAGAAAATGTAGTTAGAAGTAAACATCAAAACCCTAAGCGTCTGACTAGCGCCGAAAATCAACTCCACCAGTCGTTCCCGACATTCCTCCTTCAACATTTGAACGGTGCCCTCCCACACACAAACCACCATGGATGTAAGTCACTTCATCCTCAAAACCCGTGAAACCCACTAACCCTCCTCCCCAGCGACCCAATCGCTCGCACCCAACCCTCGGCCCCCTCACAACCCTCCCCACCTCCCCCCACGCCTCTCCATCCTACCTCTACCCCTCCGCCTCCATCCCAACAACCCCCTCCCTCCTCTCCCGCCCCTCCTCCCAAACCCGCCTCCGCCCCACCCGCTCCACCCCGACCGCCGTCCCCGCCCCCGCCCGGAAAAAAACCCGCACCGTCCGCAACCCCGACGACACGCCGGACGACTGGGTCACGCGCACGGCGTCGGCCCTCACGCTCACGCGCCTCGAAGAGAAGGGACAGGCGTGGCTCGCGGCGAGGAGTTCGAGCACGAGCTTGACGGGTGGCGAGGTCGGGGATGATGAGTATGATGCGCACTCTCCCGAATGGAGTCCGTCGCGGGTACAGTCGGCGAGGGGATCGAATGCGAAGTTGCGAGGGCTGTCGAGGGCGCAGTCGAGGGTTCAGTCGAGGAGGGGTAGCGTTGGGGGAGGAAACGGGGTGAGAGGAGAGGAGGAGGAGGAGGAGGAAGAAGAAGAAGAAGAGGTTGGGCCGGATTTTGTGAATGCGGAGGAGGGAGAAGAGGAGGGGGAGGAAGTCGACGAGGGGGAGATGAAGAGGGTTGTTATGGGGAGGGTTGGCGGGTGGGTTGACTGGGCCGTGGGGTGGATGGAGTTCAGAGGTGAAGGGGAGGAGGAAGGGGATGCGGATGAGGCTGCCGGAGCTGCGGGGGAAGAAGATGATGGCGGAGAAGGCATTGTGAGGGGGGAGCTGGATCCGGTCGAGTTGCAAAGGCGACTGCGGAGGAAGAAAAGGAAGGATGACGAAGCGGAGACTGGTGGTGAGGGTACGAATATTATGGGCTCCGCTCCTGAGCAAGCAGGAGTTTGGAGTGATGCCAAATGGTTGCTCGGCGTGGCTACGAAGGTGGCTTTATGAATAGAAGTTTGGAGAGGCAGGGATGCTCAGGGACAAAGTCAACACATTAGACAGGTCGATTGAGATGCCTAGAATCACCACATGAACGTGCTTTTCCAAGATTCGCCGATTCTTCCTTTCGAAGTATGTATATATACATGGTGACAGCCCATCACCCAAACCGCAACCCTTGATTTGCGTCCCACTGTCCACCTTTCGCTCTAGTATTCGGATACGCAGGATTATGCACAGTACCGTTCGCCGGTGGCTGTTGCGGTGTAGTAACACCCCCAAACTTGATTCCCATTTCCGGATTCCACATTCCTGGTGCAGGAGCAGTCGGAGGCTGCACGGCAGCTCTGGTGGGTGTAGGAGCTGTCAATGGCTCTGACGAAAGCCCTTTGGCGCTATAATGTGACCGCAGCGATTCACGTTGCTTCTGTTCTTGAAGAGAAGTCGCTTGGGAAAGGTTGAGGGCGGACATTGCATTGGACAGCTCTGATTCGAGCTGTCCTGCTTCGATTCGTCTCTGGTATGCGAAGTTCTTGCACTCGTCTCGAAATCTGTTTACGATCTTTGCGAGATCGTTGTAGAATTTCCGACCAGTGTTTAAGTTGGAAATGATCTCCTTGTACTTGACGTACGCATTCTCGAGTCTCTGTAACGCTTGCTCCCGCTCCCTGGTCGAAGTGTCGCCTTTTCTCGCGTTCGCAAATGCTGTATTGCTCTGCCTGAGCTGGGATAAAATCTGATCTTGCTCTTCTTTCTCTTTAGCAATCGACTTTTGATCTCCCTCATACCTCTCTAGACGCTCCTCGAACAAATTTTCGAATTGAGCAGGCTCAATCTTTTGCATCGGAAACTCCCGCTCAAGACGAGCTGTCTCTGCTAGAATCACTTGGTCTGCATTCGTTAGCCAATATGCCATGCTTACTTCTGGTGAATGCTTACTTATATCGTCCTGCTTGGCTTTGTCGCGCATTTTCTCGATTTGTCTTTTTCGCCTACTCTCAAGCCGGCTGACCTCGTTCAACATGTTCCTCAAGTCTCCGGCGGCGTGTTGAACGTTGGGCGGCATCACTGCCCGCCTACTACTGGGCACATACTCCTCGATATCCCGATCGCTGCCGGAAAGCACATTCAGGACCTTTTCGCACTCTTTAAGCTTAGTTGTGACGAGCTCGTCGCTGCTCGCAGCAGACTTAAGATATCCATCGATCTCAGAAACCTGTGCATACAACTTGTCGGCAGCTTGTTGTGAAGGTTGACGGCTCCACCGGTCTGTTCCGTGCTTGAGCTTCGCACGGTCATCCTCAACTGCCTCAGATCGCAGAAGATCAACACCTTCTTGATAGATGGTTGTATCATTTGCTTTGAGCTTGCTGGTCTCGTGCATCGATCGCCGAAGACGGTGAAGGCCATCCTGCTGACGGATCTCTTCTGCATGTGTAGTCAGTGATGGTGGTAGTCCCAAGGGCTTTTCGAGTGCTTGAAGTGATCCTGGAAGGTTCAGAGATTGCAATAGGTCTTTAAGCTGGTTGGTCAAGCCTTCCAACTCATCAATGATTGAGACATTGACAAGTCGGTTCTTGCGCTCCTCATAAATACTTGCGGCAATGTGGACGGCGTATGGTACTAATTTGGCAAACAATGGTTGACCGTATATACCGCCTTCGCCGAGAGTCGACGACGGGTCAGAGACTTCTTGTGGCACCCTTGCAGTGGCCATGCCTGCGCGATCAAGTGTCTTCAGTTCTGATTTCGGAGGTACAGGCATCAAGTAGATTACATCGTTGTCCTTCTCCGCTCTCTTTAGGTCTTCCGATACTCGAGACTTCAGGCCATTGAGATCTCCGAGTACGATTCTGTTAATCCACCTCGACTCTTTCAGTGCTTCATTGGCGCAGGTCAAACTGTCCCTGAGGCGCGCAACTTCTTCCCCATAATTCTGCTTGTCTAAGCAGTCTCGTGACGCCCTGTATTGTGCCGCAGCTGCAAAGTGATGCTGCTTCGCCGTCATGTGATGTATCCATTCGGTGCTGATGATGTCTGACTTCGTCCCGTACTCCGCGGCTTGGTCGTAGAAGTCGGACACTTTTGCTGCCAGTTTCGCAATTAGACCGTCCTTCAATCCGTCCTTTACGGCTTTGGACCAGAAGCATTCCTGGGCCTGGGCAAGAAGTAGCTGCTGGATACTCTCCAGTGTCATGGTATCCATGTCTTCTGGAGGCGAGGATCGCATGTCTGGTATGATGACGGTCTTTATGTGGGATATCACCCCTGCGGCTTGACAAAAGTAATTGCATGCTGACTTGAGCCCGTCGCTTGTACTTCGGTTTAGGGACACGGCGAGCTGGGAATAGAGAGACGCAAGGTTAAATAAGACGTTTACAAGCTCGAATCGGAGGTTATTTTGCGATACTGTAGAAAATAGTTAGCCACATGTCTTGTATCCGGGTGTGGAACGGTTAACGTACTCGGTCTTTGAGTATTGAAACCCAGGGCAGGATACCATGAAAAGTCGGCGCCAATCTAAGCAGCCTCGTATTAGAGATTCAATTCTTCGCCTAATGTCCTTCAATTTCTGCATAGGCTCTTATCTTTTGGAGCCTACTCACATCAATAGGAAACTTTCCCCCCATCCAGACCAGTTGCGCCGCATAAGCTGTCAGCTTTCTGATGCCGCTGGTATGTGCCTCGAGTGAGTTGACGGCGTCCACTCGCAGTTTGTCTATAGCATCCATATCTCGTACGAACATATCCGGGTGCTGATCATACTTGGTCGAGATATACTGCCGTATTGAGGCAGACAGCGAGACTGGGTGTGTTCTTCGAAACGGGAGGAAGACAATATTACTGTGCGCATCTATTAGCAGGAGCTCAAGTTTGGCGAAGCAACTACCTACGAAGCCATTTTGAAGCTTGCAGAGAGACGAGGTTGAGGGTAATCTGTGCAGGAAGTTGAAGAAAGTGGGTTGGCAGCTGGTGGGGTGGCTCGGGCTCGGGTTTGTCGCCGCGGCTCCGCCGCGTGGAAGAAAGCATTGAACGCTCTCCTGGAAAAGACGGGTGTTGCAATGGATGCAGTCGCAACACAAATCTCGAAATATGGACTCTACAGCCGTGTTTAGCTAGAGTGAAGGGTAGGACCTCTACGAGTGCGTACATGAATGGGAAGAGTACATGGTATAATTGTGATGAAGAGGGCAATTCTCTGGTAAAAGGTGGTCCCTTTATTACCATTGTGTCCTGCTCGATCACATCAGAAATTCCCTGATTCAGAGCCTGTTGTCGTACTTGCTCGTCAAACCCGACAGTACCAGCCCCGTGATTCGATCTCTCATTGGCATCATGCCTTCAGCATTGCTCGATAACTTGTTGCTACATGGTAAACAAGTAGTCCCCGCTTTTCTCTATGGCACTGCGTGGAAGAAGGAAAAGACAGCGGACCTAGTCTATCTGGCATTATGCTCTGGTTTTAGAGGCATTGACACCGCAGCCCAACCGAAGCATTACAGAGAGGATCTTGTCGGCCAAGGCATACGTCGAGCATTGAGCGAAGACAGGATCTCACGAGATGATCTCTTCATTCAGACCAAATTCACCTCGGTCAATGGGCAGGATCCCAATAGAATGCCATACGATCCCACTGCAAGCATATCAGAACAAGTCCACGCTTCTATTAGGTCATCACTTAGGAATATGCGCCCCTTAGCGGAAGAGTCGAGTTCAGAGTCTACATATCTCGACTGTTTGGTGCTGCACAGTCCGTTGCCCACAATGGCGCAAACCCTCGAAGCCTGGCGGGCAGCCGAAACTTACGTTCCCCACAAAATCCGCTACCTGGGAATATCCAATGTCTCGCAGGGTATACTCGAGCAGCTCTACGATGCAGCCGAGTTCAAACCGGCCATAGTTCAAAATCGTTTCTACTCTAGCACACGCTTTGATGCCAGTGTCCGTGCTTTCTGTGCCGAACAGTCCGTTGTCTATCAATCTTTCTGGACGTTGTCAGCCAATCCAAAGATTGTTCATGGCCCAGAAGTTGGGCTTGTGGCCGATAAAGTAGGACTGACTCCCTATGAGGCTATGTACAGTTTGGTTCTGGCCTTAGACAATGTTATTATACTCAATGGCACGACAAATGCGAAACACATGGTCGGCGATCTTTCATGTGCTCCAAAAACACGGGAATGGGCCTCAGCAAATCCGAAAGATTGGGCGAAATACCTGGATAGGTTCAAGATGCTGCTTGAAGAGACCAGCAAATGGAATGGATCTTGACTTTCAAATCGTGATATGGATCATGATATCGGGCATGATCAGGTCGAAGACCAATTTGTTCAAGATACTGCTTGAAGACATCAACGTTTTGAAAAGTCTTTTGAGTTTCAAAACCCTGATCTGAATCATAATGTTAGGTACGATTCCAGGTCAAATGTATCCATGTTTGGACTTGCCCCTTCACATGCAGTCGAAAATCACTCAACCAACCGCGTCCATCACGAACGGACTACTCGATTTTAAGTTGGTTCTTGTTGGGCTTTTCTCCTTGCATATTCCAGTCCTTATACAATGCTACATCCATCCTGCTTTCATATTCTCCGGCTTGGCCTTCATCCACCCAGCAGGCATCCTGTTGAAGAATTTCAACTCCCTGGGTTTGATCCACAAAGGCTCTGTCGCTTCCACGTATGGTTTATAATACGCCTTTGTCAATTGTTCCTATTCAGCACGCAGGTCTGTTAGCAGACCGATCTCTTGGATTCTTTCTACAGCACGCACTGGGCAATCTCAGAGCAATCGAACTTTTGGCTGCGGAACTTTACCTTCCTGAACCACTCCTCATTCTTACTCCAATTTTCCACAAACCGAAAGTGCCCGGGATTGTCCGCATCATGGAAGACCTCGAAGAAGGTACATTCTGGCTCCGCAGTCACAGCATCGAAGCAGATCTTAAAGGCGGCGAGGAACTTGTCGACGTTCTCAGGAGCGACAGTGATGTTAACATGAAGGCTGATGCCATGAAATGCGTGCGAGTCTTGGATGTGGGTCGACATGATGCCCGAATGCCCGCGGAATAGTGATAAGAATGATTCAGGACCACGAGGGTTGGGTAAGAACTATTGGGGATCAAAGCAGACGAGCGCTTTATACAGGCACAAATCTATCCTTTGCCTGTGTCAGGGACTCAATGGTGTGTGTGATAACTCTTTATTGTAGTGTGAAGAGAATACTATGGGTTTCACAGCAGGGTAGAAAGGCCGAAAGGCCTTGGCACGCTAAGCCTAATTAGGCCATAACACAAGTAAGGTGGTTGAAACCGTGACAGCCTGTCGGATGACGAAGATACTCCCATTCATCCCACGGTGATTGTGTGATTGTATAAGCAGACAAGCAACATCGAAGCTAGCTTACCTAACGCTTTACCTCTGATCGTTCGCCTTGGAGCACAAATAATCAGCGGAAAAATATCCCGCACTCTCAGGCATTTGTTCTCAATCCAACCAAGCCAGCCTTCCAAACGCGCAGTCGGCCAATTTTCCACGATCGGGGAAAAGCACGTCGCTCTGTGACTGTGCCGCTTGCTGGCAGCTCCGTAGCGCGGACTGAGCAAAAGTCCGGAGCGGGGCACCTCCGATGCCTCCATTTCATTTCATTTCCCCGACTCCGCTACGCTTCACCCAAAACAGCCCGTGTTTGAACCGAAGTATTTAACCAGGCCGCCGCTCGCAATGACATAAAGTACGGTATCACCCTCTTCGCCTGGCCACCAAAAAGAATTCCAATCCCTCGAAATCACAAATACAAGATCCTACTACTGCCTTCAACCCCCCTCCCGGATCCCACCTACTCGTAACCAAACCCAGCAAAAATGTCGCAATTCTGGCCCCACACCCCCTACGCCGACGACCAACCCCACTCCACCGCCATCCTGACCACGCACGTCCTCTACCGCGGTTTCCAAACCGGCGCCATCGTCGGCCCCGTCGTGGCAGCGGCGCGCTCTCACGCCCTCCCCTTCATCTTCCCAAAGACATCCCTCGCGGCGCCGACGCCCCTCCTGCCCACGTTGCTCCGCGCGGCCGGCACCGGCGGCGCCTGGGGAGTGGGGGCGCTGGCCGTGACGTTGCCGGTCCGGATGTGGGGGCGGGAGGACATCGAGTGGAGGGATCGGGCGTGGAGGTTGTTGGAGAATAGGGGGCAGGTGGAGGTCGACGATTGGGGGCTGGTGGGCACGGCGCTGGGCGGGTTGGGGCTGCTGGCGGGGAGGGCGGGGGCGAGGGGTCTGTCGTGGAGGATGGCGGTGGGGGGGTTGGGGATGGGAAGTTCGGCCGGGGTGGTGGGGTATATGGTCTGGAGACATGGCATCAATGGGGGGAAATGGGAAGAGGCCGTGCCGGACATCGAAGGGGTCACGACGTGAGCGGATGAAGCTTCGGGGGTACTGTGCTGAGCCGAACCGAACCGAACGTCTGTGGGGTATCTATAATCTATCTGGATGCCAAGCGCTGTATTTCCGTGAGTTTCCCCAACTGCTCCACCCACTTCGCCGCAAACACCTCCTCTGTGAAGCGCTTGCTCGAGGCTCGAGCCCGCTTTCGCATGGCCGACGTCGCTTCTTCCGACATCGAAAGCGCTTCCGCGAAGCAATGTGCGTACTCGGACTCTGTACTTGCGTGGTAGCCTGCCGCAAAGGTTAGCAAAGACGGGCTCATCCAGATGATAGACGACTTGATTTACCGGTAGCTCCCCCGTCAAAGTCAACGACGATGTCGGCCTTAGGCCCTCCACTGTCATTGACCACGCAGATCAGTCCCGCTGCTTGATACTCCACGACACCGATACCGAAATGTTCGTTCCACATTCCGTTGACTCCCACCCAGCTTTTCCGTAGCCAGTCGAGGACTTCGGGCCATGATGCGTCACAGACGAACTGGGTGTCGTCCTCAATCTTCAGCTCGTGTGCGAGCAAGCGAAGCTGGTAGACCCTCTTGGCATCGTCACTGTCTCGCACGGAACCAATGAGGACCAGCTTTGCGCCGTTCATCCCTGGCTTTGTGGGTGAATGGAGCATCTTTGAGAACGAACGGAGGATGAGGTCGTGATTCTTTTCGGGTCGGAACTGGGCGACATAAAGCAGTGATTTCTGCCTCGAAACGGCTTTGGGCCCTTCAAGTTCAATGGCTTCTTCTAGCTCTTCTACGGCGACAGGGGGGAAGAGAACTTCGACTGCATGGACCTTTCGGCGCTTTGTACGATATGGTCCCCATAACGATTTAATGTGGGCTTGCGTCCATGAAGAATTAGTCATAACAATGTCCACGTCACTGCCGGATCTGCTGTAGAGATGGGCGTAAGCCTGCCAATACTTGCGCTTGCCAAAGCCTCTGATGCCCTTCCCTGTGCCCGCGTTGACTCCTTTTCCTATCTCGGCGTTGAGAGAGCTGAGCATGTCTGTAGAAATCGTTGGATAGTGTACGTAGGCTCCTGTTGGTATGTTTGGGAAGAAAAACTTGCTCAATGCGAGTGTGAAGGAGTAGCCCATTGTGTCAATGAAGATGTCAGGAACGACGAGAGAGAACGCATCATAGCCCATAATGAGAGAGCCGAGGCTTTGACCGAGGAGGGTGAAATGAGGCCAGGTGCTGCTGAGAACCCATGAGCGAGTCTGCAGGTAGAGAAAGACGACCGTAGGAGGATGAAGGCGAATGTTGAAGCGGTTCTCTACTCTGTTAAGGATGGTAGATTTCGTTGCGTCATGATCCCCAGTATAGACGACGCAGACGGCGTTCGGCCAGCGTTTCTGCGTAGCTTTAATGGCTGCCCAGAGGACCCGTTCACCTCCGCCTCCAGCATTGCAGAATGGGTGGAGGAAGCCGACAATTCCATCCCAGTCTTCTGGTGCCTGTCCACCATTTGTGGCTGATCCACCAGGCTGACTCTCGACTTCCACCCAGTCTGGGTCTTCCGATTTTACCGAGACGCGCTCTTTCTCATGGTGGTCCTCCTCTTCACTCTTGGCCTTGGCTAGGGTGGTTCTCCTGCGTGCCTTCGTTCTTCGTATCAGATACCACCCAGCTGCTCTTCCAGCAAGACGGAAGAGCCACGTGCTGAAGTACAAAGCGACAATGAGTAGAGGCACGACTCCTGCAGAGTTCAGCAGGCCCATGGTGAAGCGAATATCCTTTGTCAGACTGTAGCTTTTGCAGTCATCGATGCGGAATGTATCACATATTGCTCAGGCAAAGGGACCATATGATCTAAACGCGTCAGTTCTGTTTCGAAAAGGGGAAACGTCATGGAAGATGATGTTGGCCTTTAAATCTTCTTCTGTTATTGGACTGGTCAGCATGTCATCTCGCTGCGGGAGCGGCCCCGGCCCGTTTTTCCGTCAACTCTAAGGTACCTTAGTGGTGCCCCCAAGGTACCTTAGTTCCTCCCAAAGACAGAACATCAGCCAGTATCCTCTGAATTACATCGGAGTTTCCTCTTAGATGACTATGTTTGTAGAGAGGTCACTAACTGTTACTGTCCCCTATAGAAGATGTCTCCGCTATCTACGCAACCCTGAAAGACTCGCACTCTCATCCCCATACCACTTCCTCACAGCCTCCCTCACCACAACCCTCAGCGCATCTCTCCCCTCACTTCCCGCAAAACTCCCCACAAGCACCTCCTCCATCGCCCCCGCATCAACAAGCCTCACACCTCTCTCGCGTACCAGCTCAAGCTTCTCCTCCGTTGGAAAGGTGTAGTATCGACTCTTGGCTTCATCTTGCTCGATGGCAGGCATATTCTTGCCCCTTGCGAGATTACCAACAGCATCCAACACCATCTCCACCCCAATCGGGTACACATCGTTCATGTAATGCAACATGGATTTCGCGTAGTCGATTGGAGCGGTGCGTATGTCGAGGACCGGGCCTGAGTTGTATGAAGAGCTTACATGGTGAAGGCTGTAGCCGAAGCTGGGTTCCTTGTTGGTCATCGCGCGGATAGCGGTCATTACACCTCGATACGTGCCTGGATGGAGATTCAGCAGCGCGCGAGGAGCGGCAAAGTGATTGATGATATCCTTGCCGAAGCGTTGGTGGCAGCACAGGGAGAAACCTGCGTCGATGTGGTGTTTCCTGAGAACGTCTAGAAAGAGTGGACCGTTTACGCTCTTCACTCGTTGTACCAATATTCCGTATTGCGCTCTGATCTGATCCACAGTTAGGCATGCAGCTCCGTCCGAGGGTGCGGATCCGAGAAATGGAATGATCTGGTCTTGCAGGAGCTGCCTTTCAAAGAATCCGAGTTCGCGTAAGTCGGGAGACGCCGCTTTGTTGTTCACTTTATCCGCAGAGAGAAAGATAAAAGGGGTGTGGCCTCGGGCGATAAGGCGCGGGACGAGCTTGCTGAGCATGAGGTGCGGAAAGAGGTCGCTGCCTACGAAGAAAGCGAGGTGGAGGGGACGACGAGGGGGTGAGGTGGTGCTAGAGTCGGCGATGCGAGATGCGTGGGTGGCGATGCGGTCGATCGAGTTGGTGTAGAAGTGCGTGCCGCGTGTCATGGAGCCGATTACATGGATACTCTTGCTGGCTAAGAGGGTTGCGAAATTGACTGAGATACCGCCGGCGGGGTGGGGGGTGAGGATGCGTTTGATTAGGAGACGCTTCATTAGGGGTGACTCGATCGAAGATGGATTGTATTCTTGGCCGGCTGCCTCGATGAAGTACTTTGACTGAAGATTTTCGAACTTGGCATGAGGACCAAACACTTAGCCTGTGCTTCTGGCGAGCCCTCCTCTTCACTTGCACGATACACCACACTGATAGACGTTGTCACACAGCGCCTCAATCTGTCTGGATTCGCAAAAGCTACACACGAGGGTCAAAATTGTCTTGAGCCGAGCTCGATTAGTGCTGTTTCCCCGGGCAGTTCATGACACTGATGACTTCTTCCAGGAGCTTCGTGGATTTGATCTGCGTAGTAATTTGATTCATTCGGAGGAGGGTATGAATTGGGAGGATTTTCCATGTCGGGAAACTGGGATAGTGGCACACCAGAACTCATACCGCGTGAAGAAGATTGTCTTTGCTTGACCGACTTTAGGCCGATCCATATTCCTGCGATGAGAACCAAAGGGATACCGATTCCCACTCCCACGCCGAGGCCAACTTTGACGGTCTCTGTGCTAGAGCTGGCATTGGAAGGAGACGCAAAGGCAGTATCTGAGCTCCTTTGGGGAGGCGTACTCGAAGATGAACTTGCGATCATGCTGGTTGTCAAGGAAGTCGATGATGTAAAGGCGGTCGACGAACTTGAGCTTGACGAGCTTTGAGCCTGGTTGGTGATGTTGAAATAGTGAGAGCTGAACCCTTGTGGACCCGGGTTGAGCCATAGGAAGTAGACAGGCGAGAGGCTTAGGTTCGAATTGTAAATCTGGACCTGCCAGTCGAAAGATTGCTGCCCAGTCCCACCGCTTTCGACGCCTGGACGCAACATTAGCAAACGCGAGCGTTGGGATGTTCTCCAACTCACGTACTGTAAATCGTCTGAAGCGGTAGCCCAGAAGCCGGGTGAAAGCCTTGCTGGAACAAGGCAATATAATATGAGTTGACGGTTGTGGACCATTGGATCTTCTGAGTAGATCCAAGTGTCCAGGATAAGTCTGCAACATAATTGTTGCTTGGCCCGGGTGCAGTGGGGAGAATGAACAGATTGTAGGAGTTGTTGTAGGAGTTGTCCCCGACATTGACGCGTGCAAAGCTGAGGACAATGGCACACAGAGATGCCAACCACATGGCGGTCATCTAGGTATAAAGAGCGATCCGCAAATGCTAGCGAGACAGCGCTGCGATTTGCACAAGGTAGGGACGAATACAACCTGAGTGTCCAAGAAGTTAGTGAGCACGAGGAAGCGGGGTACGGTATATGCAAAATGGCTGAGCGCCGTTCGAATGCCATGGCAGTGTTGCGTTCATCGTTGGCGCCCCGTCGCATTCAGGGTGCGCAGCCGGTCAGGTAACAGTGCAAACACGGCAACCGCAGCGGAGGGAGAGGCACTATCAATATGCACACTGGTTTCAGCAACAGTTTCTGGTTTCTGCCAGAGAGGAAGCAAGGAGGCCTATCAGACTATGAGGGATCGCTGCCGCCGCCATTCAGGTTCATTAGTCGTACGCCGCGCCTGTGCCCGAGCCTCCTTGAACTTTGCCATTTGTCAAATTGATGTAGTCTGACCCGCAACTACCAAAGCGGAGACAGGATACTGCCATGGGTGTTGTATTTCATTGTTGCATTAAAGTGGCCGATGAAGAGAATACCTATTGCGTGACGACAAATACCTCACACCCTTTCAACCCTGCACCGCACTGAAGGATTCTTAGATAGGAGCAGCTCTGCATTGCATGAGCTGAGCCGCCTACTCAGAACAGGCTGTTGAACGATGATCGTGGACCCACTTTTGCGGAGCAAGTAATACTCGAGGTGCGCTAGAGACGGCCTATGGAATTGGGACTGCATATGTGTTATTCCTGGAGTTCCTCCAGCTTTGCTTTCTGGTGTACCTCTGTACGCCCCCTTATCTAAAAGATATATTTTTGGGATTGACGTACAAAATGGTCAATAATCGCACGAATGAAAAGCGACCTAGAGTATACAGCGCTAGTAGCAGCCCTAAACCTCGTGAAGGACAGTAGAAGTGTTTTCTGAGAGCGCGCGGATTAATCTTTGGAGACTTTCCTTGCCCCGCAATTAATGAGGCCATAGCTTGAACAATTTTTCTCTCTTACTGTACCTCGCCGCGTCCGTCAAAAGGTGGACTGTGATTTCCAGCATTCACATTGTCAATTATACCGCAAATGTCTGTACACTACCTTAACATACGGCTCTTCCTGACTATCTCTGTCGCTTTGCTTGGGGCCATCCTCCTCTTCTGGAGATTCAGCCCAACCTCTCCGTCGCCCTTCCACCGATCGGCAATTGGTCCTTTCTCGTCTGGTGGGGATTCACTTCAACATGTATTCAATCAGACTCTTGGGGTCAGTACGACCAATATGTATTCCGCAGTTGCTGGCTCGCGCCATCCCGTATACCTCTGACGTCTATACAGTTTCAGAAGATCTTCGTCATCAATCTTCCATCTCGAACCGACCATCGAGACTCGATGTCGCTAGCCGCTGCCCTCACAGACTTGCGAATCGACTATGTAGATGGCGTAACTGGGGTGGACAAGATATCTCTTCCGCCAGGTGGCAAAGAAGTGAAACTCGACTCAGGGGGTTTAGGAAATTGGCGAGCTCATATGAACATCGCTAGAATGTGAGTGTTCGCTCTCTGCTCCCCTTTCATTTCATCCAGACTGCAAGCGCGCCGTCTCAGGCCATGTAGTTGGCCATATTATGAGTGGCCATGCATACAGTGTGTCTTCGCGCAGCCGACCCTACCGGCCCTGAACTCTCAAGTATATGCCGGTCACATCACCAACACCAAAGTCCTGATGGTGTCAGACTGGCTTCTGATACGTGAGGCTACCTGGCTGAGAGTTCGCGCCTGTGGTCTGTTACCTTAGGCCTATAGCCTCAGATAACCGACTGAACTGTCAAAATTAGTAACTGAATTGAATCAGGTTGATCGAACAAAATATCACATCTGCCCTCATTCTAGAAGACGACGCCGATTGGGACATTCGTATCAAACATCAAATGAGAGACTTTGCAAAAGCTTCGAGACTACTGGTCCAGCCATTGTCAGGCACATCAGACCGGTTTCTAGACCCGACCCACCCTCAGCCCAAGGAAGACCAAAGGCCGCAGGACTTCGACATCAGGAAAGATGTCACCAGCGAACCTTCCACATCTCCATACGGAGACATTGACCGCTGGGATCTTTTCTGGTTAGGCCACTGCGGCACCCGGTTTCCTCGCGCAAGTGACCGAAATGTGCCGCTGGGGCGAGCTGTCATCTATGACGACGAAACGGTTCCAGAATCGCAGCATGTCATGATGCAGTTTGGAGACTCCGAACTTATTCAGACTTACCCTGCTCACACTCGCGTAGTCTCTAGAGCATGGATGAACACGTGCACTATGGGTTACGGGATTTCTCTGCCAGGTGCTCGGCGCTTACTGTATGAGCTCAGCGTGAACAAAATGACGGGACCGACTGACATGATGTTTCGATCTGTGTGCCATGGATCGGAGGGAAGGCCAGTCCAAACATGCTTGACCGTTCAACCGCAACTATTCCAACATCATCGACCTGTCGGTTACAAGTCGAGCTTCAGCGACATCTCCGATCACGGAGCCGATTATAACGAATCAGCCTTCACAAGAAATGTGAGGTGGAGTACACGATTGAATTTTCGGAAGCTCGTAGATGGCTTAACGGATTACATCGACCTGTTCAAGGATGGGGAGGGGGCAGACCCGAACCTTGGCTTCAAATGAGCAGATCCCGTCCACAGAGATGCCGAGCTCCACTCTAAATCGGACGACTTTACCCAGTGCAATGCGGCGGACCGCTTTCGCAAATAGGAGAATGGACTATTCTGCCACGTGCTGAACGATTTCAGCGAGCCACATATATATACGCAGCTGCTACGCGTACAGCCCCTGATCAATAAGCATATATACCCTTCACGCCTAAATTATATCTTCGGGATTTAGCAGTTAGCCCCCAGTAGGGCTAGTCTATTTAAATTTCAGCGCATCGTAAAAGCGAAGAAGTAAGTGTATATAGAAGGGGTTCCCCGAAAAGAGGGAGGATTTTATTTACTCATAATCGTTCTATAGATAGTAAGATTATTAGCTTTAAAGCTCTTAAGACTACGTGTGTCTAATATAAAGGGAGGGCTGTACGCCTAGTAGATAGGGGCTATACGCGTAGCAGCTGCCTATATATATACCCCAAACTTAGGATCATCGGGAAAGGGAGCAGTCGGGCTCAGCAAGGGAGCGCCGAGGGAACACGGGGGAGCGTTTAGGAGAGAGTCTATCCGAAAAACGCCGAGGCTATTAGCGTATATAGAAAATGTTAAAAATACTTAATTAGTTGTCGCAACCGGAGAAACTATAGTCTTATAGAGTAAAACAACGACTTTCAGTTTAGGCCTCTTTCGGTCTTTTGATGTGGGACTTTCAGAATCCACTTGGCAAGCCTACACCATGGATTGTTCGACCCTTGGTCCTTTCATTCACCCACTTGGCTTCTACATAAATATCGTTACCTTTTTCTTCCCCGCTCGACGTAAGATATTCGCATTGTTTTTCCCGAGGAGCGGCTGGAAAACTTGGGAATTCTGTGCGGTAATTGAATGAAAAAAAGAACCGTGTCTTACTTTTTCAATTGAGCGTCCGTCGTCTTATTTACTGATTAGAAGCATACACTAAAGCCTTAGCGGCGTCCGAGGGGTTGGTGACAAAAGTCGTTGCACACTTTGGTAGGGCTTAGCGGGGATCGGTGTGCAACGACTTTTGTCACCAACCCTCCGTCGAAGGATTTAAAGAATCTCTGTAGCTTGAGCTGTCCTGCGACTTCTAACCACCGCTTTTTCTCAAGGCATCGGTGCTCCTTTGCTACATGGACCATTCATTATTACGCGATAACGTGTTGGGGAACATACAGGACAAGACTAATCATCCCATTTCTATTCTCCATTCTACCCCACGTGCCGCGAGATGGCTGGCATGATTAGATTTCAACGTGCAGACGGCTAGTACTCTTACTAGTACGAGCACCTGCTCATGCTGCATCAGCCTTTAGCTTTCAACCTTCCTTAAGTGACTGGTATGATATCGATGGCCGTTGGATGCATAATCCGCGAGTACAATTGCTCTGCGTGCTCTAAATATCCTCTCTCATTCGCACTATCCCTGTCCAGTGTCTGCCTTACCTTGTCTTTTTTAACATCAGTCATTAAACTCTTTTGTTTTCTTTCCATCCTCCCCAGTTTAACACTCGAATTGACTCCTTTTGAGTTGTGAGAGATACTCTCCATTTCCTTCCTTCAGCATGAATCCTCTCAGGCACCCTGCCGCTCACCAGATACCCGAAAATGACCTCGAGAAACGAGGCGAATTCAAAGATTCTTCAGTCAATATCATCCTCTCCGGCAGCGACTCAGCCGATAATACCCTCGAAAACTCTCAAATCTCTTCTCATCCTGATATCGCTCCCACTCCCGTCCTCCTCAGAGGTAGGCTCGCGAGATGGAACGCCAAAGTCGAAAGCTTTGCTGGTCTAGGTACGTATCTTTGGAGTCCATCTTCACTCTTTGGGGCCAGATCTTGAGGCTTACGGAATGCTGTGGGAGCACTACTCTCTGGACATGTTGCAAAACTCAGTATGTCTCCCTAGTCAGGCAATACTGACCTCGAAACCATAATCTAGAGGCCCGCGGCATCACGAGAGTGCTTCCGGAAGAGAAGCACGATGGGGCGGCAATGGGATATCTTCAGATGTTCACTTTGTGGTTCAGCATCAACGTCGTGGTGAACAACCTCGCTGTTGGTTTTCTCGGCCCACTGGTCTTTAACCTCGGATGGGTTGATTGTGTCTGCTTGGTCCTCTTCGCCAATGCTCTCTCCGCTTGCGGAGCAGCATATACGGGTACATTCGGTCCTCAAAGCGGAAATCGAACAATGGTATGTTGCGCGTGCGTGCATACTGCCGGCTTAGACTATACCTGGCCTTGATTTATCAATTGGGCACACACTTTGCCAACTCGGTGTGATCCTTGCTGACTTGATAGATACTCGGTCGATACTTTATGGGATACTGGCCGTCCAAACTCGCCTGCATTCTCAACGTAATACTTCAAGTGGGCTGTAAGTATTTCACGGGTTTCATGTTTTGCACTAAATATTGAGTCTGGACACACGGCTGGGAATTTTCTCTCTAGACATGTTCGAAATTACCCCTCGACTTGGTAATACTGACTGCGGAATCGTGTCCAGGGGGTATCATCGCGTCCATCATTGCCGGACAAATGCTTTCAGCTGTTAACGGCGCCGGCCTGACTATTGCTGTCGGTTGTGCTATCAGCGCTCTTTGCATTGGCTTGGTTGCCGCCTTCGGCATCGCCATTCTCCACACATACGAAAGGTCCGCTCCATTAAAACCAAAAAGAAGCGCAGCGCTCAAGCTCACAGAGGAACAGATACGCCTGGATACCGCAAGTATTTGCCCTACTCGTCCTCATCGGTTCCGCCGGCCACAATTTCAACACCTCATTGCAATCTATCGGTCCGCCCGGCACAGTCACAGCCAATCGCTGCTCCTTTTTCGCACTTCAGTTCTCTGTCGCCATTAGCTTCTGCACTATCGGTGCCGACTTTTACGTCTATTATCGTACGTAATCTCGGATTGGCTCTTTCCTATGTGAGACTTCAATCTGTGTCATGCAAAATGATTTCAGAGCGGAGAAAGGGGATTTTCTCCTAGGATACTATAACGAATGTTCTTACGGCTCCATTGCGTGTCACGAGATGGGCTTCTGCCTCCTTGTCCTGCCCTAAAATATGTTTGACAATTTCCACCTGTGTCATGCAATGGGCTTTTTTCCCTCGTCGTACTCCCTAGACTTGTCTTACGACTTCAGTCTATCTCTTCAAGATGGCATGCTGACTCCGAAATCATCATCAGCCATTAACACAAGTCGACGCCTCACCTTCTTCATGACCTGGTCTGGCATGTGGACTTCTTTAATCTTTGTAAACCTTATTGGGGTTGCTATAGCGACTGGCGTCGCCACAACACCCGGTTGGGCCAACGCCTACGCCACCTCATCCGGCGCGCTCCTCCTAGCCTGCTACGACGGCCTCGGCGCCTTTGGCGGTTTCTGCACCGTGCTCCTCGCCCTTGGCGGCATCGCAAATAACGCACCGGCCACGTACGCCGCAGGCTTGAGCTGCCAGGTCTTGGGTCGTTATCCCAAAGCCATCCCGCGTTGGATCTGGTGTCTCTTCCTCATGGTCGTCGAACTCGTCTGCGCGGTGGCGGGCCGCGACCATTTGTTCAACATATTCGAAGACTTCTTGCCCCTTATGAGTTACTGGGTCTGCCCCTGGTTGACGATAGTGTTCGAAGAGCATATATTGTTTCACACACTGCGAGGGGTGCCTTTTGATTGGTCGGCTTGGGAGGATAAAAAGAGGCTTCCTGTAGGAGTTGCAGCGTTGCTTTCTTTCTTTATTGGGTGGGCCGGCGCGATTGTCGGTATGGATCAAGTGTGGTATCAAGGCCCCGTCGGGAGTAAGATTGGCGGTTATGGGGGCGACATTGGCGCGTGGCTAGCAATTGCTTTTACGTGCGTTGCATACCCCCCGTTGAGGTACTTGGAGTTGAAGAAGTTTGGCCGGTAAAGCGGAGGAGGAGGTGTAGTAGTAGCAGAGGATGGTGGACTGCTACTGCTACTCTTCTTCGAGTAGAAGATTGTCGGCGAACGTGGGTGCTCTCTCAGTGCGATATCTTGCTAAGGTATCATGTTTACTTTGATAGTACGGTTCAGACTGCCATCAGGATCCCGTTCGCCGGCAGCGTCATATATAACCTTTGGGTTCTCCACGTTCCGAGTGCGTTATTCGCGCAATTTG
Organism: Letharia lupina; assembly: GCF_014066315.1. NCBI lineage: Eukaryota > Fungi > Ascomycota > Lecanoromycetes > Lecanorales > Parmeliaceae > Letharia > Letharia lupina. Next base: position 258,856 of record NW_023502978.1, on the reverse strand, counting down.
TTATGTGTACCCTTTTTGGCTCCTTGCATTAGGTCTTCCGGCCCGAGCGGAGCGGGCTTCGGCCCTTACATCAATCCTTTCGATCAAAAAGTGGAAAACAATCCATCTCTATATAACGCTTTCAGACCTTCATCACCACAATGAAGCCTCACAGTGTGATACGAGTAGTATCAAGACCGACAGCTCTCATGAAGCCTTGTCACCGACCCAAATATCGCCAAACAGCAGCCCTGAATTCTCGAAGATTTAGCGCCACCCCCCAGCGTCCATTCCTCGATGAATGCTTAGTGCAGACTCATACACTTCTCAACGGGATTCATGACACGACCGGACTTCCCTGGGCAGCAACAATACCACTGGTTGCCGGACTAGTCAGAATGGTCATCCTGCAACCCTTATTCACACACTCCGGCCGGATCTACGAGAAGCAGTGGACACTGTACCCTCAATTAGCAGAGGCCAAAATCGCCATGGAGAAGGCGATCAGGCAGAAGCACGGAGACAAAAGCGCGCTGGAAAGGAAACGGATCCAAGACAGAGCCATCGTTCTCGAACGGAGACAATTGCTCAAGCGGAACCGAGCACAGTCTTGGAGAATCCATCTCGCGCTCCTCAAATTCCCAATCTGGTTCACGATGATGGAGACGATCCGACGGATGACGGGGACGGAGGAGGGAATGCTGAACTTGGCCGCCAAGTCTCTGATAGCGCTCAAAGGGCAGCAGAACCCTGGCGCAGGCACAGTGGACGAATCGGTACCCATGGGACCATCCCTAGCCACCGAGGGGATGTTATGGTTCCCCGACCTCGCGATGCCCGATCCTTTGCTCATCTTGCCCCTCGCCCTATCCGCCATCATGTTCGCAACGATCTCGTCTCCCAACGACACCGTCGGTCTCCTCGCAATGCCGGGCTCGTCGCCCGAAACCGCCAGGAAGGCCCGCGCTTGGAATCTACGGAAACAGAAGACCTTGAAGATCGGAGCCCTCGCGCTCGCGCCCGCCACGCTCCTGTTCCCCAGCGCCATGCTCCTCTACTGGGTCTCCGGCGGCCTGGCCGCCATCGTCGCGGCTTCTCTCCCCCGGATCCGATCCTTCCGCGCGACACGGTCGCCCGGCAAGAAGGGCGAGCCGGGCGCGGACGACGCGCCCGCCGAGGCCAAGCCGCAGGTGCGGGGATATCGCTGTCCGACGATGAAGGAGCTGAGGAGTCCGACGACGAAGAAGAATGGAAAGTGACGCGGTAGGGCTGAGGGTTCGCGATACGCGAGTACGGAATTCTCTCGAAGCGAGCGTGCTATGACTGACGAGCCGGCCCAAGTGGGAGCAAGAGATGAGACCAGCATCATGAAAGCCATGCCGTCTTTCCAATCACCCTCGGTCTCGAACCCATTGCCAGCCGCAGAAGGAGCGTGCTCCAGCATCCAACCTCGAAATTACCCCCCCCCCCGCCCTAGGCCGGGAGGACGTTTCGAAAAAGCCCCATCCAGCACCCGTGCTTTTGGGAGACCAGCAATGGACACTCCGGGCACGGAGCCTTCGGGACGATTTTTCGCCGGGAAGCCTGGGATGATCGTCCCCGGTCGGAAAGGTTGGGGCTCACGGGGGAGGAAGCTTGGGTTTGGAAAGATCTAGCGGTGTGGCCGGGGGAGAAGGGTCGGAGAGATCAGGTCATGACTAGCTTTCGGATGTTTTCACGGTGGATTGCGGGATTCCATAAGATTGGGCTGTGGTGTAGACGTTGCGAAGGTATTTTAAACACATGAAAGCGGATGGAACGCACAAATGGATCACGTGTAGACATTCCTAATCCTAAATGGACAAAACGGCTCCAACAATGCTGCTAGCACTGGGTATCCCTAACGCTCGCAAACGAAGATCACCGCCAAACGCTTTTCTTGTAAATGCAGCTAAACGTAGCAGAGTCGTGATCATAACTTTGCCTTCGCACCTAAGCTGGGCGCGCTGGCTTCAGCGTTGAGTACCACATCTCCGCTCTTGTCTGCTTCGCCGAAGAAAATGACTTCGACTGTGAGATCGTCCCTGGAAGGCGGGTCAGTCAGACCTCACCCAACTATCTGGAAAGAAGAACGTACCTGTATCGCCTTGCATACGGACTCACAAGCGTCAACAGCCCACAAACCATATCCCTATCTCTACCACCCAACGCATTCCTAACCAAATGCGTCGCCACGTTTTTATCCTCGACCACGAACCTCTCATCAGTAGTCTTCACATCCCATTGCGTCTGCCGCAGAGGAGCCCGTTGGCCTTCACCACCCTCCGTGGGCGCTGAGACAGGCTTCTCAACTGGCAACTTTGTGCTTTGGCTGCTGAAGAATGACTTTGCCCATGACGTGGCGTTACTTCCACTGCTCGACGATTGATTTTCGAGCCACTGCCCAACCAATCCAACAACTTCCTCATTCGTGAGCATTTCCCACAACCCATCCGTAGCCAGAACAACGAAGTCTCCCTGCCCAGGATCTACCTTCGTGGTCGTGATGATAGGCTCAGCGGTAACATACGGCGGGGTTTTCAACAGCGGCGACGGAGTCTTTCCAAAGAAAAACTTCTTCATCCGGTTTTGGACTTCCCTGCTCCATTTATAGCCCGCATCGCCAAACGCCCGACTGGGTTCTAAGCCGCCTAGTATCCTTCCCCTATGTACGACATTCTCCTCGCCAGGATGCTCAGCGCGCAGTCGAGTCATCTCAGAGGGAGTGCCTCCCGTCTGGTCTTCACTGAGTGGAGTAGCAGTCCACTTTCCAGTTGCTGGGTTTTTGCGGCCTAGCACTGCACGTGAATCGCCTGTACAAGCCACTCGAAAGAGCTTTGAAGAACTATCGTAGAATGAGAGGAGAGCACAAGCGCCAGAAAGTGCTGGTGCAAGGATCTCTGCTGCTGCGGCTTTTTGCTTTGTGTTGGTGGTAATCTTACTCACGGAAGCATGGACTATTTCGTGATCTAGTGCGAGGAAGCCACGTTTGATTGCTGTGTCTATGGACTGCGGGGTGGGAACGGTCAAAGAGGGATCGGTGAAGGCGGATTTGTAAGTGTTATTGAGTTCACGCGCAACGTAGGAGATGAGGACTTGGCGAAGTTTTGCGGATGTGGTCCAACCAGCGTGACCGTCAAAGACGCCCCAGAACATCCAGTCGCTGCTGGCCGACCCGGCAGGTGGAGGAGTAACTGACTGGGGCACTTCAACAATCTTCTCGGCGTGGTCATCCTCGATAGGGTTGTTACTTGGTATCTGGACCACATCGTAGCGGACAACGCCTCTTCCCCTGCCGACCAGATATGACTCCTCGTTCTTGCGAAGCTTTTGCGTTGCCTGTTCCGGCGTTATCTTCTCCATCCGGTTGTGACCTTCGTCTTCAGCTTGCTTCGTTAAAGGAGCGTCGTGAGCTAGTTCGTCTACGTAGAATTCGTTGTCTTGAACGAGCAGTGCCCTTCTCTTAGACTCGGCTCCTGGCTCTGCAACGAGACCGTTTGATATTGACTGGGTTTGGGTAGGGAGAGAGCCTGAGGCAGAGGCTAGTGTTGAATACTGAGGTGCTGAACGGCCTGAGCCAGAAGTTATGACGCTTGTCCCATTGACCAACGCCCTAGTTTCTGGATCCCGCTGGTAGTAGTAAACGCCGGAAGCCAGCACAGATACCAGAGCAGCGACTGAGAATGTACGAAAGTACATGGATGACCTTATGATCTGGGTCGGAGCATCTCTTCTGATAAGGGTAGTGACTGGGCGTAGGCCGACGATATGGGTCACTGGAGGCCTGGGGAAAGCTCTGGTAGTGACGACTTTCCGGAGAGGAGTCCGTCGAGCAGTGCGGAACGCTTGGACTGCTGCTCGACGCATTGAGATATGCCTGAGGGCAGGGCGAGGAGAACTTGAGGATTTTCTCCTCCCAGGGATGTTAGGAAGGAAGGTACAGTGAAAGTGAGAGATGAAATGAAAGCGTTGCTGTTGGCGGATCTTGTGACAATGACAGGGGTTGGCGGCAAGCGTTGAGGCAGATCCACTTCAGCCCTATGGAAATAAAGGCTTTGCCCTCCGCGTCATGGCATTCAATGAATACTTAAGAACACTGCATAGATCTGACAACTTAGACATATTTGACACCTTGGTTGTCTCATTTTCTGGCACTGGACATATATCTTTGGTTTGGACTCGCCGACTTCTCATCTCCCAAATTCATTTACTATTAAAGCTGCACCAATACCAGTACCACTCCCGTGACATTGGACTTCGAAGGCTAGGGTATTCATTTTATTGTGCACAAAATTGAGGCTATTGGCCGCCCATAATCAACATGTCCTCCAGAGCTGTCCGAAAACTACAGAGAGAGCAGGAACAGCAAATTCAGCGGAATGCTTTGAAAGAAGACCATGCACCGGATGATGAGTCAGAAGAAGAGACGCCCGCGGGGAAGATTCTCAATGCATTTGATATGCTAAACCAATATGAAGATGGAGATGAAATGAATGACTCCGACGTCGTAGACCCTAATGATAGAGAGGACGCTGAGGTGTCGACAAAGAATCCTCAAGTCGAATCGTCCGAAAAGCCAAAAACGAAGAGCAAGTCGAAGAAGAAGAAAAACAAGAAAAAGAGCAAAGTACCCGAGCAAGCTGATCCTCCGGCCAAAACTGCTCTGGCTGGCGCTAAAGAACCGCAACTGGATGAGATTGACATTGCTCTAAAGTCTTTGTCGACAACATCCAAGGATGGAGCAGAGGTTCCACTGGCATCTAAGATCGATGAAGCTAATGTACAACTGTATCGACTACTTGCGGTTGAGTCGAAGCATTTAAACGCTCTGAACGAAATGAAGCGCCTCTTTGGGAACGTGGTGCTGGAAAACGAGGATGAAGCTGGCGCCGCGGCCGGCCCTCCCAGACGGCGAGGCAGGATTCAAAATCTAGACCTCGGTGGTGCACTGGCTGGGCGCCATAGTCCAGCTTCGCGTGGCCAAGGTTTGGCAGGTCTGGCACTTCGAAGGAATCCTTTCATCCTGGGCAAAGAGGAATGGCCCAAAGCTACGAGCGGAGGGCTCGGCATGGAGCTGGTCGAGAAATTGGAGGATGGTACTGTTGAGTTTCGCTTTGTGCACAACACGATTTACCAAGACGTGCAGAGGCAATTTCAAACATGTGTAGAATCCATGGATCCACAACGCATGATTGCATTGCTTCAATATAACCGTAAGACCATTCCCCACTCGTGCCGCTGGGGTACTTGTACTGATATCGGAAGCAGCATACCACATCTCCACGCTACTCCAGGTTTCCGAAATTGCAAAGCAACAAGGCGACCACTCCGTCTCGGGCGACCTACTCGAGCGCGCATTGTTCAGCTTTGGACGATCAGTACACTCGTCATTCACAGCAGCTCTTGGGGAAGGTAAAGCACGACTTGACTTCAGACGGCCAGAGAACCGTGAATTCTGGCTCTCGGCGTGGCGCTATGTCAACAATCTAGGCCAGAGAGGCACCTGGCGAACAGCCTACGAGTGGGCAAAGTTGGTACTTAGCCTTGATCCTGAAGGGGATCCTTATCGCATCTGTCTCTTTTTGGACCAACTAGCCCTCCGTGGAGGTCAGTCAGAGCATCTCCTGCAACTAAGCAGGAGTCCGTTCTACGCCGATGATCTCTGGCGAAGCCGCCCAAATATCGATATTTCTTCAGCTCTTGCAGAGTTCAAGCTCAAACAGGTACAGAAATGCCGGTCATCTCTCAAAACTTGCGTCGAGGATTATCCTTGGGTATTCCCCCGCCTATTCAAAGAACTCAGCATCGACCATATTCCCAAGTCAGTATGGGGAAAGACCCCATCCACGGACCGAGAAAAGTTCGAATGCGAGCTGTACGTCCACAACGCCAAAGATCTATGGAACACCCCGGAAGCGACATCCTTCCTGGTCGAAGTCGTCGAGTCAGCAGAGGTCGCTCCCACACGAGAAAAGGCTCGGAGGGAGACCATACCGCTGTCTCATGGACCCATTACTCTCGACGAAGCCCGCCATGTCCTCCTTTCGGGGGTTCCAGCCCTCATAAATCTCATTCCCCGCGGATACACCAACATGCCCACCTCGTCTTCAGATCCTCTCCCACCACCCAATAATGTCCCATCCTATGATCCCGCCCCGCCAACACACCTCCAAGGGGCGGCGAATCAATCCCCTTTTGAGGCAGCCGGTGGGTTCGACACCCCTCCAGAAGAGGGCACACCCAATCGCCAATCTTTAGAGGATAACCAACGAGGTCTAGGCGAAGCCCCAGAGTTGCAAGGATTGCAGGGATTTTTCCGCCGTTTCATCCCATGGATCCCGTCCGGCCGCATGCCCGATCAGACAGACACCGACACCGACGCCGACGCCATCAACGCTCGAGCCGCCGAGCTCGGCATCCCAGAAGGACTGATCGCTGAACGGGGCCGGCGAGTGCCGGAAATCCTCCAAGGACGAGATGCACCCGATGCAGCGCCTGCACCAGGACTGGAAAACACGAATAACACTGTAGGCCCTACCGTCGAATCCGAGCCCGAATCCGAACAATCTATCGATAGTGGCGATGACGCTATGATTACGAGCGACACAGCGCCCAACCGTGGCCCCCAAAGCGAGGAACCATACGACGACGATCGCAACCAGCGCTGGCTCGCCGGGCAGGGCATGCTCCGGCTGCGCGACTTCTGCGCCCAGCACGGCACCGACGAAACCGCCTGGGACGGTAACGTCGACAGCGGCATCGTTGGCGAATACGCCCAGCGCGTCATGCAGTTGCGGCAGCAGAGGACCCGGACGTTCATCATGGAGTACCCGCTCACGCAGGGGACGAGCCGGGAGGTGAAGGCGCTGGTCGAGAGGGAGATTCAGAGGGGCGGCCGTCTGGAGTCGTGACGGAGGAAGCGAGGAACGGATGATGGAAGGACGGGCGCTGGACTCGAAAGGAGAAGGCGGAGGGAACAAAACTCAGCTTTAGTCTTCGTCGAGTGGATGATGATGGATACGTATCTACGTATGTTCAAACAAAAATCCTACCAAGCTCCAACGCCATCATCATCTTCCATCCGTCCCAACCCTAAAGTACCTTTATCTAACCCTGCCTGACCCACTTACCGCCCATCTATCTATCTATCTATCGCCCCTCAGAGATCGATATCATGACATCCCCACTATCCACCATCCCTACCCCTTACCCCCCAAGACCCATCCATCCATCCACCATCCCTACCCCTTACCCCCCAAGACCCATCCATCCATCCATCCAGCCATCTGAATCCTCGCTCAGAACAGTAACGTAACTACGATCCCTTCCTCCCTTCCTCCCTTCCTCCCTTCCTTCCCTCCTTTCCGTAACGATAGAAACGGCGCCCCGTCATATCATATCCATCATATCCATCATATCATATCATCTCAGCCAGCCAGCCAGCCAGCCAGACAGACAGCCAGACAGACAGACAGACAGCCAGACAGACAGACAGCCAGACAGCCAGACAGCCAGACAAACAGATAAGGTGCGAGAGATCTCACAAGAGGAAAAAGTGAGCTTTATGGATCGAATGGCGATCGAGCGGGAAGATGGCTGTTGGGGAGAAGGGAGGGCAAGAGGACCTCCCGGATCGGATAAGCAGTGGAGGTGTAAAAGCATACAATGTATAGATGGGCGGAGATACAGACGACGACAGCGTGGAGGAAGGGAAGGGAAGGGGGGCACACATGCTACGGGACGACGTTTGCGATAGGGATGTTAGAGGAGAGGAAAGGAAAGGATGTCAAAGGAAAGGATATTAAAGGAAAGGAAAGGAAAGGATGTCAAAGAAAAGAGAAGGAAAGGAAAGGAGAGGAAAGGACGTTAAAGGATACCAAAGGACAGGAAAGGAAAGGAAAGGATGTCAAAGGAAAGGAAAGGAAAGGAAAGGAAAGGAAAGGATGCTAAAGGAGAGGAAAGAGGAGGGAGAGAGAGATGGCAAACAACAACTGAAGAGGTCGGGCGGATAAATTATACTAGTCTGCTCTGAATGAAGAAGTAAAGTCGAAACACAGCCGCAGTGATGGTCCGGTCGCGCGCACCGGACAGCCTCCCCGCGGCGGCAGGAGAAACGCGTGCTGGTACAGATGGGTGGATGCTGCTACGATGCGGAATGGACTCCATTTCGATCGTCCGGTGCTCGAGGGACGCCCGGATCCCAAAGGAAAAAAGATTGTGGAAGGAAAAGCTCGTGGACTCATCCGTCCGACGTGATCGAACCCTCGGTATGGATCGATCGAAACCGGCCGCATGTCGCATTCTAGAAGAAACACTGGTTGTATCTTTGCTCTCCGAATGCCCCCGTACCTCCTTCTTTGCTGCCCCCCACGCCCACTCCTGACACCTCCTGCTACTCTAAACCTATGATCTCTTACAGGATCAAACACTTCGACTTCTTTCCGTCCCCGTGATGCTTGCCCTTTTTGGAAAGCAGTGCTGAGCGTGTAGCGTGCTCAAAAACCTCCCTCACTCCCTCATTCGTCTTCGCCGAACACTCTAGATAGTGTCGTGCACCAATCTTCTTCTTCACCTCCTCACCCTATAGACATGCATGTCAGTTATCATGTTCTTTGTGGATATATAACAGCTGCTTCTAGCGACCGGCTGTGCGGGAGGTTCGAGGTACAGTATGCTTTCGAGCGGGTTTCTCTCCAGTCTTTTGAGAAACTTACCTGCTCTGGGGTCACAGGCTTCTGAGACGTCTTGTGCAACTCCTCAATCGTCTTCTGGTCATACCGAAGATCTTTCTTACATCCTACGAGGATGATCGGGAGACCTTGGCAGAAATGCAGCACCTCGGATATCCACTGTGTAAACAATTCTATCAGTGTTTCGTTCTCTTCGATAGCCGTAGGGCGATGTCAAAGCACATTCTGTGTCGGGAGGTGCCTCGTACCTTCTCCTGCACGTTATCCAGTGAGTCGGGCGAGTCGACGGCGAAGCAAATGAGAATGACGTGGCTATCGGGGTACGAGAGTGGACGGAGACGGTCATAATCTTCTTGTCCTGCCGTATCCCATAAGGCTAATTCGACGTGCTTCCCGTCGACCTCGACATCGGCAACGTAGTTTTCAAAGACCGTGGGAACGTATACCTATAGCGGAGATGTCAGTGCTGTAGCTAGGGGGAGGCAGTCGGAAGGGTCGACATGGGGCGATGCTCAGTTGGTGCTGGCAAGTGTAGAAGCTCGCGTGACGCGGGGCATGGGATACTGGGAATGCTGACCTCTGGGAAGGTGCCCTTGGAGAAGACGCTGATGAAGAAGGCCGAAGTCAGCAAGCCGTATGCAGGGCGGGGTCGTGTGCGATGGTGACAGCGGAAAGGGAGACACTTACATTAGGAGACAGGTCTTTCCGCAGGCACCGTCGCCAACGATGACGAGCTTGCGTCGGATTTCAGCCATGCTGTACGGGTGTACACGTCAGCAAGACCGGCCTTGCTTGGATGAGAGGCAAGAAGTGTAGCAATATATACTGCGCAGATGAAAATGGGTGGGAGTTGAGATGGAGAGGGGTGTTAAATGGTGGAGGTGGTTGTTGAGCGAGGCAGGTTTGATGTTTGGTGAGAAGGACGTACTTGTCAAACGACGCAGGCTTAGTGCTTGCGGGAGGTAGGTTGTGGTGCGCACTCCCTATGCAGTGGTTGTGTTTTGACGACAAGGACAAATAGAAATTGAAGGAGTTCAAGTGGTAGAAGTAGAAGTAGAAGTAAAAGTAGAAGCAGAAGAGAGTGCTCGTGTGATGTATGTATGTAAGGTAGTTTCTGGGGGATGTGATGTGATGTTGTTGGACGATGGGAAGTAAAGTCTTGAGGCTAATCGCAGGCTCGAGGCGGTTATCTTGTGTAGGTGGGTTTCCTAAGCTACTTTACTTTACTTTACTTTACTTACTTTAGTTTAAAACGAAGTAAGCTGCTGATTGATTGATTGATTGATTGATTCGTTGGTTGCGGCCTAGGCAACGGCGTGACCTTTCTCATAAGGCTAAGCTTAGCATTATTCCTATCCCCCCCCCCAAGTCCCCCTTCACTAGTTACTTCACAGTGGCAATAAAAAGGGAGCTTCCTATCACTTTTCTTTTTCTGCCTAAGACACTACATCCGACTCGATCACTTCTGATAATACCTAAGATGTTTCTCGGTTTGTCTAGAGTACATTGAAAACTTGAGAGACCTTGTCTGGCTGACAGGCATCGAGTTCAGTGGCGCATATCAAATCCGGATTCGTATTCCCCGGCGTTAGGCTCGGCCGATGTAGAGGCCCCTTTTGTGATATGGACGAGCCTTCTTCGCCTTTTCTCATACCGATGGAGGTACTTCTGCTTCACTATGATAGCTTCACGGTCGGAGCTGACGCCCCAGGGTAATTAAATGTGAATCCTCCAAGTAAGATGGACTGCATCGAGCGATTAGTGTATTCAGACACGCAATTCATCATCAACAATAAAAATGGTATGCAACAAGCAAGTCTATGTGACTCCCAGCCATCACTCGCTGGAGGGTACAGCAGCCACGATGAAACAGTTGTAATCCCTGCGCCTGTGCTGTGCTCCTTCCCCATGGAAGCCAGCTTGATGTGTGAATCCGTCCAGCATCCCAACAGCAATGGGTATATTTCCTCCGAAAAGAATGACCGACATTATGAAACAAGTTGAAACAAGATCGAGGTGACATGTGCATCATGATACAGCCGTCAGTGATTCACTCTCCGTAATCGCTCGCCCAACCCCTCCCCAGCTCCCCTTCCCAGCCATTATTGGTCGAGTATGCCGTGCCAGGCCCACTCACATAGCCAGCTTCCTCGGCCTCATCAAAGTATTCCCCACCGCTACTGGCATCAAAGCTACTCCGACCACTAATCTCTCCTTCGTCACCAGCTCCAGGCTGACCTAGTTGATCCCACTGCAGACCCTGCAAAGCCGGGTACTGCAACAACAGTGCAGCGGGGAGAGCAAAGCCACCGTTCTGGTTGCCGTTCATAGGTGGCTGAGGCGCCATACCACCAACTTGCATGCTCTGGTTCATCATCTGCTCGTCGAATACACGCTGTCGCTCCATCGCCTCTTCATCTAGCAATGGCTTGATGCAGACTCTGCCGGCTTCGCTTCGGAAATGCCTGCCGAGAGCGTCCGCACGAGCAAATCTTCTGCCGCATCCCCAGCTGCCGCCTGTGCCAAGCTCACCACGGCAAACAAATTTCTTCTCTCCGCTGTGCAACCCCTCGTGCCTTTTGCGATCATGTTGACGAGCGAAAGCCTTGCCACAGACTGTGCATACGAATGGTCGCTCGTCCGTATGAGTGCGAAGATGCGATCGGAGATTGTAAGCACGAGTAAACTTCTTGGGGCAGAGGGTGCATTGGAACGTGGCAGGATGTTTTTGAATCCGCTTTTCCGTTCCAGAAGCCGGTGGTCGACTGGGGTCGGCCAGCTCGAGGATGTAATCACGATTCGGGATCGAAGAGGTCGACGAGCGGCGAGACGGTGATCTAGGTGCGGGCGAAGATTCTCTGGAGCTGGAAACGCTAGGGGAATAACCCATGTCATATGGCGAGAGAGATCGATGTCGTTGATCGATGTGTGAGTCGGTGGAGCCCAAGGTCGATTGCGAAGAGCTGGGAGTCGCTGGGCGTGAATATAGGTTGGTATCTGATTTGGCACGCATGCGCCCTTTTCGACCTGGTTCGTTGTTAGTAGGTGGGGTCAAGAGTGGAACAGGGCGAAAGTCACCTCTGTCCGGAGGACTCAATGCATCCATGTCAGACTGCTCATATCTTGGAGGCTCGAAGCTTTGCTGGCGTGTCGTGGGTGCATATTCAACGTTGATCTCGGGTGGTACCATTTGAGCAGCCTGACCCATGTCGTTCGAACCTAGTCTCTCTTCGTGTTGGAATGGGGGAAAGGTTTCTGCTTGATTGTTGGTGTACAACTCCGATCCAGGACCTCCATTGAAGTTGTTATTTGCCTGGGACAAAGGCATGAAGTTATTTTCTTGGGCAAGTCCCATTCCAGGCTGAGGGGACATGCGTGGTGACACAAAAGGGCTATGTCTCGGACTATTCCTCTGCTGCTGTGGTTCTGACAGGGTAAATGACTCGATGCCTAGGCCTCCTTGGTAAAGCTGTTCGTCCTGCTGGGGGTTCAACATTGGCGATGGGTTCTGGTCGAAAGTGTCGAAAGTATCTTGCTGTGCCATGTAAGGTGAAGGTGCAACGGAAGATGAAACATCGGAATGCTCTGATGGAGCCCTCCGGTGGTTCTGGAATTGCGATCCTGTGAGCATTCCCGACCATTCTGCCGATTGGTGCCCGTTCGTGAAGGCAGCGGATGGATCCAGCGAAGCATGTCGAGAATGATGTGGAGACCATTGCTGGCCTTGATTCGTAATTGGGGAAGCTGGTCCTGATGAATGTGCATCTGGCGGCATGAGGCTCGGCGGAGTTGGGTTCATGATTTGCGGTGAGGAAATATTACTCATTATGTCTGCCGGGTTTATGTGGTTCTGCTGGGGCGGGTCCAATTGAGGGTCTAGTATGAAGCTGTGTTCGTAGGACTGTTCCTGCTTCACGCCGAAGTCTTGTTGGCGGTAGTCGGACAGATTGGCTCCCAGTCCAAGCGGATCTGATTGATATGACTGACCCTCTTGTCGACCGTTGATGTGTGAAGAGTCTTGCCCAAAACTTTGATCTAGACCATTTTGCTGATATGACTGCTCAAACCTCTGATCACCGAAATCGTTGCTGGGTAGCACGTGTTGTTGAAATTGCGGTTGCAGAGCAGACCCATTCATATATGAGGGAGACAAGCCGTACTGTAGACCAGTCCCAGCTGTAGTGGAGAGGTTCGAGTCGAAAGCCTGAGACGTGAAGTTTGTAGAAGTGGTTGGGAGGCCTGAAGGCGATGATTGGTTATGACGATTTTGTGGCGATGGAGAATGTCTTATACGGGGGTCAGACTGGCGCCCGGCCGACAATGACCTCCCACGGTGTTGTTGTGTTTCCATCATGTTTGACGAGGTTCCTATATGCTTTTATTAGGTCGAAAATGCGCTCGGTTGAACCAGCTATCCCGTGCTCAATAGGCTGCGGAGTCCAGCCTTGAGACGATGTAGGGCGCTCTTGAAGATCTGCTCCAGTACGCTCGAGAGCGATGATGTTGTGTCTTGGGGCTGTGCAAGGGTAGTCGGTGCGAGTCCTCCTGACAAGAGGAGGAACGCTGAGCAATGCCTCCTTTGCTCGCCTCTTGGATGGGGGCGAACAGTCGGCGATCGGCGTCTGTTTCAGGCAGAAACAGTGTTTCGAGCGGGATCGACCGTTGTTGTGTGTCTCTATTGGGGCCTCGAGGGATGTTTTCTCCGCTTCTAGAAGCTGACTCCGAATGGAATGCGCATTGAGATTTGACGGTAGCGAGCGATCTTGTGGACAAGTAGTTTTGTAGATATCAGGACGTAGCCTTGTGTGTTGATATGATGGATATTATTGGGTAGGCAGGAATACTCTTGTATTCAGGCGCTCCGCAAGGTAGAATAGAGAAGGTTTACACCAAACGATTATGATGCAGTGACGGAGTTCGAAGCGTTAGGGTCGAGTGGAGACCATACAGGTAACACGCTGTTATGAGAGCAGGATCGTGGAACGCTATTCGGTCAACATGAATGTGTTAGCACAGAAGTCTGAAAAGGGTAAGAGTGGATATCAGAGTCTAAGCCCTGAGGCTGCGCAAAATATGAGATCGGGCAAGTAGAGGCTCCACACCTAAAGTAACTCTTTTCGCTACCGGCTGAAGTTGGTGGATTGGTCTGGGGTATGGGCGTGTATGGGCTATCGATTGTGGGGGGGGGAAGGGGGAAGTCGGGGGGTGACGGTGCGCTTGTCGGCGAATTAATACGATGGATATGTGGGCGAGTACTTTAGTAGTCTGATGTTGGAGACGAGGGTTCTGGAATGAAGATGAAGATGAAGATATAGATGATGCGACAAGCCAGGAATAGAACAGATCTTGTTTGGTACGACACTTCTCTCAATCCTCTCCTGAGGTCCAAAATCCCGGCGTCTAAAGCAAAGTACAAGATTACGGGCTAAACCTTAAGGAGTTAGGAGGCAGAGGAAGCCTGCATTGCCTTACCTAGCGCGAAATAATGGATAAGATACGAGTATTCCACTTTCATACCAATCTTTCCCCTCTGATGCGGTAGAAGGGCGTTAGAAGCATGCTAGACGGCAGTAGCTGACTACAAGTACTTGGATAACTCAAGCGCTCAGCCTCCTTGTTGCCTCCTGTTCTTAACCTCAACTTGCTGTTTCATCTCCCTCTCCTATGCTGCGGACCCGCTGCCTGAGCACAGCCCCGCCCGATCATGCTCGCTGGCTCTGTGAGGCAGACAATCAGGACTTGCTCGCGTCGCCGTGAACAGGTAAGACACAACGTAAATGATGATGTGATTTTGGGATTCGATTGAAAATTGGAGACTGATGACATACATGTACTCTATATTCACACGCTCGCTGACATTGCTGCCAATAGTATCCCATAGGTCCTCCCCCGTATGTCAATTTGCCCGATAAAATTTTCCCTAGATAATCCACATGAACAAAAGTAGTATTGCATCCTGCGAAGAATGCCTCGAACGCCTTATTCTTTCTCCTTTCCTTTTCCCTTATCAAAATCCTCCACTCCATCACCTGCCTCTTTGACCTCGGCGCTGAAAGTGCTTTCATCGTCGCCATCAGGCCCCCGGTTGACCACCCGTAGCTTTTCTTTTGGCACTGTGAACATCACCTGCACCACCCTTCTCTCCACGGCAGATTCAACGTCCCATTCTTCGTCATTGCCATCCTGCTCATGTTCACCACTTTTACCTCCCTGCTCGCCGACATCCCAGTCCCTCGCACCTTGTCTTCTCTGCCACAGCATAGCGCCTGTGCTGGCTGCTCGCCGAGGCAGCCCACCTTCCGAGAAAACGCGCTTGGTTGGCGAAGACGAGTTGCTTGTGTTGTTCTCAGGCGACGTCGAAGCGCTTCGATCTAGTCCAGAAAACGCGCGACGTACACTCCCCATCCAACCCCTTGCTCGACTATGACTTCTTGTTGGGGATGGTCCTCCGGAGTCCGTATAGTCGCCAAGCAATGCCTCGCCCTCTGATTGCAGTTGAGGGAAAGACGGGCCTGCGGTGGTCAAATTGTCGGAAACAGCAGTCCGCCGTAAAACTGGGTCGAGGGTCAAGGACCGAGACCGCCGATGCTCAGGACTGTAACGTTGTGGTGCGCTTTGTAGGTGATCTGATGGTGTGGTATCATTCGTGGAGCGGTAAGCAGTCGTGCTGAACAGCGCCGCCGAGCGCTGTGATAGGCTCCTGCTCAAATTTCCGACCGAGTTCTGCATCGAATAAGACGACAAGCCAGACCGGGAAGATTGGTCACTAAGCGTTGAAGATGTTCGATCGTTCTTTTCAGGCGAGAGGCGGCCCACTTGAGAGTGCATCATTGCATTCGCAACTGTCCAGTCAGACACCCAGTTGCGGACTTCATGCTCTCTGTCCTGCGGTGACTGTGGTGAGGGTGTTCGTGAACTACCCACTGGGTCATGGAAAGGGTCAAGAACTGGAACGTGGCTTAGCACGTTATGACCGTCTCTTTGCATCATTTCGTTGTCTCCCGACTGCGTTCCGCCGATGAGTCCTTCATCATACTCATCGCGCTCATCAATTGGGTGGATGGTACTGAATCCGGGAGTCTGTCGTCCATCCTCATACCGTGGTGCGGGCTGATATGTTCCTCGAGAGTATAGAGACCTTCGCAAACCTCGTGTAGGACTTGGGATCTCGAAGAGTAGGCCTGTCCTCTCTGCGTTAGGCTCGCTACGGCCAGATCCATTGGAATATCCGCCAGGACCAAGCGGCCGTGGCTGCGGCTCTCGTGACATTCGATTGTCTTCTGCAAAATCCACAGTCGTCATTTCACGTGGCCTGGCTGGAGTAGGGCTAGAGCCATCATTATACAAGCTAATTCCATGGGCACCAGCTGACAGATGGCGCAACTCATCTTCCCGTGCATCTCTGCGACGTTTCAATCGACGACTGTACCAGAAATACACAGCGACAATGATAATGATCGCCAAGATGCCGAGAGTGAGTCCAGCTCCTAGTCCAGCTCTCCTCGAAGCAGCATTCGAGTTAGCGGCGGCGCTGTTAGAAGAACCATTGCTAGTCGCAATTTTGGGATGAGCATAGCTTGTGATCCATGTGCTTGATGTTGTGTTGAAAAAGTATGTGTTGGCGCTTGCTGAAGGGTCCGCCCGTTTCCTCTTCGAGCCACTGGAGGCCGGAATCTGATATCCTCCAACAATCATCATGACATCACCTGGGAGCATCGTGGCACCATGACCATATATTCCTGTTCCATCAGCAAGACCTGGTCCAGTTTGGCTTGGTACGCTCCACTGCCAGTCGCCGCTCCCACCATATCCTTGCCCAAGTTCGAGGACTGCCAATTGCGGATCTGCTAGGTTTGTCACATCTCCTACCCATCCGCCAAAAAGAATGACTCTCTTTCCATCTGAGGTGAGTAGGGCTGTATGACCGGATCTCGGGTCGACCGCGGTCATATCTCTAGCCGCGAGGTCTGTATTGGGGGCATCTGTTGGTGATTCTATAGGCAAGAAGCTCCAGCTTTGTTCGGGCATTGAAAAGAGCGCCACTTGGGACATATTGATGAAGGCTGCTTGCGTATGACCTCCAAGCAGGACGAAGTTCTGATTCTGAGATTGGGTACTACTGTCGTTCCCTGTATTGAAGAAGGTTGGCATGAGTGGGGTAATGGTGAACCCAGCCTCTGCAATTGGTGGCCCTCTGCTTGACGTGATACCAAGATAATACGTTGAAGCCAGGGGAGAATCGGGTTGTATGGTCAACATGCTGCTGGAATAGTATGCCGCTTGTGTCCAATCATCTGCTGTTGAGATAGTCGAATTGGGGCACATCCCTCCAAAGATGTACATCTCAGAGGTGGCATTGACCGTACTGGAGAAGGCCAGAGCTGCCGCCAGATAGTTCGCGCCGTCCAGCACATTATTACCACTCACTCCTCCTATTGATAGATCGAGCTCTTTCCATGTTCCGTTGAGGTTCGAGCTTTCGCTTGTAGGAGTGAACTGCCAGAACGTTGACCCCTCCGCTGCATCACTGCAATTGCCAGAATACGCCAATATATTCCCTTTATCGTCAATTGTTGGTGTGTAGGCACTTTGGGGTCCATCTAGGAAAGGGAGCGTTGGAGAGACGGTTGAGCAGGGCAAATTTGTAGCGCCGAGCGTGCTCGTTGTATTCAGCGCGAGTAGCTGGGAATTGGGGGAGCCTGGTGTACCAGGTTGAAAAATGTATATTATATCGTCCGAGGTGGGCGAAGACAAGATCCTTGTAGGGTTGTAGGGAAAGGTTGCCATTATAGGCCCAAGAAATGCTGCAGCACCGAGTGCCGGTGTTTTTTTCACCTAGGCATGCTCCTTTGCTCTTCAATGCATTGTCATTGCCGGATGCTTTTTGAGATTCGAATTGATGGGAGCAAGTATGGACGTCTGTTGAAGCTAATCACTGAGAGAGAGGGGTCACTTGTTGATGCTGACAGAATGGCTGAAAATAAATAGAGGGGCGCCAAGATGAGGAGGAAGGATCTCAAGGAACGTGGCAGGTCGCAGCAGGGCAATGCCAACATTCGTTCGAGGCCAACCTGCAGCATGCAGAGCTAATGCAAGTCATCAGTCCAGATCCATGGGTCACGGTGATGCATGATTCGCCGATTAAACGTGGGCGTACCGCGTTTGTTTACGTCTCCGGGTTGCTTGGGCTACCATGTTCAGCCCCATCACTTGCGCTAGCTAAAAGCAGGGGTGCCTCGGCTCGTTCGGGTGTGCGCTCAATGTTCGCATTATGATAGTGAAGAGAACGACATTAAGAAGTCATGATACATTGTTGTTAGTGGTGATAATGCCAGGGCAAGGTTCATGAAAGACCTGTTGTGATGCCGAGGTGACTCTCATGTCTTTTTTAAGATTGTCTATTTTAGGCTCGGACCCTTCATGTACATGTTCATATACGAGTAGAAATTCATTCGACGTGATGGACGGAAATTTTCTGGAACGACCATGCTTCACCCTATATCTACTTTATGCATGTCTCTAACCCCCCTGACGCCATGCATACATCTAAATGTTCATGCTGTCGTTCGCCATTCATTCATCGTGTTCATAGGGCAGTGCAGCGCATTGCTGACCTAGCCTAGCGTCTCATCCATGACGTTGGTATTAGCAAGCTTGCTTCCCTTTTTCTCCGCCTTGAATGCTTGGATGCGGTCATAGAGATCCGTGTCTATACCAAGATTCAGTATCAACTACGTTTCATAATGTAGGCGGAGCCGAACTTACCAGCAACAACATCCTCAATCATAAGAGGCGCGCGATTGAACGGATCGTTGGGATCGCTGAGGAGGTGGGACCGAATGGTGGATCGATCAATGGATGTTTTTGATGTTGGTAGAATGACTGGATCTTGCATCAATGTGAACATTAAGGGATCTAGAAAAGCCGTTAGTATGAAAGAACTCAGCGTAATTGGAGCACTGGGCGTACTTACCCAAGAATTCATCAGGAACTTCGCCCAGATCCTCTTCAGCTTGGTCGTCCGCCTCCTTCGCCCTCTTAAATTTCTCCCCTAGAGATCTCCACGCCGCCAGTTCCTCCTGTGATTTCAAAGCAAACTTTGCAAGGACTCTGGCTGCTTGATCCAGATTGGCAGGCTTGTATGATCGCCCGTCCCTTGCCACAGCATAGACAAAATTCTCTTTATCTTTGAGGTTCAAGTAGACGTCTGCAATCTCGGAGAGTAATAGTTTTGGTTCGAAGCTATATTTTTGTGGGTTCTCGACGACCAAGTCTCTGCTCTTCGGGCCTACCATCACATCAAGATTATAGTCTAGCATGTCTGCCAGTCGTTGTACAATCTCGGGCATCGTGAACGAGCCTGCTAAAGCTTCAGTGAAGAGCTTCAGCATGGCTACCGTCTCGTTGGTGAGTTGCATATAGGACTTCGCTTTCCCTTGGGCTTGAGTGAGCGCCTCTTCTTTCTCCGAACGGACGTTTTGCTCCATGTCGGCTGAACGTTTGAGTTCTTGTTGCAGATTATGTATTTGTACAAAAGCTGTCAGCGATTCATCCAGGACGAAAGTAACGTCATTGAGAAGGAGATTGACAAAGCGGACGAAGAAGTCGAGATTGATTTTGGCTTCGTCGGAGAGATGTTCGCGGTAGATAGGGTTCGACCAAATGCACTTGATGATCTGGAAGATTTCGTAGCGTATATTAAATTTGTCGTAGAATTGGGTGTGCGCGCCTGTGTTCTCCACCTCGATATAGAATTTCATCAATGCGTGTAGTAAGTGCTCAGTAGCGAAAGGTAAAGAATTTAGTAGGTCTCCTAGTATTCCTTTGGACCGGTTGTAGACTGGCCGGATGCCATGGAACATGATGGTAACCAAGCCAGACTTGAGATACGGATTCTTGATGTACTCTGAGCTTCGGAGGAACGTGATGCAGAGCATGACCAGCTCATCACTCTGCGTGGACGTAACGATTTGAGGCATATTCCGCATGATGAACTTGAAGTTACCCACAACGTCCTCCAGAAAGTATTCGGGTAAGCACTTGAAAACCTCTGGCTGTTCCTTGGGCAAAGGCAGCTTCAGTGGGCGTTTTGGGAGATCTTGACCTGGAGCCACAATTCGTAGTAGCCACACGATGACATATCGCATGAATTGCATGGATCGTGCTTGTGTCAGATCGTCAAGCAAGACACCTTCCACGGAGAGCTTGTAAGACATGCCCTTGTCGATCTGATCCTTGTACTTCTTGATGGCTTTCTCGAATATGTTCAACCTGACTGGGTTGCTAACGAATTTATGCCGATCGAGCTCGATCTCACCAAGATGCGTTCTCATACGTTCAAGCTCCTTCTCAAGTGTGCTTAGCATTGAATTGGCAGACTCTGTTCCATAGTGATGTGCAGCAAGTGTTAGAAAGAATATCTCTGATATAAAGTTCGAAATTCCCTCAGCAGGACTGCTGTAGAATTTATCAGAAGCATTCTGGTCGGCATTCAGCTTTGTTTCGTCTTGGATGTCAACCCGTGGTGAGCGGCGTAGATAATCGACGTCTATGCGGTCGATTTTGGAAAACGAGGCATCCATGAAGGGCTCGCATAGCTGATCTAGGCACACAGTAACATTGATCATGAAACCGTCCGAGGAGACTAACTTCTTGTCTACTTGTAGTGCACGGCGCTTATGGTTGGCATTGACACACAAAGCAAACCAGTCAAGCATCTTATCTCTAGCTTCCTTGCTTGTTTTGATAATTCGATTAGCGATATCCAGGAGGTCGGTCTGGTGGGTCTGACTCGTGAGTCGCAAGGCTCTTTGAGAGTTGAGAATGTATGCTTTATCTCGAGATGTAGGATTTGAGAAGTAATTAGTAGTGACGTCTGCTTGCAAAGGTGAGATGGCAAAGAAAGGACCGAGCAGCGTGCCAGACTCCAGTAATGCGGCTGAGATAGACGGAACGAACCTTGGCGACTGAACAAAAGCGTTGACTATTGCCGGGTATTGGACAAGATTTCGTAACGCCTATCAATCAGTTACCTATGTTTGCGAGAACTCATGTCGACCTAGATCCTACCAATATGTATGGTTTGTAGTCATTGTTCATGTTTATGACCGATAATCGCCGACTTAAGTCTTCAACTGCATCGACCAGTGCGTCTTGAACTGTATCATCTTCCGCAAAACGAGCGACAGCCTCATTAAGAAAGTCATGGTCAACAAATCTGTCGTCTTCCGGATCATCTATCAGGAGATGTGGCGTGAGGGGATTGGATGCCGATGTCTCAAGGCTATGCCATGATTAGTACCTTATAATCCTAGTGCAAGGAAGAGATGCACTCACCCAAACATATCAGGCATGGTAATTGCAAATATGCAGTAGCTCATACACAATCTTCTGGCCTCCTTTACTATTACGAACTTAGGATCTTCCTCTCCAGCTTTCCTTAAAGCCTTGTACTGTCTGGAAACTCGCTTCCAACATCCCAGTAAGAAGTCCAGAGGCGTAACTCCGTGCTTCAGGTTCGATGTCGCCTCAAGGAGAGCTTGGTCCAACATTCCCACATTCAGTCTGACCGATTGACCAGAGTCCTCCAGATCCAGACGGGTACCTTCTAGGAATTGCAGATGGTTTCCGTGGGCGTCGCGGTGGTGCTCCTCCCATAACGTAATTTTAAATAGGTTCCCCAGTACTCGATCCTCCCACTGCTCCAAGGTCTCCCCTGCCCTTGAGCTCGATCTGCCGCCTGAAGAGGCTGGTCGGTCACGCTTCTTGGGCGTTACTGGTCTGCCAGCTGAGGATGTGATGTTGATCTTAGGAGCTCCGCCGTTTGCTTGTCGCATGCCGAGTTGAGCGAATGGGTTTTGGGGTGATGTGGAGGCATTCGACGAGCTCGATATGTTGATCTGGGGCTTTGGCTGTTCTCTCTCTTGCGGGGCTGCTGCCTGTGCATTGGGAGTGGGCGAGGATTGTGACGCTGATGTGTTATCCATGCTACCCTCCCCAGCTGGATTTGGCTGTGCGGGAGCCTGGGAACCTAACTTTGCCAGACGTTTGTTACGGATCTTAGGTATGTAATTAGTCATGCCCTTTGCCACAGTACGGGATTTATCTTACTTTCTCCGCATCTGTCATTGAGTCGGCCATGCTGTGAAGAGAGAAAGTGGAACCGGGTTGCGTGGATCAAAAATAAGCGGTGAATGTGATGTTAACGAGTGTTGATAGAAAGCCATAGAATCCATCCGGCTGAGGTCATTAGTGAACGTATTAGCACGCCCTGGAACGGGAGCTTAGGGGCGGGAACTCCAGCCTAGAAATTTGAACTCTTGGCATAAACGCGGCCCGACATTCTGGATCCGCCTATAAACGCAGCCCTAAGAAAATCAGACGCAGTACACTTGAGAGAGATTAGTCTCCTGGCAGGCTGGCATGCTTGAGCTAACAAATGCTTGTCATGTATGGACGGCTCATCTAGGTACACATACAATTGAGGCAAGCCTTTATCAAGCCTCCTGCATCAACATCGACATCGTAGCATAACCACACGTCCAGAACAACACCACGCCATGCCTTGCTTGCATCGATCCCCATATAAAAAACGAACACTAGTAACTATTCCTTGCAAGACCATACGTATCTAGCTGCTTACAGCTCCTCATATCAAAATTTCTCGCTTCCCTCATCTTATCTGCATCTTGAAAAAACCAACCCTGCGCCTGCTCTATCATGGTATTCCGTGTCCGCTGTTCTATCTGACATTCATATTGTAGCTGCGTCACGAATTGATTCTCAGCCTGCCTGTCAAGATCGTTCATTTTCCGGCCACTGTAGTCGACGACATCCCTTGGATCCAGATAGTAGTCGATCCTTAACCGTTGCGAAGTGCGGTGCATTGTATTCGGAGGGCCAGGTTGGAAATGTATATTGGGACCACTCGGCATCGCCGAGGAAAAAAGTGAGGATAGTATTGGGAGGACGAAAAGGATTAGGAGTGGGAGGAGATTTGACAGAGCACCCAATGTGCTTCGCGGTTGTTCTTCGCCGGTGCCGTTCGCCTCTCTTGGCCTCCGCCTTGGTCGATTACCGCCGAATTGGTGTACGCGGAAGCCGGGACCGCCTCCTAGGTTGAATACATACTGTGGACCATCGTTGAACATAGGGACTCCACCGCCTGTTCTGGCGTCAGTAAGCCGCCCGTTTCTTTCTCTGAGCCCATAACCTACCAAAAGGTCCGCCACCCATGCCGCCGCCGCCAAAAAATCTGTTGAATAGCTCCTCCGGTGATATCTCATCTTCGAACATGGGTCCCCTCCCCCCTGGTGATCTTGCGGCGAATCCACTGAAAGGTGATGAAGGGGCAGCAGCACCAGGGCCAAATCGGTTGTCCGGGTCGCCTCCAAAGCGGTCATATTTCTCTTTCTTTTCCGCATCTGACAGCACTTGGAAAGCTCTCGAGACCACTGTAATCGGTCATTTATTGTCAGCCTTCTGTCAGCCTTCTCTTAATGCTGATGTCTATACAAAGAAGCCTCACTCTTGAAAGCCTCATCCGCCCCATCATAGCCATTCTTATCCGGGTGTGTCAGAAGACTTAATTTCCGGTATGCCTTTTTGATCTCCGCATCCGAGGCTGCCTTCTCCAACCCCAGAATCTCGTAGAATGCTGTTGCCGAGCATTTCCGTACTCTTATCACCGCTGCCTTTTGCTCCACTGTGTATTTTCTCTCCTGATTCCCCTGGTTGTGATCTCGACTCTTTGCTGCATTACCATTTGGTGTTGCGTCGGCGCCTGATGCCGTCGCAGCGGGCATCTCTCAAACTCTGTGTTAAAAAAAGAGGGTTTAGCAAATGACTAGGTTACTGATCTTATCTATAGCGATGGTGGGGCGAAAAGACCAAATGGCTTAATTCTGATTCGTTGCAGAGTATGTTTTGAAGTGAGGTTACTTAATTCACATCAGCAATGGTGGTATCAACATCCGCTTCATGCCAAGCCGCTAGCGGAGTGTTCAATCTTCCGCACCGGTGATGAAAAACAACACTGCAGAACCTATCGCAGGTCACGAGCCTAGATACCTTCTTCGAACCTTCAACCACTACCACAATTCTCCCCAATAGAACCATGGCAGACAAAGAGACCCAAGAACAAGCCAAAACGTCCGCCATTGTCCACGCCAAAGTCTGGGGAGGTAAATCACTTCTCTCGAAATACAAACCCGTCTGCAAGCTAGCGTGAAAGCACTCTTCTAACGGATGGTATCAATCTCTAGAATCACCTGTCCCACCCACCGCCCTCGCCGCCCTGATCACAGCGCAAGCTCTCCGGCCCCCTCAAATCCTCCCATTGCTCTTCCCCCCCGTCCTCCTCTTCAGCACATACCTCAACATCTATGATTACAAAACTGACGCCGCGGGTCTCAATGCCGCCTGGTCGGGGTTATATATGCTATTAGCGAGGCGGAGGAAACAGCATTTAGCGAGGAAGTTTGGCACTAGGGGGTTGATAAGGGGGGCGACGATGGGCTTGTGCACTATCAATCTAGTCTGTGGGGGACTGGTCTATGCGGTGGGGAAGCGGGAGGGGGATGGGAATGATGCTGCATGATGATCCTGGGCAGTGTTTTAAGTTTGGAGACTGTACATATCTGACTTGAGGAGGGTACGCATTGCATTGATGGCGTAAAGAATATATCCCTCGCATTAGGTAATATTATAGGAATCTGTGCAAGTCCGTCCTCAAGCCTTTCTGGGGTTACTGATGTCCTGGATCTGTGCCTCTTCCTTAAATGAAGCTCGTGTACAACACTCATTCACTCCCCTATCAATTGGGCGAGCAGCATTGACTCGAGTCATAGGGGTATCGCTCTCAGTTGCTCAAGCTACAATCAGCCATCTCCGCAGACTTCGACTAGTCTCGGCGTTTCAATATCTCGATCTTCAAATCCCGTGTTCAGTCGAAATTTCTTTACCCCCATGGTGCCGGTTTAGGCAAGGGCTTCCGTTGAATAGATGGCTCAGCTACAGGTGGAGGAGGTGGTGGAGGTCGAGTCGGTTCAGATTCGGGTGGAGGACAAGGAGGAGGTCGAGTCGGCTCACTATAGAGCGGTACTTGCGCCTCGTACAGTGGTAGGTCATCAGCGTCATTCATTTCATGCTCTTCCACGAAATCATCATCCTCGATTGGCACAGTGTTAGAATACTGTATCCCCTGCAAGACTGCTGAGCGGTCACTGATGATGGATGAATACCGTGGAAGCGGGAGCAGGGCTGGCGCAGGCTTGCGACGTACCGAGCTTGTCGAGTTTGTTGGCCCAGGATCAGAAGGGCTACTTTCAGTAAAAGTGTCATTGTCGGTATGGCTCATGCCGTTGAAAGGAGCATTATCGAAAGGTGACGGCTTCCTTCTTACGGGACTGATGCGATTAGACAGGCTTAAGCTCACAGATTTCGTGCTGCTGGTTGCATCATAATCGAAATCGTTCGGCTTCTCAAGTATACCACCAGTGACTGTTGCTGCCTTTGGCCGAGGCGGCAAGGCAGGTTGGGTCTCCATCCCTTCGTCGCTGTCATCATTATTTAGAAGGGTGATTCCAACCGAGTGAGTCTCGTCTAAGTCCTTCATTCGAGCTTCCTCAAGAGGATCTTCCCTATCTTCGGCAGCCTCTGGCATGCGTAGTGAGTCCTCGAACATATCGAAGCTGGTGCCAAATAAAGGCGCAAGGTCACCTTCCCAGTGAACAATCATGGCCACGAGGATCCGGCGGACGATAGTTGATATCTTAAGATCCTCGATCGGATCCGGACCACATAGCAGGCTTGGGGCGAAGCAAACAGCCAGATTTTCCGGAGTCATCTGGTTCTGGTCTTGGAAGGCCGCAACTCTGGAGAGCAGAGGGAGAAGGTGCACCTTCAAGATCTGCCTTGACTTCTTGCTGCTGATCGGCGACCACTCATCATCCTCAGAGAGCATTGCCAACAACTGCTGGACCTCTAGAGAGACTTCGGGGCTTCCGTAGTACTTTTCCAACGCTTGATAGCTAGACGGCGGGAAGATCGGCTCCCTCAGCTCCTTGTCTAGATGACGATTTCGGAGTCAGTCTTGCTTGTTCGAAGGGGTATAGCGAGCCTTGGAACACGTCTAGAGGATTGATACTCCCATGACATCTCTCAAGACTCAGTATTTGGTTCAAAGGAGGAAATATGAACTTCGAAAATACGTACACCAAAGCTTGATCAAGACTGCCGCAATATGAAGTTCATAGCCTTCGGCCTGGTCTAGCTCCTCTACCCAGACATGTCCAAAGCCTTCTCTGTAGTAGCTAGACGCTAAGACCGTGTCAACTTGTTTCCATACGATGAACTTTTGACCTCGATCGTAGGCTTCCTTCAAAATCTCTACAGTCTGAGCCCGAGCACTGACACGGAAGATACCCTCGGCCTTGATGTTATCGTCCATGATGACAAAGCTTGTGGTTTCTCGTAGTACCCTTGGCAGTCTGACTGACCCATCCGCGGAGGCGGGAAGAAAATTCTGGACGCCAAAAGCTCTCCGCCCACTTGCGTATGGCGCGTAAATGTCAGAAGACTTCCGACGGTCGGTCAAATAGGCAGATGGAGGAATCAACAAGTCCTCGATTGGAATCTGCAGAGCCAGCCCGCTCAATGTGGAGACACTGATGACTTTCTTCCTGAACTTTGGGGAGACGACCGAAGCGAAGAATTCGATCAACAGCCTGATGAAATTCTTGTCATGCACAATGTAGAGCTTTTGCAACCTCTTCCTTTTCGCCCTCGTCAACATATGATATGCCTGCATAAACCATTGCCAACTAGGTTTTGCCTTCTTGGTTTGCTTGGTTGCATTGCCCCCAATTCCTGCAAAGAAGACCACTTCGTAGCCATGCCCACCAATCAGCTCTTCATCGTCCGGTAGTCTAGATAGCACGTAGGGTAGCAGGACATCGTAGTCAGTTGTTTTGGCATCTGGGAAAGCGCCGCCATTCAGTATGAAGACAGGAAGATCGTTCTGTGAAGGTAGAGGGGAACGGTAGATGATGCGAGCTGCGAGATTGGCGAGATCAGTCGAGTAGTCATTCGATGTAGATGCAGGGGGTACTGAGTTCAAAGGAGTAGAGTTGCTGCGGAGCCGGTTGACGATTTGAGAGCGCATCGAGGCATCCGATGGTCGATCAAATGGGATTTAGACGAGAGGAGGAGAGCATCGGTAAGAATTCTGTGGAGATGTTGAGGTCGTACACCAAGAGATTGGCAACGGTTCTGGGACAGGAAGCCATTGTTATTATAAGTTAGGATTTGAGCAAGTTTGATAGGTAGTCTTATGTTACTGTTTACCTCTGGTGCCTTATGGAGAAATCCTAAGAAGGAAGAAGAAGCGAGGTGATGCCAACCGACAGTTGGGCGTTTCAGCCACGCAAGCGTACGTAAGACGTGTTTACGACTTCTGCTCTACACTACTCACAGACAAGGACTTAATGTTTCAATGGTTTTGAGATAAAAATAGATGGCGTATACGGGGGTCACGAAGTAAGGTACAGATTAATACGACATATAAACTACTCGAATCTGCAACACTGCACGGGAGCTAGAGTATGTACCCGGCTACTGCACATGATGAACATGCTTGATTGGAGCAGTATTGACTTTGAGGGTCAACAAGGCTGGGCGCGCATGATGTCCCACGGTGTCCAGGAAATGTTTCGCAATCTCAATTTTCGCAAGATCAATTTCAGCATACAGCATTCCCTCTTCATGTGGGCCCAATGGCGATCCATCAGGCCCGTATATCTCAGAGTGCCTCTCACCAAAAAGCCTCTTCTCTACCTGGGTTGGCTTGATCTTGCGGCGATTGTGCAGAATCTCTCCATTCAGCTCATGAAGGCTTGACATAAAGATCGGCAATGCTCCACATTGGTCGGTAGTCATCCTCACCTGCGCTTCATATAATACTGTTCCCCCCTCTCTCACTATAGCCCAACACAATTGTCATGCCCGCATCCTTCACGGCGCTCTGATTGCGAGCCATCTCAGGGGAAACCTTGGGCATGGAGTTTCTCATGTAGTCAATACGGTGCTCGACACTCGAAAAGAGCGCTGGGGTCCAAATCGTCCAACGCTAACCATAAGCATGAGGGTTCAAATGGCTGTCTTTCATAATCAATACAGCTTACCACGGGTATCCCGGCACAAAAAGTTGAGGGAGACCAAACACCTTCGTTCCCTTATTGGCCGCTTCCAAAATGAGCTCGACCACCTGCTTCACGGAGCCTTGGAGGTCACCCCACACGGGCTCGGCGTGCACGCCAGCGACTTTGATGTTTTCACTCATTGCTATTAGCTGAAGCAGAAATGCTTGTTCTGATCGTGGTATGTTGGAGTTGCGAGAAAGTGTATAATTCTGATGCAGCAAAGATTGTAATCTGGCATTTTAGCAGGATCTCTAACGGCCTTTTATATCCAAGATGGCGGACTCTGGATCGATGAACTCCGTAGCTCGCGAGACGGTTTGCCAGGTGAGGCCACGGGATTGCTTGGAAGTTACGACACCGCGAATACAATCGAAGGCGGCACATAGACCAATCATCCTTGAGATAATGCCCTATGAGGGCATCAAAATGAGAATAGTACGAAGATCACGGTTGCATTGGCAAGTATCTTGACCTAAAGTAGTGTGATAGCCGCATAAGTCTTTGGCGTTGTTGAGAATGAGATTCAGAGCTTGAGGGGCGATGGCAGTAGCGCTAGCACTGCGCGAAGAGTAGATTACTATCACTGTTCAAGCTGAAAGACACATTGTCGGCAAGCATAGCCGATCACTCAAGGAAAGAATATGCGACGTCGAAGTCATCGAGGTCTGAAGGTAGAAGCCAGGCTTCAATACTTACCTTTGTCTACGTACAGAACAGAAGTTGATGGGACGAACTGTTGTGTATTCTCAATGTGGACACGTCAGACCCCTCAGACTAGCGGTTCAGTCTGTGCGTGCACACACCTTGGACCCGTCCGGTATAACCTCGAGCAGGTCCAAGAGGTACTGGTCTGGGCCAGGCCAGACGATTAGTCCGCGAAACGGTCCAGGACCATTTAGCTCCTTTGTGGAAGCTGGACCGATCCGTACGAATGATACAGCAGGCTGAACCGTCTTTGAATTCTCAGTATGGAAGCAGCCCATCCTCATCGCCCCAACCATGGACTGAATAAAGTAGGGTCAGCATTCATTGCCTCGTGACGATGGGATTTCGAGCCTGGAAACAAGTCTAAGAGAACACACCCATGGCACAACTCACGACTGAACGTCTGATCCAAAGGGGGATCAAAGAACTCCGGAAATACGTACAGGACACTGAGAGTTCCCACATCCGCAACCTTGGCACATATCTCGACGTAACCTAGCTTTTGACTCTTGCGAGCCTGCTTCACCGGCGTTGTCCTTTCCATGGTCTCAACGTCCATTTCAGACCCTTGAAACCTCTCATCAACCACTCCTACGCCCGGCTTCTCCAAGAGCTGGTCCAACGTCTCATACATATCGTGGTTCCGTCCAAGTTCCAACAACTCATTTACTTCGTCAACGGACTCCTGATCACTGCGCGTCTTGTCCGTCTCATCCTCACTCATGCCTTCAACGACATAATGCATACCGTTGTCCAGAGGTTGACCATCGTGATACAACTGATCGACGACTTCGCGGCCCATCCTATCGCTACCACTCAGAACGATGGTCTTCCCAATCTGTTTCAGCGTCACCAGCGAGCGCTCTTCTTCGTACCCAAGGAGCTGTGAGATGGCGTCTGCTCTGTGACTTTGGCGATTGTCTCCCCGATAGTGACTGACGCTTCCGATCCTACGTGATATTGCCTCGAGCCGCTGGAACCAACCCCCCCCCTTGGACCATTCCGTGCCACAGGTCCTCGCTGTCATTTTCCGGTAATCGTCCGAAGACTTGGAGAGGATTGCCGCATCGCCATCAGTATCCACTCGCACCCTTTTCATGGACAGGTTAGACATGGCTGCACTCCAGACGTCCGGTCCTGGTCGGTATGCTGAACCGTGAAGATGTCCTCCCCGCTCCTCTGTAGCGCCATTAGTGCCGGGCCACCCCCTATCCGGTCCCATTTCGCTGGCGGAATCGCCGATTTGCGTTGCGACACCGATGGGTGTTGACAGCAAAGCAAGTGAGGAAACGTAGACGAGATTTGGAAGCAGTCAACCGGGTGCGGATAGCAAGAGACACAGCGTTGCCGACATCAATGACGGGGCGGAGAGGAGCAAAAGCTTACAAAAGCAGTATTCACAACGATTTTCGGAAACGGGAGGTAGATGGCATGCTGGTCAACATAAAGAGTTAAGGGATGTCGTCCCATTTGACGCCAGCGCTATGCTTCGCTATCCAAAAGATTTTTCAAACATACCAAGACGCCCGCTATGTTGGTCGTAAAGCTGCACCTAATCATGATCTTTACCAAACATCATGCTTTCTAAAAAATCTGTCCTCGTAATCACCACATTCCCTTTCCTTTCTTGCTCTGTGGTTGCCATATATTCAAGGAGTTCATCCCTAGCGCCTGCTCATTCCTGGCATTACCACCAAGGGAGAGGCTACCAAACCCACCTGGAGCACGAGCATCATTCTCCAGTTTCGTCCTGGAGCGTGTCGTGCGCTGTGATAATGCCGGGGTATGTTGACCGTTGGAAGCTGTCCCCATTCCAACCTTTGGATCCTGTCTAGATGAGGACATGCTGCTTCCCACGAAGGGCTGTTGACGGTCTGATTTGTCAGGCGCAGCCGCTGGTTGCGGAATAGGCGGGGATGGAGCGTTTCCATTGCTCATTCGACGAACAGAGGTCCTAGAGTAAAGCATCCATGCTTCTTGCGCGATCAGCACAGCTATCAAACTTAAGCCTGGCGTCTCAAGCGGTCCGATACTGTCCTCCGCGGAAGCGGTTGCTGCCCGTTGGCGTAGAGCAAATCCGAATATAATGGTTGTGATTAGCTCGAATGCAAGAAGCACAATATCGCTGAGGCTTCGGTCACTATCCTTGCGGACTGCCGGCAGGAGAGATTTGAGGATGACAAGAGCCGCAATGCCTAAAGCTGCGAGCCCCGAGTGGATTCGGGAGGCGGCAAGAGATGGTATTGGTGTGCTGGTCCAGACCATGAATGAGATGGTAAGAAGAAGCAAGGCCACCGGTCCGTGCAATTGTGCATAAACAGCGTCCAATTTTGACTGCGTTTCATTCTCGTGTTTTCCATATTGTTGGCGTGCACGGACCTCGCGAGGTTCTTCGGCAAGTGAGAAGTTGTTCGCCATGAGAGATTCGAGTCCAAGATCTTCGCGATCGGTAGGTGGGAAGAATCTAGGTTGAGCAAACTTTATAGGGGACAGCTCCGGACTACCAGCTGCAAGCGAAGGCTCATATGGGGTGACAAAAGGAGACTCATCATGTGAGTCCCGCATGGTGTATTTCTTGGGGGTTTTGAAGGACTCCTGATATCGCGTTTCGGGGCTACTACGGAACACAGGCTGACTTAGCGGGTTGCGAAGACTTTGAGCTGGAAGATTTTCAGGGTACGGAAATGACTGTGGCTGTTGGGACACCGCGTTGGGAGTGCGATGTGACGCTGCTGGACGCAGGAGTCTAATTTCTTGCGAAGGAGTCCAATCCATGGCTTCATTATCGTCATCATCCGGTGGAGGAGTAGGAGGTTGGTATATTGCTGGACGTCGCTGCTGATTTAGTGGTGCAAAATCCGTAATAGAGAATGGACGTGTACCACCATCGTTGCGAGTCATTGGTATATTCGGCTGTTGAGGGACGTAACCAAGATCCCCTGTTCTCACGCCCGCCACTTTCTGCTGGGTCATCTGAGATACCAAAGGCCCGGGACTGTCTTGAAATTTGACTGGAGCCGAGTAGTCCATCCGAACGGAGCGAAAGGACTTGACGGTTATCTGGGAATATATTAGCCTCAAATACCATGTCTGCGGGTCGAATACTTACAATCGTAGTAAGAACGAGCAGCGACAGATGAGCAGCCTTAGTCACATGCGCTTTGAGGTCAGAGCCTTGAAGATACCGCCATGTAACGCATCTGACGATAAGGAGCATGCCCTGCAGCTGATAGAATTCTGATGTACCAACTGCTCGGCCTCCTTTTCTTCTCAATGATTCTTGAAGCATTGGATGCCACCACGACGACAGAAAGCCAAGAAGTAAGGCCATCCCAGCAGCAGAGCACAAACTCTCAGTGCAGTCCGATACGGAGCCTGTACCCCTCATGACCTGCTGTAGACACGTTGAACCTGATGCGGGATCTCGTGGATCTCGGAGACCATGGCGCTCTTCCGTGGAATTCAAGAGGGACAGCCCATCCCATAAGGTTTGGCCAGTCAAGCTTAGAAACCAGCCAATGCCCCCCAGAGCAACCAGGGGACTTCCCCAGCTCGTGTCTCTGTACTGTATGCCACATCCTCTAGTCCTGTCCATCATCCTTCTTAGATGATCCGTCTTCGCTGCATACCCTGCAGCTCGTATCCTCTCCTGCACCCTCGGCTCGCATCTCTTGCATACTTGCGGGTATCGCTCTTCCAGCCCCTTCAGGTACTCATCTTCTGCTTTGACGTATTCCGCATAATCTGGCGCATCGGGAGATGGCAAGTAAGAAGCCAATGCCTGCGACACGAGATGCTGATTCTTCAAGCACGTTGGACAGAACAGGGAGTCGTCAGGTGTCTGGAACACTGCAGAAGTTTGCCGAGCAAGTGGTTGTGCATAGCGAGCGTTGGATGAGACATCGTCTGCCGGAGGGTCTGTGATTTCGCCATTCTATAGTGTAGCACGTCAGCGAGGGTATCGTAGGGAGGGTATGTAAACAAAGGCACCTGATCCAAGTAGTTTTCGGCCTCACAATGTGCACACTGCCATCGGCGGACATTGGGCGTTCGCGTCTTAGCTGATTTGCAGCCGCAGTAGAAGCATACGAGCTTCCCCCGGAATAGAAATGCCATTGAAGGTTCGATGCAAGACTGGAGGGGTTGATAATGTTCGGAGTTTAGAAAAAATTTGGCCGGAGATGTGACTAAAGAATCCACGATCTTTTTCCAGATTTCTTATTCAATCAAGAGCGCGGAGACCATTGATGCAGCGGTAAGCTACAAACGGACAGGAAACAGATGGCTGTAAGTGTAAAAGTCTACTCAGCATGTTGTCTTGTCCATGGTTGCAGTCCCAATGTCTCAACATTCCAATTCAACACATCAGCAGTTCAAATATGTGCTGGGGCGTGTCCTTCCCAGTAGTGAAAAGCTTGCCAAGTACTGGTTTTTAACTATTTTTGATTCTCAGGGAGATCCCCTAAAACCCCTCGAACCCTTCGGGGGCTCTTTAAGGGCTCTCCGAGAGCTTCTGTCGAGGGGCTGTCAAAGCAAGCTCGAAATTTGATTATTTTAGTGATATTTGATTGATTTCGAGCTTGCTTTGACAGCCCCTCGACAGAAGCTCTCGGAGAGCCCTTAAAGAGCTCCGAAGGGTTTAAGGGATTTTAAGGGATCTAACCCTGAGAATCGAGAGAGATGTTGTGATTTATTTGATATACTTAGGGGGAGACCCCCTAAAACCCCCCTGACCCTCCGGGGGCTCTCCGAGGGCTCTCCGAGGGCTCCTGCCGGAGAGGCTCTTCTCGCAAGCTCGATAATTAGACGAATACTTTATCAAATTTCCTCTACGCTACGTTATTTGAAAGCGTATAAGTAATTCTATAACTCTACGTACTTAGTTTATTATCATATTTTTGATAAAATACAAGGAATCAAAAAAGGTGGATTTGAGGATTTTGAAGTTCTTTTCCAGCTTCCTCTTTTGGACGTACCCGTGTGCACCCGCGTTTAGATCGAAAATGAAGAAATAAGGTGTGTTTTAGACTGAAAATGGTGAAATCCGATGATCTGATTGGTCACTAGCTTCTTAGCGTAGCACCCATTCTCATTTTCAAGTCTTGAGCATTGAGAAAGCAAGCTTTCCAATAAAACTCTCAGTATCAATGTGAATCTGACAACATGATATCTAGTGTCAATAAAAAACCTCACTGAATCACATTCATTTCACTCCAACCATTCGAACCTCAAGCGTGATTGAATCCACCATGCCAAAACCACCCTCCCCCAACTTACACCTCTCCAAGCACACTCCATAACACTCACTCCCCATGCCATCCCTCGCCTACATCCTCGCCTCCACCCTCATCCTCCTGACCACGGCCTTCGTAAAGCACCCCAACGCTCAACGCTCATCCTCCCAACTGACCCTGTCCCGTAGCTCCGTCTCATCTACATCCTCCCCGCCTTCCACCGCAGCCGTCCACCCCCACGCGCACGCGGGACGCCGACCCACCTTCTCGTCGTCCTCGGCAGCGGCGGGCACACGGCCGAAATGCTCTCCCTCCTCGCCTCGCTCGATCCGGCCCGTTACACATACAGATCCTACGTGATCGGAAGCGGGGACGACTTCAGCGCTGGGAAAGCTCAGGGGTTCGAGCGAGGTCTTGCGGCCAGGGAGGAGGAGGGGGATGAGAAGAAGAGGCGAGGGACTGTCGGCTTGACGGGTGCGGAAGGGGAAGAGATGACGGGGATCTTGAGGAGGGACTATAGCATCCACACCGTCCCTCGAGCTCGGCGGATACATCAATCACTTTTGACCTCGCCGCCGAGCTCGCTGAGGTGTCTTTACGCCGGTCTCATGCTACTCTACTGGCATCCCAAAGGGTATCCGGATCTCATACTCACGAACGGGCCTGCTACCTCTCTCGTTCTGATTTTGGCGGCGACGATCTTGCGCTACTTCTCTTTCCTGCCTCTCGTCGGTCCAGCTAGGCAGTCTGTGCGAGGCCAGGGCAGCGCGGGCAAAATGCGGGTGATCTATGTTGAATCCTGGGCGCGGGTCAAACGGCCAAGTTTGAGTGGAAGAATCATCGTGTGGTGCGGTCTTTGTGACCGGGTGCTGGTGCAGTGGAAAGGTTTGCAAGATAGGGGCTGGGGAGAATACAAGGGAGTACTTGTCCGATGACACCCAGTCCCGCAGGTCAGACGACAATCCAGCGAGAGATCTTGAGATCAAAGATTATTCAATTAACGTAGCTAGCTACCTAGCAAGGTCAATGACCCTAAATCTATATAAAGCCAGCCAGTCATGACAGCATCTGGCCTAGCAACCGGGTGACTGATACCACCTTCGCTGTGTCAAGTCTTTTGATGCATGTAAACTCCAGGCATCGCTTTTGTGTCCAGTGCGACTTGAGTTGAGTTGACACTAGAGAAAGATAGACGGCGTGTAGATACGCCGTAAGGAAAGAAGAAGTGAAGTCTATTGCATCCACCAAACCCTAGATAAAATCGTAATTGCGAAGATTCTGTGACACCCTTTGCGTTACAAAATCGTTGGTATCCTCCCTCACCGTGTGCGCCGTCGCTGAATGTCGAATTGATCATTTCCTGTTCGTCAATATGTATAGTGGCTTCACTTTCTTCCAATTCCTGCGGGATCAGGCCATTGCCAGGCCTTCATCTTCACTATCCGAGTCTTGTTCTCCTTCGCCGTTGTAGCCTGCGTCATCCTCGTCTGCTGCTGCTCTCTCCGCTGCGGCTCTCGCAATCGATGGAGTTAGTCTGGGCGTTTCGCTTTCAGTTCCACGGTGATGCGACCCGCTCCTTCTACCGATAGTCAAGGGCGAAATGTATTTTTCAAGGACATGGGCCCGGGTCTCTTCGTCTTCTTCAAAAGGCACAGATAGGGATGAGGCCCCACTGACGACGGAAGGGACACGAGAGTGAGCCATCGATTCACCAGAACCAATCTGGTCCGAGGATGAAGAGATGACGAAGGCCGAAGTGCTGTCTGCTGCTGAAGTAGGACGAAGCTGAGGAAGAAAGACCTCATCGTCTGGAGAGGGTGGGCAGGCAACATCTGTATCCATGGACACTGTTGGAGGACGACTTCTGCGTTGCGCATGCTCAAAAGTCTGGCGGCGGTAATTCTGCTCTTGTGCACGCCGAAACGCTTCACTTGGTGAATCCTGCAGCACAGGGTGTGCGTCGGGTCCTTCACGAAGAGCCGGGGGCTGGTCCACATGCCCGGCAGCAATGGCCGACGAGAGAGCAAGGCTTGGTGATGCATGAAAGTCTTCAGTGCTGTCACCTATAGAGGATGAGCGACTTGATCGAGAGGGACTCTGGCGTCCAACACCTCGCTCTCTAGTTCGCATACTGCCCACGAATCGTCGTCCTGCCCCCGAAAACACGTTGCTAAGACTTGATGACGAGTTTGACGTGGGGTCAACAACAGTGGTGGTCGCTGACGAGAAGTCTTCATTCGGTGATGAAGTGTTTGGCGATGAGGTTTCTCTGAGAAGGGCAGGCACAGGAGCACGTATAGTCTTCATGGAATCAGCGGTGGATAGCGTGCGGTCAGTGAGCACTGGTCGGTTGGCTTGCGGATCACTTGCAGGCCTCACAGCGTTTCCACTGTCGTCATAACAGGAGGGATTGTCCTTCAATTCGGGGCTGGCTGCGACACTCTGCGCAAGTGGATGCTCTGAGGTCTCTCTCGATGCGCGTAGTGCAGGTAGAATTTGCTCGTCTCCCCTCAAACTAGGCCTCCTCTCATCTTTGACACTCTGGGAATTCCTGGAAGCAGCCGTTGAGCCTGCGCCATCAGGAGCTTTTGGATTGCTGTTAGTCCTCTTGCGATGTTGAGAGCCACGGCCTCGTAAGACAGAGCCGACTCTCTGGAAACCCGCTTTGACGCGGTCAAAAACAGTAAGTGGCGTGACGGAATCCTGGACTTCTTGCGTGGAGACTTCAATCTTCTTGCCTTCGCTTTGCAGTGATGGATCAGTCTCGTCGATCCAGAGAGTTCGATCTGTAATGCCTTGAAGCACCCAGGGATGATGTTTAACCTCTTTCAGGGTGATGCGTTTAGAAGGCTTCTTCTCGAGCAGGCGCTTCAACAAATCGCGAAGCTCATCATTGACAGCTTCGTACTCGAGGATATCATCGAATCTCTTTCTACGATCCGTGACCGTTCCGAATGCTTTGCTCGCGATCTCATGAGAAACACCTTTGAGGCGCATTCGAGGAATGAAGACCTCGTTACGCGCTATCTTCTCGTACATTAAAAACTGGTTGCCGTCGAAGAAAGGAAGTCGTCCGAAGACCATTGCATAAAGTGTAACTCCAAGAGCCCAAACGTCAATCTGACCAGTGATTGCTGGACGATCAGAGTCCCCACCGACTTCGAAATAATGAGGGTCGCAAAGCTCTGGGGCATAGAAAGCTGGAGTGCCCACCGTTTTCGCAAGCTCGATGGCTTCATCGTGTACCTCCGCGTCAGCTTCAGCAATCTCTTCGTTGTTGTCATCTTCTCTAATGGGCTTGCCGAGGTAGG
The DNA here is from genome assembly GCF_014066315.1 of Letharia lupina. NCBI lineage: Eukaryota > Fungi > Ascomycota > Lecanoromycetes > Lecanorales > Parmeliaceae > Letharia > Letharia lupina. The sequence goes on along the minus strand of NW_023502978.1, from coordinate 221,720 downwards.
ATACTCCAAAGTCAGAGATTTTGACACGAAAGCCCGTTGTCCACAACAAATTAGCAGGCTTTATGTCACGATGAATGATGCCTTGATAGTGCAAGTATTCCAGCCCAAGGACGGTATCACGGAATGCATCCAGAGCTTGGGCCAACGTAAGGCATGGCACGTAGCGGAAATTTTCATCGATTCCATTCCAATCCTGTTGTCCGAGGATGATCTTGTTTAGCAAGGACTGCAACTCGACATCTTTAGCGGTTTCTTTGACCTCTAGTCCTGACGTCGGACCTCCATACTGTGCCGGCGTCTCGGGGCGAGAGGATGATGCGCTCGCGGGCGTGCTGGCTGTGTCTAGTGAGTATGAGACTGGCTTCGGGGTGTGGATTGGCGTCTCACTCTGAGGCAAACCATCTGTCGAGTCTACCGGCATTGGCTTGTTTGTCGGCTGCTTTTTACCTTGGATCTGAGCTGCAAATTGGCCTATGGGTTCTGCAACGGCCTCATCTTCGGATGCGCCACCGTACTCCAGAGAGAAGTAAGGATCGAAGCCGGGGTTTCGTGCTTCGCGATGGGCACCTCCGCAACCAGAGCGTTCTTTATCCCTGCGTTCCTGATCTGCGAGCCGTTGGGCTTTCTCGTGTCGTCTTGACGGTGCCAACCGGTTGAACTCCTCAATAGCCGCTCTCTCGTGGTCGTCGCTGAGGCCATTTGCCAACTCGCGTTCGCAACGCTCCATCTCAAATAGCGCAACATCCTTGTCAGTTGGTTTACGCCAAACAATCTCTCCTCGCTCGACATATTCGAGGGCCAGGTAAACTTTGCCCCATTCGTCATCATCAATGACTTCAAGCAAGCTGACAACGTTCGGATGTCGAGCTTTTTTGAGAATGGCGACTTCTTTCTTTATCATGTCGTTCGGATCTCCTGATCGGCCCAGTCGCAACTTCTTCGAAAAGCGCCGCACAATCTTGACGGCGCACAAGGTATCCGTGACCAAGTCTCGGGCAAGCTTCACGGTACCATGGTTACCGCTTCCAAGTTTCTCCAGTAGTTCATAGTGATTGATGGTCTTTCTGCCAGATATAGGATCAATATCTTTCAGCAGTTTATGTGTTCTGCGGCATGTTAGCAAGATTATGTAAGAACTCAGACCCTGTTTTGGACGAGCTATGAATCAGGGTAATCCTTACTCTTTTGGCGCCTGTAAATGGGCGGGATGGAGCATAGGAGTGCCTGAACGCGTCTCGTCGGGCTCACCCGTCCAGTGCTTCTTCGACAACATGGGCGTGAATAATCCAGGACTCTGTGCCGGCGTGTTGCCAGCTGTCTTTGCTCCTGAAGGAATTTGTGGGTAGCCCCGCGCAGGTTTCTCATCGCTCGAGGAAAAGGACAGATTCTGGGCAGGATGAGAGCTTCGAGTGCGTAGATGCTGAGGTTCGCTTGGTTGGTAGGGCGGAGGATAATGTTGATTCTGCAGAGCCTTGAATGATTGATCTGGGTAATTGGGATAGTCCGGTCCATCTCGGCGCCGGGACAAGGTTTTACTTTGAAAGTTGGGAACAGAAACAGGTCTGTTACTTTCAGGATTGAATGAAGGCATGTAATCCTTCCATGCACTTACACGACTATCAGGAGAGACCGGTGTGGAAGAACTGTCAAGTTGACTATTCGAGGAACCACTCAGTCCAGTTGACGATACATTGGACGAGGATGGTGTTCGAGAGATATCGGCAACAAACGAGTCTTGCGGAACGTTTTGAGTGAAATAGTCTGGGTGTCCGGATATTATGACATCTTCCTCTCCGTTCCCTTGGCATTGTTGCTGATCTTCATTTTGCTCAGGTTGAGACAGCCTTGACACCAGGGATTCAATTACCAATGGCGGATGCTCCAGCCTTGGCGTCTGCATATGATCTTCTTCCATCGCTGGTGAATCAATTTTCATGTGCACTAGATCAATTCGTTTCAAGTGCGGTGCCTCAAACACTTGATCATAGGGTTGGAAAGTGACGTTATTGGACCCGACGACATCCCAACACAACGGATCTGTTGACAATGGAGGTGTTGTGGGCAATTTCCCTCCAACTGACACTTCCTCGCCTGCATGTTCCCCGACCCTTTCCGCCGTATCTGTAGTAGCCATTCTGCTCTCTTGGGTTACTTTGCTTTCCCACTCGATCAGAAAGTTCAAGTCCTGGATCAAAATAATATGTAGCCTTCTGATACCAACTAGATGTTATCGAGGTCGGAAGAAATTCATGCCCCTTCTGCAGGTCATTGTGTCCCAGAAAGCTGCCAGCCGATGTGTGTTTGCCGAGGCGGATGCTGAAGAAGGTGTCCTGGAAGGACTGAATCTTTGGGCTCCGGTGAAAGGGTGGCAGTGGAAGGTCTCTGCGGTATTCCAAAAAAACTCGGACGTCCGAATACTTCTCCCACAAGGTTTCGCGACGGGTAGATGTGTCAAGGAATGGTCAGGGAGTGTATTGGCGTTGGCGCGTTAAATATCGTGAGCCGGTATATCTAATCAGGCTTCAGCACTGTCTTTCGAGGACTCGAAATAGCTGGAAGGAGAGAGTGAAAGCCCACAGTGATGAAAGAATATGGATTGAACAGTAAGGAAGAGAACAGGAGTGGTTGGTGTGTTCTCAGAACAATGGACAATGGACAAGCTTTTCGCACCCCACTCTTTTTTAGTGACGTCGAAGGATGTTCGATGAGCCGCTTTATGTTAAAGACGAACGGTAAAAGGGGGAAATAACGGTAGAGACAAAGGAATGAAAGAGCGTTGAGATCAATTTGGAGCAGAGAAGAATTGTTGAACAGCTTGAGAAAGCAATTGGGGGGGGGGGGAAAAGAGGCAGAGACAGTAGTACATTAGTTAGTAGAGCTGGAGAGTAGAAAAAAAAAGGTCAAATTCTTCAAGCCTAAGGCCGCCCCGCAAATAAGCCAAAGCTACGAAAGGCGGCGAGCGGAAAGGGAAGTAAAAAATGGGCTTTAGCGTAACACCTTGTGTCACCTTGAGGCTTGCTCAAGACCCCGAAGGTCTGAAAGGTGCTAGCTCAGCGTTGAATCAAATTTCCGTCGGGCTTGTCATTGGCTATCATCCCTACAATCAAGGGAAGGGAAGGGATTTCTAAGCCTAAGTCGAGGAACCCATGTTGTTGCACTATCTCTGCGGTGATCCCACTAAGTATGGATGCATATCATTCTGGCACCAACCGCTATCAAGGCTAGCCGGCTGAACGCCTATCATCAATCGCGAATAATGCAAATTATGCAGGCCGTCTTTCTGGCAGAGCTTGGCAGAGCTTGGCTCATCTTCGATGAGCGTTTCCTTGCAATTGACCTACCGATCTTGTTCACCGGACATGCAGGGCAAACATTCGGATTCTCGCCTCAACCACCTGCCATCATGCAAATCCCATCGCTTCAACGTCTGAGCTAAGCGACCAAGGTCTTGAACGAGAATATTTGGTAACAGTCGAACAGTGGAGGCAGGAAAGAAAGCAACGGGAGGCGTAATGACTAGATACGCATTTCCCCATGCCACACTGAGACGCTTTGGCATCCCAAGATTTGCATACATGCATCATCTAAGCCTCCCTTCCAGCCAATCATACCATTCCAACTCGCTTCCCCAGCTTTCCCGTCCTGAACTAACAGCTTTCTCCGGACCCATCAGCATGTTGGCTAGACTCTCCCCCTTCCCTTTCCCCTTTGCACCATCGACAGATCGCTCGCCTCGCCACGCTTGTCCAGTTACGAGGAGTCGGCATGAGCCGGGTGGTGCGCTAACTCTACGGCAGATTGTTGATGCATATGCAGTCGTCTCGGGGTGGAGGAGTACATTATGCAACAAGCCCGAATCGTCTGTCCAACCCCGCCAGCAATGCCACCACTGCAGTTGAGGCATTATCGGTCGAATAATACCTTTTTGGGTGGAGATTTCTTTCCACACCTCTGGCTCATCAGGCTTTCCTCTCATTAGTGTAATGATAAATGAATCAATCCAGAGCTGGGGTCGCAAAGGGGACCTACGTGGCGTGCGTAAAAAGGGGCCTCAAATACACTAGCGAAAGTTGTGGTCAAGCTGCGCGCTGGGAGGTGCATACGCCTCAAACGACTTTCTTACAAAGGGATTTCCCTCGAAAGCCATGAATCATGGCTAAGTTCAGATGATCGCTTCGTTGTCCTAAGCGAATCGTTCTTCTGACGAGTCTTTTCAATGCACCAAAGGAACTCAAGTGCTCACATTACAATTCAGTTCAATCGGAACTACTGCCGGAGAATGATCGGAGGATAGTCTAACAAAAGTAGGCAGTTCTACGAAACCTCCGACTTGCATACATGCCCATGCACTCCCATCTACATACATACATACGCCTCATGACTGCAACATCCGGAGCGCCGCCATGGAAGAAGGATCCCCACACCCTCTTCTAGGCTATGGAGCACTTGTCTTATCTCCCTTTTAAGCAACCGTGTCACTCCTTGCCAAGATCAAAGATTCCCTTCCTTCGCGGCTGCTCGCACAAACTGATTCAGGTTGTGCCAGGCTCTTGGAGGCGTGTGCACGTCGTTAACAGGACTGATGCATCGATGGACACGCCTTCTTCGTTGCCACTATCGACAAATAGTATGCGTTTTACGTAACTGAAACGTCAAGAAAGTTCACCTGATCTTTATGTCACATTGTCAAGATACAGCAGGCCCGTGTCATCATATTTCTGGACGGTGGGTCATGTGTCTATTCGTGCGTTGAATCGTAGTGTAGAACACTCTTAGAGCAGCGCCTAGTGCTTTAACACGGCACTGCTCGGGCACGTATTCTGGTTTTTAGTACCATCTTCTCCGGGGGTGAAACTCATCAATTCGATACTGTATTGGCTCATTCTCCCAGTATCCAACCTCCGAACGTTCGAACAGCGGCCGGCCTCGTCATCGCAGTGTAATGGCATGACTGGGTGGGTAAAGCCCTCCCTCCATCTCATAGTATGCCTGGTATGATAGCCTTCCTGCTTCCTATCTTCTCCTTTCCAAATCTCTCGATATACCACTGCTTGCCATCGAGGGCCCTCGGCAGCATGGTGGCCACCTCATTGATTAAAAACGTCCTCGCTGGCACACAGGCCATTCCCCCAATCATCCAGAATCCACCCCACTCAATCCATTCACACAGATAATGCGGAAACAACACCAAGCGAAAGAGGCCATTCTCAGGGACCATGTACACCTTCTCGACACCTTTCCCATCGCCCTTCTCGCCCCGAGCCTTCTGCTTTCTCTCCTGATTCCGCGCTGCAGCCCTCCTGATCTCGCGCAACTCGTCGTCGTGATACATGTTGCCCAAGAGACCAACTGCAAAGATCATAAGGCCGAGTTCAAGTCTCATCGCAGCACCGGTCCATTCGTCCTGTGTCGTGGGGCCGTATCCGCCGAGCCAGCCTCCAATGCACGTGGCATTAATCAGTTGGAAACTAAGCGCCGAAGCCCAGACTGAAATGTGGATAGGTGACATTGACGGGTTCAGAAACAGTGGGGAGATGAGGGCGCGGTAGATGTAGTGAATCGCCTTAGGAACACAAAGGGTAAGCAACATTGGTCATCAAACGCACAGTGTCAATGTCTTCAAGGCAGCGAGGGGGTACTCACGAATAAACTAGCCATAGTCCAATTGGTGAATGGAAGACTCTCAATCCCCTCCTGCTTCGGCAGAGCGTACATCAAGTACAAAAGCGTGATGAAGCCAGGCGCCTCCATAGTAGCCCACCCAATCTTGCCGGGGACATTGAAGGAAGATGCGGTCGAGGTCTTGCCCATGGGATAGTACTTGACGAGCCATTGGAACAAGGTGAACTGCGTAGCTTGGATTAGTGAAAGACATTCGATCTTTGCGGATGGCATAACGTACGATCGGGAAGAACTGCCAGAGGAATGTGACGAGCTCCCAATGCTCGCGGGAGGGCGGACACCAAGTTGGGATGATAATGATCGGCATGGTTATTACTGTCGATTCTTTTGTTTCATACCAGCCGTGTACGCGAAGAGACTAAAAATTGTGTAGGGAGCCAATGAAGTAGCAGTGGCTTGAGGACTAATAGTTTGAAAAGGCAAGAAGGATGCGATGAATCCATCATCACCTCAGCTGGTGTCAGCAATATCCCTGCAAAGGCGATAACAGATTAGGGTTAGAATAACCGGCTGATCCTTCTTCGAGTCTGAAGCGAATGAAAAGGCCGAGGAAGCACGAAATTTGTGGGGCGCTAACAAACAGACACATAGCCTCAGGGTAAAGGTCGGTCTCAACTTCGCACATCTCGCCGAATCTCACCTCGAATCTCTCATCTCTCGTCTCTCATCCTTCACCTCTCACACCTTCTTATTACAAACAGTTTTCCTTTATCTCTTCATCACCATTCTGATAACCGTTCTAATCCAATCTTCATTCCACATCTCCTCTTCCAATCCTTCAAACCTCGTCTGTTCCAATTCAAGTTGTTTCGAAAGCTGACCGCCAAAATGGTTCAATCGTAAGCAAAGATCCACCCTTTGTACTCGGAGATACCTGCTCAAGATCTGTTCAGCTCCGTTCTTGGATTCCCTCGCATGGGAGTCAATCGAGACCTCAAGAAAGCCACAGAGTCATATTGGGGTGGTAAGATATCACAAAGAGAGCTTCTCGCCGAAGGAAAGCGTCTCCGTGGAGAGCACTGGAAGATACAGAAAGAGGCCGGCATCAACATCATTCCCAGCAATGACTTCTCATTCTACGACCATGTGTTAGACCACATCCAGCTATTCGGGGTTAGTTGGCATCGTCTGTGCGCAGTGTGCGTGAATGGGGTTTGGTGGCTAATTCGAGTCGCAGGCCATACCCGAAAAGTACTCTAAACACAATCTGGACCCAATCGATGAGTTCTTCGCTATGGGTAGAGGCCTGCAGAGCCCTCATACACCCGAAGCTGCCGCAGTCGATGTTCCCAGTTTGGTCCGTTGAATTCCATCCTGATCACGATTCTAGAAACTTGCTTACAGTCGTACAGGAGATGGTAAAATGGTTCGACTCGAATTATCATTACGTCAAGCCCACATTCCAAGATGGACAAAACTTCAAGCTTTCATCAAACCCCAAGCCTGTAGCGGAGTTCCTTGAGGCCAAAGAAGCAGGCATCATCACACGTCCTGTCCTCGTTGGCCCAGTGACATTCCTTGCCCTTGGCAAAGCAGACCGCGACCAGAACGTTGTACCAATCAGTCTACTACACAAGCTACTCCCACTCTACGAGGAGATATTGGTCAAGCTGAAAGAAGCTGGTGCTGAATCGGTCCAAATCGATGAGCCCTGCCTTGTCCTCGACTTGCCTCCAAAGGTAAGGAATGCTTTCAAGCCAGCTTATGACAAATTGTCAAGCCTTGGCGGCAAGATCCCAGAACTAGTGGTTGCTACCTACTTTGGCGACATTGTTCACAACTACGATGTCCTCCCATCATTCTCTAGTCTGCATGGCCTTCACATTGACCTTGCTCGAAACCCAGAACAGCTCGAGACTGTCATCGGCGCTCTTGGCGAAAAGCAGTTACTGTCTGTCGGAGTAGTTGATGGTCGTAACATTTGGAAAGCCAACTTCAAGAAAGCTATTGAGACCGTTGAGACGGTAGTGCAGAAGCTTGGCAAAGATCGTGTCATCGTCGCCAGCTCGAGTTCATTGCTCCATACACCCCATACTCTTGCGAGTGAGAAGAAGTTGGATGAGGATGTCAAAGACTGGTTTAGCTTTGCAGTCGAGAAGACCAAGGAGCTGGCCATCATTGCAAAGGCCGTGACTGATGGTCCTGCCAGCGTACGCGAGGAATTGGAAGCCAATGCCAAATCCATGGAAGCCAAAGCGACCTCAAAGCGTACGAACGACCCCAAGGTCAAGGAACGCCAGTCAAAAATCACCGAAGAGATGTTCAACCGAAAGTCACCATTCCCAATACGCATTGCCCAGCAGCAGGAGAAGCTCAACCTTCCCCTGTTCCCTACTACCACGATTGGCTCCTTCCCTCAAACCAAGGAGATCCGAATCCAAAGGAACAAGTTGACCAAAAGCGAGATCTCCGAGGAGGAGTATGAGAAATTTATCGAGAGGGAGATAGAAGATGTCGTGAAGATCCAAGAAGAGCTCGGCCTCGACGTCTACGTGCACGGTGAGCCAGAGCGCAATGATATGGTCCAATACTTCGGCGAACGTCTTACTGGATACGTCTTCACCACCCACGGTTGGGTGCAGAGCTACGGCTCTCGCTGCGTACGGCCTCCGATCATCGTTGGCGATATATCCCGTCCTGCGCCTATGACCGTTAAAGAGTCGAAATATGCGGCCTCCATCTCAAAGAAGCCCATGAAGGGCATGCTCACTGGCCCTATCACCTGTCTGAGATGGTCATACCCTCGCAACGATATCCATCAGTCAGTACAAGCCGAGCAATTGGCTCTTGCCCTGCGTGATGAAGTGGTTGACCTCGAATCTGCTGGAGTCTACGTCATCCAGGTCGATGAGCCTGCCCTTCGTGAGGGTCTGCCTCTCCGCCAAGGTCTGGAGCGTGATAATTACCTCTCATGGGCCGTCAAGTCCTTCCGCCTCTCCGTCGCTGGAGTGCAAGATTCCACCCAGATCCACTCCCACTTCTGCTATTCCGAGTTTCAAGACTTTTTCAAAGCCATTGCAGACTTGGACGCAGATGTGCTCAGTATCGAAAACAGCAAGAGCGATGCAAAGCTCTTAAAAGTGTTCGTCGACGAAGCCTACCCCAGGCACATTGGCCCTGGTGTCTACGACATTCACTCTCCTCGTATCCCCAGCGAAGATGAGATCAAGGATAGGATCGAGGAAATGCTACAATACCTTAAGCCAGAGCAACTCTGGGTTGACCCTGATTGCGGTCTGAAGACCCGTCAATGGAAGGAGACCAAAGCTGCTTTGACCAACATGGTCAACGCTGCCAAGTTCTACCGGCAGAAGTATTCAAAGTCCTCTTAGGGCTTGATGCGTTATGACTAAATGTTCAACAACATGACTCGATGAATTTATTGCGGTTATCTTAATGACCCTGATCTCAACGATCACAGAATTGGCGTTGCTCGCTGGCGACCTTCAAAAAGCGATATAGACCTGCAGCTTTCAACATGGCATAGCGGATCTACATTTTTTGATACCTTCTCAACCGGGTATCTTGCGGTAAAAAAAACAGTGCGGTCTTTGGAGCCGCTTTCAACCTGGCATAGCGGATGTACATTTTGATACCCTCTCAACCAGGTGTCGTAACAAACAGTGCGGTCTTCAGAACTGCAACTAGATAATCACAATTGAAGTGACATTTACCGGACCCAAATGTTTTCCTTTCTTCCGTCAGACCTCTAACCGGCATGAAGGGGTTTCGATGTTCGCTCGGTATCAAGAAGAGTTGCGACTTCCGTAATTCTGTGTATTCCTGGTCCAGGACCATGATTCTAATTCTTCCGAAAAGAAGAAGGAGCAGAGACACGGCAACCAGGAATTCTTTCTGCGATTCACTCCTTTTCTTCTATTAGACACGAAATCAGCATTGCAAGCCAATCCATATCAGCATTGACTATATTGCAAAGCCTTACAGTAATAATTTTGAAAGTTTCTTCATCACTGCTATATTCCCCTCTTTCTGTATCACTGCCGCTCACATCCATCCATGGCCCCTTTCAATTGTTGTAGCTTCCGGCGGGCCGTATCTCCAGAGCCTCAACCGGCCGTACTGACTGACATCTCGCGGACAGGAGAAAGATTCGCCTTATCAAGTCATACTCCGTCGCGAGCCGCGAGTCACGAGAATGTCTCAAATGCTCAACCCATTGCCGAAAGTCTTGCTTCAGCTACCAAAAACGACGTTGCCCATGAATTTTCCACAGCATCGGGAAATGACATGGCTCCAGCACATGGGACGGAATCAGGTGTTCATCGTAGGGGTAGTAATCGCCGGCTTCACGACGTTGCAAGCAAGGTTCGAAAAAGGATGTCACGCGATTCTGGCATGTCCAAGCGGAGTTCAAAGACGAGGCTGAATAGCAGCCTCAGCGAAGATGGATATCAACGGCGGGAAGAGCTGAAGCGTGCTCTTCATCAAAGGGTGCAAGAGGATATCGATGAAGGCAGCAAGATCAGTGACGGTAGCTACGATGAAGATGCAGTGCCGATCAAGACTCCTAGAGGCACTTGGGGTCGACATGAAGGCTCTATTCAAATCAGTCCAAAACACCTCAGCCACGCTATTAGAAGGTCAGAGTCTCCGTCAGCATATGCCGAGCTGGACCCGCGAACTCTGTCTCAAGTCTATGCGCCCAAGAACACCGCTGTGGCCCTTTCTCGAATGTTGGTCCAGAGAGGCAGCAACCTGGCAAGGGAGTCCGAGGGACAGGCCGTCGACTCAAAAGTCGAGAACGCCCGGAGAGCAAGTACTACGCAGAAGTACAACTTTAGTGACGACGATAGTCCCATACGAGTGCTAAAGACTCGATCACATTCACCCCTAGGTCGGTCGAATACTGTCTTACATATGCCATCTTCAACCAAGGCTCTGCAGATTGACGTGGCAAATCCCGAGTTCTTGAACACGCCCGGAGCATCATCAGCGCCAGATCTGCTGCCAATGTATCTCAAAACAGTCCGCGACTCAGCGGCCGGAGGAGACTGGCGGCTTTCGTTTGCCGATATTCGCCAAGGTGCTTCGTCAAACGAAGCGAACGAGACACACAGAAGCACCTTGCGTTCTGCGAGACTTCCAGGGGTCTACGACACCAGGATACGACCAGCTAGCGAGCAATTGCTTCACGGGACCTCAGGGTTATGGGGGCATCCAGTCCATCCCAAGCACAGCAATACCCACTTCACTACCGATACCCACACCAGCTCCCCAAGTGGACATTGTTGCATCCCTGGTAGCGAGGAGATGTCGTTTGGGGGTACGGATGGAAAAGGTTACAGCCCACCAACGTCTGAAGAAGCTGGATCTCTCGCCAGACAAAGGGGTCGCTCAGAAGGAAGTGACCCTGTCCATCTCTACAACATGCACATACCTCAACGCCTGGCATCTAGGCCTCTGCTGCCTTCCGTCTCTTTACCTCAATTGGAGCATCCCAGGCGGGATCGGAGTTATACGAGTGGCAGTAGTTCACGAATGTTTTCTGTTTTACCTCGAAGTCAAGTATCGAGCTCGATGTCCAGCGGTGGTAAGCAATTCAAGACTCCAGCAACTCACCCCACGTCTTCCTCGGTCTACAGTTCGGGAAGTTTGCCCCCCAGCCCACCAGACTCAAGACTGCATTTCCACAGCCTCTCAGACCGATTGTATCCACTCGAGGTGTTCCACCCCAGCGAAGAAATCATAAGTGTTCCTGCATCGAGGCCCAAGTCAGTCGATCTGGACAACCTTGAACGACGCACGGTAGAGACAAGCTATCACTCGAGCAATGAAAGCCTGATGAACCGCGAGCTTGCGGCAGCCGAGACACGCATCTCCCCAATGCCGAGGGCAAACACACTACCCAAAAACAGTCGGTTTAGGGAGGACTTGGAGCGGATCTCTGCCGAGTTGGCCCTCACAAACCCTCCACGACGTCGAGTCAGCAACCTTGATGGCGCTAGATCTCCTACTAAAGAAGATGCCACATCTATATGGGAGAGGGCGCTTCGGGAACATTCGCAGGAAGACAAAGCTATTTCGCACACCAGGATTGGAAGTACGTCCCCAGATTCGGTTGAGCCAAGACAGCTTGACCCCAAGACAGTAGCCTCAATTGAACAAAAGGCTCGGAAACGTTCATCCTTTCTGCGTACAAAGGACCGCCGAGTACCAGAACCATTGGAAGGAGCGCATCTACAAGCACATTTGGGCGCATACGCTCTGCCTCCACGGAGAGCAAATACTCGCAAAAGGCCCACGCGCGAAGGTATTCAGAAATCTCCCTCTACGATTCGAGCATCATCGTGGGCACGCTACCCATCCCACACTCGCCCTGAGCGGTCTACATCTCCGGCTGGAGAATCAGACCAAGTGTATTCCCGTGACTTCGCCATTACCCCGCCAGGCACTGAGCCTAAAGTCTCTTCAGAACACGGATCCTCTCCCTTAAGCAACGGCAAGAAATGGAAGACAAACCGTATGACTTTCGGCAAGCAATTACTTTCGACCATAAGCAACCTCTACAAAAGCCAGAGCCAGGAGTTGCAGAGACGCCTTGCCGATGAGGCTCGTGGCAACCGCTCGAGTATTTCCGAGGGTGGTGGGTTGGAGTATCCCGAATTAGAAATGCTGGGTAGTCTCTCGCCACCAATGCCGTCGCCCGATATTACCACAAAGCTCCAGTTGGAAGATCACGTCAGAAAGGCAAGTGAGCCGCCGAGCGACACGCAGACGCGCGGTCCTCAGTCAGGCCAAGTATCGAGAAAACAGTCGCAGGACTGGGCGAGGGAATACCAAGATTGTATCCAGCCTCAATCGGGACGACCGATTGAGCTTTACATCCACCCCGAAAGCCCACCCTTCAATCCAAGGGATTATGACACCAAATGGCCAACGGAGTTTTCTGACGAAGCCTTGGAAGAAGCGTCTGTTCCACCCCGCAGGGCCAGTGAAACCATTGGTCCCAATGATACGCCGGCAGAGGGATCGGGCTCTCCTGATGGGAAAGCTGATACGCTGGACGAGTGGAAAGCGAGGGAAAGGATCAGGTTGCTAGGCCTTGAGACCGGAGAGGGCGTCCGGGAATAGGAGCCGGATGAGTCGGTCCAGCGTGAGGGAGGTGTTGTGCTAAGGTTTCCGGGCATTCTCCGTCGTTGATATTACTTCCCCGTCGTTGAATCACTTCTCACCAGCGTCAGTAGCTGTATCTTGTATCGTCACGCGCATAGCATACTTCGATAGGATCATGAATGGATTCATCGTTTCAGTGGAAGCATACTTCGATAGCATCATGAATGGATTCATCGTTTCATTTCAGTGGAAGCATCCTTCGATAGCATCACGAATGCATTCATCGTTTCAGTGGAAGTATACTTCGATAGCATCATGAATGGATTCATCGTTTCAGTGGAAGCATACTTCGATAGGATCATAAATGGATTTATTATTTCAGTGGAAGCATACTTCGATAGAATCATAAATGGACTCATTATTTCAGTGAAAGCATACTTCGATAGGATCATGAATGGATTCATCATTTTAGTGGAAGCATACCGCGACGCCGTACGGATTGGAGAAATCCGAGTCGGATACGAGCAGAGTGGACTTTGTCCGCCGGGGAAATGAAAGTGCGATAATTGAGATACTCGTGCGTTCCAGAAGTGAGCTACCTGATAGAGCGAGGACACCAATGAATCTTGTTACTTGGTGGGATGTCGCTCGATCTATCGGTGTCCTCGCTCTATTAATAAGTAGCTCACTTCTGGAACGCACGAGATACATTCGTTATCGTTTGAAACATGGATGATGTCCTCGATGGACGCGAGGGTTTTTTCCCATTCCCATGTGGGGAATCGGATCGAGTGCGTTCTTCTTCTGCTCCCCGAAGTGAAGGCACCGGATGGTCGATGAGATAGAGAAAAAAATTTAAAGAAAAAGAGGGGGGGGGGAAGTGTTCTGCTATTCGGATCTTGCAAACTTCTGATTGAGACGTATCGAAGTGCTGACGATTGATTTTTAGATTTGTTTTTGGGGGAAGAATGGGTTCGACTGATAGATATCTATGCGGACAGGCATGGAACATGAATAGCGTTTGGGGGTATCGAATACGCAGTCCGATCGAAACAGATTCCGAAAAGTGCAAAGCCTTTCAAAGGAAGCAAGGAAGCAAGCAAAGCAATATGTACATGCTCGTCTCGTTGTCCATTACCGCTCTAGTGTGATATTCGACATGTGCAATCGCCAACCCTTTATTTCAAACCATCTGGTCCTCCTTCCATTTCACAGATTGCTCAATATCCTCTCAAGCTCCGCTTTCCTCGCGGGACGACCTGCTCCGTGGCTTTTGTCGTCATCATCGCCCATGAACCACGACTTCCTCTTCTCCGCCGCATCTGTATGAGCAGTACTCCGTGGTGCGCTTGTTCGTGCGTTTAACCCAGGTCTCACCCTCGGCTCAAGTCCAGACCTCAAACCCTTATCTTGCATCTTTCGCATCGGTGGAAATTGACCCCTGTATCCGGGGAAGAGCAATGGAATGGAGGGAGCGGAAGTTCTCGAGACGGACACTGGGATTGGCGGTTTGCCTTGGGTAGCTTCAGAGTAAAGAATGGCTTTGGGAGCGGGCGTTGATCGTAGGAATGAAAGTAGTGACATTCTGCTTTCTTTTTTGGGCATTCTAGCTTGGTATGATTCAGCAATGGCGTGGGATATGCGTCTGTTCAAGCCAATGGGTGGAGGAGCCGCGGAGTCGAAGGACGAGGCACGAGATGAGACCCGTCTATCACGTGAGACTGGTTTTCCAAGTCCTGGTTGACTGGCGCGAAAGGAGGCTGGCCCGGCAAGGGGGTTTTCGTAGCGAGGTGAGACTGGGGTTTCGAGTCCTAACTGGGTGGCACGAAAAATGGCCGGGCCGGCGTTGTGGTCCTCGTAAGGTAAGACATTAAAGTCAATCTCTGAAGGTAGAGACTCAAGATCTGCGTCCTCGAAGTATTCCCTGTCTCTAGACTGGCTGAACGACACCCGCCGGGGAGATGTCATTGTCTCACTAAAATTAGAGAAAGACACAGATTGGGGAGACATGGTTGCGTTGGTCGAAAATCTCCGTGGAGAAAACGTTGGAGAATGCAAAGCCGTGCCTTCTCTCGAGTTGGTCGGGGAATCCATAGCTGAAGAGGTTTCCGGTCTTGGAGGCTCGGAAGGGAGGTAAACAACCGACGAATTGGTCGATCGTAAAATGGATCGCTGTCGTGGAGGGCTGCGCCTTGCGCTACGTTGTGGGACTGGTGGAGGTCTTGTCCTTTGGAGTTCTTCCGCCCGTTGTGTCAGCGAGAAGCTTTTGCTCGAGTCCGGCGTCGCCGGGGGGGAAGGTGGGCGTTCAGGAGGAAATCCATGAGTTTCAATCAAGACGTTGTCGTAAGCGCCCTGGCTGGTGGGTAGTAGTATTCTGTGCTGCGAAGCAAATGTACCTGGAAGCGCTGAGGGCCGATCCCGGCGTGATCGAGGGCTATGCTCGAGCGACGTGCTCCTGGGAGTATATCTTTGAGCATTTGCTGAGTTCGTTTGACGTGAATTCAATCTCCCCGTGTATGATGATGACAGTTGAGGTGAATAGATCTGCGAATCAGTCGAAGGATTCCGAGTGTGCTCCGACTCTTGGATGAATTGTTCCAAAGATAGCTGCTGGGTGCTCAGAGAACGGCGAGGTTGGCGCTCTTGTGCAGTGTTCGGATCAATGGATTGTCTCCGGCTGTGCTGTGTTTCCTTGATACACTGATTCAGAGATAATTGCCGAGGGCCCAAAAGAGGTGGATTTTGGCGATCTCTTGCATTTTGTGAATCAATCGACTGTCTCCGGCCGTGGACTGATCCCTGCGTAATCTGGGGTCGACGCCCAGAAGAGGAGTGCTGCGTCCCCCAAGAGGGGCGACGTTGGTGGTCTGATGTTAGAGAAGACGACTGCAATCGCTGTATATCCAATGAAGGACGAACCTGGTCATCCTGGGATGGAGTAAGCAAGGCGGAGCGGGCTTTCACGGAGGAACCACCTCGACGGTCTTCTGTCGCAGCAGGAGTTGACTGTGAGCCCTGCGTTGCTATGGAGAAGTAATCTTGGAGTTCTCGAGCAGAGGGAAACAAAGGCGAATTCTGCGTCCCAAAAGGAGAATGGGCTTGACGACTTTGTAAGAGCGTGGGCGAAGCTAGGGCCTGAGTCTTCTGTACGAAGTTTTGTCGGCGGTCTCGTGTTGGAGAAGGCAAATAGGCACGCTGAGTCTCCGATGGAAAGCGCCCTTGGCGGTCTTCTGTGAATATAGGAGGTGGGGAAGTCTCCGGGAACCCCATCGAGAATACATGTTGGCGCTCTTCTGTGAATGAAGGAGGCGTGGGATAGGACTCATGTGTCTCTACAGAGATTAGGTCTTGGCGTTCCCGTGTGGGTGGAGGCGAGATGGTGGCCTCGGGAGCATATATCTGTGTTTCGACAGAGGAGCTTTTGTGGTGCAAAGATGGCCTAGGGTTTCCAGGACGAAGGGGAAAAGGAGTCCCTAGACGAAGCCGCTCTAGGGATGAAGACTCGGAATTGGGACGGTGTGGAGAGGATAGTTCGTAATGTGGATGCTCTGAAAGCGTAGGCTCGAACTCGGGAGGTGGCGAAGGCCGGGTTTCTATTCGAAAACCGAAGGGAGACTCGAGGCGAAGCTGGTCTGAGGGTGGACGTGACGGTTCGGAAGACGTGGACTCGAATCGGGGAGGGTCTGAAGGTGTTGATTGGAAAGATGGAGGACGTTTACGGGTAGAAGTCCTGTAATCGTACGAAGGCTCTGGTTCGGGGTCAGGCTCGAGACGGAGATAATCCGAATACACACAGCGTTGAGTCGAGTAGTTTGAGGAAGAGCGAATTGACGATGCAGTGGAGTGAATATGGGATCTGGAATTGCGTGCAGGGGGAGTCTTCAAGGACAGAGGGCGATCGGTGTTGTTGATGATGCCCCGATACTGTTGTTGAGAGAGAACAAGTCCATGTGAATACTTGTTAGGCATGGTGAGTGAAAAGAGAAGGAAGAAGGAAGAAGGAAGCCGGAAGGAGATTGGAAAGTTGGTTTCGACGCCTACAGCGAACCCTTTAAGGAAGGAAGGAAGTCAAGATGCAAGAGTTGGACCCTACGGAGCTGTCTTGCGCGTGTCACAGCTCGCTTACATGCATCAACATAGTTCGTGCATGAACAGTGCTGCAATCGAAGGTTCTCATGTCGGACAAACTGCTGTAGCCTGTCAGTCAGAGTCAGACTGACTTCCCGGCCAGGAGTTGATGAAGCGCTTCGGCGAGAATGAAAAGATTGGTGGGA
The DNA here is from genome assembly GCF_014066315.1 of Letharia lupina. Taxonomy (NCBI): domain Eukaryota; kingdom Fungi; phylum Ascomycota; class Lecanoromycetes; order Lecanorales; family Parmeliaceae; genus Letharia; species Letharia lupina. Next base: position 204,690 of record NW_023502978.1, on the reverse strand, counting down.
TTGTTCGCTGACCGAATACGTATTATCATTTGACGGTAAATTATTATAAAGGTAGTCAATTGTTAGTTGACATTATGATTTTCTAGGGGTTCTAAGGATTGCGGATTCATTATTATTATTATCATGATTGTTGTAGTATTTTCATTGCTACAGGGATGTCCTTTGGCGTCATGATTGAGTTATTCATCTGCCGAGGTCGCCTCGCCGCGAACTAAATAGGGGGATTATAGAGTACGTAGGTAGGCTCCGATTCGTCCAGTGCATGAGATCGATCTTCTGCCATCCAATCGTTAAAGTACATGAACGCTCGGCATTTCAGACAACATGGAATCATCCTAATTCATAACCGATCTTACCTTGTTCATGTTTGAGCCTCTGCTGTTTCGACACGAGTTGTGGATTCTAACATTACTCTACCTATTCCACAATCTCACGTTTCACCAACCTTGTTGGTCATCGCGCATTCCGGAGCCTCGTCGACCTAGCTTAGACGACCTGTTGGACCTTTACGATAGTGGTGCCAAAGTAGTTGGTGCACCTTATGATTATTGACCAACCTGTTGTATCCTTCAAAAAAGCCTAAAATAATTCATTGGATCTTAATATCGCCATGGAGCTTCACATCTCTGAACACGACGAAGCTGGTAGAGATATAGCAGCCTACGTCTCCTCCAAAAGCAGCGACAGGATCGAATGCATCGTATGCCTAGTTGAATCACTCCCAGGGCATCAGGCTGACCACGACTTGATTACAAAATCTAGAAGACAAAGGAGCAAAGCAGTCTATGGATGCGGCTACTCGACGTGTTTTTGCCGGCGGGCTATCCTCACAGCGTGACCCGTGATTACATGTGGTACGTATTGCGCTCTCTGCTGTCTTGGAGAGCTGTTGAAAGAGGAGTTGAGACCCCCAAAATTTCTGCTCCAATTCTGGGTATAAGCACGGAATAGCGCTTTATTCGTGGTTAGATGTTTCAAAAGCGAGAAGCTGAACATCGCAAAAAGCTCCTCGTTGATGTTGATTTGGTCGGGCTTTTGGGGATTCGTACCCTTTGGACTCCCACTTCATGGTCCCTAGCCTAAAATCAACAGATACGGGTTGGCTAACGGCTTCGGGACAGGTACCAGATCTACGTATGGTTGCCTTCTCACGATCTCTTGCCATTGCTGTCTGGGCTGTTGTTTATCGTTCTACAGGATTCTCTACAAGCCTTCTCAAGTTCCATTGCCGGACTGCTTGCTTCTAGGGCTGTGCTTCAAGGTGAGACACTCCAAAGCTCCGATCATACGGAATTGATCATTGTTACGTTGGGGGTGTGACAGCGACCAACATGATTTTTAGGCGTCGGGGTCGGTGATGCCTCGGCGTCACCAACATCTGCCCTTCTCCTCTCTGTGGTCCAAGAGAGCATGGGCCGAATAGCAACCATTCTCTTCGCCCACAGGCTCGGTACCTCGCTCGAGCCTGAATGCAAAATGTACAGGCTTGCCGCGGATGTCTTCAATGACACGGCTATGATTTTTGACTGCCTCTCCCCTGCACTGCCTAAAGCGCTAAGGGTAACTTTACTCAGCTTCTCAAGCGTCTTGAGGGCGTTGTGTGGGGTTGCTGCCGGCAGTTCCAAGGCTAGTTTGAGTGCTCATTTCGCAAAATGGGGCAATCTAGGAGAATTGAACGCAGTGAGTCCGCCATTTTCCTTCCGGGGCGGGTGGCCAGTCATCAAAGGGGAGGGAAGACCATCTCGTGTGTTTACAACCCCCGATTTCGTGCAGCCTTGGCTACGACCTACGGGGTTGCTTGTCGCGCATAGCAGCCAGAACCATCACTAACGGTCAAGCAGAAGGACTCGAGCCAAGAAACCATAATCTCGCTCATGGGGTACGTACATTCCGATGTCATTGCGTCCCAGTTGGCGCCAAAATCCTGATCTCAAGCCAAGCCAAGCCCAGCGGGCAGAACTGGAGGATCTTTTCCTTCTTTGTGCTCCCTGAAACTGTCCTCTGAACTGAAGTCTTGTTTGAAATTGGATTTGCTGACTCCCAGATTTTCGCAGGATGCTGGTGGGTACAGGTCTGCGCTTTATTCGTGCCGACGGCTACTTACCGACATGTAGGCTGGCAGTATCGTAGTCTCATACGTATCATCTCCAATAGCCACCTGGTCATGTCTCATTGTGCTCCTCTCGATACACTTGGCTATGAATCACGCTGCAGTCAGAGCAGTCAGCTTGCATAGCCTCAACCGCCAGAGAGCCAATATAGTTCTGTCCAACCTGCTGGTGGATAACAAGGTGATGACACCCGAGGAGGTATCGTCTCAAGAACGCATTTTCGAATGGGATGGCGCCCTGCGATGGCGAGGCTCATCACCCTTCGCCAAAGCTACCATAGGTGTCAATTTGCTCAGCCTGCTGAAGACTTTGGCGCCTGCGCACACTGTGACGGGCGCTATACGCGACGGCGATCTTATCTTAGAGAGATTGGTCAGAATCTACAGCCATGAGGATTTTCTAGTATGGTATGATTCGCCCAAGAGGTCAGTATATATTGTTCTCAAAGGTCAAGCTTCGGCCAAAGCACAACTGAAAGCTTGGGCACTAGCACTTTGGGGTGCTCACCGCTTTGGAAAGCAATATGCGACAGGCGCAAATACAGAAAATTTACTTCAGCTGCTCGAAATGACATTGAGGGACATTTCTAACCGATGGGATGATTCCATCGAGCGAATTAGAGCCGCTGGATGGGATATTGACATTGCAAATTTGGAGACTTCATCCGGGTCGCGCATACGTGTCACCACAGAAAGCCTGCAAACAATGTCAAAAAAGAAAGATTGATCAGGGCGCGGATGAGGTAGAAGACATGGACTGGTCTGCGAAGGCAGTCGGCCTCAGTGTATAGCCGCCGACCAGGTAACTGGGTTGGTGGATTTAAAGCAGTTTGGCATGAAGCATCAATAAGATGATGGAGATCATGCGGCTCCGATCATAGAACTTATCCTCCTCCCTGATAAAGATCTTATCCGTGCCGGTACTCCGTACACGGGGTCCGTAGCCTGATCAGGACATAGGCGACAATGCGTTGGCATGTATAAGCGCAGCCTCAAATCGAAGCGAGTGAGCCTGGAAGACCTGTGTTGCTGCTGCGAAAAGAAATCTTCCGGAGTCCGGACGTTTCCTCAATCCCCAGGGCTCGAAAGTCGAAATCAATGGATGACGGATGATGTAAGCCAAGAGAAAATTGAAAATGAGGGTGGAGTCATTAGAGGCGCGCGTGCTGAACATGCTACTGAGGTACATTTATGCGCAACAATTAGATGTCGTCTCCCACGCTGATCATCCAGCCTAGCTGACGCTATCTATAACTGGTCGTGGGCTGTGAAAGTGAATAATGCAGCATATTGGCGAACCCTGTAAAGCGGCGGCTTCTGGCCGTAGTATGTCCTCCAATCAAGAGCGATTCCCTTAGGGCTGTTTACACCCGTCACCCCTGTTCTTCTTCTGACTCAAGAGAAAGCGTGGGATTTCGGCTTAACGACGGCACTGGCCAACAAATTCTCCGAAACGTTTGGACCAAAGAGGCGATGGGTCGGAGAGGCGTCCCTCTACCTCGTACCAAAGCGAGTATCGGGCGAGTATCACCGTCTTTCAAAGCCATCCACTGTCGCGAATAACAATATCTTTAGCCGAGTCGCACGTCGCTTAGGGTGGCTTGTGCTTCACACTGGAGCGATTCGAGTCATGGATTCTGCCTTCTCTTTTTGCTGTTGCCTTACTCACCATTCCTCACTAGCGTCTCATCTGAGTTTGCTTCTCGTCTGTTTGCCGCCGAGGCCCAAGACTTGGAGTCTCGCTAGCAAAGACGGACACGGAAGATTTGGTCTGTTTTTGTCGCATAAGTACGGAGGTGAAGACGGCATGATGGGGAAGAAGATTTAGAGTAAGGCTTAGTAATTCGAGAAGACAAGCATGTGTGTGATTTGTTGTGATTTGTTATAATTGAAAAATAAGGTTGTTCCACACCCCAAAGAAAAACCTTCTAGCGCTTAATTAGCGTAGATTTTAGTTACTTCCACTTACCTTAGTGAATCTGAACCCCTGCAATTCCTTGCGCCGCCGCTTCCCACTTATTAGCCCTTTCCCCGTTTCTTTTTGCTTCAATAATTGCTGTATTATTACAGTCATCTGTGTCGCGAGAAGACACTCCTTTCTTTTCACCATTCTCATTCCTCATCCTTGATTTCAACTTCTCTTGCTTGTGTCCACCCTCCTTACCGGTCTCCATAACGAGTAATCCGTGTCTCCTTCACTTCAGCCCTCAGAGTTTGCCGACAAGACAAAAACCCCGCAAGTCACCAATTCCGACGAGTTTGCTTCAAGTCCTGCAGGCTTCCGAACATTCCGTGTGCCTTGGACCTCCTGACTCACCAGGAAAAGAGAAGGGTTAGGCGTGAGAGGAATATTCCGGGTACTCGCTGTGTCTGGCCGAATACATCGAATCGATCAAGCCAATTTTCGTCATCTCACAGAGCAGCAAACTGCAAATAACAAAACCGCAAATCAGACCCAGCACTGAGCTTCCTATACCCGTCTCCCTCCTTTCAATGGTCCACGTAACATTCATCACTCCGAAAAACTTCCTCGAAGACTTCGAGGCCTCGTGTCAAGGTGGCTCGCCCAAACGTGTTATCCTCCTATAGACCGGGCCGAAGCCGCTCACAGAAAAGGAAGGCTTCAGCAAGCGAAAGAACAAGGTCCAAAATTAGGGACTGGAAACGAGCCATGATCCGCAGGAAACCTGAGACACCCCCGTCGTCATATCTCTCCACACCCCCACCAGAAACGTCACCTCGTTGTTCTATCGTCATCTCAGACTGGGACGCCGACGACGAAGACGCCATGTCTATAGAAGACATCAGATCATCTCGACCACCAAGTCTTGAAGCCAGCCTGCAAAATGAAGGGCCCTATCATCCTCAAAGACCAACCCTCCCAGATGTGCTCTCGAATTCCGCTCCACCACCATGGACGCTCAGCGCGTTCACCGCCTACCTCTCGCAAAATCATTGTCTGGAGAACTTGGAGTTTACAATGGATGCCGAACGGTATCGGAAAAGGTACGGTGCCTTGGCTGCACAGATGGCTGGCATGCCCATGACACCTGAGGTGGAAGAATGCCGGTACGTGAGGATGCTATGGCAGCGTTTGATCAACGCCTACATAATGCCAGACTGCCCTCGGGAAATCAACATTCCTAGCAGCGTGCGCGAGAGATTACTTCTACTCCCTAATCATTCAACGCCGCCGCAACCCGAAGATCTGGAGGCTGCAGTCAAGATCATCTACAACCTCATGGAAGAGTCAGTGTTAATCTCTTTCCTGAACGAGGTCCCATCATCCAGATCTCAACAACAGCAGCACCTCAGTCGGCAGAAGCCTGCCGAGGTCAAGCCTCGGAAACGAGGCGGCTCAGATAGCTCAAACGAGAAGAGTTCAATCAGGAGTAGATCTCGAAAACGAACATCTCCGACATCCTCGCTCGATGTCCCTTCGTCAGGGTCTAGAGATGACCCAACTGGTCGTCTGACCCCCATTCCTGGATTCACGAGAGGTAGTCGTGCACCGAGTCACACATCAAATGGTAGCGGAGATCCAGGGCTACTGGACGATGATTCTGCCAGTGTGTCAAGTCCGGGTAGAGAACCAATGACACCACCAAACTCACCTCCTTCGAGCGATTTCGGCGGACACAGTCCCAGAAATCGCAACGATAATACTTGGAAGAAGATGCTAGGATGGAAGAAGAAGTCCAGCACCGGGATGAGAGACGGTCGATTTCCAACCCTTGAAGATTGAGCATTGATGAGGAGCAAGATCTGACAACTCGATTCCCACCTTTCAACACCACCCACCAACACCATGCGGCGCCTTCATCACTCCCACCTTGGCCGCCAGCGCACCCGTCTCAACTCCTCACGTACCTTTTCTCTGAGTTTAGCGTACAGCGGCAAAATTATCTTTTCGTCCTCCACGGACACGGCATATGGAGGATCAACAAAAGGCGTCAGGACGGACCAGTCTCAGGCATTGACGGTTCGCCATCTACACTTCTAGTCCGTTATGTTACAAGCGCGGGCCGCCCATACAGCATTGCACTGGGCGTGGAGCAGCATAGCATTGCGTCTTCGCATACGATATACCTTTTGATTGTCTGCAGCGCTTCGATTGTAGATATTTGAGTTACCATCATGACGATCTTGAACGAAATATAGACATTGGGATATCCAGGCCCATCAACCATTGACTGCCATTCACCGTCATCTCCTACCACTTGCGTACTATCGCCTACTGCGCCGATCTCAACGTCTCGCTGACCGCTCCTATCCTCTAAGAATACTAAAATTTGGTGAATCGTGATATGATGGCATCTTATGATGGCATTTCTACTTTAATTCCGCTACTCATGCAAGTGCGGGTCGGAGAATTTTCGTTCCGCCGTTTTATTTCCAATCTCTCATTGTTACCCCCATGACCCCAGGCTGATCCTTAGCCTCCAATTCCTTGCCTTTAGGGCAGCGTCACTGCGGCGCCACTGCATTCAAATGCGGGGTTGATGGTCAGATAAGATTTTGGTGGCGAAACGCATTCACGTCCATGCGGTGAGACATTTGTCTCCAGCATTCTTGATGTTATTCGCACGTCAAACAGAGTGTGCGTTTGCTATCTGTCATATGCGACCCGACGGAGATCACTTTCTGACGGTCGCTTCTACGGGCCTTCTGGAAGATGCAAATGCTGGGGAAGATTATTACGCGCTCCAGTGTGCATGTGCTAACATGCAGCTGTCACGCTCCTGGTACTGACCCGGGCATCTTGACTACCTATAGACCATGGGTCTCAGAGACACTCGGACAATGCAACTGTACTACTACACGCTGCAACTCGTTGCTGTTACGTGACCTGTGTCAGAGCGAGCTTCTTTTCGGCTCCGTCTTGATCCGAGTGTCCCGGATTCAGTGGATGCTTGCACTTGATTTCCCCACGTTGACCGATGGAAGGATTTCCTGTGAGGAGCGCAAGAAATGCCGACGATGCGGTGGCATTACGGAAAAGCGTCCTCTGCATGTCGAAATTGTGCTCTTTTTCCAACCGTCTTCAATTGCTTGAAAGAAGGGGAATCCTACAGGCGTGCGTTTGCAGCTTCGCTAGTCCTGGTCTCGGGTATCTCGAGGGGCTCGAAGCCGGTGCTGGGACCATTTCCCCGCCCACTCATTGTCCGCTGCCCGGCGGTATCGTCGTGGTTCCACTCCTGTGCTTTCGTGTGTGCTTAACCCCACGCTCCACTTACTGCTAGGTAACATATGTTGAGGGAATTCACCCTGCAGACATGGGCTTGGGACTCTAATGCCTGCCTTGATTGCCAGGGGGATGGAAATGTCTCTGAGGGGTTTTTCTGAGCCATGGCCGTGATTCCAGGACGGAGTCCTCGCACCAGAGGCTTCATGGCGATTTGATGCGTATTGTGTCCATGGTAAGTACAGAGTACCTTGAAGGAGAAGCCACAAGTCTGGTAGATGCTGATCGTACTCTGCGTATCTGAATGGAGACGAGGGTCATGTCCAGAAATACCGGCCAAGCCAAAATTGCACCCTCTAAGTGTCCTCTGTCGGCTTACAGGAAATCTCTACAAAGATAAAAAATCTTATCGTTGAGATTGAAGATTCTACTGCCAAAGTTTGGATTTGTTTGCTACAGTGTGTGGTTAGGAATAAATTTTTGAAAAGTGCACGATATGGTATTTTGGGCGCGGCCGGTTTTCTAGAAATGAACCTCGAGATCACGTGCCGAATTCGGCACGGAGAAACTCGCTTGCCGATTGTTTGTAGATCTCTTGCGAAAGCTCTGCCTTCATTCACCCTGATCTTCCTCGACTCAGAGCCATGCACGCCGCATTGAGTCAGGTATACCTCCTCGATAACTTGAGACCTTTAAATGCGGCAATGCTAATTGATAGAGACACGTTCCAGGTTCATAGAAAATCAGCGACCTGGTCAACATGTCGACTCAAAAGACACGGCCAACGGAGAATAAACCGAGGAGGTCATCACGCCGCATCCAGGGCCTTGCACCGCTGATCGACACCCCGTTTCAGAGAACGGTGTACCTCCCGACCGAATTGAAGGTCGCTGTGCTTGCTCAGCTCGACAAACGGGACCTCAAGACCGTCAGACTGGTATCGAAGGAATGGAACGCATTGGCCACGACGCCTTTGTTCGATAGGGTTTATATATCGTGCCAGGCGAAGGATATGGAGGTTTTTAGGAATATCACGACGCATCCGGATATGAGCGCGGGTGTTAGGGAGCTTGTGTATGATGGCTCGCTCTTCAGAAAGGATATAGATTTCAAGAATTATTGCTACAAGGTCTATCGCCAAGTCCGTTGGATCGTGCCGCCGTGGGGGCCTGACACACCTTTCAAAAGCGTAGATGTTCAGATCAACAAATTCGTCCAGGATTACAGAGAGAAGAAATTTGGCTTTTCCAAGCTCTACAAGACCCACAAAATGGACACATTTCTCGTTGAAGGCTATCGGAAATACAGAGATCACTCTGCATTTGAGTATCACAGTATTGAAATGGGTTGGCTTTTCGATGACCTTTGCACGGGGCTCCGTTCCCTCAAAAATTTACGCTCGGTGGTACTCGGTCAGAAGATGTGGCACTACGACCTTGACCAGAGTAAGTACTTCGGAACCCCTGATCCCAACACCTTACATGGGCCATCTTCAGGCTCGCCTCTTTGCCGCAGCTGGAATCCATTTCATCTTCGCCCTCTTGGGTGGAAAGAGCTTCCAGACGTGGATGGTGGTCATTCTCATGTTTGTGCTCATTTTCATATGCTTACACGAGCGATATCCACAACCAACCAAAACATAACTTCCCTTCAGGTTCCAATGGACCACATAGGAGGAGGTCTCTCGCAGCAAGCGTTGATGAAATCCAATCTAAACGGCTGGGAGTTTTGGTACTTCATGACAGCGTACTCAGGTTTGAGCTGTCTTGATATCGAAATCACTACGAACAACTCTGATCAGCGAGACGCCTTGACTGTCCTTCCAGAACTCCTGGCGCACACGTTCGGGCTTAGACGATTGTCATTACACCTCTTCAAGGACGTCGACCAACCGCTTCTCCCTGCAGGTGTGAGTGAGTACTATCGTTACGATGAAATATTTCCGGCCATCGGTATCTGGCCGAAGCTGACAGAGCTTTCAATTTCGGGACTTGCAATCGGCGGCTGGGATCTAATGGTCCTGATCCTCGGGCGAGCGCGAGTCAGACGGCTTGCCTTATTTGGGATCGACCTGCTGGATGGTACTTGGGAAGGCGTTATTGAAGGAATGCGCCGCCGGCAACAATTGACCGAGCTGCATATGGACGGCGACTTCAGAAACTGTGGAGGCGCTATCTTTAGACCTCGCGGTCCAGAAGACAAACATACCGACTTCATGTGCCTCATAGATACCGAGGCTTATGTTGCCCGTGGTGGTCGACATCCGTGTCTCACCCAGGAGGGTGATCCTGATACTGCGATCTGGTGGTATTTCGACTTGATGCCAGAGAAATGGCTTGACGACCTGAAACTTATGACTCGCGAGTGTGACGAGTACACGGACGATCTGTTTCGCAATAGACAGTGATTATACTGAGTCCTTGGTTTCTGTTAGACCAAGGTCAGTTCCAGCTCGGTCTCTAGTGGCGGACTTCGGATACCAAAGGCCCCAGCTATGATCGGTGCAGTGGAGGGAACGGCGGTCAGCTGAACGGCGTAAGAAGGTCCCATGATCGGAGCTGACGGTGGCTTTGATGTCTCTGTAGACCCCAGTGACAACCGTCTTGGAACGAAAGGAACGCGAAAACGTTGGCTTTTGGTCAACAGACCTTCCGAACACTCCTGACATAGAAGCCATCTACCAAGCTGCCAGAAAAAGTACCGTGCTCCGTACTGCCATCGTACAGATTTCGTGCACTCATGGGTAAGAAGCCAAGAAAATCTGGCAATCGTTTATCAGAATCAGTGATCATATTGTCAACATTCAAGGGCTTTCTACCACTACAACTGCCACTTTTCTGGCAAGGCATCTGCCAACAGACTACCAAAGTTACCATTCAGGCGACCCAGAAGATGTTACGCGAAGCTGGAATCCGTTTCATCCACGAGCAGGGTATTGGCATGAAAATCAGGACCAATGTCTGAACGGTTTTCGAGGACTCCTTTACCGGACGAGATCGAATACCCGGTTGAATATGGCGGTCGCCAGCCTTGTCTACCTACCGACGAAGACGCTTCCTGTGTGGGATACTACTACTTGGAGATCTTGCCGGAAGAATACTTGAAGGTACTCGGGCGTGAGGGTCGCCTGCATGGCCAATCTGTTGAACAGAAGTTAGGTCGCCATCCCACTTCCACACGTGCCATCCATCGAAGCAGCCACATAGGGCAACGATGACTGTTCGCAGCATTCCCTACAGCGGAGCACTGTCATCCCCAAGGCTGCATTTCATTCAACTATCTTCAGGATGATGCTCCCCGTCTCCCGCTTCCTTATGCGAGAACGATCTGTTCCAGTAGAGAGGATAGATGAACGGTGGAGCGATATCCGAGGGCGTTGATTCTTTGGACGGAGAAGCGCCCAGCAAAATCGAATAATGCGCCCCTCTCTCTCACTCTTTGAACCTGAGCCGTGGGTCGACATTATCATGCCAGCCGGGGACCAAATTGTCGGTTTACTGGGAACCTTGCCAACGTTGTTCGGAGACTTTGAATCGCTCAATGGGTCGAATCTAAGAGGTTGTGCGGCGTCGTTGGATTCTTCTTGATGGCTAGAGACTATTTAGGGGTAGGGGAAAAGGGGGAATGTATTTGCAAGCGGTATATGTTCGTTCTATCAGAGTGCTTTCAAGAGATGTAAGACGGCGAGGAGTGTTGGTATTTGAAACCTGTCTATGGACACTTCGATTTTGTGGCCCGAGTCTTGTACAGGAAACATATCAAATAATATTCCACCACGCCGCAAAAGGAAATACTATCAATTCATGAACCCTCGCATTCATCGCATGAGCACGCAGTCCCACGGCCACCCTATCCGTCAGGTTTCCAACACTTCCAAACAGCTCCAAAAGTTTTACTTTCATTGCTCATATCCACCTCGCCCTTTTGCGACCCAAAGACCTGCTTTCCAATACAAAGCGAGGCGCCAGCACCCACATCCACCAGTGGAATCATACTCGGTCTCCCATGTGCGCATTGGAACGGGAAAGCACAATTCCCAAGCCGCCTAATAAGTGTTTGGCATTCTTCATTTGTTAACTCGTCATTGAACATGATAGCACTTCGGCAGGCCCGCGAGTTGAGCATGTCGAGCAGTCCCTGTGGACAGGTCTTGGTGGCTAGGAAGCCTCCTCCTCCTCCTTCTTCTTCGCACTTCCAAGATTCGCTCCTGATCAGTTCGATCAAGACCTTGGGCTCGAGTCTGCATCTCTCTGCGATTGCCGCTGGTAGTGCTTTCACGATGATCTTGCACTTTGGAGGTCGAGCTGGAGCGCTCAGGTCATAGACGACACCCAGGGCTGCGAAAGAAGAGGCAAGACGGGATAAGAGGCGGTGCTCGCGAGCTTGGATCTCGAAAATCAAGGGGTTTGGAAGTAACACTGGGCTTGCTTTCAGATCTGCTAGTAAGCCTTCAACTCGTATGCGCTCGTCCGCCGCGTGCTGGTCGACGAGGACTAGAAGCTCTGCGTCTTCTCTATCACCAATATTTGGTGACTTCTTCACGCAGATGAGGATGAATTTCTTATCGACTTGGGAAACGACCCTTGCCGCGTTCAAGCCCTGTTTTGATAGCTTCGCCGAGAAAGATGCGGATGACTGTGTGAATGCTTTCTGGATATCCAAATCAGAACAGCAATGACGGCGGCCATGTAGAACATCGGACGTCTCAATCACGGGGCCGTCGAACGAGACCTGAGGTATACACTCTTCTGTAATGTCGAAGATAGGGTTCTCCCATTTCTTGAGAAGCTCACTAGACCATGACCCTTCTTTGGGCGTGATGAAAGGGGTAGAGAAACTGCGAGTGTGTCTTCTGTTGGGATAAGAACCATGGATTTTCCTTCCATAGCAAAGAGATAAAGCTGGAGGCGAGTGTTCGGAAGGGGCTGATACCGGTCGTTTAAGGGGCCGAGGGGGAATCACCAGGCCTGTCCGGGCATTGATGAGAACTGTAGCCCCAGAGATTGGGTTTCTCCACTCAAATGTCTGCTCATCAACGTGGTTTCCAACTGGGTCATCCACCGCTGTGCTTGAGGCTTCCCAAATTTGAGAGGAGCCCATCGACTTTTTTGATAGATCCTTAGCTCTTGGAGGTTCGCCTTTTGGAGTGCTTGTATGACAGCCAGCGGAGCTTAACGATGGTGATGCACCCGAAGATTTTGACCCTATTCCGGTCTTGATTCGACTCCAAGCATTGAAGTTGTGGTCTGCATACGTACAATGTACTGCTTCTGATCGCTGGATAGTTGCACCTGAAAGTTGGCTACTCGGGCTTCTTCCCATGGCTGCTGGCTTCGTGGACACATCTTGCTTGCGATGGCCCAATCTTGCACGTGGTCTGAAGTGATTCTCTTCAAGGAAACTGGTGATCATGGCCCCAAGAACTTTGACCAGGCTTGAGATAGTCCCCTCCCCAAGCCTGTCCACACGGTCTTTGAGACGTATATTTGTATCATGTATATCGATACGAATGTAGAACATTGGCCATTTATCGACCCCTTTGCCGCCGCCTCTCAACTGCTTGTTGGTAAAGCCATCTTTCTTGAACCGGCGGTCTTTGATTTTTCTCGCTTTGATGTCGTCGTCAGCATCGGAGATATCCTCTTGGGTACCGAAACTTGATAAAGCAAAAAGCCTATTGATCTCGTCATAGAGAATGTTGCTACCCATTTTCGAGCTTATAGGACGAATTCCTATCGATACGAATTGGACTTGCTTCGATGGTGCTGGCTGTAGGGAGACGGCACCCTTAATGGTGACCCAAGGTGTCCGAGCAGAGGTCTTGACCCACATATCCCAGTCCAAGGGTGCAATGAAGCCAGCTTGAGATAGAATACTGCTTATCAACGGAACGTCAAGCTTCCTGGATGAGCTGTCTCCAGATATTGCACTGATTTTGGGCATCTCTTTACCGCGTATGTTCAGCTTTTTGCTACTCTCAGCGTTCTTCAACGTTACCGAAACTGGTTTTTGCCAGGCCAAAAGCATTCCAACGATTTGTTTTCTCAGCGTCTCGAGCTGCTTTTCGTCCTCACTTCTAAGCTCGGCGCCCATAGTGCGCTGCTTGACCCTAACAGGCATGTTCCCAAAAAGATCCTGGACGCTGACTTTGGTCCCATGCTCACGGTTGAATAGATGCTGATGTGATGGCGCTGGTATCAATCTTGCGGCTGGCCTTGAGTGATGAAGAATGAGCGTCGCATGCGGAAGGTGGCTCCTGTGATGGGACGTGATGCTTAGGATTGACAAAGCGGCTACAGAGGTCAGGAAGGTTCCGTTCCTCCCATGGGTAACATTCAGGCCATTGTTCTTGGATGTATCTGGACCACGTTAGCAAAGCCTCAACAAGGGATCAAGTGTCTAGCTCACGATACGGTTTCCCCAGGCCTCCATCTTCGCCAAATTCTCTGGGAGGTATCCCGTTCCCATCGTCTTCGACCGAAGCGGCACCCCGGCGCAAGTCGACATTGATATCGATTCGCTGAGCATCTGCATCCAGAGAATTGGCCAACAGCCCAAGGACAACGATCGAAAGAGAGGTTATGGTAGTGGAGGATTCGATCTGAGCGGCGACCTCTGGGGGCAAGGGCAAAATTGAAGGTGTTGTGTTCGGCATTGGAGTTGGAATACTCGATTCCGACATCCTGAAGATATGATACCTTTGAGCATCTAGTTCCCCATCTAAATTCAAATGGGAGCCTTCCGTGATTCACCTCATGGTGGGTGCCACTTCCCCATCATGCAGCTCCCAGAGACCAGCAGGTGCATCTGTAGTGGTATCGTGGGCAACCTGGGCTACAACTTGTGCAATGTTTTTGGTCTCTGAGAAGTGTATTAGGCTTCCTGGAGTACCAAGTGTGCAGAGCGACAGGCAGTCTGTTACGTCCGAGCCATTGTTGGAACAGGCAGTAATGTCACAAGCCAAAGCGGTAGCTGATAGCAGCAGTAGGGAGGCTTGGCGTCAGCCCTATAGAGTGTGAGAGAGCACCTTCCGCCCATCACAACTTCTTCGCTCATAATTTGGTACATCTTATCATTTACCTACTGGCTTTCTTCCCGTCAATCAGAGCTTGCCCGACCATACACTCAACTGTATCACTCCTGTAGCTCGTTCTCGAGCAGTCACGGTCTTTACCCTACTTAGCTACAATGGCGACGGCAGAACCGGCCCCAAGACCACAAGGTGAGTCTACAACATCTCCTCAGCTTTGCAAAGCTGGAGTGCTTCTTTAAGGCACAGTCCGGCCACCGAATCTCCTTGTTGCTGACGCCCTCCTCAGACAGGCATTCTCGCCGGCGTCCATTCTCGAGTTGGATGAAGCGCCTTGCAAGCCTTAAGCACCCGTCTTCCGATTCAACTCCAAGCGGAACAGGCAAACGAAATCAGCCATTATCCTATACTAAAAACAAGAAAGCCAATGCGGTCAAGAACAATCCTTATTCTATCTCTGACCAACCAAACCTTGATACCTCGATACCCAACAGCGGCAATGGTCATCTTTCCTTCTACACTCCGCCATCAGGAAGAAGCATTAGCTATGTTTCTCCCACGCATAGCAAAATGTCTCTTCCAATCTCACATGACGGTCAACAGCCTCCAACAATCAGCAATCAGTCTACTGCACCGACGTTGTCCACCAGTCCTGACACTGTCTCCGATGCGGCACCATCAAAAGCTGGGACTACAGCCACTGTAGGTGGAGCAGTGAGCTCTAATGGCGTTGGTGGGGGCGAAGGCAGTACATTTTCCTCGCCCGCGCCGTCAGTCAGATCAATGACTACAACGTTGACCACAATGCAATCAACTGCACCCTCCAACCTTCTAGCTGGTCAAAACAATCAAGGTGGCCAAACTGCCTTGGCCGTTCCCCAATCATCTTACGGTCACCAAAACTCTAACGCTCAATTCTCTCATCAATTTCCATCATCTCCGCAACCGGCCTCTGCCATTCCTCCCCATCTTGTGAACCTTAGTGCTGGCGGGCACCCAGCGACGTATAATACTGCCACGGCAAATAACGTCCTTACCGACAATGCTTCAATCATGACCCTTGCTTCATCTTCGAAGCGCCGACGCCGCAATTCAGTCGATACAAATGCTTCTGTGCGCGCTCTGGCCCCATCATCATTGTTTGGCGGCAGCAGAGAATCACTACCACTCAGTGTTCTCAGCTCCAACGTCAATGATCAATCAAGTATCTCAGGTCATCATCAAGGTCGTCAAGTCAGTGTTGGACTTGCAAACGCTGAGAGGGCAAGCGTATATTCCTCTTCCGGCATTGCACCGGCGTTGCCGAGCGAGCGGAACAGCTACTATGCCGGAAAGCAGAACAATCCTGGAGATGGAGGTAGTGTCAGGAGCGGGCTTGTCAGCCATGGGAGGAATGATAGCATTACCAGGAGCATCGGCGGACTTGCAAATGTTGACAGCCCACTTGCCAGTCCAAGAGAAGTGCCATTGCAGGGCAGGATTAGCAGGAGGAATTCAGGTTGGGGAGAGGTCAACGAAGAAGACATGGATGCGGATGATAATGACCGAAGCTTGACTGGAAAAAAGCTTGAAGATTAGCTCCGTTGGCATACAAGAGAATAAGGGAAAGCATGGGACTATCAACGGTCATACAGTGGACACATGAAAAAGGAGGTTTAGGGGCTTCACAGGCGGTAATGGTTACTGGCGTTGGATGGACACATTGTGGCTACCTCGAAGGCGCTTTCTACATCCTACTATACCCAGCGCTCGCAAGGCGCATGCATATGTTGCTCGTTGTCCCTTTTCAGGGTTAAATACAGCATTGGTAATTGGATCCGTCCGGCTCTCTGCCATCACTGGCAACGATAATACACACCACCTTTTAGATGTGCCTTAACTTTGAGTATGACTATCTAGACTTTTATTATTCAGCTGTGATTTGCAGGTCTCGTGCTAATGAGCGAGCCCGCACGAAAGAGTATTGTGAACAATCGTTAACACCTGGGTTGTTTGGATCATCTCGTAGGAAAAGTATCTTTGCCCTCCAAACCAATGAGCGAAGAACTGAATGTCAAGCTTTTGGGGCAAGCGCGATAGCCGGCGGGAACCACTGTCATGGAACACATTGATCAGCTAGAGGATAGAAAATCTTAAGAAGCGTTGAGCTCTACTGGCAATCCCAAATGTTGCTATTGTTCTGCACAATTGTTCACGATCATGACAGCGAATCACGCTGCCAAGAGAGAAGCAAATGCCAAAGAGGCATCTTTATCCCCGCCTCCCTTGAAGAAGCGTAAAGTCGAGTCCACCACCACAAGTAGGTGGGTGATCCCGTTCTCAGTGAACTAACTGATGGGCGTCGATCCTCAGAGAGAGCCGTATCCAGCTTCTTCACCCCGGCATCAAAGAAAGAACCAGAAAGAATCACCTGGCGAATCATCAACGAAAGTCTGCTTTTTGCTAGTCATCAACCTGATACTGCTGATACGAGAAACCGGCCACGTTCGAAGAGACCAAAGATTGCAGCATTTGATCTTGTGAGCATGTATAATGCCAAGTCTCTCCTACCACGATTAAGCTGAAACACGACCTGTCTCGTCTAGGATTCTACGCTAATCAAAACATCTTCTGGCAATGTTTTCGCCAAAGATGCCACAGACTGGCGGTGGTGGCATTTCAGTATTCCCAGCGTCCTCAAGGATCTTCATGCGGATGGGTATGTGCCCTTCCAAAGAGCTCGAACATCTTGATCGCTGTTACACATGTCCACGTCTGCTGATCAGCCTACGCTGTCCAGGTACGCCATAGTGATTCTAACCAATCAGGGCAGTATCAGTTTGCGTAATGACCCGAAGAAGATCAAGAGCGATCAGAGAAGCCTTGCAAACTTCAAAACAAAGGTCGCCTCCGTCCTCAGCCACTTCGACTTCCCAATCCTTCTCCTGGCTGCTACTGCTCGTGACTGTTATCGGAAGCCACGGATCGGAGCGTGGAAGGAGCTCCTAGATAATTTGGATCTCGACGAGGGTAATGGTCCAGTCTTGCAGTCCTCATTTTTTGTTGGTGATGCTGGCGGCCGCGCAGCCAGGACCAACGCGAAAGCAGATCATGCATGCTCAGACAGGTAGGCCTCGATATGAATATTTAGGCTATCTATGTGTGTGCTCAATACCTTTAGGGACTTCGCTTCCAATGTTGGGATCACTTTCCACACGCCTGAAGAGTACTTTCTCCACGAAGAACCTGTTCCGTTCACAAGGTCCTTCGAGCCACGTACAATTCTCAACTGCAGCTCTAGCACCTCAACGCATGCGAGTACGTCATTCTTTTCAACTTGCGTGCCCGGCGATGACTGACCTACGTAAGCTCCAGTGATCATTGGCAGAAGGAATCGATTGGATATAGTCCTTATGTGCGGTAGTCCCGGGTCTGGCAAGTCGACGTTCTACTGGACGAAGTTGAAAACGCTTGGCTACGAACGCATCAATCAGGATACGTTAAAAACCGTGAGTACAGGTTGATTGCGCAATCTTTCGATTTGATACTAATGCACGACCGACAGCGGGACAAGTGTGTAAAGGTAGCATCGGGAATGCTCGCTGAAAGCAAGTCCGTAGCCATTGGTACGCTTCCAGCGAACCTCAGATCCGGGAACTTGGAAGGACTAATCTTGGAGCACCTAGACAATACCAACGCAGATGAAGAGTCTCGTGCAGTTTGGGTGCAGCTTGCTCATAAGTTCGCCGTGCCTATTCGTTGCGTTCACTTTCCAGCTCCTGCCAAACTGTGCCAGCACAACGACACGGTCAGAGCACTCTCGACCGGCACATTCAATCCGGAGAAAAGAAGTATCCTTCCACATTCGGCCTTTACGGGGTTCGCTTCTCGATTCACGGAGCCACAGCTCCGGGAAGGCTTTCAGGACGTTATCAAGGTTGAATTCCAGGTAGCACACCGTTCGGGTAATCTCGTCTTGGCAACATTGAGATGGGCTAACGTTTCTTTTGTTGATCCGTAGTTCCAGGGTGACGAGGAGCAGCGCCGAGTATGGAGCCAATATTGGGTTTGAAGTTGTGCCAAAAATGGGGATTTAGCTTAGGCTTAGATAGGTATTCTACTTATGGATGGGGGAAGCATGGGAGAAGTGGCGGAGTTGCTCGTTTCCCGTATGGAGGGGCACGAATGCAGGGTTGAGATTGACAGCATTGGGCTGCAGGTCTGAGTGAGGCAAACAGCCGACGGAGAGCAGCAGACTGTGGGGATAGTTGTCCAAGTAGGCGTGAATGGCGCGGGTGATGTGTGGGCTAGAGTCTAGAGAGAGGAAACTGCTTGCCAGTGCTGCAACGAGCAAAGGATAAGCTTTCTGCCCTACATGATCAACATCTTTCAACTACCTACATCTCGCAGTTGAAGATAGACTTGAGACGCATAGCAGCGAGAGAAGCACGCGATCTTTTTCTCCAAGCAACGGTTCCGACATGAGTTCTAGGCTGGCCACAAGACTGTGCAATCATGGTACGGTAATTATGGAAGTCAAAGCGCTCTGTCCACTTTCCCTGTCGAAGAAGAAGCAATGGATGGTCATGGCATGAATTGAAAGGAATCCGACCGCCATGATGAAAAGAGCATCATTTCTTCGTATGAGATGGTCATCAAGAATCATTATTGAGAGGGAAGATATATTAGGCTGTGCAATCATCATGACATTCTTGTTTATTGTTATAATTATTGAGGGTGGATTTGAGCTCCAGCGTCATTTGCTTCCTGTCTCTTTACACTTTACGGACTCTGTCGGCGATGAGCATTTCCGTCTTGCTTTAGCTGGAGGTAAGCAGACTTGAAAGGAAAATCCATTGGATCGCAAAGGAAGTCTTTTTTATTTTAAGGCTGCATCATGGTGAAAAGGCAGAAAAGGATTCGCCAGTTCTGCCTGATGGTTGCTTGTGCTGCATTATCTGGAAGGAAAAGACGAAGCGAGTGAAAATTGGAACATTGGCGGTTCTAGGCTTTCGCCTTGACTTTCCCCTTTTTTATCCGCTGGGAGTCTGCACAGGGGACCCATGTCGTCATCTGATTTGCCAGTTGGTCAATGCCGGCATCGGCGATCGTCGCCTGCTAACCGTGTTAGGGAAGGCCCTTTGGGCTGATCCACCTCGTCTCCAGATTGTGGGGCTCGCGGTCCTGCTCGCAGAAGTTGGAAAGGAAAAAGCTCTCATTTCATCATTCATGCAAGAGAACTCTCTCCTTGCGCGATGGAAGAAGGAAAGAAGAGGGAAAAGAAAAAAAGGATTCCCTTGCTGTTGTTGAATTGCGCTGTCAATGTCTTGCAACATAATGAAATAATCATGATAATTCTTAACCAACCAGGTTTTATGCGACGAGTAAGATCCTACTTACCCTAGTGATGTGCTGTCATGTGAATACGCGAGACCATTTCATACGTATTACGTGGTGCGCATCTGTCCCGTATTTGGAAACAGGGATTTGCGTCCTTCTTCTTGGTCTTTTCCAATTGGATTTTCGCTTTGTGTGATATCGTTGAATAATAATAATCATCATCATCATAATGCTTCTGTTCACTTTTTTCATTTTTCATATCCTTGCTGGAGCATAAAAAATAGCGCATCATGATTACGGTATGAGGTTACGAGAAGGAGCCTACTCCGTGACTCGTGCGGGAACGGCCTGATGTCCGGTAAGCTTGTTAGAGAGGAAAAAAGAGCAGGGTGTACCATGTTCTTCTCTTCTCTAGCCCTCTCGCTAGGTAGTCACTACCGAGTTCACTACTCTGAGAAGCGACTTCAGGAACAGCTCAGTCTAAAGGGCAGATGCTGGACCTTTTTTTTTTCACTAGCCACTCAGTCCGGTGGCTTTCTAGTGCTTCTCAGCTTCCCAGCCTCCCGTATTTCCAAGAATACTGGGTCAAATGGTGGCAGTTGAGCCAATGGGATGTCTCATTATGCCGGCCCGTCCACCCACACCCTGGCAGGAGCCAGGGCTCACCAGATGCTAGAATTCGCCAAATCCATTGGCCCCAACGGTCAAACCTAACCAAACAACAAGTCCTGCAGAGAACAAAAGGGCTGCTTCAGGCCGTGACACTTCACCTCCTCTGCTGCTATCCTTTCTTAACCCTTCTCATGTACCCTACGTACAACTCACAACCCTTCAATACACTCTCTTTCGCTTCTTATCTCGCAAATACCTATCGCCCACTCATATCATCTCAACTAAAACATCCAGCATTCACTATTCTGGTAAGTCTCCATCTACCTCCATCCTCATTGGACATGTACTTTCCGCCATTGGCTGTCGTTGCGGCCGCTGCTTTGCTACGGTGCTGATACCCAAATAGAACTCGTCGCAACCCTCTCCACTCCCGAAGCAGGTTTTGGGACAAAGCTCAGACAGACACACTAGACTGTGATAGAACATCCAGCGCATACCCTTACTCAACACAATGGCTCCCCTCTCCAACACTAGCTAGCACCACGAAGCTTGCAACAGTGCGACACAATGCGCGGCCGCGAACTGAAACCGCTCATGCTACCACAACTGGTAGAGGCGCGCAGTAAAGAGGAAGGAAATGTGGCAATGGATTCGTCCAATGCAACGGGACCTGGAAGCCACCTTTCGCGCTCCTCCACCCTGTCCGAGTATCCCTCTCCCACCACGCCAACCTTCTCCGTAAGAGGGCACTCGAGGCTCCCGAGCTCAAGTTCTTCTGCTCCATCATCGCCCAACATGCGCGAGTCGATTGAGGCCTTTGCACCTGCCAGTCGACCTTTGACCGACGTGAAGGAAGAGCCCCAAGATAAGGATGAAGACTATCAAATGGTCAATGGCATTGAGGAACATCGTATCAGCGAAGGTAATTGGAATCCTTACCACGTCACGCGCAAGTCCTGTCGATGTGTAAGCTTCCTCGTGAGCTAACCACAACGTATAGATGATGCCTTCCCAAATATCCCGGAGCAGGAATGGATCATCAGCCGAGCTGGAGGTCCGCACTTTTCCTCGGCGTATGACTTTGAAGAAGATACGCTGGATAGCGAGTTTGCGCCAAACCCACGTGCCAAAAGACGACGCGCCGACAGCGCTCCTCTGAGTCCCATCGAAGGCCTCACCTCGCGCTTTGGGTCAAGAATGCCGTCTTTGTCTCGAAAATGGCGGTCAAGGAAAGCGTCGCCCAACGCCTCCGTGCCCGATCGATCTCAGGAGCCAAGCTTGTCACGCGCCAATTCCGTTCGAACCACGCGAAGTCGTGCGCCTTCGTTGACGGGCTCAACAATGGATGCCGTTGAGACGAGAGGCATCCAGCTCCCACCAACGCCAACAAGGAGTGCCTACGACGAAAGCTTTGAAGAGTCTCACCCTACTCCCATTGACGTCGAAAAGGCGAACGCTTTCGAAGAGGGCGTTGTCGACCATGAAGCAAAACCAACAACTCCTCTGCTCCCTCCTATCATGACCCAAATCCCTGCGCATATCAAGGATGTGCCCTACCAATCTCCATTGCACTCGCCCAGCGTTGCCGATCCCGAGGCCTCCTCTGTACTCAACAGCCCGCTGCCCACGCCACGAATAGCCGGCCTGCCATCCCCTCCGCTATCATCAAGACCCTCGATATCCTCCTTCCACCGCCAACGCGGCTTGGGACCGGTCTCGCCGTCGTCGGAGATAACGCCAATGCTTATTGAGAACCCCAACGACCGATGGGCCGACCAGCTTGGCCATGCGAACTTCACCATTGAGCCTGTACCCTATAGACCTGAGCCGAGTACTCTTGCAGCTCACAAACGGTTGCGTGCTGATTGGGACACTGCACGTCAAGAGTACTTGAACCACCTTCAGCGCACCGACGAGCATTACGGTGCAACGTCCAAGATCTACCGCCTTACGGAAGACAAGTGGGCAGAAATAGACGCGGAATGGAAGCGCAATGCTGATCTGTGCCTCTCCCACGCCGCAGAGACCACCGAGACCACCATGTCGCTTAGCCAAAGCGATCTCGTACCTGAACCTTTCATGACACCGATATTAAAGATACCTTCCCTCAACGGGCCAAGGAGTAAGGGCAAGTTCCCAACCTTGGGCGAGGAAGGCATCGTGGGCCCAATGGAACAGTTACCATCCATGATCCAACAGCCCCAGAGAAGGAAGCGGAAGCTAGCCTTCTTCCGCTGGGTGCAGGGTGTCTGGCCCGCTGGCTCGGCAGTATTCGGGAGAAGCGTTTCATCAAGCTCGTGATGATGGGCTCTCTCCCTCCCATATCTGACAGCACATCCACCACTACCTATTCGCCCCTGTACATCACTACCCACAAATTCCAATTCTCACGACCAGCAAACGATTACAACGACAACCCCCTTTTTAGAACCGAGAGGATCTCTAATGCCGGCAGCCCGGCGAGATTACACCCTCACGACGCTCTTTAAAACGACATTCCCTGCATTACGGCTTTTTCTTTGTCCTTCTCCCCCTCCCCCTCTATTCCCTCTTCATTCTTTCGTGCGTCAACGACTATGGCAGGCTGGCCGGTACACCCGATACCCAATGGATACGGAGGGCGTGCTTATACATGGGTATCTTACGGGGGGGGGGGAGGGGGTTAATTATACACGGATAATCTGCGAAGAAGGGAAAGCCGCAAGGCATTGGCTTTGGGGGGGCTCTGTGTAAAAGGGGGGGGGGGGGGGGTTTAGGGGACGGAGACGTAAGGCGAGTGGTTGGCAAGAGGCACAGTGTCGTTCCGAAGCGGACCCCGAAATAAGTTTCGACAAGACAATCTTCAACCACCTTTTGAACAAACAATCAAACAAACAATCAAAAAAAACTAAATCCCTCACGCGTTTCCACCCCCCCCTCACCCATTTTCTTTTCCTTCAGCCATGAAAGCACAACCCACCCCCCCCCCTTCCTCCTCCTCCTCCTCTCTCCCCCGGCCCAAAAGTCTGCCAACTTCCCGACGGCCCAAGCATGAAGGGGAAGCAAACCCAGCCAGCCAGCCCAACCCTTTCTGGACTTCAGTCTCCAACAGCGAATAATAACCCATGCCCTCTCTCCCTCGAATCCGATCCTTTCTTTCCTCCCCTCCCCTCCCCTCCCTCCCCCTTCCCTCCCCCCCCCCCCCCCTTTTCCTCCCCTTTCCTATCCGAATCGGCTCTCCATCTCCATCTCCATCTCCATCTCCATCCCTACACTTCTCCCCCATATTTTGTTTGTTTGTTTGTTTGTTTGTTTCTTTCTTCTTCCTCTCTCAATCAATCTACCACGGCGTGCCCCGGATAGGTGTGGGGGATTGGTTGGTTGGTTGGTCGGTTGACAACTTTCGAAAGTGGGGACGGGTTTGGGGCTGGGTGATGGGTGGATGGGTGGGTGGATTGGGGTTAGAGGGGTTGGGGGGAGAGGGGGGATGGGGGGGGAAGAGGGGGGGGAAGGGGTTGAAGGGTTATGGAAATGGGATGGGATGGGATGGGATGGGTGAGTGAGTGAGTGAGTGAGTGAGTGGTTCGGAGGGCGGTTGTCTGTCCGTCTGTCTGTCCTGTCTGTCCTGTCTGTCCGGTTGGATAGGGAGAGTTTTTTCTTCTTATTTTCTCCCTTTTTTTTCTTATTTTCATTCTTCATTTTTTCATTCTCTCCATCTCTCCATCTCTAGTTTTCCTTTTTTGCTTTTCTTTTCATTTCTTTTCTTTTCATTCTTTTCCTTTCTTCATCTTCTCCTCTCTCTCTTTTTTCGGGCTGAATTCTCTCAGCTTCCTCACTCAGCTTCCTCACTCCCACGGTTAAGAAATTGCCAACGCGGGAGAGAGAGAGAGGCGCCTGGCCCGCTTTTAACACACACGGTACTCGTAACGGTGGACGCATTTTGACAATTCTCGGATATGAAAGGGAGACGGATTTCGCCGGTACCTTTCTTTCGTACTCACGGTAAGGTACATTTGACTTTTCCTTTCCTTTCCTTTCGGCAAGCTTGATACCTACTCTACTACTGTAGACAGAAAGACAGACGGTGTAGGCACTGGACATGATTTCAATTAAGGATGACTTTTTGCCGGTAGCTCCTGTGGTTGAGTGGCAATTAGCACCACCCTAGTTCCAGGGCCAGCAACGGATATCATCTTTATCGTTGTCGATTCCGCATCCCGGGGTCTGGGGTTGCCGCAGGAATGTAAGATCTGCCATGTGTGTTAACGTTTTTGGTGTTTGATGGCTCGGGACCGATCGAGGACTTGCTTTTTCGTGACACACGACCTGATATGGATGGAATAGTATCCCTGACTGACTGATACGGCACTCGAGCCTTTTCCGATGGAAGGTCAACTCATTGTTGTATGTTCTTTTCCTTCCTCGTTCGGCTTCACTTCGTGGATGGATTAGAGAGCTGGACGGTGGCGTTTCGAGCATTCTTTCGCCTGCTTGAATGGACACTGGTTGGTTGCGCATGTACATCTGCCGTTCTATCGATGCTGTGTGTAGTATACTGGTATTACAACGTAGGCCGCTTTTCACTCGTCTTATCCTCCTCGATTACCACGTCTCCCACCTCGTCCTCCTCCTCTTCCCACTCCTCGTCATCCTCATCCTCCTCTTCCTCCAGCACAGCCCGCTCTGCCTTTTTCTCCCCAGGAATCTCCACATCAGACCCCCACTTCACAACCCTCTCCCCTCTCAAATTCTTCTCCGTCTCCCTCCTCCTCTTCCCCGTCATCTCAACCCCGTGTTTCGCCATCACCTCCCCAATCCTCTCCAACAACTCCTTCTCCAGTGTCGGCTCCCCTTTCTCCTTCAACTTCTCCCTCTCCATCTGTCTCGCCTCCTTTGCAGGCGTCATTAGCATGCCTCCTCCGCTTTCGGCCCACGCTTTGTATTCGGCCTTGCGCCGCGCGCGGTTGTCGAGCGCGAGTTGGTAGCCGGCATCGTGGCGGGTGCGGAAGCGGGAGTACTTGTTGCGGAGCTCGTCGATTACGCCGCCGGGCATCGGGGTGCGGAGGAGGGTGGGTGTCCAGGTTTTTTCTTCGACTTCGAAGCGTACGGTGTCGCTGTCGTGCTCCTTGGTCTCCACCTTCTTGTTCTTCCTTGCTTTCGGCAGAGGTATCACGACCCAATCCCCGTAGACTTCCTTGCTGCCAGGTATCGCGCGCCCTCCCATTCTGGTCTTCATCTCTTCCAGGTCAATTTCCCCAGCTTTGAATTCTTCTCGAATTTCGGCTTTCTTTTCATCGGGAAGAGGGATGAGGCGTGAGATTATTTTGTCGGTGTGGATGCGCGTGTATGGGTCGGGAAGGTTGTGGACGAGGCGGACGGAGGAGAGGGGGATGGGGAGGAGCTTGGACTCTATGGCAGGTTTATTGTCGGCGAGCACATTTAAGTCCACCTATAAACTGATTGTTAGGTAAGAACTCTCATCGTACGTAGATGTCAAAGCACTAGAGACGTCATCACACCAAACCTACGCAGCCGCAGCCAGAAGCAAGCGGCGATAACCATGACCAATTCGTATGCGAAAAAGTCGACACCATGTGAATGCACGTACCTTATTCAAACCCTTTACCAGAACCTCCCTTTCCTTCTCCCTCACGCTCGTCACCGTCCCAATCTTCCACTTGTCCCTTCTCTCCGGCCCGGTGTCCGACAGAATAGCCACCCTATCCCCCTCATAAATCAAGCTCTCCTTCCAACTCATACCCACCCCTTTCCCCTTGCTTCCCCTCTTACCAGCAGCGGTGATCCCTCCCAGTCCCCTCTGCGTCAGGAGCCCTCTTGCCAACCCCCCTTTCACCCCCTTCAACTCCCGCGACGACACAGTCCCATACTCCATTCCCCCTGTTTCCCTCCTGGGCGCTAAGGGGCCAAGTATCCAATCTTCCCGGCGTGCGACACGGGCTTCGCGAATGCGCGTGCGCAGGATCGAGGCGCGCTGTTGCAGGTCGTGGTCTATGGTTTTCTGGGCATCGCGGTCTTTACGGCGCTTGCGGGTTGCGGTGGCGGTGGTGCTGATGGAACGGTGAAGGCATCGAGAGCAGTGGGGAAGGTGGGCGGGGGGCCGTCTAAAGGGACGCATTATTAGTAGGGAAATGGGCGTAAAGTGGTGGTGGAAGAAGGGCTAGGTTGACTCGATGATATTCTCAGCCCTATGAGACTACGTGAGAATGAGACTTCCGTCTGCGAGTCGGCTGCGCGTACATTTTTGCTGCGGTCTCCGTACTGCAAAGGTAGACGGGTATTTGATTGGATACATAGTCATAGATACGATGGCTCTACAATGTGAGTTGGAAACCATATCTTGTCATTGCATGCTAAGCTATCAATCAACAGAACACCTCTCCATCGCTTGAAGGGTATCCATCAACATCCATTAGCGCACAAAAATTGCGCTTCAATACGCAAACACAAACATTGCAGACATCAACCACTCATTGTGGCGCGAATCGAATAAGACTGACTTTTGCGATTCCTGTTGCCAGGCCCTCTTGCCTGTAGAGGGAACGAAATTGTGTCGTAGTCCGTACAATGGGTATGATACAGACCGTTATGTGATACAAATTAATAGTAATGCACGTGAACAAGGTACAAGAAGAGAAGAACACCTTTTGATGCATTGTGGCCGCCGCCCGTGTACACGTATCTCTTTTCGTAGTCGTCGCTTGCGCCGAGATGTTGAATATGGTTTGTGGGTGAGAGGGAAGAGACGGGGCAGAAATGGACGAACGAGTATTATGAAGGTGTAGTGGGTCTAGTGCCAGTCTTATCTCTAGAGTGGTGTTTGGAGTGATAAGGCCAGCCCAAGCCAAAGAACTCGAACTTGTCCCTGTCGAGCTTGTCTTTGGTTGACGAAAATGAAGCCTGCGATTCCATTGGCGATGGCTTGCATTGTACTTGGTCTCGAGGCTCGAGTATCAGTGACCGTCTGTAATGATTTTGCATGCTGCTTTCATCTGACGTTCGGACTCGAACGAGCTGATCCTGCATCCAGGTCTGCAACTCTGGTATCTCGGTAAAGCGGTATGGGATCTGGAAGCGCTGAAGCTCGCTGATAATCTTGGCTGTCTTCATGTGCTTGTCAAAGTTGATAACTGATCTACTTTCCTCGGGCCCTTCGCTGGGGAGTTGACGAGTTGTTTGATTGCCAATGTCGACAAAAGTGAGGTCTGTTAGATAGGTACCAACAAACGGAAGGCAAGGTGGTACATGGTTTTGAAGACGTTGTCGAAGGACCACGTAGTTCTTCGATATGTCGACTACGCTCTTGAGGTGCTCCAAAGTGGCTTTTGTCTTGGAAGATACCATTTCCCATGTCCGCTTAAGACGGAGTATGGTCGACGACTCGAGTGAGCAGATGACGGCAAACAGCGAGTCGTAGTTGGCCAATTCTAGGAATCTCTTTGCGATCTTGACCCATTGCTTTATCACGATAGCTCGCTTCTTAGGATCTTCCAATTGAAGAATGTAGTCGGTGACTAGATTCGTCAGGTCCGTGGACAGCCTCGACATAGCGCGCACATTGACGGCCATCGAGCCTGACTTCTTCATCCATTCCGTTGCGAGCAGCTCCTCTGGCAGTATGGAGCAAAAAATCTGAGATTCTTTGATAGTGAATTGACGCGCCAATTCGAGCGGATCGAAGTCTAGAATGCTGACGCTAGCACCCCCATGCTTCCAGTTCTTCAAAGCTGCTAGTTGGCTTTTAGTAATGACTGGTGCCGGTAGGGGCGCATCGGGGGAAACATATAATGCTATTGAGGTGTTGGTCTTGCCAATGGACGAGATCAATCGCGGAACGAGGGGTCCATCTGCAGCTGTGACTTTCGAAGCCAAGGTAGCGAGTCGTTTTCCAGCTGTTGGCAATACGATCTGTAATTGCCGCTTTGCAAACGGTATGATCAGCTCGAGCGCAAGGCTATCGCAGTCGTTGCGCCAATGCGATTCTAGCCAGCCTTTGAAAACATTGTAGACTCGGAGTCGGACAGGGCCAGCGATATGCGGGCTCTCACCAACATATTGAAACCTGTCGATAAGGGCCTGTGCAAACGCGGTAGGCGTTGCAAACAGGCGGAAAGTCAAGTAAAAGGTTGAAACAAAGGTCGCATCGGGCGTAGAATCATGGGTAGTAAGACGCTCGATCAGCGCAGGTAAGGTCCCACCAGAAATCTGACCTTCTCTGTTGTATACAAGCTCATGGGCGAAGGTCGTTTCCAAAAGTTTGACCTCATCTTCATCGCCGTCTTCAAAGAGGACAGACTGGATGCCGGTCTCATGCTTGTAAAGAGACGGACGTTCGAGCGAGGTGACCAACGTGGCGTCTGGCGAAGTGGCACGGGTTGAGCTTTGCGAAACAACGCTTGGTTCCGAGTCGCGTGTGCTGCCGACATAGGTACTGCTGTCAAAGCTGCTTGAGACTCCAAGACTGTCTTCTCGAGTCCGCCCATCATTGTTGTTCTGCGTGTCCCCAACGCTACAATTCGAAGATGGTGGCGACGAAAATTGATCTCCATAAGACAGGAGACAGCTCGCGAAAGGAGGCAGAGGAGGCAGTAATTTCTGTGCTGACGAGCGATCTAAGTTGTCCGTAGATTCCACCAGCACTGCGTTGAACGAATAGTTGCGAGACGATGCTGTGGCTGACATGGCCGATGTCACGGGAAGATCGTGATCCGGTAGCTTGGGGGGCGTAGGTGGAGGCTCCCTTAGCGGCTCATGCGGTATGAGACGACCATTTGTGGTAACATCGCGCTGGTCTTCACTGACTTGGATGGCATTCTCTGCGGGGCGTGCAACCTCCAAATCTAATATCCCAAGCCCGAAAGATTCGACTTCAAAATCTCCGATCCGCTCAACGACGAGTTGAGATTCTGTGACGCATTCTCCAGCAGCACAGATACATGCAGTAGCCGCGTACACGAGGGTATCGCTGTCTTCTCCAAATTGTTCGGATCTATAGATGTCTTTCGCAGCATCAGCCAGGTCGGCGATCTTGTCGTACATGGCATCGTGTGCTTCCTGTAGGGCGAAAGATCGCCTCCGGTCACGTTCCCATATTTCCTCAACAAGTCTCAGCATGTCCCGACATGAGACGATGGACTGTTCGGTAGTAAGGCGGATTTCGGCGGATGACCTTGACTGTATATGCAGGCCAAGAAAGTAGGCAAGGGAGGTGATAAAGCCATTGTGTAACGCAGATAGCTTCTCTGATGCCAGATTCTGCGACATTGGGGATACAGTGCAGGAAGTGCGGTGAGAGGCTGATTCCCTATTCGCCAATCCGTGAAAATGTCCGAAGGAATTAGAGCTCCTGGGCCGTACAGATGTTTGCGATGAGCGGCCATACCGCGATCGGACCCCATTTTGCTCCTTCTTGGCGTTTTCGCTGCTTGTGGGTCTGTTATGAGCGTTCGAAGCAATTTGGTTGTTCCTCGATAAAGCAAACTGTGTGTGATCTGCAGGAGGCGTTGGCGGGACCCGCATGCTCTTAGCGTGATCGATAGTGACAGACGCGTCAACGCTTTGCATGTGCTCCTCCCAGATGTCTAGGAATTTGACAGCACGATTGACCATTTTGAAAGCTTTCGAGAGCATTTCTTCCAAGTCAAGCTCGACTCCCAGGTCTCCGCCAGATTTAGTTAGAAGGGTTTTGAGAGCTCCAGCGACCTTGACGAAAGCCGAAAGATCAGCAAGAAGTGCCCTTCGATTTTTGAAGAGTACATCGTGAGACCGTATCAGGTTGGATTCCCTGCTCAGACAATTGGTTCTTTCCTGCAAAACGTATTAGTATGACCATTTCACGAGAGAGTATGCGGACTGATGGGACGAACGAGTAAGCAGCGCACACCGGCAACCAGCCCGCGCACGTAGTCTGAATTGCGGAAGGCGACTAATCCCCCAATGCTACTCCCTTTTATTAAATCCCAAAAGACGGTCAACGCCTTCATGAGATTGCGGATGGGTTCGCTCTCATAGCCTTCGCAGTAATTGGTGGGCAGCCACCCTCGAGCTCCTGATACCAGTAAAGTACCATCTGCCCATCCATTGCTGTGGACCGAGTGTACGAGAATTACATCCCCACCGTTAAGTGGTAATGTGACCGTCGTGAGACTCTGATGACATTCTGGGTGATATGCGTAGGAAGCGCGCAGGTATGTTTGAAAGTCAGCGGGTCTTTCGAAGGTCACTTCAGAATCATGGGGAGTCAATGGTGGGGTGATCTGGCCCGTTCTCTGAGGCAAATATACACCATTGGTCATGGTTGACGAAAAGTTTGGCGTGCGTGATGATGGAGTCATCACCT
Organism: Letharia lupina; assembly: GCF_014066315.1. Taxonomy (NCBI): domain Eukaryota; kingdom Fungi; phylum Ascomycota; class Lecanoromycetes; order Lecanorales; family Parmeliaceae; genus Letharia; species Letharia lupina. Next base: position 174,098 of record NW_023502978.1, on the reverse strand, counting down.
CTGGGGTGCCTTTGACAATCTGGAGGGGCGCGACGCAGGCGCTCGATCGAGGTAAGCTCTCCATTTTGCTTGATTTGGCTGTATTCACCGCATACTAGGGTTTTCAAACTCATACGAAGCAAAACGGGGCGGTGTCGAGAGTTGGAGAATCGACGTGACACCGCTTTCGGAAGACTCAAAAGAAGTTGGGTCTGGAGAAGAGAGCGCGGGGTATGTTTTGCGTCCCCTGTTGTGGTCCCACCATGGAGAGGGCTATGTTTGATCCAATGTTAGCGAAGTGTGTTGTGGAGTAAGGAATGACAACAAGCTGGGGAATGCTAGGGGACGTTTGCATACCCTTCGTTCGCGCCTAGCCCAGTCAAATTATCCGCAATCAATCCACCATTCGGCAATTGTGTATTTGTTTTGGGCACGACAGGAGCTGCTGGAGAGTGCAATTGAGCGGTCAGATCTCTCGTTACTGTAGAATTGAGGCAATGGCTTCACAAAGTCCTTGAAGCTGAGGGGATCCAATAAGCAAGGGCCGTGCCTGGGAGCGAAGGAGAGTAGTAGTGGTACAAGCGATACTTCAAGCAAGGAGGACGGGGAGATGTTCGAGGAGGTAGAGGATGGAAGAGGCCAAGAGCCTTCAGGATTGAAAAGAGCGAGGTCGAGGTTGCTTTGATCTTTGGTAGACTTGGGGAAATTTTGGGGCTAGTAGTGCATCATAGGGAGGGCAGGGGTAACGCTGATCGAGTCAGCATCTTTCATGCCCGATTTCCTAGTTCCCGTACACTACGCAAAAGGGAGGGAAATGGGAATTACTCTAAGTTGAGGAAGGACCTTCTGAGTTCTGACCGTGCTTTCCGTCGTTTCATCAGAGATTGAAGCCCTTCTCCAGATCTTGGTTGATCAAGAGTCGTAGACGACTCTTTATGTTTACAATTCAGGAGGTCTACAACTTCTACCTTCCTTGTATCTTGGCATTCTTGGAGCACTGAATAGAGGGCAGGTGATCTTGCGAGAGCTCGCTTTACTCTAGGTGTCAGGGAGGTGAGGCGCGGCAATTGATTGGCAAAAGATTTCACGACTCAAACTGGTCATTGGTGTGACGGAAAGTGCGATGTTGCAGAGTCGAAAGGTCAAGGTCAAGGTCAACGGTAAGAGTTGCAACATCTTCACCAATGTTGCGTTAAAGAGGCGGAACAGGGCCGAGAACCCCAGCTTCCGGCGCTAGTTTTTAACTACGAGGCCGCTATGGAGGGCCAATATCCCACGATTTTTATACCCCTGCTGATCCCTGGGGTCCCCCTTGACCTTTGGCGTCGTCTTTCTTCACGGCTAAAAAGCCTAAGCCTCCCTTCCCCGTTGGAAAAAGCTGATGGGCCGCTATGCATTTTTGACATATGCACGTTGCCCGCGCCTGCATAGCAATAATGCATTCGAAATTCCAACTCTTTCGAGAGAAAGAGAAATTGTTTGTGTCGAAAGTCGAAACACCAACATATTAGTTTTTCTTGACTTCCTCGCCTTTTGACTTTCCAGGGTCTCAAGACTACAAAGCAAACTATAAGATAGGGGAGGACCTCCAACCGAGCAATTGATAATTTTGCAGTTTCCGTCTCTTCCCTGCAGTGAAGCACCAAGTCAATTATCATAACAGATCGTCATCACCCAGTCGACTCTACCCCTGATCCGAATATCTACCAAGAGATGCTTCTCCGATCACGTACCTATCGCAAGCTGCAATGCATTTGGATGCATATCTCGAGCGCAATGGTGAGCTAGGTAGATGAATATCAGTCAAAGTTGGCAGCCACTGATCTAGCTCCATAGTCCTGGCACCACCGTTCTGGCACCACTGTTTCTCAAGCCCCACCATTCGCAGACGCCGGGGCTGCACGTCCGTTAAGCCACTGCTCCACTCTTCCAGAAGTCCCAAAACGTGCTTCTCTTGCATGCGATGGCGTAGCGTCTGATCCATCCTACAGGCTACCACCGAAAGAAGTCGGTGGCTTGATAAATGTCAAGGCCAGTCTTGTTAATTCTGCATCGAGGATCGCCCAACACAACAACAACAACAACACTTATCAACAGGACATCAAAATTCATCGTGTGGCTGGTGCAAAGGTAAAAGCTTTGCGCATCATGATTTACAAGGCTGGCTTTTGGCAGTCCTCGATGCTGATGCGACTCCGTCAGCCATGCCTTCTCTCTTGCTGACTTCAACACGGTCAAAGTATCCATCTCACTGCTCTCTGTTCCTCTTCCCCTCCTATTACCTACCGTCAACTACAAAGGCACGATGAAGTCACGGCGACCTCTTCGGGCTTCCTCAAATGCAACCTGGATGCTTCCTCTACCTAGTCCCCTTCGGTACGGGTGTGGGGGTCGGACCATCACAAGCCAGAACGACAGCGCTTAAGATCAGGCCAACCATTATTGCGCAGAAGTCGCCTCTTTCGATTCGCAGAAACCCGAAGCGGTCATGCAGGCCGCAAGCGGGTTACGGTCCGCTGCGCGATTTCAAGTTGTCGACAAATGAGGGAGCCTTCAAACTAGCACAACTTAGGAGGGTTTTTCCTGAGTCGTTAAGCCAACCAAGTAGGGTAAGGTCATCAATCCCCATAGCTCCACAATCATCGACTCTATGATGAAAGTTCTGACTACGAAGCTGTTCTAAAATTCTAATAAGTAGGTAGATTGAAACATTGTCCCAGGCAAAAGCTTTCCTTCAGACCTTCTTGTTGTCAAAGTTTTGACTACGAAGCTGTTCTTAAATTCTAATAAGTAGATTGGAACATTTTCCCAGGCAAAAAAATTCTTTCGGACCTTATTGATGTCAATACACGCGTCCAATCAATTTCCAATGTAAGCTAGCTTAACAATCGAGAAAGAATTCTCAGAAGCAGGCCATTGATCTGAGAATTGACAGTTGAGAACCAGCAACGGCTGGTAGTGCGCAGACTGGAGGAAATCATCACCGTGGTGCTGGGATTTGTTCCTGCGTATCTACGGATCTGACGTCGGCAAAATAATCTGGTATGAAATTTATGTACGCAAATTTGACCCTTGGGCGTAGGCTCTCAACAGTCAGGACTCAGCTCACTGCACAAGGGTCCCCTAAGTTGCTGGGGTCGCAGCCGGGCGGCCTGAAGCCGAGTCTTTTGCTCCACAGTCCAGGCGTTTGGTAGCAGCTAACGACAATCGTATCCCTCTGCATTGATAGCATAACGGACGAACTCTATCCATGAACTAAGATCCACAGAGCAGATGGAGTTCCCTTTTTAATCAAGTCGATGCCGCCTTTCCCATTGCTGCCTCAGAATCCTCAAAGTTGTTAGGGTCCCAGCCGGGTGGCCTGAAGTGGACAGTCTTTTGCTTCACATTCCGGGCCTTTTGTTGCAGCAGACGACGTTCGCTTGGTGAAATGACGGGCGAACTCTATCGATGAACTAATCTAACTCCACACCCGTCAAAACCACAGAAAACGCCATTTCTCAATTGGTCACGCCGATGCCGTCTTTTCCTCCCGTTTGTTGACCGAATCTGGACGCGACTAGCAACGGAATGGAGGCGGATAGGGCCCTGATGCGCTTGTAGATCACTAAGCTGATAACGATGGAGAACCGAAGCCACAGAAGAAAAATAGCAATCTTGTGGATATCGTCCAAGTTTAGTGCACTCAAAGGTAACAGGCCAAGGAAGTATGCCGAACGAAGTGCAGAAACAAACCGAGCAGAGTGCTCTACAGACCAGCAACCTCTGACATCGGGGTCAAACTTTCAACATTCCAGGGCTTTCTACCACTGTGGCTGCCCCTTTCCCTGGCAGCACGCCTGACAAGCAGATGCTGATTTTGGAGAAGTATTGAGTGTCTTTAGGTGTCGTCTCGACATTATCTGACTCTAGTATCTAAGGCCAATCTGTCACCGATCTCTAGCTCCACGACGCCTTTCAAGGTTTCTTTCAAGCTAAGCAACTCATTCACACCTTTTGTCATTGTTTCCACCTTTGAACCATCTTGAACCCGCACTGAGGCTTGCAATATGTATGTTCCTGATGGGTCAAGTAGGCGTGCTTGGGGCAGACCGTCGCTTGTCGAGTCACTTTTAAGGGCATTTGCCGGAAGAGTGACGCGATAGAGGAGGAGAGAAGCTGAGTGATGGGTGAACCTATGGCCTGAGATAGTGTAGGTTGAGACATGCCTGGGGTAACAATCACTAAAGAGTCTCACATGCCGAGGAAGGGAGCGGCACGTACGAGTAGTCCAGCGCTTTCATGAACTCCATCGGATCGCCAGACGTAATTCGAACATCCGCAATAAGTCTTGAAGTCACAGTTCTCTGCCTCGCAACCTCTGGCAAATCCCTGAACTGTAGAACCCATCGTTCCTCCCCTTCGCCCTTCTCTCTCCCATCCACCTGCAGCAACCATTAGCCCCTCCTCCCCCCCCAAAACCCTAAACCATCGGACGTCCACATACCTCAGCAACCATTTGCATGTAAAACAAATCCCCCAGCGTATGCGCCTGCATCTGACTCTTCTGCACATTCACGTCCTGCGCCCCGCCTACTTTCAAAGACCCAACTGATCCGGGCGGGCGGTTGGGCTTGAAAACGAGGTGTTTTTCCGAGTCGATGGGCGAGGGTTGCATGGAGGAGATGCCGGAGAGGATGTTGAGGAGCTGGGTGTGCCGCGAGGCGGGGATGGTGCCGAAGAGGAGGAGCTCGTGCATTGTGGGCGGTTTGACGGTGGATGTTAGGGGGAATGGAGAAGTTAGGTGCGAGTGTTCAAGGTAGAGGGTGTAGTTCCATGTCACGTTGGCACGATGGGTTGTAATCTTCAGTCAGGGAATGATAAATATCGTGGGTGTTAAACCCTTGAGACGGCTCGATGCTGCGTCCACGGCATGCTCTTTAGCAAAGGATATGAAGACATCATAAAGAGCTCGCTATCATGACGACGATTGATCACACCTTTGTTGAGGGAATGTGGATGAGGTCCTTGCGTTCACATCCACACCCCCGCAGCGGAGCTCTCAAGTCTTGGCATCAACCTCTCCGCACCCAAGCTCTATTCGACCTCGCCCTCTCAAGACCTCATCCACCACCACCATGCATCCAACCCGCCTCCTCCTCGCTCGCACGCCCCTGATCAAATTCCTAGGCAAACGTGTCCCGCCAAGTACTTCCCCCCAAGACTCCATCCCGCTCCTCAATCCCACTGTACTAACAGTAACAACCTCAGAAACAATCACCCCGGCCGCCCCAGCCAACGAACCAGCTCCCCACCCGGCCTCCCCTTCCCACTCGTTACCGGATAGCTTCATGGCCTACCGCAGCAAAGCACAGCAGCACGGTCCGCTCGGCGGCCACCATCGCCCTTCATCTTCCCAACCGTCTTCATCAGCCTCATCATCGCCTCCTCCCTCTTCAATCAACGCTTCACATGCCTACGGTGGCATAGGAGGACATTCGGGTCACGAGCTGGGGAGTGTGGAGCCGAATGCGGGAAAAGGAGAGGTGTGGGATCGGAGTGAGTTGCCGAAGAGGTTCGGGAGGATGGCGTGGACGGAGGATGAGATCGAGGCGCTTGAGTTGGGCGGGGCGAATTTGAGGGCCGGGTGGGGTGGGAGTTGATGGTGAAGAGGGGTGCAGGAGTCGTCGGTTGGGGTAAGGAGGGGGATGTTGGATATAGGTCTCTGAGGCTTGAAGCAGATGTTACCTTCAGGTGAACGCTGGATAACGTGCATGGGTTGCAGGCGAACTATTCAAATGTTGAGGTCGGCTGGTGAAGGGAATACCCTCCACTCTCACCCATCGTGACAGCTTCAAGTGGTTGACCATCAATTGAATTGGAGAGACCACATGGTTGCAACATCAAGGGAGAGGACTGGCAAGGTGTTGTCCTTTGAGGTGAGACTATTGCTGTGGATTATGGCCATTGTGGGGGGATTTGAGGCTTCCTACAGTGAGAACGCGGTGTGAAGAAGCATAGAAGCAAGACCATAGGTTTGATGTGGGCTGTAAGTCCAGACAATTGTCATGGTTCTTTCCAAAGCTCCCTACCAGTCTCTTTATTGACACAACGCGTCGTGACCGCGAGGTCAACACACAACCATGACGACCTCCGAACCCTTCCGTCGCACATTGTGCGCTTTCCTTTCCTTTCTATCACCTTCGAGCTCATCACCTTTGGCATCAACCAGCAGTTGTCAGCACATCGTGAGATCAAGTTCAACATCTGCAGCTTCTCTCAGCTCTATCATTTGCTCACTGCACGCACGGGGACCATCAAGACATCGATTCGGTACTTCAGGCCCTCCGTTGTTGCTATGCCGTCGCGTCAAAAGAAGGCGCTGCGTGACAGCATGCTCACCCAAGCTTTCTTCAACCAAGCTGGCAACGGCATTTGTGACTGCTGTTCTGGCGCCATTCACAACAATGCCTCAACTGAAGAAGTCGCAGATACAGGCTCAGGTAAGAACCCTTTGAAGTGCTCCGTCATTGAGACTAATGATAGGACAGGTGATGAAAAATACAACAACCTTACGCCTGAAGAGTACCAGAAATTGCACACATCCGATAAAATCTTCGGCCCTCGGGGTGTGCTGCGAGAACTCAATCTCGCTCTCGAGCAGAGGAACAGTGAGCCAGCCATGTATGAGCGAATCCAGCCGATGGAGACTTTTGACTTAGGCAATCTGGATGAGGTCGCCGAGACGTACGATAAGCGCTGCGAAATATTCAGAGATGAGGAAGAGCGTGGGATGGCCAATTTAGCTGCAGGCATCAGCGACCTTGTGGTCATTGCCAATGATTCAAAGCGCTCATCTGATGATCGTTTGGCTGCGGAGTTGGATATACACAACCTCAACATCTATGGCAAGACAATCTTACCTCTTACCTCCTGCCTCCGTCAAGTCCAGCTGTTCAACGTTGAGAAGAGGTTCGGGTTTGTGGAGGAGAGCTACCAGGCACTCTATAACGATGAAAAGAAGCGACGTGGAGAAGATGTTCCTGCCGGGACGGCGCTCTCTTTTCGTCAGAAATACAACAATCCATTGCAACTCACGGGATCCGCAGCAAAGCCACGCGGAAAAGGGAAGAAGAGACTCGGCATGGTTAAAGCTCTTGTCGAGGTCCAACGTAATGGCAAGCTGGCACTCGCAGAGACGCAGAACCTCGAGAAGATCCTCAGCGACGCTGAAAAGTCTATCGAGCTACCGGGTCTACCAGCAAGCTTCTCATACAACGAAGCTCCAATTCCTGATGACATTCCCGACCATATCAAGCGACGCTTCTTCGATGCGGAGTCTGCTTATGAAGAGATTATGGATCTTCAGGAAGAGGCTACCACGCTGCTCTGCCGTGTAGAAAGTACGTTTGACCTCTGGTACAGTGCGAGCCAGGAAGCATGGTACGTACACTTCGAAGCGACTCCCTCCTATTTGGTCCTGAGATCTGAGGCGAACGAAAACTTCTCCGTGAGGGAAACTCGTTTCGCTCTCTAATATCACTTCAGCACTTGTTCTTCAAGTAAAGAATGCATGCTGAGTCCAATAATCCCGCAGGGAGTCTGGCAAGAGAATCATCCATGAGATGCCACTTTTCCGGGAGTACGAGTATACCAGGATCTCGTTGCATGCTCTGTTCTATGTGGCGTCTCGGCAGGAAATAAAGATCGTCGAATACTACAGCAGCGAAGGAGCACCGAAGCTTCCTCCCTTAATCAACCAAGCTTTCAAACTCAAATCTCTATCCCTCGAGGAATTTGAGAAAGACTGGGTACGTACATTACGAAGAGATTCCTTCCGCAGTACCAAGCCTGAGCGCAGGGAGTGAAAGCTCATTTCAATCTTTAGACCTGTCTCTAACTCAGTATCTTGCTATGAAGAAACAGTGCTGACTCCAAAATGTGCGTAGGACATGCGGTGCCTTGCACTGCACGATAGCTTCCCTTCGGTGGATAAGAAAGTGGCAGACACAGACAAGATGCTAAAGGAGACCGGCGAGCGGGACCTTCCAAAGAGTGGATTGTGGAAATGGCTCTTTTGATGATCTTCAGTAAGCTGAGCCTGGATCATGTTCACTCATCCCGACATTCAGCTCGACTTTCCAAACATGATGTTAAGCCATCTTGAGATGCTCGACACCTCAGTCGAGACACCATGTTCGACTCGGTTGAGCACATCGTTGAAATCGCCAATATCATGGATCCTTTTGTCTTTGAGGACGTGGTCAAACTTTTTTCTCTCGGTGTTCGCGGAGTCCTCATCAGAGGATATCGATATTTTACTGGACTCAACCACTCCAGACCTAATTTTGAGATACACACGAGCCTGCATGGCAGGTTGGTCAGCTACGAGGTTACCAGATTCTGCTGGGGAGGTTACATAAGTAATGGGAGATATGTACGTACCGATGGTGGAAAGTCTTTCGGTAGTGGCGGTCGTTCCCTTTCATCTTCTTCATTAGAATGGCTCGAGAGTGTAAATTGCGGCGTTTGTCCATAGAGCCATTTGGAAGACTAATTTCACTTCACATGAGCTGAGCCCTGGAAATGGTCTTTGATATGCTAACCTGCAGTTCCTCGATACCCTCCTGTATCTCTTGTACCTCATCGATATTGTCGAATTTGCTTCCTACAAAGCCTGTAACCCACTCGCTATCCCAGTCACATAGTATCTCTCCATCGTTCATATTAAACAGCTCCCTGAAGCCACACATACGACCTGGTCTCCCAATCCCGTACAATTCCGCAAATGTTTTCGTGACCTCCATCTGAAATGAATTATTAAACCTTGGGGTCGACGCTTTGGGTGTCTCATGTACGTTGCTAATCGGTGAGCGAACACTCTCTACGCCTCTGGCCCTGATGAAAGGCCGCGAAGGAGATCGCAGGTACTGCGAGATCCTGGCTAAGCCCCCAGACGCCAAGAGACAAGTGCCATGATGCAGTGACCGCTGCCGGGTCATTTTGTACGCGGATCCGGAGACCTTGAGGGGTGGATTCTTTTCGCTGCTTGGATGGAACATTGTTCGATGCATATCAGCCGCGTCAGGCCAATCCATTTCTTCCAAGACGCTTCCTTGATCGAGGACAATGTCATGTCTTTCGTTGACTCGGGCGCGTGGATTGACTTCTCGTATCGCCATCGTCACCATCTCTGCATGTTTGTCGCGGGTAAAGTTGGCTGTGGGACAGATGACGCTGTAGTTGACATTGCCCTCATCGTGGAAGACAGTGCCTCCTCCAGATCGTCTTCTGACGAGCTGCACGTTTTCCCAAAGCGGGTTGGATTCTTTGCCATCTACATTTTGGGTATGCCCTGAGGCACGAGGTTGCTTAAGTAAATTTAGGTCTACTTCGAGCCATGGATTCTGATTCCTGCCAATGACAACACATGGTCTGTTCACATACAGGAAAAGGACGGTTGAACTTGGTGGGGATTGTTGCAGTAGATAGTGTTCAATTGAGAGATTTAAGAAGGGGTCGAGACTGCGAGAGACGTATATTTGATATTTGGAGGCTTGGACCAACGCTTTCCACGCTTGCATAGTACCAAAGTGTGCAGTAGACCTCTTGCTTGAGCTGGCAATTCTATGTTCCCCGTGAAACGAAGGCCAAGCAATTTGGAAGGCATCTTCCAATCGGGGATTATTCGTATCTACGCGGATATGCACTCTCCAAAATTCGAACCTTTATAACTTATTGTTCTACAATCATATAGTAAAAGCCTAAAAGAGAAAAATTCTAAGATATAGAATACGACTTCCAAGACTCAAAGGATTTATCAAATTAGAGTCGTAATCGTATGGAAACACGCTACACTTTGTATGGGCCACCTCAACGCTAAGGCCACCCTAACACGAATCGATTTTTACGTCTAAATTTTAAAACTTTTAACTTTTATATAAATAGTATAATATATCTAAATTATATAGAAATTTCGAATTATTAATAAATATAACGTATACTATTAATAATCTTAATTTCAAATAAAAAAATTTATTTAAATATAATTTTTATTTTTTTTAATAGAGGATTTTTTATATAAATAATACTTATTTTAATATAATCTATATATATTAAAATATTTTAATTTTAATTAAAAATTATTATTTATATATATATATTCTATATATCTTTTAAATAGATAGATTATTAGTTTATATAATAATAATTATATATATATTAAAAGTTCTATATTTTAGATGTAAAATCGATTCGTATTGAGATGGCCTTCGCGTTGGGGTGGCCCATATAAAGTGTAGCGTGTTCCCATACGATTAATAGTAAAGCTATGAAATCGTATAAGACATATACATCGGCAATTCAGGGAGTGCCTTTAGGGGGCCCCGGGCTTCCAGGGCCGAACTGCGCATGTACCAGCTAGCGGGAGCATTCTGCAGGGTCCAGTTGCTAGGGGAGCAGCCACCCAACCTCAAATCCTTTCAGAATACCTTAGGTACACTTTAGACTAAATTTCGGGGTCGCCGGCCCCGAAAAATTCGTTCCAGGGCCCTGGCGCACCAAAATTAGGGCACTGGCATGAAACCCTACCAACGCCCCTACTAAGGCCTCTGCCTTTCTTTATCGCAATCCACACCCTGATAAACTTAAGTAGTACCTCTAGCGAGCACACTCGGGAGGCCGTACACTGGAACAACATTGTTTTTTAGCCTAATGCAGTACCCGAGTGTCGAGACAGTACCCGGAACAGCACCCGATTTTTGAAGTTGCGGAAGTTCGGAGCCCGCTCGGGGCTAGCCCTATGCGCCCTGGGCGCACCCGGAATTCGAATCTGGCGGGCCGACCTCCCGAATTGCCGATGAACGTTATTATTCCCCCTTACTATGATATATCGCCCTATAGAGTTATATCGCTACCGCTTATCCTTTTTATTTTCATAAGTATATATTCTACATTAATAGAGAATGTATAGAGAAGATACGTATAAATGTTTGAATAATGAAACGATGATAATAGCGAGGTTGAACCATTCCAAAGACCTTCAATAAAAGGCCTTACCTCGGTTTCAAATGTAGTCCGGAAGGCCTCACCTCGGTCACAAATATAGTCCGAAAGAATTAAAGTCTACCCGAATAATTATTTCCTCCATGGATAGTCATACCATGATGTCGAAGGATGAGATATCTCCACCGATAATATGCAACACATATCCGGGTAGATACGAGTAAGTAGCTTGAGCGCGGCATGATTCCGCTTGATCTCGGACAATCTTGATAAATGCTTCTTTCTACTCTGTACTTGAGCTTTGGCTGTATCAATCGTATCCTGCCCCTAGATCTAGTCTACCTCTACGACATTTGCCATCATGTCGACATTCGGCCGTGCGTTCAGAGTTACAACGTAAGTGACTCCACCGCGACAATCCGAACTACAGTGGCTGACATCCTGTGTTTCTAGCTACGGTGAGAGCCATTGCCCCTCGGTAGGATGCATCATCGACGGCTGCCCACCAGGGATGAAACTTACGGAAGCGGATATACAACCACAACTCACTAGAAGAAGGCCTGGCCAGTCAGCTCTTACAACGCCAAGAGACGAAAAAGATCGAGTCCAGATACAGTCAGGAACGGAGTCTGGCATCACGCTGGGAACACCGATTGGGCTCATGGTGAAGAATGAGGACCAAAGACCGCACGATTACAAGGGCGATACTATGGCTGGATTCCCTCGCCCGAGCCACGCAGGTTGGTTAACGTAAAGATCTAAAGATTTCGGTGAGCTTACTGACGCGTATGAGTAGACTACACTTACCAAGAGAAATACGGGGTACGAGCCAGCAGTGGAGGAGGTCGAAGCTCTGCCCGCGAGACTATAGCTCGTGTGGCTTCCGGTGCCATCGCCGAAAAATACCTGTCTCTCGTCCATGGCGTCGAAATTGTTGCTTTTGTCTCATCAGTCGGCAACGAAGAGCTTTTTCCACCCACGTCTACACATCCAACACCATCTACAAATCCTATATTCCTCAAGCTCCTTGACACAATAACCCGCGAAGAAGTCGATCACCCGGATTATCTCCCCGTCCGGTGCCCCAATAAAGAAGCCGCCATCCGCATGTCCGACAAGATCGCAGAATTCAGAGACAAGAAGGACTCAATAGGAGGCACCGTCACCTGCGTAATACGCAATTGCCCTGTTGGCATCGGCGAGCCATGTTTCGATAAGATAGAAGCCTGCCTTGCGCAGGGAATGCTCAGTATACCCGCAACGAAAGGCTTCGAGATCGGTTCTGGGTTCGGAGGCTGCGCAGTTCCAGGCTCTCTCAACAATGACGCCTTCGTTTCCTCAGTCCCAGTCGCTCCAAGCCAATCTGGTGTGGATGCTTCGCCCAATGCACCGCCAGAACCCATCACAAATGGGGCTAAACCCCGTTCGAATCGCCTCAAAACAAAGACCAATAACTCCGGAGGAGTGCAAGGTGGTATATCAAATGGAGCCCATATCTACTTCCGAGTGGGCTTTAAACCGCCAGCAACCATTGGACAGGCACAGAATACTGTCGATTTTGAAGGCAAAGAGGGCGTTTTGGAGGCAAAGGGCCGGCACGATCCCTGTGTAGTGCCTCGTGCGGTAGCAATAGTTGAGGCAATGGCTGCATTGGTGGTCATGGACGCGGTTATGACCCAAAGTAGTAGGCAGTCGATGCGGGACGCTCTCCAAGACCGTGGATGAGGATTTGGGGTGTTCCCCTCAAAGTACTTTTATATCGAGTCCGCAGGTATATGAACTTGCACGATGGACATTACCTCTTAATAGTAAATGTCCATTTTCGCACATCATGAAGGGTAGAACAAAGGATAGACGACCTATGTATCTTAGGTATTTACATTTCAACATGTCATATCGACAGCATACACGTCTTGAAACACTGTAAAAGACGAGAAGTGCAGAACCTCCACGGTCCCATCTTAGGGCTGAGACGGTGGTTTTCAACCTCCTCAAAGTGCCATTTCCCTAGAAAAGATTTCCCCTTGATAATGACACTGTCGCAACATGGATCCTCAAATAGCGATGCAAGACTGGCATCAGTCCCTCGGCATCCTGGACGATGTGGGACTACTGTCCTTTCAAAACAACGTCCTAGACAACCCTCCCATTCCAACCCGAGCAGGCCTATACATCTGCCTCAATGCCATGCTTCATGACAGACCATCCTTTGACGACAATACAGTCATAGATTTCCTCAACGTTCGATACAAAGGCGACGTTTCCAGCCTTGCTACGGATTTGATTTTGGCTTCTTTCGATGTATTAGCAAATGCCATGTACCGCAACGAGTCTACACGATCCATCAATATTTTGAGGTCTTTCCTCGTAAACAAATTACCAGTTTTCCTCCAGCGAAGTTATGCTCCTTTGATCTTTGAGCCTATGACAGTTGAACATTGCATACGGCAGGCTCTCGTACGCGTGGATCCTGCCGCATTTCCCTCGTTTGCTCAGATGTTCGATCCATTGGAGAGAAACAGCCTTCTTTCTGAAGCACGTCAAGAGTTCTTATTTGCATGTGCATTGCATCAGTTGATTCCTGAGCGGATCATTGAAGAGATCTTGGGGGATGTCCCGATGCAAAGCCTGCCAGCCTCAGGCAGGTATTCCAAGGAGGACCTTGTGAGTCAATGTACTACGAATTCAGCCAAAATAGATGAGTACATTGGCGAGCTGGAAAACATGGAAGGAAATGCAGGAGAGATTGCTAGCGCGCTCATCGAGATTTTGCACGCTCTTTGCGCCAACAATGATACGATGACCTTGAAGGCTGTCTGCAATGCTTTATGCCGCAGACCGACGGCTCTGGATGTCATCATGCTATTTACAAGTTCTAACCATCTACTACAACCACTCTGTAGCACGCTGGACAAATGGCAAGACCACGAAGACCAAGGCGAGTACCAGCCTGTATACGACGAGTTTGGCAGCATCCTCCTCTTTGTTGTCCTCGTTCAGCACCGTTTCGGCATGCAACCTGACGAGCTTGGTGTCGAAGGCTCGGATTCTTTTGTCCTCAAGTACATCAAACACGGTTCCGTCAGCAGGTCCATTGACGACCTGTCAGAACATGAAAATCAGCTTCTGGGTGGTTGGATCAGGGGTCTCTTCGAGACCGAAGGCATCAGCGACGAGCTGATGTCAATGTGCAAGCCCCAAGAATTTCATTTACTAGTCACTACGCTTTTCGAGCAAAGCATGAAGGCTTGTCAAGCGAACGTCCTTGCCCTCGAAACGCTGCGAGGCGGATTCGAGTATTTGCTTGAACCGTTCTTGCTCCCTTCTCTCATCGCCGGTTTCACATGGTTTACCAACTGCTTATGGGAGACTAACGATGACTCTAAGCACATCGACACTGTTCTGCCCGCGCTCCAAACCCTTCTGAAGCCTCCCTCAATGTCTCACGACTCCTCAACAATCCACAACGCCGTTCTCTCCGTCGTTGCGAAACCCCTGTCCGATTCCCTCAGCCATGTGCAACGACAGTACGCCTCACGCCCAGACATCACTCCTCTCCTTCAAGTCCTCAATGAACACTCGCAGGAGCGCCAAGGAACAACCGCCCTCAACGAACTGGCCTCCTGGTCAACCACCCAAAACGGAGGTCTGTTAGCGGCTCTACGGCAGACGATACGGTCTCTAATCCCATGGAGCGCGACCTCAACAGAAGGTTCACCTCCCTCCTATACCCATCGTCAACTCTCAGACACCCTGCGCATACTAGGCGCTCAATCCGTCCTGCGCCTCCTTATCGACGAAGCTACCGAGCAAGCAAATTCAGACGTAGTCCTCGACATAATCACCATCATGATCCTCACAACCTCCCACTCCACCCTCCAGCCCACCACCTCCAAGCGTCAACTCACCCTCCGCGATGTTCTCCAAACAGAGTCCCAGTCCGTCGACGAGCTGGCCCGGACGGACGCCCCTCGAGCCAGCACCATCGTTCGGCTCCACCGGCGCGTAGAAGCGTTGGCTGCGCCCAAGGCCGAGGTCGGAGGCACGGAGAATGGCTTCATGGCCGGGGTGGTGCGGAACGGGGAGCCGGCCGCAGACATCGACGATGTGTTGGGCGAGGCGGAGAAGGATATGGCTACGGCGCAGGGGTATCTAGACAGCGGAAATGCTACCTTGTTGGGATTGGCTTGAGCGTCTGGGTCGATCGAAGGGTCTCGTCCCTTGGATGACGGTCCTACGGCTACGGCGCAAGGTCACATTATCGACGACGAAATTACGAGAGCCGACCTTGGCGGGAGCGTTCTACGTTTCACGGGGCGAATCTCTACCTCATATATGCCCAGACGGGGCTGAAGTTACCCCTGCTTGCTGTCTTTGCGACTCGAGTAGGATCTCGGGTGTCTCTCGAGCGGATACAAACCTCAATCTTCATTCTGTTTTCTCAGACGCAGATATCCAGCCCGCAATAGGAAACCCCGTCCATCTACACTGTTATGTTATCATGTCGTGTCCAAACAATCAACCGTTCGTACCCAACATCTTGTTTCCATCCATCCATCCATTCAAAAGCTGGCATTCTGCCTGCCCGTACACTTCATTCATTCATCCTCAGACGCGGTCCATAATGACCGCATGTTCTACCCCATCTTCCCTTCCCCTCCCCTCCCCTCCTGTCTCCAACCAAAGAAGTTCGCCAATTCGAAGGCTCAAAGCAGTCTACTCACTCACTCAACTCACTCACTCGCTCCTCAAACCTGGCAATTCGCCAAACTTCTACACGCATCGATGCCAGATGATGACGAATAGGGATGCCAGACTGTGAAACCGACAAGACGACTTGCGGTTGGTTAGTTGTGCACGCGTTTCTGAAGGAGCCGAATCCACTCGGTCAAGAAAGCTTTGAAGCCATGATTGGAAGTTGATATTGGGATTTTTCTTTCGTCTTATCTAAACGTGAACGTGTACAGTACATGCATAACTGGCAGACTCCAAGTCCATCCCTTCCACCGCACACCGCCCTTTTCTGCAGACCGGATGACCCATCAGCCACCAAGCCCGCGTCGGCAACGTTCCAATCCAAGGCCCCAGGGTGAACAAACATGCAAGGATACAGTACAAGGTAGGACGGTGGGGGTCTAGAAGAAAGGAGATAGGAGGAGTGGGTGAGCTTGCTCGTTACCCCTCAAGGGAGGATTTAAGCCCCTGCGCCACGACAAGGCCGAGCTCGTGCAGGAGAAAAAATAGTGGTAGTAGTATGCATCAACCGGCGGCAGTGTAAGGCCGGCGACGCAAGATGCGCAGATCAGAGGCATTGCCTATAGCGATCTTTTGCAAAGGGTTTTCCAAAAATTTGTTTTTTCGTCTGTTCCACGGTAGACGAGATGACGATCATGAAGCATGAGGCATGAAGGTACAAGTGCCAGGCACTGTTTGTGGAACTCTCGGTGTCGACCGGCGGTAGTGTAAGACCGGTGACGGAGAGATGATGGTTCAAAAAAGTAGTGTTTGCGTCTTCCCAAGCGCAGATGAGGATCAATAAAGATACAAGAAGTAATGGTGGGAAGCCTCAGTGCCAACCAGCTGTAGTGTAAGGCCGGCGGCGAGAGGGAGTGTTCAAAAAAGTTGGGTTTGCCGCTTTCACGGTCAGCAAGATGATGATCATGATGCATAAAGGTAGAAGTGCTAAGCACAGTGAAAGCCTCGGTACCAACCAGCTGTAGTGTAAGGCCGGCGGCGAGAGGGAGTGTTCCAAAAAAGTGGGGTTTGCGTATTCCCAAGCGCAGATGAGGATCAACAAAGATAGAAGTAGTAATAATGGGAAGTCTCCGCGTCACCAGCGGTAGTGTAAGGCCGGCGACGAGAGAAGTGGTTTCCAAAAAATGTGGCGCCGTTGCATGCGGCAATAAGAAGTGGATCAAGAGAATGTCAGGGAGCTTGAGGCCCATGCAAACTCCGTGTCAACCAGCAGTAGTGTAAGGCCGGTGAATTGGAGCCATATGTACCAAGATTTGCACAAGACCACTTGCGTTGAAGTTGGCACAGGAGGAGGATCAGAGAGCACAACGTACCTGACAACGAATGAGGCGACAACTCAAGATAAAAGCTAGGTGATGGATGAAGAGAAGAGGTCAGCTAGTGCTTTTCGAGATGTGGGTGAGGGTGAGGACTTACCGGGCAATGGGCCCTTCCGGACAGAAGCTGTGGAGTTGTAAGTGATCAGAAGACAAAGCGCTCGAGTAATTATATGGTAATGGTAAGATGATGGAGACACGACCACGTTGACTTCACTGCTTTTTTTTAAGGGTTTTGTGTTCCTTGAAAAGAAACGTTTTTCTGATTTTTTGACGACCAATAAGTCTCTTTTTCTTCTGTTGCAATATTGCTGGTGTGAAAAGCAGCATGCACATAAATAGTTAGATAGTGGGGAGAGGTAGTCAGTATCCGTCGTTGACCTGGATCCTAGAGCTGCGGAGCTGACCAGTCGGCTTCGAAGGTTGCTTGTCAAGGGTCGAAGTCGCCAGATCACTCGGAAATGGTCGTAAAGGTCGGCGCCGTCCTGCACAGATTGCGGAGTCAGCATTACTCATACGAGGTAGCTAATGGAGTTGCGTGACAGGGCTCGAGAGTAGAAAGGTCCTCTTACCATTCTTCGTAGTTATCCATGTAGAGATCCTTCGTCCTGCGGCGACATCCGGGATTTAGGCAGTCGGAGTGGTCGAAGTTCGATGAGTCGCTACCCCAGACCGTCGTATACTCGTAAGGATTCTCATCACTCAAGGGTCGCCACGCAAGGAGTTGGCCCATTATGCGTGACGGACGAGGGTGAACGTGATCCTTCTTGTCGATCCATCTGGGGTTTTCGATCACCGTAGGGTTGTCGTCGAAGGTAACCGGCTTCCGATTGAGGCGTCGAAACCATTGGCGGTGGGCTTTGATTCTCTCGTATATCGGTTCCACTTCGGCGCGGAACTCGTTGATGTCGAAGGCGAAGGCTTCACGGACGATGGCGGCAATGGACTTGTCGGGGGATGCCGGGGTGACCACTCGCTGAGGACGGGAAGACGACGATGACGAAGGTGCTGGACGGTTGTTCGATGTCGAAGGGTATCGAACGGCTTGACGGGGACCGGTCGCGGCAGTGCGTCGCTTTGGCAGGACGATCGGAGGAGCAGGAATGGACATGGAGGTATCCGACGTCGGAGAGTGTCGGATGGGGATTGAAGAGGGTTGTCGCGAGGCTTGGAAAGGGCGACGAAGAGCTTGGCGAAGGTCGACCGCTTGTGACTTGATCCATTGGGCAGTCTTGGACTTTGACTTGCTGACTTTGGCGGCGATGGATTCGGAGCGTTGATTGAGCCAGGGGCGGTCGCGAGATGCGCGGGCAGTGGCGCGAGCTGCGAGGGTCGTTTGGCGAAGGCCAGACTCAGGAACAGGAGTCTGACGGCCGCCGACGATCGAGCGTTTCGAGGAGGAGAAGGACGAAACCGTTGATATGTTTTGAGAGCGACACACACGAGCTGTGACGCGGGCGATCGCAGATTTCGGGAGACTTGACAGAGTGGAGGAAGGTACCGTCGTGGAGCAAGCCACTGGAGCAGGCTTGACGACGAGAGCAGGTACGATCCACGGTCGCGGTCGAGATACACGAGCTATCTGACGGGCGATGATTGACGAAGATAGAGATGAGAATGTAGACATTGTGTGTGTGATGTGATGATATGTGTGATGTGTTCCAGAGGCGGAGTGAAGAAGAAAGGAAAAAAGAAAACAGAAAAATTTGGGGGGAAACCCTCTTTAAATACCCATTGCCAAGCACTGGCAAGCTAGAAAATCGAAAGTTTGGTACGAGGCAGCAGTGAGCAAGTTTCTGTAATCATACTTGGCAAATTGGTGGATGGACCGCCGGATTCCCTTGTAAGAGTTGATGCTTGGCAGCTATGAATTGTGGAAACACCAGATAATAAACGGGAAACGGGAAACGGAGACGGGAAACGGGTATATAGATTTATAGGATTGTACGTGCTTAGCAAATGAGCGTTTGGGGATAAGTCGTACGATTGCAAGTGCCCAAAGGCATGAAGCAGAGAGTGCCAAGGATTCTGAATGCTTAGGACGAAGAATCATCACTCAGCACTCAAGAAGAGTGCTACCTAGCTTGAAAGATAGATGCCTATAGTGGAATGAATCAAGTCATACGTAAGAAAAGGATCGATACTCCGATCCGGGTAATGACAACAGGGGCTCAAGCATTTCTCGTGGACTCCTTTCAACCACCAACAGGGACCCCAATTGGCGTCCTTAGTGAAATATAAAGAAGTAGCTTTGAGATCCCTAACTTCTTGACCAGTGAGCCATCTTTGGGGCCTTACCTTAGTCCCTGTACATGATAGCGATTTGCCCCTATTCCTGGGCCTCGTCACCTGATCAGGAGCATGATGAAATCTCATCAAGATCATGAACGTCACGCATAGACGATCATTACCCGGTGAAACCTACTCTTTCGATCATAACCGAGAGGGTCTACGAGTAGAGGGACCGGGTGTATGGCAATTGTTTGATCTGTCTATTTCCATAGACAATGCCACACAAACCGCTCCTCCGCTCGATGATGGGCATTTCCAAGCGTTCTTGATAAGAACCTGCAAATGTCCTCTCATCCTTCGTACACAGCAGTCTTGCCAACTCGATCACTCCACTGTAGTCGTTCAAATCCGAGTCGTACCGATAGGAAAGTAGGGCGAGAGTGAGAATGAGCTCTGCATAGGCGAGGCTAGGAAAATTGGAAAGAAGGGGGATTTCTGGAGTCCACATTCTGGAGAAAATGGATGTGCTGACTTCATACTTGGACCTATCCTTTGTCCCTGCGAGAAGCTGGCCATATGCCACCATCGTATCAGCTGTCAGGCATCGAAAGCCTGGACTAAGGTTATTTGCATATTCTATACGAAATGTCAGCGGTTTGTAGCCTTGTAGGGGCGCTGCTCACCTAAATCTCTATTTAGTATAGATGTTTTTAGACCTACGTTACAGTAGCTGGTTCCCTGTTCAAGTCTATAGCCAAAGTTTCCAAACTAAGGCCTTCAAATCTCGAGAGACTACCCCTAAGCACTCTCAGCCTCACTTGCCAGCTCCTCGTCAACCAGGTTGCTTCCCGCTCTGCCCTCATGCTCATCTTCATCCTCATCACTACCGGATCCACTGCCCTCGCTCTCACCCTCGCTACCGGGATCAAAGTTTTCATCATCCTCCTCTTCATCTTCAAGGTCTTCCGCCTCTCTCGTTGCTTTCTCGAGCTCCCCTTCTTCTTGATCGACACCCTCCTGCTTTGTCTCATTCCCCTTGAGCCCGTTGACGTTCAACTTCTTGGCCCGCCGCTGCTCAGCCATGCTTGCATCCTGCAGCTCGTGACGCTTCACGTAGTCGTCTATACCAGCGAAGTCGGCCTGGTCAATCATGGAGAATTCGAATTCTTGGGGCTCGGCATCCGTGGCGGCGCGAGCAGCAATATTGAGGTTGAAGGTGCGCTGTAAAACCGAGGTGTAAGACACAGAGTCAACGCTATCGAATGAGAAGAACTCTAAAGGCTTCTTGAAGCCCCAGAATATGCCGTTGGCCAGGAGAAATAGAAAGCCATCTTTGGAACCTCGAAACGCCTTGATGTGGTATGCTGGTTCCCCCCTTCGGTGTGCTTGTACCACCTGACTGGCAAATTCTTGCTTGTCCGGCTCTATGACCCGCTTCTTGTAGGGTTTCAGAGCTTCGTTGAGAACGGTGATCAGAAGCGTGCGGCATGTCTCGCCCGGAGAAGTTGTCAAACCTACAAAGGTACCGTCCTTAGGCACACTATCCGGAACCGTCCAGACGATTTGATCAGGGGCAAGTCCATCCGCAGTGGTTGAGAAGATGCAAAAGTTGTATTGTGCTTGGGCCTTTTCAGGGACTGGTAGACAAACGATGTCCCGAACCCACTCCCAAGTGACACCGAATTCCGAAGTCCCGGATGCATTGATTGCATGCAATCCCGAGGAGGCTGATTTGTTGATACTCAGATGCAGCTTCTTCCGCTGAGGGATTGAGAAAGACACGTCGGTAACCTCACAAACATTTTTCTTGTCCCATCCCCCAGTGTCAATTGGCCGGTGTTCCAATTTTCTCTTCTTGAACGGTTGCTCATCCTGGCCCTTGAACTGTTCCTGGACGGAAGCATGCTGTACATGCTTAATGTAGTGGGCAATGTCTCCGAAGAGGCTCTCCTGCTCAGGGGCTTTGGCTGTTTAAACAATAGTCAGCATGGTGGGCCAATTGAACTAGTGATCTTACCAATGGCGCCAAGGACCCTTTGGCGGAGATCGGGCCTCTGGGCGAAGGCCTCATCGAATATGTGCTTTGAAGGCATCGTCACAGCTGCAATGCAAGCGTTGGTGGTTGGAGTTGGAAATGCAAGCAGAATAAAGGCGCTCGGGGGATCGCGTTTGCGCGCCACCAGCGACCAATGGAAAACCTTGCTGCTGATCTCCCTTGGGCCCTCCGGTCAGTGCGGCTTCTGACGAGGCAAAGCAGCTCGATTGCAACAACAACAACGTCAACAAGTTAACAACCTTCTGACCTCCTGACCTTCTGTCTTTCTGTCTTTTCTGTCCTTCTTTCCTGCGCTTCCAGTGAATCCACCGAAATTCTACTTAGCTCAAAATCATTGCTCGACACAAGCAGTCGCTACGAGCACCTCCGTACCCATTGTTCGATCTGGAGCTTGCAGATTGACGACCTGTTCGACAAGGCAACCTGTATTCTGTAATCTCTACATCATCTCACTTTGACACTACGGCAATACAGTTTCAGTTGGCAGCCAGGAAAAGTGGTAAAGAATGGTAAGTAAATATGTTTGTGGTTTGCTTCAAGAAGCTTGGTATCGGCTAGAAAGGTCTGGATTGGGGGAAGTATCAGATCATGTCATGCACGATCTATGCACAAGATTCGGTGCTCCTCGGCATCTAAACTCCAGACCCGTCTCGACCCAGCAAAAAAACAAGCTAGACATCGATTTGTAGGGAGCGCGGAAAGATGCAAACCTGGTGTCGGATGAACTGCCGAGACCAGCCATGAATACTCGTACAGTACTTGGCCAAGTTGACAGTGGTTATCCGCAATTACTGTCTCATTTCTTTGTCTTCAGCGGTTATCAGAGGAGCACTAAATGGCTGGGTGGTGGGTAGCAGCAAACTCGATTGCCGTAAGTCACAATAAGACTTATATTTACCTCGTGCAAAACTGAACATCTGAACGTTGTCCCACTATAACCTGATACCTAAAGTAATCTCGAAGAAAAATTATATATGTTAGGTGACCGGAGCGTTGCGCGCCAGCCAGCGCTTAGCACTCACACTTTCCTGATCCATCCTGACATTCACTATCCTCTCTGTTTCGTGTGATAGCCACTCCACCCTTCACTCCTTTCTATACTACCTGAATCGTATTGTATTAATAAATCCTTTTTTTGAGTGCCAGGCCCGGTTGGACGTCTCTCAATCTTGCCGAGATTGCTTCCTTGCAAGCCAACCCTAATACCGTTTCAATCATCTAAAGTAATGTTCAATGAGGTGAATGCAGTACCGCATCAATCCAAAGCAGTCGTTGCTCATTGGACCCGGCAGCTACTCTTCTCATGTCTTCAATCCTCGGTACATACGATGGGGACTTGATCTCGCATTCATATGATGCTGGCTTCATTGTTCTATCGTACCTTGTCAGTCTTGCAGGATGCTGGACCTCATTAGAGCTTCTCCAAAGGAGAACCGGAGCACGGGGATATTACAACTGGTACGTCTACATCGCTCCATTTTGGTCATTGGGCATCCTTTGCCTCTTCTGTGGCTGACTCCAACTTCGTTCTAGGTACCTCTTGCTTGCAGCCGCCTGTACGATGGGGGCAGTAGCTATCTGGTCCATGCACTTCATTGGCAATCGAGCAATTGTGATGGCCAATGGTAAACCAGATAATCAGATCCAATACAGCCCGGGCTTCACTGCTGGTTCCTTCTTCCTACCAGTCTGCGTCGTCGGTATAGCTTTCTACTTCTTCAGCGTCTCTGAGAAAGTGAGCATACTGGGAACCATGGTGGGAGGACTTCTGGTCGGTTCGGCTGTGTGTGGAATGCATTACATGGGTCAGAAAGGTATCGCCAATTACACCCCGTCCTACTCATGGAGACATGTCTTTGGGTCCGCCATTATTGCTGTGGCTGCAGATACTATTGCTCTCGGGGTCTTCTTCTACTTGAAATCAACTTGGACGAACAGTTGGTGGAAGCGCATGTCTTGTGCGTCCCTACTAGCAGTGTCGGTGTCTGGGATGCACTGGGTAGCCACTGTGGGCACAGCATACCGAATGAGGGCAGACATGATGCAGAACACGAGCGGGCTCTCGAGGGAAGCCACAGTTGTAGTGGTGATCTGTTTGGTGCGAGCAGTCCACACCTGTCTCATGGTCCGTTGATTTTTTTAATAGTCCTCAGTCTATCGGCTGTTGCCTTATGCTCGTCATATTCTCTCTGATCGGTCAACGATCAAGACAGCGGTCAGCGGACAGAGCGCAGCAAGTCGTGTTGGCATGCGCGACATTTGACCCTGAAGAGCGACTCATGGTCACACCAGAAGGCTTATTGCCCTGTTGCAAGATCACCGGTTCATACCACGAACGGGTAGGTAGTAAGCAAGTTTGTGGAAGAACCCAGCTAACAGTACCCGAAGTCTTTCGAGGAAGTTTTCGATATGGATCATCCAGTCTTTTGCTGGATCTATCGGGCGTCACGTTGCTGGTATGGAGTATCGGATCTTCTTCCAGGCATGCGCTCACGTCTGCGCGACGGGAAGCCTTTCAAGCATTCGCGGTACCGCCGTAGGGCAGGAAGCGTGGATGACAGCACAGGAGATTACTCTACGCTTTTCAAACAGTTGTTCTGCGTTGCTGCAAAAGACCTTGCTGACATTGTTCAGCTGCCGCTAGAAGATGTCGGAGTCTTGGATGGGACTATCATGAACACCGGTACACTCAGCAAATCCGCGAGATTGAAGCTCTGGCAAGGACTACCAACGCGGCATAATCAGCTTGACGGCGCCGAGAAAGGCCGAATGCCCATGATCTTTGGACGTGGACAATTGCTTTTCCTTGTTCGTAGAGCAAGTCGCTCCCAGGCATCGCATCTACAATCCACTGGTTATCGGTTTGCTACTATCTCAAACGTCATCGAAGTTCTTGCTCGAAGTATGGAAGTTACGAAAGCGGAACTGCTTCCTCAGCTTAAACGCATGCGAGATCAGTCGGAAGCTGAGCGGCTTCTGGAGCCGGGTGTACATCTGGGCTGCTTCGCACTGCGCCCGGTCTTCCATAGGGGTTTCGACGTCCTTGTTCGCAAAGATGCCGGTAATCTGATGCCCACCTCCAACTTGACAAAGTCGAAGCTCGAGCAATGGCAAATTGACGTACTCCAACGAATGGATAACTGGACGGTTGCAACGTGTTGTGAGAGACTTCGGAGAGGATCATTATTCGCAGACCCAAAGCAGCAACAATTTTCCAGAGAGCTGTTGGAAAGTCTTACGGTCCTCGCCAGCAGGGTAGACAGCGCTTTCTTCGAGGAGGCGCGACTTGTGGCAACACCTCTCCGAGCACCTTGTGATGTCTCAAAAGGCAATTCGTCATCGCAAGAAGCATTCGTGGTCGCCTTTAGGGTCATTACAGATGCGTATCAATCCAGCTCACTGAACAACCGATACGAGTTCGCTTCGCTGAGGTTCTTCCTCTCCCAGCAGCATGCACACCGGGATAGCGCGGATAACGCAGTGTTTGCCCGCAGGATGCACAGGGAATTTGCCGCAATTGCAAGCCGCGAAGACTGTGATAACAATTCATTAAGATGCCCACGCGCCTCTTACCATCCCTCCTTGGATCCACCCTGTGGAAACAAGCGAAGCAGGACACCATCGCCTAATAGAAACAAGAAATGGACGTCTCGAATTCGCGCGAATGGCAACAAGGTAAATGACGACAACTCCTCAGAGAAGAACCTCGTGAACGGGAGTCCAAAGGCGAGTGCGCGTGCCTTTGGTGAAATTCACGTAGCAAACGAGATCGATATCGACGTCAGAGAAGTCACAAGAAACAGCCACACCCGGGATGTGGAGATGAGCAGCCTCGGATGCTATGCTGAAGCTGGCGTGGGGGATATCGAGGGAGAATCTTTTGCCGACGAGCTGGCAGCGTTGACAACGGACGAGCGAAGAAAGCAACGCACGACAGGATTTTAATTTGCCAGTGTTTGCAGCATTGCTCGGCGCTCTTGTGCTATAGATTGCGGGATTGCTGAATGTGCTATGATGTCTTTGTAGAACAGGGGTTGCATAGCTGCGCTCACGGTGAGATTACGTCTGCAAGGCCCGAAAGTTGGGTTGTTAGACGGCGTATAGTGATACCAGTGTACAAATAGAAAGCAAAAAATTGGCTCCTACTTTGAAATTTCCATGTACTGCCGTTCACGGTGACGACATGTCAGTGGTCCGGAAAACGTGCTGATGTATCTTTCCCTCCGTTTCCCCAGCGAGCAATCAAAGTTTTGATACACTCTTACAATGCCCTCCGCCTCCTCCCTCCCTCAAATATCCCGCCTCGCAACTCTCGAACCCTCCTCCCCCTCCCGCGCCTGGCTCACCGCCCCACACCCCACCCTCCCCCTCCTTGCCACCTGCTCCTCGGATAAGACCGTCCGCATCTACTCTCTCACCTCCTTCACACTCCTCTCAACCATAACGGGCGGCCACAAACGAAGCATACGAACATGTGCTTGGAAGCCGAATCTCAAAGGCGAGTCGGTGCTGGCTACGGGCAGCTTCGACGCCTCAGTGGGGATATGGAGACGTTACGATAATGACATGAACCCCCAGCCCAAGGATGTTCTGTCGGGCCTGGACTTCGATGCTCGGGATAAGGCCATCGCCAGTGGACAGATGGGTGACGAGCATGCAGAAGAGGATGAAGAAGATGATGATGAGTGGCGTTTCGCCATCGTCCTCGACGGGCACGAATCCGAAGTCAAATCTGTCGCGTGGTCTTCCGGGGGTAATTTACTGGCTACGTGCTCGAGAGATAAGAGCGTCTGGATCTGGGAGGAAGTTGGGGACGATGACTACGAAACTATCGCCGTGATGCAGGAACATGAGGGCGATGTCAAGTGTGTGGCGTGGCATCCGGAGGAGGAGCTGTTGGCGAGTGCGAGTTACGATGATGATGTTCGGTTGTGGAGGGAGGATGTGGATGATTGGGGCTGCTGTGGGGTGTTGAGGGGCCATGGGAGTACGGTTTGGTGTGTGGGGTGGGAGGGGGTGGTGCCTCGGGTCTTTGGGGATGTTGAGGACGGGCAGAAGGATACAAAAGAGAGGTGGGTGAAGAGGCGGGAAGCGTCAGGGCCGAGGTTGATGAGTTGTTCGGATGATCTGTCAATACGCGTGTGGAGGAGACGACCGAAGGAGAAGGTGCAGCAGTCCAGGCTGAGTATCATACGGAGCGGCACCTCGGAGGAGGATTGGGTTGAGGAGGGGCAACTGCCGAAAGCGCATAGTAGGCCGATCTACGCGATCGCCTGGAGTAAGAGTGGGAGGGTGGTGAGCACCGGAGGAGACGGGGCTGTTGTTATCTACGAAGAGAGGTGGAAGAAGGCCGGCGGGAACGCAGAGTCTAAGGTTACAGAGGCTCATGAGGGCGGAATGGGAGGGGCAGAAGTAATCGGAGAGTCCAAATTGGATGGGGCAGAGCCAATGGAAGAGGTCACAAACGACACTGGATCGACATCCGAAGCAGACGGGCAACAAGGGAAGCAAGCCGAGATGGAAGAGACACCGGATGCTACGGAGTGGGTTGTCATTGCGCAGATTGAAGGTGCTCATGGAGTGTTCGAAGTCAACCACGTAGCATGGGCCCCAAGAAGAGACAAGAATGGAGGTAGCAACGTCGAGCAAGAAGAGTTGATTGTCACCACTGGAGATGATGGGACGGTCAAAGTATGGACTTTGGATGTTTGAAGACGGCCCGGTCTAGGGAAGAAGCCATCCGACCAATAACGCTCGGTCATCAGCAACAGCTTGAGAACAGCGACCGGCAACGGTTGCGAGTCCAAGCCCAAGATGACGCCAGAGAGAGAGACTTCGTCTTACGATTTACAGAGACTCCAGGCTTGATACTGCCAGACAAGCTGACAGAATTCTAGCCCCCCGGACGTGGGGACACTTTTCGCCCAACCCAACTCCCATTCGCGCTCTCGTCCAGTCTCGGTTGGATGCTTCATAGATGCATAGGGAAGTATAAATTGGGTTGAGGAGCGATACGCCGCCTCTTACTCTCTGGCTCTTCGATTCTCGCTCTTATAATCACACTCGCACTCTTCATGCTACAATTGTTCTAAACTCTTCTTCTCTCTACAAAAGGATCACTTGTAATGTAAATTCAAGTCGTTTGTAATAATCTATGTCGGTCTGGCTACGCCCGCTTCGAAATTCCAAGGTACTTTTCCGAAGACAAAGTGACTCCCCATCAATCCACAATCACCCTAACTCTTCGACCTCTACGACATCCGACATCCTTCTCCCATCACCGAAAGCTCATCGTCTCAAACATCTCAGCTATTCCTCTGACCGGCAATCTCCTGCCATGATTTCCATCTCCAACATCTCGACCATCCCAGCCAACCTTCTCAACAAACGTCTCGACCTAACAAGACAACAGCCATCTCCAAGTCAATTCAGCATGATGGCGAAATCTCAAGACCTTTCCTGTTCCGACACGGCTCTCGAAGCAACAAGGACGACGGACCTGAACCCGAAAGCGTCAGAGCCGTCCCCACTGCTACGAACCTCCCACCCCCCTTGAATCACGCCGCCTTATTCTATCCACCGGCGCAGTCTTTTTGAACACCCGAATCCCTTCGAGGAAGTCATCTACCCGGCACGCCTACCTGCCGGTCAGAAAGATCCCCCTTCTTCTTCTCCGCCGCCGCCGCTGCTGGTTCATAGCCATGTCCGTACCGAAGTCGTCGACGTATCCGACCAGTCTCCGGCTCACCCATCAGGACGTCCGCTTCGATGGTCTTGGGCATACCCGTCTTATGCAACGCGACGTGATAGGGACTACGGTGGCATCGCTTAACTGGTCACGGGCGTGTGGCCTCCACACCCTGATCGTCCGACAGGAGTTTGGAAGCTCCTTTGAAAAACTCTCGACAGTGCTACGTGGTGTATCTCTGCTGCTGCAAGTCTTACTCTTTCCCTTTTTTTTCGCTGACGACGCAATGGTGGCGTGGACTTTTGATGGCACAGTTCTTGGCCTACTCTAATGACCGCGCGTGACGGTAATTCGCCCGTCCGTCCTCGGTTGGTGATACGACGATCTGACTTACCGTCGTGGAAGGTGGGACTTGGCTCTTTGGATGGAAAGGTGCGGAGACAAATCCGACGCGGTCGGTTGAGCCCGGGACTATCTATATGGGGAGATTTGTTTGCGGTATGGTCGCTTCATTTTTGAGAGCCGGGCTTCCGGATGAGGGCATGGGAAAGCGGCGTTACGTGTACATACATGGAGGATGCAGGGGATTTTCTGGAGGAGTTGTGACCTTGTCGGGGCACTACATTTGTCGGGATCGTTTGGGCGGTTGATGTGTTGACGCCCTTTTGTTTGTTTGATTTCTAGTGGAAGTCTACAACCTTGGAATGGCAATGATGTCAATACGGTGGATTCGGGTAGATATAGCTAGAGGTGGTGGCTGGATTTCCCTGGGTGGGGTGCCTGCTCGTCAGCTTCGGGCCACCCCTGACGGAGGTAGCTACAGTTCTGTCGTCTTCAGGTGCCAAAGATCAGACCTAGAATTCGACCTCGACGGTGATCGCAGTGCGGGATGACGGAGTTCAAACTTGCGCCGAGCAAGAAGGAATGTGTCCCCGTCTCACGACAGGAGTCATCCCCGATATCAGCTCTAGGACAACTCTGCTCATAATTACATAGCTGGCACCTGGGTATTGGAATTCAGCATCTCAACCCTATTGTGCTTGGCAACAACTATAAGTAGCACACAAACTCCATAGAAAAACAACAAGCCGTCATCAACTTCAACACTGGGTAAAAATGATACAGCTGGGTGGAATGGGAATTGAGCATCAAGCGTCCGTCATAGGATCGCCCCGCCCTCAAACGGAGTCATCGGAAAACTTCCTCTCGTGAACCTCAACAATCTCCTCTCGACTCTCCGTTTGTCCCTCTGCACTCTTGTTGCTCAAGCTATTCAGCATTTGCGAATACCAGCCCTGCTGCTTCCTGCCCCTGCCCTCCCGGTTTGGACTCGCGTCGCCAGTCCTGGCATCATCAACCGCGACGACGACACTTCCGCCGTTCTTGTCACCCGAGGACGGCGAACGTTCGCTGTTGCCACTGCCGCTGCTGAGGAGAAGCAGGTATTGACGCACGCGGCGGAACAGTGGTGGCAAGGTAGGAAGGCAGGCGCAGACTATGCCGACTTTGACCTCTACTTGGATCCAGAGACCGGCGGGGACGATGGACCACGTGATGTCGGTGAGATCCATCTCCACAAGGAAAGGGATGCGGACCGCTCCTGCTACGCATACGCTGTGAGGAGAGCGGCGTTAGTTCCGGGCGCTGCGGTCCATCAATGAGGGCATCGGGCGCGTCACTTACAGAGCACCGGCTAGAAAGAGTCCGATAAGACTTAGGCGTTGTGCCAACGATTTTTTCAAGCCCCAAAGTGGAGGGATCGGTATCAAGAAGATGATGACGTCCATGAGCAGGCTGACGCCCGTGATTAAATAACTCGCTAGGTTCTCGTCGATGCATTTACCGTGAGGGATAGCTTTGTCCCAGAAGTAGGCCAGAGGTCGGCAGGAGACCATGACGGAGACAAATTGAGCGACAAACCAGGCTAGGTTGAAACATCCGGCGAGAATCAGAGTGAAAGCCATCGGGCGTCCCGTAAAGAGCCGGCGATAAAATAGGAGGATGGACATCTTCAGTCCCGTCATTGAGAAAGCGAAGAGGACTTGCGTGATCCAGAAATTCTGGAGATTATCAGTCTTCAGAACCTCTCCACAAGCCTTGGGGAAGCGTCTGGATAGCAGACCTTGAGAAACCCCGTCATGTGCGAAGCACCAAGTGTCACGATATGCTTCCCAATGCCGTTAACTACTCCTGATCATCGAACAAGCGTGAGTCTTCTGGTCCCACATACCCGTTCCAATGGTACTCAAGGAACTCGGGAACATGGAACTCACCGCTCAAGATGTTCGCTGTTTCACCTAGGGTGACCAACTGCAATGATATTAGTCGGATTGGCTCGTTGAGTTTTTTTTCGGAAACGAACCATGACGAAGAAAATCAGATAATCACTACACATTGGTTTGAAGTTAGCATTGCCGATAGAAAATGCTCAGTCGCCCCAAAGATACCCTGAGAAGCATGATAGGGCCATATACTCCTCAAAATGTCTTTGGACTAAGGATTCGCTACTAAAGGGGGACAACGAGTCAGGAAAGACGTACTCCCACCAAAACTTGACATGTCCGATCTTCCTGGAGACAATGCGCAGAGCTACCAAGACGAGTGCCAGCAGAGTAATGACGACCATAACTGCAATGACTGTGGCCTCTCGGCTTTCGTCTAGGACGGGACAGAGCTTCTTGGCGAGACTTTGTGTTGCTGTTGAAGATTTATGAGCAAATTGAAATCACTCTCACACTTAGATCACGGGGAAAATACTGGGGACCGGGCAAGGTTCACGGCTAGGAAAAACAAGCACTCACTGAGCATATCAGCTGCTGTGCAGTTTGTTGTGATGCCAGCCAGCAGCTCGAGACGAAATATCTTGTCTTCGCAGAAACACTTTGGATCAGAAGGACACCCGCTGGCAATCATGCCCTTGATTGCATCCGGTTGCTTTAAGGTCAGTAGGTTAGCTGGGAAATTATCGTCACTGAGTGCTTGCTGGTAAACGCACAATGCACGAGGGCCATGTGAGGACATATTGCGCAGCTAATTTGATGAGTTCTGGAGGAGGAGAAGCCATGTTGCTATCCTTCAACGATCAAAAGCTTCGATGGAGCCTTTCATATGGGAGGGCGAAGAAGATGGGTACAGAGGTGCGAAGATGCCGGGCAGGAGTTGATTGAATATATAGTCAAAGGGGCCATGAAAAGTCCTACGAGGCCGTGCGCAGTTGGTTGACTAGTTGTCAAAGGGGCCATAACCTCCTACGAGGCCGTGCACAATTCAGATACCAGACAAAAGAAGTAAGCAGGAGCAAGCGGTGCATCTAGAGAAAAGTCTCGAACCGAAGCCGATGTCGAGGTCGAGCCGAGGAACGCTGCCCGATCATGGAACGTATGGCACTAAGAACAATGTGGGGAACCACTAGAGCTCGGTAGCCACGCTAATTCTCCGCATTTATATACCTACCTTACCTTAATTCTCCGAATCAGTCTAGGCCAGGCACCGTGCGCAGGGGCGTTGGGAGAGGCCGTGAGCTCTAGATTGTGAGGAGAAGGATCCACTGCTCTAGGTAGTGCACAGATTCTACCCGATATACTTGGCATGAGCATTTCCATTGTCGTCGGTGCCGATAATAATGGCTTCCACAATGGCTGCGCAGAGGCGTGATGCCACCATGTTCCTGGAGTACCTTAGGCACAGTATGGGATCTCGCCTGCATCGCGGCCCTTGTTTTCCTACTCGTAGCGTGATGGAGCAGTTGGTGGCGGTGGTGGCGGTGGTGAAATATATGCCAGCCACAAGCGCTGCCTTTTGACTGGTGCGGTACCTACCTTAGCTTCCGTTAGACACGCTGAAGATCGTACTAAGTTAAGCAGCCTAAGGTAGTCTGAATAATCCGAGATGATTGATAGATTCAGATTCGGATTCAGAGCTGCCACCCGCGGTATGGAAAGAAGTGGTAGTGTGGAAAAGGATCGAACAGTGTCTTCCAATTTCAGCTGAGAGCTTTTCAATGTGAAAAACTGCCCTCGAGTGACATACCCTTCCTGCAGGGTATCATCCTTAGTAAAGGATTTGCACGCCAAATCAACGATGGATGGTTCCGGCAGAGCGGACTAGAGAGCATTTCGCCCATTTCTGAGTGCTTATTCATTGGGACTGCTACGGGAGACGGTCCGGGGTCAGTCATTCTCAATTGAATGGTATTACCATTTATTCATCACTCCCAACTTTTCAAACATCACCCTTGGTACCTTCAATGCCCGACTTGTTCCACAGACATGACATCAACCACTGAGGTATGGGGTTTGACGCTGGATCGATACGATCAAGTCGTCGCTTCGTCGCAAAGATCCATCAACAGCGTTCTGAAACACAATTACAGGCTACAAATGTGGAAGGCGAAGATAGGAAAGGCGTTCCCACCGCTCTCAGCTTTATCCCATCTCCTAAGGTTTCGGACTCCGCTCCTGGAGATTTACTACCAAGCAAAAATTCGAGCTCATTCAATCGAGTCTTTTGAGATTTTCAATATAAAAATCTTTACCATCAATTCCGAATTCGCGTTAACGATGCATCTCCTAGCGCTGCGGGAAATTCGCTTCTTCAACCTCTCGGAAAGCCGCGTCAAAAAAACCATATCAAGATTATTGATGTTCTAGCCGTCAAAGTCACCCCACATCTTTTGCTCTTAGCACGAGGTTGTACGGGGAATCGCATTGGGGATGGAGCCGCGGGAGAGACCCGTAGTAAGCCAGGCTTCTGCGTTTACTCGTATATCCATGAGCAAGTTGGCCGTCTAAATTCTCAGCCAATCGTATATTTGCCCAAAGTTTCAAATGTCCCTTCATTACGAAACCGCTTATACTAATCTTCGAATAGCTACTACCGTTCCTATGATTTTCGAACTTCGGACGTACTCGTGTCATGATAGTACTTGGGGCTACGCCAGAGATCACGGCAAAGATTTTTATTAGTAATATGTGGGTGGGATATGCGCTGAGCGTGTGTTCTGCGCAACCACAGACGCCATAAATAAGAGGTAGGTACCTCTGTAATTGACCATCTGAGACAAACCGCCATCGCCGCATATACTTTGGATTTTCCATCGATCCATTTTCCCTTTGGTCCATGAGAAGAGAGTGACCTCGGCATGAAGTGCCTTCTTGCTCTCGTCGCAATTTTCAACGCTCTTGCCACCGGATCAGCGTCTCTCGATATTTTAGACGCACCGTATGCCGCTGCCTCAGGATTATCGTCTCCCGATGCCGTTCTAACGCTTCCACCACAGCCTGCGGGAGAGTCTCTGAGTAGTTTCTTGGACCAGATTTTCTCTATAAACATGGGGAACTCCTCCAATAATACAATTATCGCCGGTTCAAAGAACAAGAGAGCTTATGCTAGTGCCGATGCAACGGGCCCCTACACTGATTCATACGGCCTTCACCAGTCATGTTGGGACGATGATACGGGCTCGGGGACGACTACCTACAACATCAGCGTGGACTTTTCTGAATGCGGTACTGGCCTTAAACTTGGTACTGACATAGGCGTTTACACATTCACCAATGGCACAACGACCGACAACACCCACCTTCGCGACATGGTTGCCGACTTGTATATGTTGCGACATTCGAGGCAAAATCCCAATCCAAGATATGCCAATCACACAGCGGTGGTCGCCCAGCTAGCCATAGAAGAAGCAAATCCTCTCTTAAATAGCGGCCTCATCTGTCAAAATGCTTCAAGCACAGGCCAGACTGAAGCTATAGTCCATGACGAGCTCCGACATCTCCTTATGAACACCCACAGCTATTGGACGGCCGTCTTTATCAGCGCAGGAAGCGGTGCCGCCGTCGGCGGTGGCGTCGCAGCCGTCGCCGATCTCGTCTTCAACGGCAACGTCACAAATGAGAACGTCGTTCAAACAGCTATCGTCATTGGATCCGTTGTCATCATCGGTGGAATCCTAACCCGCTGCGACCAAGCCGGACGCCTGGATGGAGCCCAGAACGTAGTCTCAAATGTAAGGGAATTGGTCCCGCAAGGTCGCGAGGCTATTGTCCAGAACGTCTACATTTCTTGGGCTCGCCGGCAAATGCAAAGGATAGCCAGACAGCAGGTGGAAGAGGCTTTGAGTGAGGCCGGCGTCGGCTCCATTGCCGGTTCAGGGGCTACGTCACCCCATACGCCAGGCTCTATTTCTTCAATTCCTGGTTCTCCTGGCTCTGGGTTTGGAGATACCTGCCTTTCGGAATTGGAGGCCGGGCAAGCTGGCAGCGCCATAGGAGAAATGAGCGATGTGACCTTGGATCTCGAGCCTATCCAGGAAGTTCTCGAGCAATTGGGATCGCGCGATGAACAAGGTGGCTGCAGTTCTACATAGTAGCCTGGAGCTGGAGGGAGATTATTAGGAATGGGCAGAGTAGTTTCTGTTAGACCAAGGTGGACTGGGCTATGTCATTTTGATAGTCAGGTCCAAATTCACGAAACGGTCTTAAGATATATACAGCGCAGGTGTATGTCGTCGTCAACGCATTGTTACTCTCGCGTAAGCATACCTGGATCACTGATCCGGCAGTCTGTCTCCGTTGCCGGCTTGGCAGGGTCTATCTTTCTCATCGGGATAGGACCGAATATGCCTTACTTCACTGCCTCGTGCTCTCTCACACCAGGCCCCAGGCACCAACAAACATCGTCGAACGTACGAACAGCTTCGATATAAAAAAATTGACCTCCTCTGGGACTATGGTGGCTTCCTCAACGTGGTCATTACAATCCATTCACCGAGCACATGCATTGGCCAAGCGCCCTTGAGACACTCGCTCACTAGAAGCCACCAGATACAGAAGTATGGCTGACAACTCGAGCTCATTCTCCGATTCAAACCTACCTCGAAAGTCGCTTACATGACCATACCGCGATAGAGCTCTCGATTCTCCAGAGATGTTCTCCGCGCTTGCCAATTTCCTAAGCAGTGACAAGGAGTGATGCTCCGGAAACCCGCCCTTCCTACCGGCCATTGGTCACGTCCTTCTGCCTCCGGTTGTCGGAAATGGTACTTGGATTGCCTTACGTTGCAACCCCCCTTATTCATCAGGTACAGACTTGTGGATACTACTGCCTAGCTTCTAGCGTATACCACCTTGCGACGTTCTCAACCCTAAAGATTATTATTGATATTTTTTGTGCTTTCAAAGATCGTAACGCCAATGCGGAGCTACAGCCGCTTTGTCTACTCTCCTTCTGCTTCGAATACCATCCGTCTGCTGCGCGTTCTGAGGGATGAAGACCAATTACGCTATTGTTTGTCGACTTTCTCGAAAGACAACATCCCCGATTTCTATGCTTTATCATACAGCTGGGATGGCCAATCACGAGATCAGGTCATTCTTTGCAATGACACTTTGCTAGCGGTCACCTCAAACGTTCAAAAGCTCTTACCATACCTTCATCTCGAATACAAATCCAACTATATCTGGATCGACGCCATCTGCATCGATCAAGATAGCCCTATAGACCAAAACACTCAAATTCCATTGATGCGAATCATCTACACAAAAGCCATCAAGGTTATCGTCTGGCTTGGCGAGAGTGACGCCCATGTTGATCGGGCACTTGAAGCGATACCTGAACTCATACCGAGGCTCCGTGGTTTCGATGGCCGTTTGGGCCTAAATGACGACAGGTTGATGTCGCATGGTTTACCAAAACGCTCTGATGAGATTTGGCATGGAACTCGCGACCTCCTCTCTCGATCCTGGTTCACTAGGTTGTGGGTTTTCCAAGAAGCAGTCCTCGCTGAGAGCGTTGTGGTCATGTGCGGGAACAGGATTATGAATATGGATGAGTTAGTTGACTTTACGGCGAGCATGGCATCTGCGTCAGTGGTGGACTTGACAAGAGATACCGATTCAGACTTCTTCGCCGTTCTCACAGGCCTGGCTATGGTGCAAAGAATATCGCTCTTTAGAGAGTGGCGAGCTAATGGTCAAGGCATCAGCTTCATGAGCCTCCTAGAAGCAAGCCGTGATTTTTCCGTCACCCGAGACGCCGATAAAGTCTACGGCCTCCTTGGCCTGGCTTCCGATGCTCTCGGAGAAATCCTCAGAGTTGATGTGACTAAACCGGCCGTTGAGGTTTACATCGAAGCAGCAAAGTTTGACATCGCAAATGACCCCACTCTCAGTATTTTACGTTGTGCGTCTTCCAACCAGCCTCTTGAAGGTCTCCCATCCTGGTGTCCTAACTTCTCAGGCCCTCGGGCCTCAGAAATGCTCGGCAGCGAAGCAGCAAAGCATGATATCGCAAATAATGCCGGTGTCAAATTCTTCCCTTTGCTGTTTCCCAACCAGCCGTTCGCAAGTCTCCCATCCTTGTGGTCCAACTTCGCGGGTCCGCGGACTACCTCCCGATACAAACCTCTAAACGGCGAGGGTGGTCCGATTCACCACGCAGGCCTGAACCCTTCCTTTCTAACCTCTACCTCTAGCATCCTTCACGCCTTCAATAACCTCTTTCACGCCACAACGTCCACAGTAAACAACCTCCTTAGCGTCAGCGGTGTAACACTCGATCGAATCGTCCAAGTCGTCCCCAATGGCTGGCAATGGGACAACTCCGCCAACATCCCCCTCAGCGACGGCCGAGCAGCTCGTACACTCGTTTGGGAAGACGCTTGCTTGAAACTCTCTCAAAGAGTATACTGTTCGCCTTCAAGCAGAGACGTTCCAGAAGCGCATTGGCGCGCTCTTATCGCCAACACCCTGAACGGCAAAAAGTGCACCAGCAACCAGCGCGACGTGTACGTCCTCATGAAAGTCGGCTTGGCTATCGCCGCCGCGATGGAGCGCCAGCCTGCGATTGCGCGTTCGATGGGTAAGCCGTGCACTGACGCCCAGGCAGTGGATGTAAATGTCTTCTTCCGCTCTGCGAGTTTAGGTTGTATAGGGCGGCGTTTCTTTTCCACGGAACATGGAAGGATTGGTTTGGGGCCTGAGGGGGTGAGGGTAGGAGATCAGATCTGTGTGATCCGGAATGCGTGGACGCCGTTTGTTATCCGGTCAGGAGAAGGGAAGGGTTGTAGCCGGTTGATTGGGGAGGCCTATGTGGATGGGCTGATGTACGGGGAGGCTTTTGGATTGGTGGAGGAGGGTAATTGGGGAAGGATCTGTTTGGAATGAGATACTAACAAATATGTTCTAGATTACTGAGATGGATGGTATCTAAGCAAAGGTGTTCCCTGGGCATACCCATGATAAACCCACCATCTTCAGTTCACCTCGCGACGAAGGTCGAGCATCAAACGATTTCCGGTGACAAGGGCCACAGCGCTTGACTCGCCCGGTGCTACGGGGAGTTTGAAGAGTCGTATATGATAGCCGTCATATAAGATAGCTCTGCCGTAGCCCAGTAACGGTTTGCTTCCACCGAATAAGTAAGAGACATTGGTACGGAGCCATGGGAAGCGTGTGTCACCCGTATCGTACAACGAGGATCGGGCAGCAGACTGAGCACGCTCGCTCACGCTCCAAATTCAATCAAATCCGGTCTGATAAACGTTCCTAGACTGTATCACAAATAGAATAGCGATCATGTCCTCTTTCGCCCCTTTCATCTCTTGCGAAGGGAGATACGCAGGAGTTCACTTCTTCCGCTTTACTTGAGGCAATAATTTGCACATGGGTCGTCATCGCTGGTAAAGGAACTGTCGAAGAGTTCAGAGAAGGCCGGGGGGGGGGGGGCACATCGCTCCCCTTTCAAGTCCCCATTTCATCGATCATTCTCTAGAGTAGTTGTCTGAATCAGATGGGGGGCTGGCGGAGCGGAAAGTGTTCATCGGCTTCTCTTGCCAGACCGTACGATTCCTCGCGGATTGTCTTGCCAAGAGATGGAGGAACAGAAATTTTGCTGCTGCAATAGGCGTAGGAACAAAGCACGCCATAGACCTATTCTTAGTAAACCCTTTCCTTCCCAATGACACCGTAACCGCGGCTGGCTGTAACCTCCCTCTACTACTTTACTTTACACCTTCAACATCTCATCTGCAAAACCAACCCAGATCACATCACATCAAATCACATCATATCCCTTCTCCAGCACAACCCCACAAACCCTGCGACCATTTCAACCCTCTCCCGCCACCCGAACACCCCCCCCGGACACACACACAACCCGCCAGCTTTCGACACCACACACAAGCACCACCCCAGCCACCCACCTCCACCCCCCAACATCCGAATCCCACCTCCACCGTGCCCACCACCTCTTTTCTACAAACAAACGAACGAACCAGCCATGGCATCCACCGAGCCCGCCCACCACTACCACTTCGACATCACCATGACCTGCGGCGGCTGCTCCGGCGCCGTCGAGCGCGTCCTCAAGAAGACGGAGGGTAGGGCTCTTTCTCCGTTCCTTCCTTCCTTCCTCCCCTCCCTCGTCGCCCTCGCGTATTCTATGTTCCCTGCTTATGCCCCTTTCCTTCCTTCCTCGCCGTCCGTTCGTTCTTCGCATCTGACCATCATCGCTCACGAAGCCCACAGGCCTCGCCTCCTACGCCGTCAACCTCGAGGCCCAGACCGCGGACGTCTACACCGACGCCGTCCCCTTTGCCGCCGTGCTCGAGAAGATCAAGAAGACGGGCAAGACGGTCAGGGGGGCCGAGGCGGACGGGGAGGGGATGGGTGTTTAAACCGGGGGTGGGGAAAGCAAGGGCGTTGGGGTTGGGGAAAGGAAGGGCGTTGGGGTTTGGGTTTGGTTTGGGTTTGGTTGGTTTGGTTGGGAGGGGAGGGGAGGGGATGATTTTATGAGCGGAATGGATGCTTGAGTACTGTCTATGTGGTTGAGAGGGGTCGGGTGGCTCGTTCTAGTGGATTCATGCCGCTGCGACGGATAGAGGTTCGATGCAGCCGGGACGGTACGGTTTGGTGGGCTTGAGCCATCACTCTTGCTCTCTTGAACGGGTGCTTGATTGAAGATTCACAGTATTACGGGCTTTTGGCCCTGGTTTTGCTTGCTCGGATGTGTATCCTGACTCTTCATAATTTCGTGATACCATGGTCTCATATCCATACAACATTCAAAACGACCCCGATTCTTCCCTTGTGAACGCTCAGACTTCGTCGTCTCATTTATCTCAAAACCTCGCCTCGACCTTCTTCTCCGTATCCTGCAACGCCCATTCGCTCCTCGATTTCTTACTCCTCACTTTATCCACCTGCGCCTTCGTGAACCCCTTGGCCTCAACCGCGGGGTTGTACCCAACCCACGTCTTGCTTTTGACATCTCGATCTTGCACGACCTCATTCGTCTTTCCGTCCGCCCTCTTGTAAACCGTCACTACCGCGGCGCCGCCAAGACCGAGATTGTGCTGCAGCGCGACCTTTGTGTTCTCGACTAGCCGGTTGTTGGCCCAGCCGCGCAGCTGCCAGACGAGCTCCGCGCACTGCGCGATGCCGCTTGCTCCGAGAGGGTGGCCCTTTGATATGAGGCCCCCGGAGGGATTGACGACGCAGCGACCTCCGTATGTTATGTCTCCCGCTCGCACCATCTCATGTGCTTTGCCTGGGTCGCAAAGACCAAGAGCGTCGAGCGTGATCATCTCATTCGCTGAGAAACAATCGTGCAACTCGCACACCCTTACGTCTTTCGGATCAACTTCCGCTTCAGCCAGGGCAGTGCGTGCGGCATGCTGTGTCATTCCGAAACCCATCAGATTGATAGCGGAGTGGTCGAACAGATCAGGTCTGTCGGTGGCGAGGTGTTGGCCTGCTATTTGTATGGCTTGAGAACGGAGATGTGGACGAGCGGCGAGAAAGTCTTCGGAGACGACTAAAGCGGAGGCGCCGCCGTCGGAGGTGGGGCAGCATTGGAGTTTTGTGAGGGGTGAGTGGATGGTGGGTGAAGAGAGTATCTGATCGAGGGTGTAGACGTCGCGAAATTGGGAGTATGGGTTCTTGGCTGAGTGGAGGTGGTTTATGCGGGCAATTTCGGCAAAGTCGCTTGCGTTGGCGCCGTATCTGGAGAAAGGCAGCTGTCAGCTGGGACGAGTCCTCGGGTATCGAGAAATGAGACGAGGTGTACTTCTCCATGTACTCCCTTCCCGCATTGCCAAACATCTGCGCCGCCCCCGGTGCGTCCGTCCTCCCCCTCGTCACCCTCATCATCTCCCCAGTCGTCCTACACGGATCCTCTCTGTCCTTGTAGAAAGACTGCAGACTCCCCGGAAACATCTTCTCAAAGCCCACGACCATCACGCAATCCGCCATTCCATGACGGACCATGTTCCTCGCAATATGCAAGCCTGTCGAGCCGGTCGAGCAGTTATTGTTGACATTGTAGATGGGAATTTGCGTCATGCCGAATTGGTAGAAGACGCGTTGGCCGCAGGTCGAATCGCCGTAACAGTAGCAGGCAATACCTTGTTCAACATCGTCATAGTTGATTTGGGCGTCGAGAAGGGCTTTGATGCCGGCTTCGAAGCCGAGTTCGGTGTAGTCGACTGCAGAGAGACTCAGAGAGGCTGAAGGACGCCGAGGGAAATAAGCCTACCTTTGCCTCGAGGTTTGATGAACTTGGTGAGACCTACGCCTAAGACGTAGGCTGCCGAGACTGGTTTCTTACCCATGATGCTCGTCGTTGATCATGACTGGGGCACACATTGTGTCTAGGAGGAGTAATCTGGGGAAGATGCCGAGGCTGCGCGGTTTGCCCTAACGCTAGTCTTAGTCTCCCAAAAGTCTTAAGCATGGCTTCTTGGTATCTCAAGAACCTACGGTTCCGGTTCTAGCGTCGATTTGAAGGTATCGCGGCCATTGGGCGGCAAGATATCTGACGCCTCTCATCTTTCGGAACAAGCTCAGCTCATAGCTCTCGCCTGTGGCAGTCTTCCCTTCCCCTGTGCTCATTTCTGCCATTTTTCAGCCCGAGATCCTCCGGCATTGATCTCATGTAGTGTTACACTGCTGCCTCCTTTACGCTGCGCTCCTCTGAGCTCATACTGACAACCAGGGGCCTGGAGATTGAGTGCTCGAATGGGGAAACGGCCACTGAGATACGGTGCACAAGACCATAGGAAAGGAAGATGCACCTGGCTTGTCAGATTGCAAGGGATTGCTACTTTGGCAGTTTTCACATGTTCTTCAAAATAACGGCGAGTCAGAGTGTTACGGGACAAAAATCATTGAATTACGACACGTGCATGCCTTGAAAGCAAACAGACTTAGTGCTACCATCTAGCAAGGAAATGCTGCCATTATTTGTCCTAAATAAGGAAGACGGACTTGGGATCCCGGGACGTTGCAACGTGCTGCTGGATGGGGAACAGCCCCGTTGTGCGCCGCAAACCCGATATGTCTGGCGGAGGCTTCAGCAATATGGACGTTGGACATCTTGAATCCAAAGTCACCTTCTTTTGCCGCGTTAGCTTTAGCAAGCTCTTTCAATTTCTTGCAACTATAAGGGCAACGGATGGTAAGTCCGGGACCCCACCCGGTTTACAGCTTATGTGCAAGTCTTTATTTATATTCATGCTGTTTACAATAAAACAGTGACCCACTGTGATCAAAGCAGTAGCCAAATCATTCAGCAGATGGATCTACTTTAGCTCAGGAGTGTCAGCAAACAGGGTCCCCATCATCTGCTCGGGATACCTCTGTCCGTGTACTTCAGCATTTTCGACTGCTTTCCTGATATCCGCATTCTCAGACGACGTAAGCTTGACTTCGAGAGCTGCTAGGTTCTCCTCCAAGTATTTGATTTTTTTGGTCCCGGGAATGGGAATCACATCCTCGCCCTGTGCTAAAAGCCAGGCTAAAGTGAGCTGCCCCGGCGTGCAACCCTTCTTCTGTGCAATCTGTTTGATTTCTTCCACCAACTTCAAGTTTTTGGGGAAGTTTTCTTCCGAGAAGCGGGGCGAGCGACTCCGGAAGTCGCCCTCCTCAAAGTCTGCTGGTGATTTGTAGGCGCCGGTCAACATACCGCGGCCTAGAGGAGAGTAGGCGACAGTGGCGACACCAAGTTCGCGGCAGGTTTTTAGAAGAGCGATGTCTGGGGACTCGATATCGGTGGTGAAGGGGGAGTACTCGATTTGTACTGCGGAGATGGGGTGGACGGCGTGGGCACGGCGGAGCGAGGCAGACGAGACTTCAGACAAGCCGAGATACTTGATCTTGCCCTCTCTGCAGACTTGTTAGCATGTGCGCTTGGAGTGTTGCGACGAGTCCGTCCAAATAATGGACTTCAACAATCATACTTACTTCTTCAATTGAGCCATAGCCTCGACAGTCTTCTCCACCGGTGTCTTTCGGTCCAAGCGATGACAGTAGTAAAGATCAATGGTGGGGATGCCCAAGCGCTTCAGACTCTTCTCGCACGCCTCTTTCACATACTCAGGGTCACTTCTGACCGTCATGCTCCCATCCTTCATGGTGTTGGCGAACTTGGTGGCCAAGAAGATATCGTCCCTCTTACCGGTCCGTTTGAACCACTTGCCAATCAAGTCCTCATTGTCCATATAGACGTCCGCTGAGTCCCAAAACGTCTCGCCCATGTCGTACGCTTTGTCAAGGATCTTGAAGCGGTCCTCATCGGACTCAGGCTTGCCGTAAAAGGCAGACAGACCCATGGCGCCGAAGCCGAGTGCGGTGACTTGAGGACCTTTATGATTTCGGAGTCAGCATCACGGGTTCAAGATGAGATTCAAGCTACAGCGCATGTCGGAGGAGCTTTAAAACAGAACAGCTGATTTCTTACTCCCACATCATGTTTAAAAGACTCCGAAGAAGGTACAAAACGGGAGAACATCGCTCGGAGAGGGACCTTACCATTCTTGCCAAGCTGTCTTGTAGGAAGCGATGGTGCCATTGTTATATATGTGTGTGCTAGGAAGCTGTTTAGTGATCAATTATAGGCAAGACTGAAGATAAGTAGAAGACGGACTGAAGTTGTTGTGGAAGGAATATAAATATAATGCAGGGGATTATGCAAGCAGTGTGACGCAATCCCGGATAGATCTTGGGGTGCAGCATCCGACGATCCACTTAGCTTAATGTATGTCGCTTAGGTCTCCTGATCTCAACGACCGTACGTAGGGGAAACATTGACATGCTTGACCCTTTCTTCAAACCCTACAAGCCTTGCTCCCCCTGCTTTTGGCATGAACGAAAGCGACATATCCTCAGACCTAACCAAAAAGCGCGAAAATGGAGGATCGGGAACACCAGAGTCGACAGAGAAAGCGGTGTCGCTCGACTCGGCCTTCGTCTGGCAGCCTCTGTCAGCGGCACTGTCGCTCACACCGGAACAAA
The DNA here is from genome assembly GCF_014066315.1 of Letharia lupina. Taxonomy (NCBI): domain Eukaryota; kingdom Fungi; phylum Ascomycota; class Lecanoromycetes; order Lecanorales; family Parmeliaceae; genus Letharia; species Letharia lupina. Next base: position 130,793 of record NW_023502978.1, on the reverse strand, counting down.
GACGCCGTTTGCATTGTTTCCCGCGTTGCGCTGGTGTTGATGGTGGCTGTTGACACGATGCTCGTAGACTTCAATACAACCCCTGTTTGCAACAGTGTCGAGAATCTTAGTCAGTCGAGCTTTGGTCTATCGAGGGTATTCCTCGGTCTCGTCCTTCTGCCCATATATAGGCTATAAACCTCATGCTATAACGCTAGCTTGCCGTGATCAGATGCTGCGAAGCTTTGCGATCAGCATCAGCAGCAGCGCCCAGCTACTCCTGCTGTTAGTATTACCTTGCACAGTTCTCGAGGGTTGGATGCTCGGAGATCCAAAAATGACACTTTCATTCGATGGATTCGGAGTCGCATGCATTTTTTTCGCCATCATAAGCCTGAGATATTCAACGGCGGGTGGTGAATCAAACTGTTGTGAAGCGGTCAGTTCCTGACTTGGAGATTATCTTCGTTGAAAAGGGATTTTATTAGAGGGGCTGACCTTGACAGTTCTTTACGGTGTAATCGCTCTCGCTGTCAGAGGTTATCCACCAAAGGACCCTGATACGGTCGACGTTGAGCTTGAACCATGCGGTCATACGCGAGGAATCTCGACTTTTGTATCTTGATTGGCTTAGGTATCAATAATGTCGTTACACCGCTTGGGACCACAATCATATCAACATAAGCGTACTTCCCATCGCCATCAGCTCTTGGCTGGCTCACGTTCAACTAATCCAATTACCTTCCAGTCACAATGGCTACCGCCTGCATGGCATCCTCTCCCCACAATTGGGTCGACCACCTTCCCAAGACTTGGGACTCGCCGTTTGTTTAAGTCATGCGCCTGTATCGCCTATCGATCTGCCCCTTTTTTTCCCTTTGGCCAGTCAGCTGTGAAGCCCGACGGGCTTCTGAGCCGGTGGCGGCAGTGGCAAGTATCACGGCCGAGGCAGAAAGAGCAGGTGATCTCTGTTGCCTGCAGAAGGAGCGAATAGGACTGTGTGAATGAACGGAGGGCGCAAAATGATGATGATGACGGGCGGCTGGGTCTGCAGACAGTGAGCGCACCAATGTAGCTAGCTGGCAATCGACCGCCGTCATAGCGTTCACCCCATCAATCCTCAAACATCCAACGTGCATTCGGCGACTGCTTCCAACTGCATCATTGACCCCATCAACCAGAAGGAAAAGACCAAGACGTTCGCTCATGGGTAGAATGCGGGTATGTAGTGTAGGTAGAACGTATCGCCTGGCTTCAATCCCTCCCTCCCAACCCCCTTTCCCGTCCCCACCTCTCGGAAAGCAAAACTACCCTCCCCCTCCCCCTCCCCCTCCCCCTCCTCCATCTACCCCGCCCGTCGCCGTCGCTTGAAGACCGCTCCGTGGCAGAGGACCGTCGACGTGTTCGTTCTCGTCCGCGCCGTCGGGCTCTTTTCCTTTTCGCAACGTTGACTCGAGATATCTATCGGCACTCGTCGGGTTTGGCCGCCGTCCCGGTCCGTCTCGTGTGCTGGCGTCGGAGTTCGATCGTTGTTTCCGCGTGCCGGAGGAGGTGGAGTGGAAGAGAGTGGGTTCGGGCTGGAGGGAGAGGGTGCGGCTGGGGGTATGGGAAGGAGGCGCTTGCTTTGGAGGGAGCGGGTTGAGCTGGGGGGAGAGAGCGGCCTCTGAGAAATGTGGGGTCAATTGGGTGGTGGTGTTTTAGATAGGGTTTCATTTGCGCACTCTGTCTATGTACGTGCGTACGCTATATGTATACCAGAGGGTATCAGTCAGGGCGAGCTCAATGCGGAAGAGCTGACTTTCGGCGCATTCATCTAAGCCGCGCGTGAAATCAACGTTACATACATGCATGACTATTTAGTCCAAAGATGAGAATCCATACTTCGCAAGCGAGCATCAAGACGAACTCTTTGAGTTATCCGCGCATGAAAAGCTCCCGTTTGAGCTCGTGGCGTCCTTGTTGATGGCCGTCCCGGACGAATATAGTCCTAGTCCACACTGAGACCTCCGTCAGCATGTTTCAATGCCAGGATAATCCCCCTGTAAGCAAAGTGGATGAGAGGGTGAAACTCACAATGATGGCCCCGAGACAGAAACATCCTACGTTCACCCCGGTCAAAAACATCTTCCGCTTCGAGCTCCGGTACTGCCCGTAATTCAAATATAACCAAAATACACCGCTCAGCCCATACGTAAACCAACTCGCAAACAGAGCGCTGATGAGTGACAATAAGTCGTTGAACACGGGAATGGCCTCGGCGATAATCCACGCAATGGTCCAAAGCACCAGCACGATGACAGCCCATAGTCCAAAACTGCTCCAGCTCTTCTTGCTCATCCGGTCCGTGCCTCTGAACAGACGAACGTATACGTACTTTGACGCGACGTGGCCGTTGATCACGCCGGCGATCCTAAATTTTATTCCGGAGTCAGTACTGCCTGTTTCAAGAGGGTATTTAGAACCTTGGAACGTGTCTAGAGAGTAGACACTCCCAAGACATGCTTCAAGACTCAGGATTCAATTACGAAAAGGGGAATTTGAAGTCCAAAAAAACGTACACAATGGTAGGGATCGCGATTCCGTAGGCTATTTTCCGTAAGAGAGGGGAAGTGGAGCCGAGAGCTGGGGATGCGACATCGCTGCCGGCATAGCGGTAGGTCACGATTGCGACGATTAGGTACATGGAGATGTCGACGCCTTGGAGGAGGAAAACGGCTTTTGGGTAGGATTCTGGAGTGTGGAGTTCGGAGATGAAGGAGAAGAATGCGACGTGGCCTAGGTCCCCTATTAGTAGGAGAGAGACATAAAAAGAGAGGAGGAAGGGTTTTACCTGCATAGGCGAAGATGATGTTGGTAACTGCTTCAAAGCCCTTAGAGAGGTCTGACTGAACCGTTACATCCACCTTCCCACTGCCCGGCCTTTCCACACCAACACCAATCATGGTGATCATCACGGCCGACAAGATAGAGATGAAACTTGCAATAGCCATATAGCTAACCTTCTTCAACGTCCTCGGTAGCGAGAAGACGATACACACCATCATGCCCACAATGCCAAACACAATCGTGCAGGTTCCGTGAGAAGTCACTGTGTTCATCATGATGGAGAATGTGAGGATATGGCTGCCCATGACAAAGACCAGGAAGAGGATTTGGGCGCCGCCGAAGATCTCTCGACCAATTCGACCAGCCATGACTTCGCCTGCGTCGGCCATGTTGTGGACGTGGGGATAGGCGAGTTTGAACTGGCCAATTACGTAGCCGGTGTACGTTGCGATGATGCCGAGACCTATGATTAAGATGACGGCGCTGGAAGCATCGTCAGTCATGGACTTGGCGGGCCTTTGAGGAATTGAACGTACGGTACGATACCGAGGGAGGCAAGAACGGAGGGGAGCGAGAGGATCCCGAGGGAGATCGTCTCGGCGATCATGACTGCAGACCATCAGTAAGATGCAGTTTCTAATGGTCTCGAGCCTGGGTTGCATACTCATTCCCGCTTGCCTGTGAACATGCTATTAGCCGAGTCGTAGGCCTGAAATTCGGAAGACGCTACTGACCACCAAGCCATAGTCCTATATTTGACTTCTGAATTCGTCTCATCTCCAAAGGGATCGTCCTTCCCCATAGAGCCCTTGCTCTTCGAAGGAACGACTTCAAAATCACTGCGGGCCTTCTCGTCGTAGTCTTGGCTTGAGCTGTTGCCGTTGACGAGGCCATCACCGCCGTAGCCGTGCTTGTAATCGTTGGTAGCCATAGTTAAAGCGCGGTTGAACAGCTTGAGGATGCTGGGAGGTGGGAGGAGCTCAAGCCAAGAATTCGGGCTTGACAGGTACTTAAGTAAGCTCCAACCCTTGGGCGTTGGGAGGTGGCGGAAGGCAGACAGCGACGCGGGCGATTGGGGAAAGCAAGAGCTGGGATGCTGATAAGATATGTAACTATGCTTGAAGGTTAAAGGATGTTGGTGAATGTTGGTATTGTCGCGTGTGTATTACCGTACATGAAAATGTAAGGTACGTGGTAGATATGCAGATCCGGCTGCTTCCTTTTTTTTAAGCTTGCCAGGGAAAATGCCATCGTTCTCCACATATTATTGCGTCAATTTGGCATTATTAAATGGCATTCTCGCATGAGCCAATTATCCGATAAACGTCGAGAGGCAACAAATTTCGCCCTATGTTGCCGGGGTCTCGGCGTTCATCGGATATCAGACGCAGTGTTCGATTTCGAAAAGGAAAATAGAATATCGGCCTCATATTCTGACAAGGCATCCACATCTTTTGCGATAGAGGATGAGTGATCCAATCTGATGTATGCCTTGCGTGCAGAGATACGATGACTGGATCCACTAACATCATAGTAGTGACCGATAAGACAGAGGAGGAAAGTATCAAGTCCAACTGTCCAACAAACAAATGAACATGAGCAGATATGAGGCTCGAGTAATTCCACCCGAACGATGGGGTAATTACGTCATAGGAAAGCGGGAGAGGCTTGGCGGCGGGGATGCGGCACATTAGACTGTCAGAGGTGGAGCCTCAGCATGTTGGACTTGGGATTCGTAAAGTAGAAACTGGGAATTGCATTGGCTGAAGAAAGCGAGTGGAAGCATCGCTGATAAAAACGAGCATTGCTGAGGCCTTGATAAAATCGACCGTATCTCAGTATCGTTGATTGGGTTGTGTGCTAAAGAAAATTGTCTCATTGACCCAATCTATTGCTATCCAGAAATGAACCCTGGTCTCGTCGATATACTATACACTCCAGCGGGATCACTATTTGTTGACGGACGAGTCTGTCTTCAGAACAGGCTTCTCGCCAGAGCTGAACTTGGAATCGCTCTCCATCGTATCCGCTGGAGCATCTGCAGCATTTCGTCAGTAGCGATCCATCAAGAAACTATCCGGTCGTGAACATACCATGCCTCGAGTAGAGCTTCCTTTCATGCTCATCATACTCTCCAGCTTTACCATTCTCCACATCCTTCCTCGTCATGCTGAGCTTGCTCTTTGCCAAGCCCATCGACGCCAGGAACTGCACTGTATCTTTCCATTCCCTATCCTTTCGCTTCCGGTCCCACTTCAGTTCGTCCGCCATGAGATCGATGACAGTAGGTAGTGCTTCAAGGGCTGCCTGGGCATTAAGGAAAGCCAGCCGCGTCCGTCTCGCAAGGACATCCACTGCTGTCTGGGCGTACTCGTGGCGTACTGCATAGCGAACCTCGCCGTCGATGAAGGGGTAGAGCGCGGAGATCTTAACACCCCGCACCGGGTATCTTTGCTCTGTGGGTGATGACAAGGCAGCCACGGTCCACGCGCGGTCTCCATATGACTCACACAGATGTTTAGCAACAATACTTTCGATGCCAAAATGCTGGATGAGATTGATAAAAAGCGTTTTCGAGAAGCCATGCGCACCGATCAAACGGACTTGATGGGTTTGGCAAGTACCATCTAGCGGCGCGCTGTCATCCATGCGTTCGGTGCCGCTGATGTGTGGCACTTCAAGCACAGAACTGGCTTTAATATCGTAGAGTTTGAGGGCCTCATCCACGGTTTCTTCAGCCATTTGCCTGTAGGTCGTCCATTTGCCGCCTGCACAGGTCAATAAGCCGGAGTCAGATACGGTAATCAGGTGGTTCCGAACAAGCGACTCGGTGTTTTTGGATTTGGGATCCTTGACGAGAGGTCTGATACCGGACCACGCCGCAAGTACATCACCTCTTCGCACGTTGATGTCGGGAGCTAGGTAGCCGCGAATCTCCGAGAGGATCCAGTTGATCTCTTCTTCACCAGCGATTGGATTTGGAGTAATGTTTGTAGGTGCGTCTGTAGTTCCAGCAATGGTGTTGCCCTGCCATGGGAGAAAAAAAATGACTCTGCCGTCCGAGGTTGAGGGATCAATCAGACCCATCTTCGAAGGACTGTAAAACCCAGGTAGAATGACGTGGACTCCAGAGCTAGGCGCAACAATTTCCTTGACACTTTGGTCGTCCATCTTACGTATTGCGTCGGTGAAGGGGCCGGTGGCGTTGATGACACCCTTGGCTCTAATGCTGAACTCTTGTGGGCTCTTTCCGTCTCGCTCTTGCACCATATCCTTGGCCCGAGCTCCAATGAGCTTGCCAGCTGCGTCTTTCTCCAGGCCAGTAATCTCAAGATGATTCACCACAGTAGTACCGTAAAGCGCTGCTGTCATTGCCAACGATACATTCATTCGCGAATCGTTATGAGCACCATCTGGTGAACGTCAGCATTGATCCATACAAAATCCAGGGAAGGGTTCCTATACCGTAGTAGACCAGAGCCCCAAAGAGGTTGTCTTTCCGTAACATTGGGAAAGCATCCATTGCCCTACTCTTTGTTAAGAAATAAGAGCTCTCGATGCCTTCGGACCCAGCAAGGAAGTCGTAGAATTTAGTACCAGCCCAGAAGTATGGCGCTTGCCACCACTTTTGTATGGGGATCATGATGGGCAACCAACTCGAAAGATGAGGTGCGGTATCCAGAAAGTACTTCCGCTCCCGTAGGGCCTCCTTAACGAGCTTGTACCTGAATCAATTCAGCGGTGTCCAAGTACGTTGTCGTATGCATACTGGTTGTAGTCAAGCTCCCACACAGCCTTTTCCAAGTATCTCACTCCCCCATGCACCAATTTCGTACTCTTGCTACTTGTGCCACTAGCAAAGTCGTCCCTCTCCACCATCGCAACCTTCAACCCACGTGTAGCCGCATCGAGTGCAATTCCTGAGCCTGTAGCCCCACCACCAATGACCAGCAGATCATATGGCTCTGCTTCGGGAATTCTCTGATCCACAACGCCAGGTCCTGTCAAGCTGCCCAGAACACCTTTTGTCTTTTCCAATGCGCTTATCACGCCGGCGCTCCTCTTCAGATCCGCGATTTGCTCTTCTCGATTTTTGACCAGGGGAAACCTCGGAGGATCCAGGTGCCCTTCTTCGCCATACTTGGGCGGAGGTACAAGTGCTGGCTCTGAGCCAGGTATGTTTCGCGGTCTGTACGAGATGTAGAGTACGCCCCCTCCGGCTGCAGCTACCGCAGCGGTGTAGAGGAGGGGCCGAAAGAAACGGCTTCGGGTCGCCATTGTGTAGAGACTAAGGACAAAGGAGTGTCCGGGGCCAGGATTAGGATCTATGTTGGCAGTGTTGTCAAACCCTTCATCCTGATTGCATACCCATTAAGAGCATTTGGACATGGGATGTAATTCTGCCAAAAACAATGAGAGTGTAGGTATGCAGAACATCTGAAGATTAGTCTTGTGCCGCCGAGTCCATGATGGGTTGACGTATGTTGTTATTTGCTTTTTTGAACCGTTATCCAAACAGCCGAGCGAGCCGAGTTGAGACCGACGGCTATCAGAACCTACATGACTATGGTCCCTGCTGATTTTGGGAACCCAATGATCAGAGACAGATAGATACATAGTGACCAGGATAGAGGTGCTCTAATTGTTACTGCATTGATTCAAAGCTATGCGGAAATTGTATTACTACACGAGGTCATAAAGGGAGTCCCCATGGTAAATCTTAAATCCGGTCTCACATTCCCGTCCTCAAAGGTTCGATTTGAAATGGCCTGCAGTACCTGGGAACGTTCCCGATTTGTACCTTTTCCACGCCATGTCCACTTCCGCAAAAGCATCGTATCCAAATAGGTATTCCTGGAATATAGGATCGGCCCAGCGATTTGGGTATCCTTCGAATGGCTCCTGCTGGGTCAACTGGCGATCGCGCTCCCGTTGGCGTTCACCATCCTTCATATGGAAGATGTCCCTCAAAGCTGTGCTTCCCTTGACGACGCGGGTCGTGCGTTCCTTGCGGAGACGCTCATAGATAGTGAGAACGTCTGATATTTGTGACTTTTGCTCTATCCGCTCAAAAAGAGCACCGAGGACGGCTCCATCTTCAACGGCCTGGGCCGCGCCTTGAGCACTGCGAGTTTCTTGTCAAATTTGCAAACGACAGAGGCGAAATATGGGGAAGACTTACAGGTAGGGCAAAGTAGCATGACAAGCGTCCCCTAGCAGGGCAAATTTCCCACTAGGATGACTCCAGCTCTCCATCTCTTCGCTGTTCAACAGCCTCCATTTCGTCGTTTCCTGCACAAGGCCCAATAGTGTTTTCAACTTTGGGTCCCACCCAGCGAAGAATTCTCGCATTTCTTGTAGGTCCGCTTTGATAGTATTTATCATCTCAGGCAAGTTGTCAGGACAAATGAGTACGATGTTATACAACCCACCGCCTTGCAGAAGGTAGCAGACGACGTGGCCATAGGGTCCCATCCAGTAATTGATTGCCGGCTCTTCGGCCAGCTCGCGCAGATCAGCATGCTTCTTCATGTCTTCAGCCTTGATGAGGATTCGATATGCCAGGTCACCAGTCAGGTGTGGTGGGTCGATGTGCCCAAGAAGTGATTCACGGCAGATAGATTTCAACCCGTCAGCACCGAGGATGAGATCCGCATGAAAGTCGGGCTTGTCTCTTATTAGAATGGAGGCGGTATCGAAATCTATTTTTGTGACCGTGGAACCCAGTTGCAGCTTCACTCCTAACCGTTCGGCTTCAGCTACCAGAATGCGGTGGTAGTCTGCACGGTGAATGTGTAGGTAAGGGACACCGTAACGCTTTTCCGCGTAGGGTACCATGTTTTGCTTGCTGAGGATCGTGCCATCTCGATAGGAGCGTATTATAAAGTCTCTAGGTCGGACCGAGACAGACTCGATCTTGTCAAGCAGGCCGTAATGTTTGAGTATTCGGGAAGAATTCGGAGGTATTTGAATGCCTGCACCGATCTGCAACAAGAAATCAGCATCGTTCAGGTGTATACATCTAGCAAATAGGAGCTTACCTCTCCAAGCAATGACGCCTGCTCGAGAATCGTGACCTTATGTCCTGCACGAGCAACTCCAATGGCTGCTGCTAGGCCACCGAGGCCAGCTCCAATTATGGCGATCTGAAGTGTGAGCTCAGCCATGGTGGTGGTTTGTGAACATGCTGGTCAAGGTCGAGGATGTGGTATTGTTCTAGGTAAAGGAATGATCACGCTTATCAATTGTAGCATCACGGCCGCTGTCGATTGACGATGGTGCGGAGCTCACGGTAGAGACTCGAGGCAAGTGGGTTCGGCATCAGAGCGCGGGGAAGAAATCCGCGAGCAGCCAGTAACGTTAGCCTGCTACTATCGTCCATCGAGAATTGCTGCATCTTGACGGCTGACACTGAAACTGTGCAATTGATCACGCGGACAAAGATCAGGCGTGCATTGGCAACAATGGAGTGATATATCGTTGAAGAAGTGAGCGTAGTTTTTCGCTCGAGAGGGAGAACTTGGCGGCCGAGGCCCGGACTTTCCACTGCTAGCGGCATGGAAATAAGGACGATGTAGGCATGAATCGTATATTTGAAAGAATATGTACTTGATTGTTGACATTTGGCATATTGTTCCTCGAACAATATTCGATATCCTCTGGCGCCCCTCTACGAGGTTTCCGCTCGACGTCCCCTAGGCCAGGCCCTTCTCTTCTCTCCTCTCCACTACACACCACGCGATGCGGACAATCCGACCCAAGGACGAGAAGGATGACTCTACATCTGCTCCAAACTCAGTACCCAACCTGTCCAGGTCTACAAAAAGGAGGTGCATCTCCAGCGCATGCATACCATGTCGGAAGCGCAAGTCCAAGGTGCGTTGCCGCTGTCGGTCGGCCTAGTACCGCTGTGATTTCTCTGCGACGTGTTCAGGCCGAGAGTCCCTTCACTGACGCTGTCCCTCAGTGCGATGGCGGCATGCCGAACTGCTCGACTTGTACCGCAGTATACCAAACACCTTGCTTCTATGATGTCGATAGCGACCACCGACGGAAAGCGGCACTGAAGCGAGACATCGAGGCATTGAAGGGACAGAATGACGCTCTCGGTATCATCGTTGCTTCGATACGGTCATCCACCGATGCGGAAGTCGCCGAGATCGTGCAACAGATACGAGCAGATGAGGACCTTGACAACATTGCGGAATCTCTCAAAAAGAACGTCATGCTGCCCGAACGCCCTGGTGCAAAATCTGCGGAAACAGAGTTGTCAAACTTTATAGGTCGTCCCTCCATAGATGCATCGGGAGTGGTCAAGCATTATGGGCATACATCAAGTCTGAGCCTGGTTTCTGACGGTGAACACTCTCCTATGCATCTCCAAGTCTCAGAAGTGTGGACCAGAGTCACTCGAGACGCCGGGTTCGTTGAGCACTTGCTGAAAATATACTTTTGTTGGGCACATCCTTACTATGTCTTGTTCTCAAAGGAGCTATTTTTGGATGATATGGCCAAAGGTCGAAGCCAGTACTGCAGCCCACTCATGGTCAACGCACTACTGGCACTCGCATGTGCATACTCGGATCGGCCAGAGGCTCGCGAAAACCCTTCGGATCCTAGGACCGCAGGAGACCACTTTTTCGCTGAAGCAAAGCGGCTGCTAAATGAAAACGAGGCTTCCAACTTGACCACTGTTCAAGGCTTGGCTCTGATGGGGCTTCGTGAAGCAAGCTGCAGCCGTGACAGCAGCGGGTTTCAGTATGCGGGGAGATGTGTAAGGATGTTGATCGAGCTCGGCCTACATCTATCATTTGCTTCAGCCAGTGACAAGATCAGCCCCACTGAGTTGGAAGTTCGTAGGATCACATTTTGGGGCTGCTTCATCAACGACACGTAAGTCGAAAACCGGCATTCTTCAAGCGCAACACTGATAAGCCTCAAGCACCTGGTCTATCTGCATTGGAAGGATCGCCCAATTGCCACGGACCGCCATCAGCTTAGACCTACCGAATGTCATAGAGCAACACGAGCAAAAACCTTGGAGGCCGTATACAGACTACGGGATGATAAACATACCTGGCGCTGAGCAACCTACCCTGCCGACCACCCTCATGCGTGCCATGAGTTCTCTCTCGGAGATTGTGAATGACACTGTCTTCATGTTCTACGCGCCACGTGAGCGATTTACGAGCAAGAAGCTTCTTGACTTTTATGCCAGGTACACGCGATGGTTCAACAATCTGCCAGACAAACTCGGGTTGCGGGAAGTTTCTACACCTCACATTCTCTTGCTGCAGTAAGTGTAGAAACCTGATGCGTCTTCAAACATTTCCCTTTCCATGCTGCGCTTGTCGCTGAAACATGTTATTGCTTTCAACTGACTCTGACAGCGCATACTATCATACCGTTGTGTTGCATCTCTTCCGTCCATTTCTCAAAGTTGATCTCACGAATTCTAAAGTCTCGCCTCGAGACATTTGCACATCTTGTGCCAACAATGCGACCTCGCTTGTTGGAACATATCGTCAGATATATGGACTTCGCCGTGTTCCAATCATCGCAACTCATATCCTCTTATCAACATCAATCATCCATCTGTTGAATCTTCCTAACCTTTCATCGGCCCAGAATCTTGCTCTGAATATCACCTGCCTTCGCGGGATCTCCGCCAACCATGCTTTTGCCATCCGAAGCGCCGATATCATTATGGCTCTTTCCCGACAGTGGAACATTCACTTGCCTTCCGAAGTTACCCAAATAGCGTATGATCTTCCACCAGAGGTACCGGCGAGCTTACAAGATCCCCAAGCTTCTGGAAACGGCTTTACATATCTGTCGTCTGTGCCAGACGATCCCCAGCAACAGGACAATGTCCACACGAAGGATGTAACTATTGGGCTTCCTTTTTCAGCAGTCAAAAACAGCCCAAGACCATTTGCCACACCAGCAGACATGTTCTGGTCACCATTCCCAGATCACAGTGTGCCACTTCAAGCTCATGAACAGAATGGCCCTATGGACATCTCCGCCATGCTGGATGTCCCCAACAATGGTTGGGACCAATTGAGTCGAGACGGATTCAGGGTGGCCCAACTTGGAGATCCAATTCTCAGTCCTCCTGCGTACAGCCACATCAACGGCCATTGGACGCAAACATGATTTCAAGAGAAAGATTATGTGTAGCCATGAACAACGAGATCGTCGAACGAAATCGCACGTCAGGATTCGCATCCCCCCGAGAAAGCGTCCAAGAAGGCTTGCTGGACAGCATGCGGTCCATAGGGGCCATCCTCTCCCCAGGACGACAAGCCCACATATGCCTACAGACTGCTTACTGGGTCTTGTTGAAGATGTGAAAGGCTCCTCCGTATTAGGTTGCGGGAGGGGGGTATCATGTTTCCTTATGGCAAACACTGTTGCGATCGCTCACAGAGCGACTGGTACCGAACGCAGCGCCAAGGGTAAACGACCACAGCATCTATGTGGACCCTGAAAGCGAAAGAGCCTCAACTTACGGCCAATGTTACCGGTATGGCTCCTCGTGGGAAACGGTCGGATGCTTGTCTTTCCCTGAGAGAGCTTGCTTCTCAAACAGACAAAGCCTGCATTCAAGCGCTACAGGGCAAGTGAATTACTACACTTTGTCTCCATGGGACGGGCATTGGAACTCTTGATGGCTAGTCGGTCTTCATTAAGACCCAAACACCGGATGAAAATCCAGAAGCGGCAGCTTGTACACATACTGTCGAATATGGGAATATATCGCATGTTTCCTGTATCTGTACTCTGCTACCTGTATTTGGACTTCTGTGTTCTATGTATGTACCCTGCACACTATGTAAGCAAGTGCTCTCTTCAATGAAGTCTGCTATACGAGGGTAGATCTCGGATTCGCAAAGTTGTCGTCCAACTCAAGTTCAACAAATCCCCCCAAAGTACTCGACTCGAGTTCCATGTACGTGCCGATCATGATGACGAAGTGAAGGGCCCGTCTCGAAGCCTAGGCCGGTGTTGGCGCCTGTTGCTGATGACTGCTTGGCCAAGGCAAGATGGTCGGGGGAGTTGGGGCGTGTAGAGCCAGGTGCGGACGAGAGTCAAGGACGTGCGATTGTTGGTGTGATGGTTTTCCGTCCTGCTTGATTGAGATATACTGGCTCAGTCGCCAAGATACTTGCGGGACTGTATCGTGCTCGGACTGTGAAAGCAGAGCAGATTGCTGGCTTGATATCCACTATGTCTGTCCATTCGCCTACTCCTAGGGCGGTCAGATACGTGTGCGGTTGACACGCGATCCGTGTACTACTTGATTCGCTCTTCATGCCTCATGAGAAAGTATGAAAGATGACAGATGTGATTGGAGCGTTCGAGGAATATACGGTATCTTACATGGTCCGCAAAGAGTTTAGGGGTTTCGGCAAATGGATCTGCGGGGAAGCATGACATGGCGCATGCTACTTTAAACTAAGCGAGCTAAGGGTACCTTAATCCCAGCTTAAGCAAGGTTTGCTTCTTTCCCCCCACCAAGTCACCGGCACTACTGACCCAACGGGGGCGGATCTGCTGGAGAACTCTTCAATCTTCCCCACACCAATACTTTAATAACTTTATTAATGACATCATCCAAATCTTCCAATCCACTGATCCTCGCCTGCTAATAAAAAAGTCAAAATATCATCCCCCCCAATTCCACTTTCCCACTTCAGGCCTGGTATCAATCATCGGGAAACTCGGTCGGAATCGCATCTGTCAACCATGCCTTCTCAGCACCCACAATTAGCAGACATGCATGAACACCTCATTCAGCGTACCCCATGCCTTTCACTATTTTCATCGCTCCAAATCATTCTACCCTCGAATCACCAATATGAAAACTTCCTGCAAGTCAAGCCAAGGGACAATGATGCTTCTCGAGGACAGTGTCATCATACCCAACATCCCATGAGAATACTCGGCGAAGCGGAGGACGACTGGAGTGGCGGCTACAATCATGGCGGACCCAACGACTTTGGCGATGCAAAATCGTGGGCCAACAGTGCTTGCAGTCGTGATAGCATTTCTCTGCGTATCCACTGGCTTCATCATACTGCGACTCATCTCGCGCATGGGTGTGGTGAAGCGAGTGAGCAATGACGACTATGCCATCGTTATCGCATGGGTGAGCTGTCACAGTCTTCCCTCGCGGACGGTACAGAGTACTAATGGATGGCAGCTCGTCGCTTTCGGTTTCTCCTTCTCCATCTGCTATGGAACAAGCGTTGGACTCGGCCGTCACGAAGCCAATGTTGCGCCACACGACCGAGAGTCGTTGAAGAAAGCCGAATATGCCTTCTCCGTTCTCTATGTAAGTGCATATCTAGAGCAATTGGAGGATAATCGCTAATGAGATTAGAATCCGGCATTAATGGCCACCAAGACCTCCATCTGTCTCTTCTACTTGACCCTATCGAAGAATCACCCAGTATTCAGGTGGTCTACCATCGCAACACTCGCCGTGGTAAATGTGGCCGGCCTTGCCTTGACCTTTCTCAACATACTCCAGTGCCGTCCTCTGGGAGCCGCTTTCGATGACCCGATAAAGCCAATGGCCAAGTGCATCGATATCGTCACGCTATACCTCTCCTCCGCACCGGTCAACATCATCACGGATCTGGCAATACTCTTCCTACCGATGCCTATCCTGACAAGCATGAGGCTGCCCCGAAACGAAAAGATCATCTTGATAATTACATTCAGCTTTGGTGCATTCGTTGCAGTGGTTGACGTGGTGAGGATAGCGTACCTGGAATCTGCGGCTTTGGCGCGCCTGCAAAATACTTCCGGATCTGCTGCTTCCAACGCAGAATACGATTATTCGTGGATAGCATCCCTGTCCTTCATGTGGTCTGCCGTGGAAGTCCACGTGGGGATCATTGTAGCGTGCGTCCCTGGCGTCAAACCTTTGGTGACCAAGGTCTTCCCGAACTTGCTTGGCCGCATCAAGCACGCCGGAGAATTGACTGGCAACCCATTCTACGGACCTGGCGACGCTCAATGGGCAAATCTGGCTCCCAAGACTCAAAGCACCTCGAACGCTGCTCCTCCCCAGAGTCCCACGAGTGGCACCCATCTTGCGTCAAGCGGAGGAGACAGTATGGGTATGCTGGACTTCCTAACGACTCCGGACACCACCCCTGCGATGTTGCAGCAGACACAAGCCGCAGCGGCAACTGTTGGTACGGCTAGGCCCCGAACACCGAGTCTGACCATCTTCGACTTCGTCAACGACAGTCAAGCTAAGAGCATGGTGAAACTGACCAACAAGCAATCCTACTTTCCCCTAGCTCTGGTCACCGTCCTCTTCTTCCTCTGGGGATTTGCATATGGTCTTTTGCAGGTGCTCAATCAACAATTCCAGACCATTGTTGGCACAAGCGCGGGCCAAGCTGTCGCACTACATTCCGCGTACTACGCAGCCTATTTCTTCGCGCCTCTTACCTTTGGAAGGTACATTTTCAAGAAATGGGGGTTCAAAGCAACATTCATCACTGGTCTGTGCATATACGGTGTCGGTACCCTGGTCTTCTGGCCTTCCGCAGTTCTGGCATCATTCCCTGCCTTCCTCGTCTCAAACTTCATCATCGGCCTTGGCATTGCAACACTCGAGACGGCCGGTAATCCATTCATTTCTCTCTGCGGCCCCCCAGAGTACGCCGAGGTCCGTCTGAATATTTCACAAGGCGTGCAAGCTATTGGGAGTGTGGTGTCTCCAATTCTCGCAAAGAAAGTACTTTTCAGAAACGTGCTCGACGCGCCTTCACTCATCGACGTACAATGGACATATCTTGGCATTGCTCTGTTCGACGTCTGCCTGGCTCTCATATTCTTCTACTTGCCGATACCAGAAGCGTCAGATGACGACTTGGAAGAGATGGCCGAGAGGCGTGAAAGCGTCTTCAGACGAAGGTTTGCCGGTCTCCCAGTCATCCATGTGACTCTCATAGTCGGCATCTTTACCCAATTCTGCTACGTCGGAGGCCAAGAATCCGTTGCAACATATTTCGAACAGTATGTCGCATACGTCAAGCCCAACTCTGACATCGGCCCCTTCAACTACCAAGCAGTTGGGCACTCCGTCTTTGCAGTCGGCCGCTTCATAACAGCCGTCGCAGGTCTGCTCATCAAACCTCGCCGTATCCTCTTCTTGCTTTTCATTGGTGCCATAATCACTTCTGCGCTCGCCATGAGCTTTAGCGGCTACAAAGGCGTCGCCATGATCGTCCTAGTCCTCTTCTTCGAATCCGGGATCTTCTCCCTCGTCTTCGCCATCTCTTTGCGTGGACTGGGCAAGCACAGCAAGACCGGCTCGGTACTCCTCACAGCTGCTACATCCGGCGGGGCCATCATCCCCGCCATCATGTGGCCGGTAGTCAGCAATCATAGCGTCCGCTACGCGTTTTGCGTGGTGGTCGCCGTCTTTGCTTTTGGTGCTCTGATGCCAATCTACCTTTCCATCAGCCCAGCAGCCAAGAAGCAGGTAGACCCTATACAAATGAGGCAGAACTCGATACTCGGAGGCGAGATGAGACCTACGACGCCCAACAAAGCGAACAGGATCTTCAGCGCCGTGGTCAGGAGGAAGAAGACGAGCTCGGAGACTACGACCTCAGACCTGCCGACGTGTGAGCATGTGGAGGGCGAGGGGGCCCAAAGTCGATGCTCATGTCACGCTAACGGGAGGGAAGGTGAATGTTCCTGCCAGCGGGATGAGTCATCACATAAGGCGCAGTGGCCTGGCTGAGAGATCTACAATTATCCTCTGATTTGAATGCTGCGTTTGAGCGTGGCGCTGGGGATAACCGCCCAAAATCGAGGCTTTGGAGATGGTGTCACATAGCATGGCATAGCGTAGCACATCACATGGTCGGTGTCCATGTCGAATCTGACACCTTGGAACGACTATGTATCCGATCTCTTTTCCAGAAGGCTCCCAAAACTTCCTGTATCGCATCGTCCCACAATCTCCGGCTCCGTGCAGGCGGACAGACCAATCAACCAACCCGTTCGCACGCACGCACGCTCGACGCGCCATCCGTCACCGTTGTGTACCCGCGTCTTTGAAGAACCCCGCTCGAGTTTTACCCACACTCCCTTTCTCTGGTTCTCTGGGTCTCTGGGTCTCTGGTTCCCGGGGCCTACGCCATCGTACACAATCTGTGGATATACTATCTATCTCTATCTCTGTCTCTATCTCTGTCTCTATCTTTCCTCCGCTGGTGTACGATTGACCTTGGGTCATGGGGTCGTTGTAGCTGCCTTTTTGGGGGGTTTCCCTTCGTTGGACTACTTCGTCGGACTACTTTCTCTCTTTCTTTTTTCTTTCTTTCTTTCTTTCTTTCTTTTTCTCTTTTTCTCTCTTTCTCTCTTTCTCTCTTTCTCTCTTTCTCTCTTTCTTTCTTTTTTCTTTCTCTTTCTCTCTTTCTCTCTTTCTCTCTTTCTTTCTTTCTCTCTTTCTCTCTGTCTCTCTGTCTCTCTTTCTCTCTGTCTCTCTGTCTCTCTGTCTCTCTTTCTCTCTGTCTCTCTGTCTCTCTGTCTCTCTGTCTCTCTTTCTCTCTGTCTCTCTGTCTCTCTGTCTCTCTGTCTCTCTGTCTCTCTGTCTCTCTTTCTCTCTGTCTCTCTGTCTCTCTGTCTCTCTGTCTCTCTTTCTTTCTTTCTCTCTGTCTCTCTTTCTCTCTTTCTCTCTTTCTCTCTTTCTCTCTTTCTCTCTTTCTCTCTTTCTCTCTTTCTCTCTTTCTCTCTTTCTCTCTTTCTCTCTTTCTCTCTCTTCTTCTCTCTTTCTCTCTCTCTCTCTCTCTCTCTCTCTCTCTCTCTCTCTTTCTCTCTTTCTCTCTCTCCAGGCGGGGCCTTCGGGGTGGACGTCCAACCAATCTTTCCGTCCAACAGGCACGCCGTCCCTCCATCGACGGAACCGGGAAGCGGTGATCGATTGATCTACTGTGTGGCATGCGCTCGCCGATACCGGTTGTAGAAGTCGGTGGCCTGGGCTGGCGGTGGGAGTGGGGTCGATGGGATGGAGCGGGATGGTTTTTTTTTCTTTGGGCGCATGGGTGTGCTGGACTTTTGTTGCTCGTGCTGGGTGGGTTTGAAGCGGTGTGGCGTATTCGTTGCGCATTCTCTTTTTCTTCCTTCTTCTTTCTTTTCCCCGAGGACGGCTTGGGAGGAGGCTGTGGCTGTTGGGATTCCGGTTCGGATTCGGGAAGGGTCCGATGTCTGTTCGGCACGGATGGCTGATGCTGGATGTGGATGGATGTAGTCGGGCCGGTTCCTCTGACGTTGCGTGTGCGGATTCGGTGCCCCGTCGGGAGAGAGGAGATGGTTGTTCGAGCTTTGCTCGTGCTTCGTCAGGTGAGGTTTGGGCTTGCGATCTGTACCGGTGTGTTCGCAGATGCGACGGTGGTCCCGTGCGTCGACTGCGAGCGCTGAGCTGGACTGGACATGTCTGCGCTGTTTTTCCGACGCAGGATGTGCCAGTTTGGTACTCGTGAGGAAAGGGCGGACGGATGTTCTTGGCTGCTTCGGGATGCCTCTTCATTCGAGCGTGGCTTAGAAGCATGTTCGAGCTTGAGCTTCGTCGAGTAAATGCAGGTGAGCAAAAGCATGTAGCATCGCAATCACACGCTAGATGACGGGTGCCCGAGCCGTTGTTAAAGCCTCTTGCAGGACCTTGATATGTCCGGGAAAATTGTGGGCGACGATCTGTGTTGGTTTTTGGCTGATTTGTTTGCAGATGGACAGTCGTCTCTTTCAACATTCATGACAGTTGTAGGCACTAAGTGGTAGCACGGACTTCGGTATGTTCAGCTGCGGTGGGTGTGGTCGTGCAATATTTTCGACGGTTGATTTGGAAATCACCATGCCGATCAGAGTTTTCTGATTCTGTATAGGCAACCAGCTGGCTCGTTAACAGCCCCTTGTTGCAACTTGTGATGACGACTTCTGTCATTGATGCCAAGCAGACGTCGGCACTCGAGCCCGGGCAATATAACTGGCGTTGAAACACTGTCCTTTGTTCATTAGCCTTCTGATTCCTTCAATAATGATCGATGGATTTACTTCTGCGTATTACTCTGCTGAGAAGTGAGCAGACAATGAAAAAAATATGAAGTGTATCAGAGGGTAAGTACATTCAAAGAAAGCTGGCATATATGCGTACCGCAGTGCCCATTGTTGATCCGGCTCCGGCAAGCGGCGCAGCGGTCAAATACGTCTTGATATACGTGTTCTTACGAAGATAGTCATTCTATTACAGTTGGAGACAGTGGTGGAATGGCAAAAAGATCGAAAAATATGCGAATGACTTGATATGGGGCCACAAATCTAATCTGAGCCAGCGATTTTAGTTGCAAGTATCAAACCGGAGAAATGTCTCTCTGATACTGAGACACGATGTGATCTTACACATTTCGAAACCATCGTGTAAGTCACGTCAAGCAAGTTTCGCATAGTGTCCAGTCATCAGATAGAAGATGTAGAGGTTGGATGCCATTATTGCTTGCTTAAGTGCGGCGCACATATCCTGAACGCATGTATCATTGACTGAGAATTCACTTGCTGTTGCACAATCTGAAGGGGTCGAGCCACTCCATGAACACTCTCTCATAGCAAAGAAGCAACCATAGAAAGGACGCAAAGGTTATATGCCATGCGCTTGATCAAAGTGGTATCCATGTGTGGAGACGGGAGATGGTTTTGCTTGGGGTTAAAGTACTCTCGACAGCCGACGCTAGGAGCTATGGATGCTGGTTGTGAATCTCCTCAGTGTCGCTTCCGCGGTGAAGCGCAGTTTTTCATAGCCTTGCAGGCTTCACCCTTGATATGGTCACACTTTCGTAAAGGATGAGCTTTTCTAAGTGAACCAGATCAAGCAATTAGAACTCTAAGACTATCACAACGGCAGAGGGAACTACGTTTCCGAAGCATCATACCTTAAGAAGTTTCGTTTTGGAAGGTTGCCACACTGTCATGGAACATGGTGCATTGAATGCAGCACACAAGGGAAGGATGTGGATGAAGAAGGATGCCGTCGAAGAGTGACATACTGAGAAGCATCTTCCTACACAAAATGCATCATATCTTACTTTTTGTTGGAAAGAAAGTAGGGAGGCTGGGGAATGTCGCGTAGAGAAGCACAAAGCTCATCTTTTTCTCCATGCATCTTGACTCGGCTAATTGCGCGTCGACCATGGGGCCGCAGAAGCACAGTTCTATTATTAATCAAAGGTAAAATCTAGAGGTAGAAGGACTGGAGCTTCCGAGGTGAATTCAGCACTCAACAGTAAGGTACCTAAGGTACTCTCTTACTTGTAAGTGCTTTCGAAACCGTTACAATTTACAAGATATTCCTCTCTCCCCTATACTTGGTAACTTCAATACTTAACAGACAGATTCTTTTCCATAATGCTTCGAAAGACAAAGGTATCAATGTACCCTTTCTAAATATTATACTACCATGCATATTGCCTAGGGTACTTTTGTGTCGGTAAATTACATGGAGTAATGAAATCGACATGTGGCCCCACAGTTCGGCAAAAGTTCATGATGAAAGCAGCGCTTACCCGCAAAACATCCTAGCGCCAATTCCAACTCCCGCTATCTACTTCTATATTTCTAATCACCCCCACTTTCCGCCCACACTCTCACATCCGCACCTCAAAGACCATCTTCACCCATCCTCCGCTGCCTCCGCTGTTCTTGCTTACATCCACGGTCTTTCGACCATTGCGTCGCATTGTTAACTCACCATGGCAGCCATGGACGCCTACAAGGGTCGCAAGGCACCAAACGTCTCTCACTATCTCGCCAATCTCAACGCACTTCCATCCGCCCATGACGTCGCGACCCAACAACAGGATGATTTCGAGGATGAGCTTGCTCAGTTCACCAATACCGAATTCCTCGATTTTGACGCCGGTGACTTTCTCGAGCAACCCATGCCTGAGTATGATCCAAGTCTAGAAGAGAAGGCGAGGAGGGAGAACGCCGCTGCGAACAATAAAATCGGTGCCAAGGGCATGGATTTCGTCACGGGTATGTTGATCGGAAGACTCACCCAATACGTCCACATGTCTTCGCGCATCAACAGAAGACTGCAGGCGTACCTCACAAACGTACCTCAACAACATCCATAACTCAACGCTGATACAAACCCGCTAGGCGACTTCCCCTTCGCCGGCATAGAGCCCTTCATCCCTACCTCTCCTCAATCCGCCGTCACCGCTCCTATCCAATCCCAATATCCGAGCAACGGACTACAGCCCGCCATATACCCCACCTCCACATCTCCCATTTCCTTCGAACAAGCCTTCAACCCCGCCGCCTACCCGGCCCAAAGACACCATCTCTCCCCCACCCCAACGGAAAGTCCATCCGCCCACAACAACCCCTCCGAGCCCGAAACCCCCGCCGCCCGCCTCGCCGCCGAAGAAGACAAACGTCGCCGCAACACAGCCGCCTCGGCGCGCTTCCGCGTCAAGAAGAAGCAGCGCGAACAGGCGCTTGAGCAGACGGCCAAGGATCTGGAGAATAAGACGCTCCAGTTGGAGCAGCGCATTGGACGCTTGGAGACAGAGAACGAGTGGTTGAGGGGCCTGGTGGTGGAGAAGAATGGGGGCGCCAAGGAAGATTTGAGGGTGAGGTGGGAGAAATATGGAGGTCCCGGGGAGAGGAAAGGTGAGGCGTCGAAGAAGGGCGTGGGGACTGAGGTGGTGGAGGAAGGCGCGACGGATTAAAGTAGATTTGATGGGTTTATGTATGCATCTTGTTTTCTTTTTCCGCGAAATGACTGTATGTATGTGTAATATGAGTCGGAGATATGTACCGTCAGCATTTGGATGCACGGTAGACGCACAAGTATCGGGTTTTGGTTCCTCGTGTACTGCGCGGCGAAAAACAACTTCGCCGTCCGCTCCGTTACATTTACATCCTTATACCATCTTCGCTCCTCCGTGAGTCCCAACTACCTTGCCGACCTCCCGCATCACAGATCCAACAAACCACCCTACCCTACCCTACCCTACCCTACCCTAACGATACCATACCATACCTATTCTTACCCACCCTACCCTACCATACCTACCCTACCTACTCTACCATACCTATTCTCACCTACCCTACCCTATCCTACCCAATCTTACCCACCCTACCCTACCTATTCTCACCTACCCTACCCTATCATATCTATTCTTACCCACCCTACCCTACCCTACCTATTCTTAGCTACCCTACCCTACTCCACCCTACCTATTCTCACCCACCCTACCTATTCTTATCCACCCTACCCTACCACACCTATTCTTACCTACCCTACCCTACCTATTCTCACCTACCCTACCCTACCCTACCCTACCTATTCTTACCCACCCTACCCTACCCTACCATACCTACCCTACCCTACCCTACCCTACCCTACCCTACCCTACCCTACCCTACCTATTTTTACCCACCCACCCTACCCTACCGTACCTATTCTTACCCTACCCTACCCTACTCGTATTCACTAGGATTTGCAATCTACTAGAATTTGCAATCTTTAAAATCTAATTCATATAAAACATTATTATAAGGGCGTAGTTTACTGACGATTAGCTAGCGAATATAGACTATAAAAGATATAGGGTCGTTATGGGGTTTAATAGTATATTTAATAGTAGAACTAATCTCTAAGAAATACTAAAACTTCGAGGTATACGAAGTAAATCTATATTCGTTAAGCTCTTAGATATATAAGATATATTATTAAAACTAAATTTTAAAAGAGACTCTAATATAATATATATAATATCGATATCTTAGCGTAAGCAGCGCTAAGGCTTATAATAATATTAAGTTTAATAATTATCTTCTCTTTTAAGCTTTAATATAAGAGCGTAGTTTACTAACGATTAGCTAGCGAATATAAACTATAAAAGATATAGAGTCGTTATAGAATTTAATAGTATATTTAATAGTAGAATTAATCTCTAAGAAATATTAAAACTTCGAGATATACGAAGTAGATCTATATTCGTTAAGCTCTTAAATATATAAGATATATTATTAAAATTAAACTCTAAAAGAGACTTTAATATAATATATATAATATCGACGTCTTAGCGTAAGTAGCGCTAAGGTTTATAATAGTATTAGATTTAATAATTATCTTCTCTTCTAGATCTTAATTTTTAAGCGCTTAAGTAAAAATAGAATACTTATTAAAAAATCTTTAAACTCTAATAGAAAAATAAGAGAAAAGAGTTAATCTATTATAATATCGTTTTAATAAGATAATAGAATTAATTATTAAGCGCCGTAGACGTATTATTAATATATTATATAATAATATTAATACTATTTTTAAAAATAATATCGCTTATAGTATTAATTAATAATAATCTATAATAAATCGATATATTTAATATTAATATTTTTATAGCGCTAATTAATAGCCTCTATAGCGAATAATATTAAATTTAAAAATTTATAATAAAATCTTAAAAATTTGATAAGTGAAAGAAGAAAGAAGAGTTTTTCGATAGATAACGTTATTTTTATAGCGTATTATATCTATAGCGAAGTAATATAATAATAATCTTTATTATAAAAATTTAAAAGTAGTAATTAATAAAGCGACGCGTTCGCGATAACGTCTTTAATTATTAATTAATAATAATAATAAAAATAATAATAATAGTTAGATAACGCGGCTCTATAAGATAATAGCGAAATAATATTATATCGCTATTATCTATATTACTAAATATTACTCACTAATAATAATAGCGCTATAATAAAGAATATAAAAATCTCTTTTAAATTATTTATTTTTATTCTTTATAACTTTTAATATCTCTTTTATAAGTACTTATTCTAGCGCTATAACGTTAATATTAATATTAATATAAATATAATATATCTTATTATATTAATAATCTACTTCTCTTTATTATAAATATCTTATTATTATTAATCGCGTTAATACGTAAATTAATAATTTTATAATATTCTTTTTTAATAATAATAATAACTTTAATAATAAATATATAATCGTCTTATAAACGCGATTACTAACTCTTAACTATTTCTATTATTATCGCTTTATATATATATCTATTAATAAATCTTAATATCTAATTTATTATATAAAACTTACTTTTATTAAAATAACGATTTATATATTTAAGATAAGTCTTCTCTTTATAATAATTATAAGACTAGAAAGCGCGATATTAGTCGCTATATTAAAATTTCTTTATATCTTTAAATATAAATAAGAAAATTAATATAATATTATTATTACGCTAGATAATCTTAAAAGCTATTTTATTAATAGACTAAGCTTAATAAGAAGATTATCTAATAATATAAATTATAGAGATATATAATAATAATAACTTTAATTATTTTTATTATAATTATAAATCTCTAAGACTAGTTTATAGCGATAAATAAATATATAATAAAATTAGAGAAAATAAATAAGTTATTAAAGAAGAAGTTTAAGAGCCTTTATTAATATATAATAAATATTAATAAATATTAACTCGATAATTATACTTTAATTATCTTCTTATTAAAATAATAAATTAATAAATTTAATTTAGAATTTAATAATAAGATAATAAAGAATATTTAAATAGCGATCTTTTTTTAATAATAGCGCTAGCGTAAGACCTCTAGATAGTTCTTTAATAATTACTTTAGATAAAAATATATCTATATTAATAATATATATTCTAATATAATATATTCTCTTTATAATAGAATTTAATAAATAATTAAATAATATAATTATTTAATTAATTTATATTTTAATAATAATAAGTATAAAGAAATACGCGCGTAGTATAAGTATTATCTAGAAATATATCTAATTTAATTAATATTTATATCTTATTTTATCGCGTTTACTTACTTATTATTAATTTATATAATTAAATAAACTCTTTAATAATAAAAGACTTATTATTATTTATTATTTATTATTTATACTTATTATTTATTTATTTATAGACTTAAATTAGCTTATTAATATTAATAAATTTATTATCTAATAATTATTAATTATACTCTTTATTTTAATTAATTTATTTAACTTTATATTAAATGTCTTTCTTATATTTAATCTTATTAATAATTTCTTTAATTTTTTAAAACTTATTATTATTAATAAACTCGAGAGTTTATATAAAGATATTTACTATATTATTATAATCGCGATTATAATAAAACTTAAATAATAATATATAAAAGATATTATAAATTTTATATATTAAGAATAAAAGTAGATAATATATTTACGCTTTTATCTTATCTATAATTTAAAATAATTCTATAAATTTATAAAATAACTTTTTATTTAAATATTTTTATTTTAAATTCTTAATTATTAATATTATTAAATTATCTATCTTATAATTTTAAAATTAATATATTTTATTATAATATTTAAATTAAATTATAATAGCGCTATAAAAATACTTAGCTATCTTATTTCTTAATATTTATAATTTTTTTACTTTATTATTTATAGCGAGTATCTCTCTCTTAATAAAGTTATTTTTAATCTCTTAATAAATTTTAAAATAATATTTATATATTAAAAAGAATAATATTATTTTAATAAAGAAATATTAATTATTTATATAAGTAAACTCTATTATTAATAGTTATTTTATTTAAATATTTTACTTATTATTAATAAATATATATAAAAAATATTTTAATATCTAATTTTAATACTTAATTTATTTATTAATTTATAAATAAAAGATAATATTTAAATATCGCTTAATTTTAAAATAAAAGTAAATAGTAAATTAAAAGCTATTAATAAATATAGAGTCTCTATTATTAATAATATTATTTAATATACTATAATAATATATTATTTTAAAATAAAATACTTTTGCTAGCTAAGCGATATCGATTATAATAAATATAAAAATATATTTTATTATTTTTATAAATCGATTTATTATAATTAGAATAATATTATAAATAATATTCTTATATTTACTTATTAATAAGTTAATAATAAAATCTATAGAAACTTTCTTTTATAATTTAATAGTAATAAAAAGTAAATTTAATTTACTATAGAGATAATATCGCGAAGTTTTAATTCGCTAATAAATATTATATATCTTAATATAATTAATAATTTACTTTAAATTTTTATTTTAATAATATTTATAAATAAATAATTTATATATCTTTATAGCGTTAAAATATTTAAATAATAAATTATTATAATATTTATTAATAAGCTCTTCTTTTAAAATCTTATCTCTAAAAATATAAAGATAATTATTATATCTTAATAATTTTTTAAAATTTAAAATTTATATTTAATTATATACGCGATATTTAATTATTAACTTATTAATATTAATTTAAAAAGAGTTTATTTAATTATTATAGACTTATAAATCTTAAATTAATATTTTTATTAATCTTTAAAATATATTATAAGTAATCTCTTATACGATCTTAAGCTCTTTTTTAAAAATAATTATTTAAATATTAATAATATAAAATATAAACGCTATTATCGCTATAATCTTTTTATTTTATTATAATTACTTATCGCTAATTTAAAATATAAATTTATTTTATAATATTAATAGTAGTTTAATATTTAATAGCGAATTTCTTTTTATAATTAAAATGTTATAATAACGAGTTAATAAAGTTTAATTTATTTATTTAATAAAAAACCTTAAAGTTATAAATAGCTAATTTTAGTATTTAATAAACTTATTTAAAATTTAATTTTTTCTACTTTATAAAGTTTTTAAAATTATTATAATTTATTAAAATCTTAATATAAAACGTACTATCTTCTAGATAATAACGTTATTATTTTATAAATACTATAATAATAAATAACTCTTAATTATAAATCTTATAATTTTATTTTATAAAAATTATTTTTCTAAATTAAAATATTATTAATTATTAATAATTATTTTTATTTAATTATAAAAATATAATCTTTATATTAAAGTTAAAAATATTAATTTTAAAATATAACTTTAAATTTAAATTATAATAATATAAAAATAATATAATTATAAAAGTATTTTAAAGCTATTAAAACGCTAGTTTAGCGCTATCTATTTACTCTAATAATTTAAATTTTTTATTATTCTTATTTTTTTTAAATAAATTAATAAATAATATTATTATATTAAAATAATTATAAATAAATTATTAATAGAAATTAATAAAATTTAAAAAGATTTATATATTTTAATAACTTTTTAATTTTAATTACTTTTTAATAATAGTAATATATTTTTAATTTATCGCGATATCTTTAATAAATATAATAAATTTTAAAAATTTAATTTATTTAATATAGAATTAATATTTTTTAAGATTAATATATAGTTAAAATTAATATAAACGCTTAAATACTTATTTAATATATTATTAATACTTCGCTAAATTAATATTATAAATTAAAATATTATTTAAATATATTATATATATTATATTTATTAAATTTATAAAAACTTTATTAATATATATTTAAAAAATTATTAATATATTAATAAGCTTAAAAGATATAATTAAATATTTAAAATAATTATAATAATTATAAAACGCTATTTTTTATTTATTATCTTTTTTAATTTAAATTTAATAATAAATATTCTTAAGATTTAGCTTTATAAAGATTTTAAATTTATATAAATAATTTAAAGTCTTAATAATTAGAGATAATAAATATTAATTTTTAATAATTATTATATTTAGATCTCGATAATTAATATAAAAATAAAGTTTTTTATTCTTTTTAAAAATAAAAAGAATTAATATTTTAATTAAAAAAGTTAAATAATAAATTTAATTTTTTTAAAGAGAATTCTTTAAATAGCGTTATAGCTTTATTAATTTTATTTAAAATAAATTATATAAAAAATTATATAACGACTTCTTATCGCTTTTAATCTTAATAATATAATTTTTTTATTTAAATATAAATAAAATCTTTACTTTTTTATTAAAAAAAATATTATTAAACTTTAATAACTTCTAAAAAAGTTTTAAATTATATTTATTTTTTAATATATTATTTATATTATTATAATATATATAATCGCGAATATATTTAACTTTTATTTAATAATTTAAATAAATTTAATTAATTTTTTAATTTATAATTTATTAATATTAACTTTAAATTATTATTACTTTATTATTAAATTTAATAATATTTATAATTAATTTAATTTAAATATATTTAATATAATATTAAAATCTTTTTAATTAATAATATAAAAGAGTATATTATATTTTTTATTTTAATTTTAATTATTTATTAATTAATAATTTAATTAATATATATTATAGTAATATATATTTTAATTATTTAATACTTTTAATTATAATAAAATAATATTATAAAATTTTAAATTTTATTAAATTATAAACTTTTATAAAATTAAATTAATATATATTTTAATATTAAATAAAGTAATAAGTTATCTCTATTTATTTTAAAGCTTTATTTACTTCTTTATAAAAATAAAAGAAATTATCTCTATTAATTATTATTTTTATCTTACTTTTAAAATAATTATAAGATTTAATCTTTTTTTATTAATATAGTATTAATATTAATAATAGATAATTTATTAAAATCTAGATATTTAGATATTTAATAACTTTATTTATTATAATAAAAATAATTATTCTTTTTATAATTAGAATTAAAGAATTTAATTTTATATTTTATATTATTCTCTTAAATATATATTACTTTAATATCGTTATTTAAAATTAATTTAGACTTTAAAATTTACTTCTTTAAGAGCTTATTCTTAATAAACTTTTTTAAAAATTTTAAATAAAAATTATCGCTAAAGTATATATATTTTAAAATCTTTTTCTATATAATAATCTAGATAAGAATTTCTTTTTATTATTTTAATATATTATTAATATTTAAAATCTTATTTTTAAACTCTAATTTAAACTTAGCTAAAAAGAAATTAATTTAATATTTCTTAAAAAATAAAAATAAATAAATCTTTAGCTTCTTTAAATAGATTTTAAAAATAAATATCTTCTAATTAAAGCGATATTTAACTTTCTTTTATTTTTTATAAATAAAAAAATAGCGATTTATTAAATTTATAATTAAATTAAATAGAAATTATTTAAAGAATTTAAAGATTATATTTCTTAAATTATAAATTTAATAATATTTATATTATTAGATATTAAGATTATCTTCTAAAAATTATATATAATAAATAATTCTAATTTAATTAATAATAAAATATTTAAAATTTATAAGAAATTTAATTTTGACTTCGCGGAATTAGTATAGATACTCTCTTTTATTAATATTTTTATAAAAATATATTCTTTTAAAATAAAGTATTTTTATCTTAATTAATATATTTATTAAAAATATAATAATAATTAATATAAATAGATTCTTATTAATTATAAATAATAAGCTAATATTATAAAGCTCGCGATTATAAATCTTTAATATAACTAACTCTTATTCTTATTTTAAATAATAATTTTTAATCTTAATAATTATAAGATATTATTTTATAATAAGATTTTTTATTAATAAGAAATTTTCGAATTAGTTATTAATATTATAATAATTATTAATATTATTTTTATTATTTATTATATAATTTAGAGATAAATTTAATATCGTAATAATAATAGATCTTTTTTTTTAAAAAATAGAGAGATTAAAATTATAAAAATATAGTTTATTAATAATTAGCTAGCGAATATAAATTATAAAAGATATAAAGTTATTATAAAATTTAATAATATATTTAATAATAGAATTAATCTCTAAAAAATATTAAAACTTTAAGATATATAAAGTAAATCTATATTTATTAAGTCTCTAGATATATAAGATATATTATTAAAATTAGACTCTAAAAGAAACTCTAATATAATATATATAATATCGAAGTCTTAACGTAAGTAGCGTTAAGGTCTATAATAGTATTAGATCTAATATCTAATTCTTAGACGCCTAAGTAAAAATAGAATATTTATTAAAAAACCTTTAAACTCTAATAGAGAAATAAGAGAAAATAGTTAATTTATTATAATATTATTTCGATAAAGTAATAAAACTAATTATTACACGTCGTAAATGCGTTATTAATATATTATATAATAATATTAATATTATCTTTAAAAATAATATCGCTTTTATAATATTAATTAATAATAATTTATAATAAATTAATGCGCTTAGTATTAATATTTTTATAGTATTAATTAATAATCTCTATAGCGAATAATATTAAATTTAAAAATTTATAATAAAATCTTAAAAATCTAGTAGATAAAAGAAGAGAGAAGAGTTTCTTAATAGATAATATTATCTTTATAGCGTATTATATTTATAGCGAAGTAATATAATAATAATCTTTATTATAGAGATTTAAAAATAATAATTAATAAAGCGATATATTCGCGATAACGCTTTTAATTATTAATTAATAATAATAATAAAAATAATAATAATAGTTAGACGACGCGACTCTATAGATAATAGCGAAATATTATCGCGTTACTACTATTTATATTATTAGATATTACTCGCTAGCGATAGCGCTATAATAAAGAATATAAAAATTTCTTTTAAATTATTTATTTTTATTCTTTATAACTTCTAATATCTCTCTTATAAGTACTTATTCTAGTATTATAATATCGATATTAATATTAATATAAATATAATATATCTTATTATATTAATAATCTATTTCTCTTTATTATAAATATCTTATTATTATTAATTATATTAATATATAAATTAATAATTTTATAATACTCTTTTTTAATAATAATAATAACTTTAATAATAAATATATAATTATCTTAGTATAGACGCGATTACTAACTCTTAACTATTTCTATTATTATCGCTTTATATATATATCTATTAATAAATTCTAATATCTAATTTATTATATAAAACTTATTTTTATTAAGACGATAATTTATATATTTAAGATAAATCTTCTTTTTATAATAATTATAAAATTAAAAGATATAGTATTAATCGCTATATTAAAAGCTCTCTCTATATTTTTAAATATAAATAAGAAAATTAATATAGTATTATCGCTATACTAGATAATCTTAAAAGCTATCTTATTAATAAGTTAAACTCGATAAAAAGATTATTTAATAATATAAATTATAGAAATATATAATAATAACGACTTCGGCTATTTTTATTATAATTATAAATCTCTAAAATTAATTTATAATAATAAATAAGTATATAGCGAAATTAAAGAAAATAAATAAATTATTAAAAAAGAAGCTTAAGAGTCTTTATTAATATATAGCGAATATTAATAAATATTAACTTAATAATTATATTTTAATTATCTTCTTATTAAAATAATAAATTAATAAATTTAATTTAGAATCTAATAATAAGATAGTAAAAAATATTTAAGTAATAACCTTTTTTTAATAATAGCGCTAATATAAGACTCTTAGATAATTCTTTAATAACTATTCTAAGTAAAAATATATTTATATTAATAATATATATTTTAATATAATATACTCTCTTTATAGTAGAGTTTAATAAATAATTAAATAATATAATTATTTAATTAATTTATATTTTAATAATAATAAGTATAGAGAAATATATATATAATATAAGTATTATCTAGAAATATATCTAATTTAATTAATATTAATATTTTATTTTATTACTATCGCTTACTTATTATTAATTTATATAATTAAATAAACTCTTTAATAATAAGAGACTTATTATTATTTATTATTTAATATTTATACTTATTATTCATCTATTTATAAACTTAAATTAACTTATTAATATTAATAAATTTATTATCTAATAGTTATTAATTATACTCTTTACTTTAATTAATTTATTTAACTTTATATTAAATATCTTTCTTATACTTAATCTTATTAATAATTTCTTTAATTTTTGAAAGTTTATTATTATTAATAAGCTTAAAAGTTTATATAAAAATATTTATTATATTATTATAATTATAATTATAATAAGACTTAAATAATAATATATAAAAGATATTATAAATTTTATATATTAAAAATAAAAGTAAATAATATATTTATACTTTTATCTTATTTATAATTTAAAATAATCTTATAAATTTATAAAATAACTTCTTATTTAAATATTTCTACTTTAGATTCTTAATTATTAATATTATTAAATTATCTATTTTATAATTTTAAAATTAATATATTTTATTATAATATTTAAACTAAATTATAATAACGCTATAAAAATACTTTATTATCTTATTTCTTAATATTTATAACTTCTTTACTCTATTATTTATAATAAATATCTCTCTCTTAATAAAGTTATTCTTAATCTTCTAATAAATTTTAAAATAATATTTATATATTAAAAAGAATAATATTATTTTAATAAAAAAATATTAATTATTTATATAAGCGAACTCTATTATTAATAATTATTTTATTTAAATATTTTATTTATTATTAATATCTAATTTTAATACTTAATCTATTTATTAATTTATAAATAAAAAATAATATTTAGATATTATTTAATTTTAAAATAAAAGTAAATAGCGAATTAAAAGCTATTAATAAATATAAAGTCTCTATTATTAATAATATCGTTTAATATATTATAGCGATATATTATTTTAAAATAAAATACTTTTATTAATTAAGTAATATTAATTATAATAAATATAAAAATATATCTTATTATTTTTATAAATTAATTTATTATAATTAGAATAATATTATAAATAATACTTTTATACTTACTCGCTAATAAGTTAATAATAAAATCTATAAAAAATTTCTTTTATAGCTTAATAGTAATAAAAAGTAAACTTAATTCGCTATAAAGATAATATTACGAAGTCTTAATTTATTAATAAATATTATATATCTTAATATAATTAATAATTTACTTTAAACTTTTATTTTAATAATATTTATAAATAAATAACTTATATATCTTTATAGCGTTAAAATATTTAAATAATAAATTATTATAATATTTATTAATAAGCTCTTCTTTTAAAATCTTATCTCTAGAGATATAAAGGCGATTATTATATCTTAATAATTTCTTAAAATTTAAAATTTATATTTAATTATATATATAACGCTTAATCGCTAGCTTATTAATATTAATTTAAAAAAAACTTACTTAATTATTATAGACTTATAAATCTTAAATTAATATTTTTATTAATCTTTAAAATACGTTATAAATAATCTTTTATATAATCTTAAACTCTCTTTTAAAAATAATTATTTAAATATTAATAATATAAAATATAAGCGCTATTATTATTATAATCTTCTTATTTCTTTATAATTACTTATTATTAATTTAAAATATAAATTTATTTTATAATATTAATAGTAGTTTAATATTTAATAATAAAGTTTTTTTATAATTAAAGCGCCGCGATAACGAGTTAATAGAATTTAATTTATTTATTTAATAAAAAATTTTAAAGTTATAAATAGCTAACTTTAGCGCTTAATAAGCTTATTTAAAATTTAATTTCTTCTATTTTATAAAATCTTTAAAATTATTATAATTTATTAGAATTTTAATATAAAACGTATTATCTTTTAGATAATAATGCTATTATTTTATAAATACTATAATAATAAATAACTCTTAATTATAAATCTTATAATTTTACTTTATAGAAATTATTTTTCTAAATTAAAATATTATTAATTATTAATAATTATTTTTATTTAATTATAAAAGTATAGCTTCTATATTAAAGTTAAAAATATTAATTTTAAAATATAACTTTAAATTTAAATTATAATAATATAAAAATAATATAATTATAAAAATATTTTAAAGTTATTAAAACGCTAGTTTAGCGCTATCTATTTATTTTAATAATCTAAATTTTTTATTATTCTTATTTTTTTTAAATAAATTAATAAGTAATATAGCTATATTAAAATAATTATAAATAAATTATTAATAAAAATTAATAAAGTTTAAAAAGATTTATATATTTTAATAACTTTTTAATTTTAATTACTTTTTAATAATAATAATATATTTTTAATTTATTACGATATCTTTAATAAATATAATAAACTCTAAAAACTTAATTTATTTAATATAGAATTAATATTTTTTAAAATTAATATATAATTAAAATTAATATAAATATTTAAATATTTATTTAATATATTATTAATACTTCGTTAAATTAATATTATAAATTAAAATATTATCTAAATATATTATATATATTATATTTATTAAACTTATAAAAACTCTATTAATATATATTTAAAAAGTTATTAATATATTAATAAGTTTAAAAGATATAATTAAATATTTAAAATAATTATAATAATTATAAAACGCTATTTTCTATTTATTACTTTCTTTAATTCGAATTTAATAATAGATATTTTTAAAATTTAATTTTATAAAGATTTTAAATTTATATAAATAATTTAAAGTCTTAATAATTAGAAATAGCGAATATTAATTTTTAATAATTATTATATTTAAACTTCGATAATTAATATAAAGATAAAGTCTTTTATTCTTTTTAGAAATAAAAAAAATTAATATTTTAATTAAGAAAATTAAGTAATAAATTTAATTTTTTTAAAGAAAATTCTTTAAATAGCGCTATAGTTTCGCTAACTTTATTTAAAATAAATTATATAAAAAATTATATAATAACTTTTTATCGCTTTTAATTTTAATAATATAATCTCTTTATTTAAATATAAATAAAATCTTTATTTTTTTATTAAAAAAAATATTATTAAACTTTAATAATTTCTAAAAAAGCTTTAAATTATATTTATTTTTTAATTTAATTTATATTATTATAATATATATAATTATAAATATATTTAACTTTTATTTAATAATTCGAGTAAATTTAATTAATTTTTTAATTTATAATTTATTAGCGTTAACTTTAAATCGTTATTACTTTATTATTAAATTTAATAATATTTATAATTAATTTAATTTAAATATATTTAATATAATATTAAAATCTTTTTAATTAATAATATTAAAATCTTTTTAATTAATAATATAAAAGAATATATTATAATCTTTATTTTAATTTTAATTATCTATTAATTAGTAATCTAGATAATATATATTATAATAATATATATTTTAATTATTTAATACTTTTAATTATAATAAAATAATATTATAAGATTTTAAATTTTATTAAATTATAAACTTTTATAAAATTAAATTAATATATATTTTAATATTAAGTAAAGTAACGAGTTATCTCTATTTACTTTAAAACTTTATTTATCTCTTTATAAAAATAAAAGAGATTATCTCTATTAATTATTATTCTTATTTTACTTTTAAAATAATTATAAGATTTAATCTTTTTTTATTAATATAGTATTAATATTAATAATAGATAATTTATTAAGATTTAAATATTTAGATATTTAATAATTCTATTTATTATAATAAAAATAATTATTCTTTTTATAATTAAAATTAAAGAATTTAATTTTATATTTTATATTATTCTTTTAAATATATATTACTTTAATATCGTTATTCGAAGTTAATTTAAACTTTAAAATTCGCTTTTTTAAAGACTTATTCTTAATAAACCTTCTCGAAAATTTTAAATAAAAATTATTATTAAAGTATATATATTTTAAAATCTTTTTCTATATAATAGTCTAAATAAGAATTTCTTTTTATTATCTTAATATATTATTAATATTTAAAATTTTATTTTTAAACTTTAATTTAAACTTAGCTAAGAAGAAATTAATTTAATATTTTTTAAAAAATAAAGATAAATAAATCTTTAACTTTTTTAGATAAATTTTAAAAATAAATATCTTCTAATTAAAGCGATATTTAATCTTCTCTTATTTTTTATAAATAAGAAAATAATAATTTACTAAATTTATAATTAAATTAAATAAAAATTACTTAAAGAATTTAAAGATTATATCTTTTAGATTATAAGTTTAATAATATTTATATTATTAAATATTAAGATTATCTTTTAAAAATTATATATAATAAATAATTCTCATTTAATTAATAATAAAATATTTAGAATTTATAAAAAATTTAATTTCGACTTCGCGAAATTAATATAAATACTCTCTTTTATTAATATCCTTATAAAAATATATTTTTTTAAAATAAAGTATTTTCGTTTTAATTAATATATTTATTAAAGACGCGATAATAATTAATATAAATAAATTTTTACTAGTTATAAATAATAAGCTAATATTATAAAATTTATAATTATAAATCTTTAATATAACTAATTTTTATTCTTATTTTAAATAATAATTTTTAACTCTAATAATTATAAGATATTATTTTATAATAAAATTTTTTATTAATAAGAAACTTTTAAACTAATTATTAACGCTATAATAACTATCGATATTATTTTTATTATCTATTATATAATTTAAAAATAAACTTAATATTATAATAATAATAGATTTTTTTCTTTAAAAGATAAAGAGATTAAAATTATAAGAGTATAATTTATTAATAATTAATTAGCGAATATAAACTATAAAAGATATAAAGTTATTATAAAATTTAATAATATATTTAATAATAAAATTAATCTTTAAGAAATATTAAAACTTTAAGATATATAAAGTAAATTTATATTTATTAAATCTCTAGATATATAAAATATATTATTAAAACTAAACTTTAAAAGAGACTCTAATATAATATATACGATATCGACGCCTTAACGTAAGTAGCGCTAAGGCCTATAATAGTATTAGATCTAATAATTATCTCACAACAATATAATTTAAAATTAGAAAAAAAAATTAAAAGAATATAAAATATAATTATTATAATTTTAATTCTTTTGATAATTAAGCTTAAATTAATAAAGTTATATAGTAAAATATTAAGATATAGTTATCGAAGTTTATTACGCTATTATATAAATTAATCATTATTAACTCAATTTTAAGAATTTTAAAAAATATTAAAATCGCATTTCATATTTCTTTGGAAATTTTTTTCGAATATTTTATTATAATGTTGTGGAATAATAAATTATTAAGATTAAGTTTTAGAGATTGCAAATCCTAGTAGATTGCTATTATAAATTCCTTGCTAAGATATTAATAGCTTAACACTACGTATATATCTGCTAGTAAGCTATATTGTATTCTATATCTTTATTACATATATTAATAGAATACGTATCTATCGAGGTCTCGTTAAAGATCGTTCTTAATAATAATAGTAACACTCTGATTCTAATTAGAGTAGCCTTCTTATTATATTCGCTCACCTCGTCTTTATCTAGCACCTATATGAACTCTACTAATACCTCCCTTTATATATACCACAGTGCTAATACCCACTACCGAAGAAATTCACAGAGAATATCACTCTTATTAAGTGTAGTATCTCCAGTCTCTCTTAGACGCCTACCTCGCCTTAGTCTAGCACCTATACGAACTCTACAGCCACAGCTCTATAAACCACGCCGGGCCTTAATCTCTTCACTAAGTTATCGATACAGTAGCTCTTACGAAGCTACGACTTTCTATCGATTATTGGCTATCATTATACCTGCCGTACATTAGACACAGCCCTATTAATCACATTATATCCTACGGCCTCTAACAATTATCATTACGGAATACGCCCACCTATGACCTCATCTAATGACCACATTATATTAGCTATATCGCACGGCATATATCTATTAGCCAGCACACCGGGTATACTTTCGATTCTACTATAGCGGAGAAAGAGTTAGAGAAATAGGGCTACCATATATGATATATCTCCATTATCTTTAATAAGTATAGCGAGGACGCTGCTTTTTCTTCTTCTTAGTAGGCATTGTTACGGATTCCTTGCCAAGGTACTAGTGACTTGGCATTACGTATATATCTGTTAGTAGGTTATATTGTATTCTATATCTTTATTACA
The DNA here is from genome assembly GCF_014066315.1 of Letharia lupina. NCBI lineage: Eukaryota > Fungi > Ascomycota > Lecanoromycetes > Lecanorales > Parmeliaceae > Letharia > Letharia lupina. The sequence continues at coordinate 92,968 of NW_023502978.1, read as the reverse complement.
TATATCAATAGAATACGTACCCATCGAGGCCTCGTTAAAGATCGTCCTTAACAATTGCAAATCCTAGTGAATACGAGTACCTATTCTCACCCACTCTACCCTACCTATTCTCACCCACCCTACCCTACCTATTCTTACCTACTCTACCATATCTATTCTCACCTCACCTCACCCACCCACCTCACCTCACCTCCCCCCCTCCACATAAAACCCACCCGCTCGCTCGCTCAATTGCGGCCATACCTTACCACAGGATAAGCCATGCGGTCGAGATGTCATCTAGGTCCGTCCTTTACCTGAACCCCGTACATTAAGGTAAGGTATATCAGGTAATAAGGTAGAGAGTGGTTTGGTTTGGTTTGGTTTGACTTGGTTTAACTTGGTTTGGTTTGGCTTGTTTTAACTTAGGTTGGCTTGGCTTGGTTTGGTTTGGTTTAACTTGGTTTGGTTTTAACTTGACTTGGCTTGGCTTGGTTTGGCATGGTTTGGTTTAACTTGGCTTGACTTGGCTTGGCTTGGCTTGGTTACACTAGGCTTGGTTTGGCTTGGTTTAACTTGGTTTAACTTGACTTGGCTTGGCTTGGTTTGGCATGGTTTGGTTTAACTTGGCTTGACTTGGCTTGGCTTGGCTTGGCTTGGCTTGGCTTGGTTTGGCTTGGTTTAACTTGGCTTGGCTTGGCTTGGCTTGTGTGGAGTGTGGGGAGGCGACATCACCTTCGATTCAGTTTGACCCTTTTGACCCTTTTGGCGCGTGGGGGTTTGGTGGGAGCGTGGGTGGGGCTGGAGGTGGGTAGGTGGTTAAGGTGGGTAAGGTAAGGTGGTTATTGTAGAGGAAAGTAGAGTACAGTAGAGTAGAATGCGCGGTGGGTGATGCGGGTGGTAGGTTTGGAGGATTGTTGTTGGAGGGTGGCGTTTGGAGTGGAAGTGGGGGTGGTGGGAGGGAGATGGAAGGTTTTGGTGGGGATGGGGGGGAAGGGTTTAGATTTTGAATTTTGTTGAATTTTATTATTCTTGGGGGCGGTGAGGTGGGGGGTGTATGGCAATGCGTTGAAGCACGGGGTTTGGAAACCGGATTTGTCATTTTTCTTGAACTTTTACACATACAGAGACTCAAAAAATATATATACGGCAGAAGACCACCGCAGGGGTATCCTAACAATCGGAGCGCCTCCCGGGATCTTTCAATGATAGGAAAGCTGCATTGTCATATATGGACAAAACGCACCCCATGTACAAGTCTTCGACATCCCCGTCCAGTCTTTACCACGCCAGATACATCACCATCGGTCCGGCGAGGGACCCCTAGACGGAGGCCATACGTCGTCATCGTAGCCTTTCTCCGATTTGTCCGAAGGCGGCGGCGTGGGGAGACTGTCGGCCGAGTCGTCCGTCGCGACACGAAAGGACTCGGCTTGGATGCCCCAGGGAAAAGGCGGTGGGCTTCCTAGCCTTCTCTGGACCGGTCTCGTCTGGAGAGGGACGTAAGGGATATCCACGCCATCGAGGATCTGCTGGGCCACTTCTGCGTTGAAGGAGGCGATGAACGCTTCGTCTAGAGGGCGGAATTTGTCCCCTGCGAAGGTGCGGTACCTGTGGAAAAGTCAGTCGCCTATGCTGGGTTGCGGCGAGCAATTTGCGGTGCCGGCAGCTACGTACTCCGTGATGATAGCAGCGTCGGTCCAGCCAGTCAATTTCCGGTAACAAGCAACCATGCACCCCGTTCGATGCTGTTAGGGATTTTAGTTGAGGGTTTGGCTCGGTGGAACAGCTTGAATACATACCTTGCCCTTGTTGCAGTGGATCAGTAGGGGATAATTAGATCGATTGAGGATGATCTTGAGCGTTTCGAGAAGCGTGTCTATCGGAATGATACTGGAAGGGCTCTTGTGTGCGGGGACGATGATACGGAAATGCTCAATGCCCTCCTCTTCCACGTACTCGAGGAAATCTTCTGAGTGAGGTGTCTTCACCAGGGTGCTGGTCATAATCAGAACCACTTCGACCATCACTGATGAATTTTCTTACAGGATCGACTTTAGTCCCAACGACATCACATGCTCCATATTGTCGGCATGCGGGAAGCTGCTCCGGTAAAGGCCGGGCGCGACTTCTCCGAAGTTGTTCACAGGACCAGATGAGGGAGACGGAGGACCACTGTCTTCAGCGCTGACTTTGCCTTTCAAACTGATTTGGTGGGCAGGCTTGTGAGACACAAGGTGGCCATGACTCTGGACGATCTTTTTCTGGGCTTCGGCGTCCATTTCGTGGGCAAGGATGATGATGATGATTGAATGCTTGTCTACTAGGTGTCCAAAAAGGTAGGCTGAATGAAGAAAGAGAAGAGCGAAATGTGGGAGGGGATCCTCCGGAGTGGAAAGCTGATTACAGCCTTCTCAAGGACATGTTGTAGGATGTGCGTTGGAAATAAGCATCGAGTGCTGTAAATCCATATTGAAATTGCTGACGCGGGAATACTTTTGTTGCGACTGGTAACGAAGGCTTCTCTGAACGTCTGTGTGTGTGTTTGTATGTATCTGTCGAAACAACGATATGGTACTTGGGAACTGTTGAGGGTAAGATTGTTGAAAGGTGGGATGGTAAGAAAATCTAAAGAAAAGAATTGAGATTCGTAGCTGCAATGCCGGCTCAAGCCCGGCTTCCCGAAGGAGCTTAGTTTCTTTCTGTTCTCCACGGCACGGGCAGGCATAGCCTTGGCGTGTACCTTATCTCCCGCTTTCTCTGCTCGCATTTCTTCACGCGTTTAACAAAACATCTTGCACTTGATCCTGGGTCCTCATTGTTACTCTATTCACAGTCCTGAACACTAGAATACGGGTCGATGATACTGATGAGTACGGGCATGCTCTAAAATTAAGCAAGCTGACAAGTATTGCAAAATTGAGCCAAGACGAGCCTTAGGTTGGGGCTTTCCGAGGCGCAAACCCGCGCAAACCCAGTCATCGCGGAGGTCACGGGCCTGGTTTCTGTATTAGGAACTACCAGAGGAGCCCATATATGCGGGGACGCGATGGCTGGTCTTGTGAGAAGATACTATGTTTGGTAAAAGGACTCGCGGCGTCAGCCCGCAGGATGTTCGTAGGAGCCGGGGCCGCGACCTTGCATGTACATCCGGACTGAGCGAACTAAGCGAGTTGTATCTGAGTAACACCGCATTTCAAGGCCTTTGCTGATCTGGTGTCTCTCCCAAGCCAAACATCTTTATGGAGTTATTCCATGCTGCTTGACAAAGTTCAGCGGTCGAGATCCCCTTGACCTTGGCAATGACATGGGCAACATGGACAATGGTGGCTGATTCGTTACGGCCTTTTACCATTGAGTCCGGGGTCCACTTCTCCTTTTTGACTGATTTCGGCAGTTCTTGGGCGTCGTCTTTGTATTTTGCTGAGGCATGCGAGGCCCGCATTTCACACTTTGAGCGATTAGCAGCCAGGAAAATGGACGGTCGGAAGCGAGCGTTCCCAGAGGAACAACGTACCCATGGTCCATCGGTCTCGATCTGCAAACGTTCAAGGGGAATAGCTTTCACGACATCTAGATTCTCTTCGGTCTTCATGCTGCATCCATTAACCCCAATATCCAACCCAAGAGCCACCAAGCTCTCCATCTCCTCCATGGTGCCAGTAAAGCTATGCACCAAGCCTCTTCTCGGTAAGCTAGGGAGTCTAGCAGACAGCAATCTTTCAAAGTCCTCACCAGCGGCACGGGAATGAAGAAACAATGGCAACTGAACTTTAACCGCAATATCAAGCTGCGCTTCAAAGTACTTGAGCTGCTGCTCTTTGCCTGCAAAATGTAACCTATCGTAGTCCAATCCGATTTCTCCAAAAGCCGTAGCAAGACCTCGACCTTTTGCGTCAACGGTTAGTGTCTCGAGCTCCTGTAGCAAGACTGTAGGCCCGCCAGGGTGCTTATCAAATGATTCTGCTTGGCATGGATGAACGCCTACAGTGGCGTAACACCGTCCTGGGTATCCTTCTGCTAGAGCGATAGCCTTCTTCGACTCTTCCAAATCGGTTCCAGTGACCATGAACTTGAGACAGCCGAGATCAACACCCCTTTGAATGACATGCTCCGTGTCGTCTGCGTGATGCTGTTTGCCGTAGTCTTGATGATTTCGGAGTCAGCATTACTCTTTCGGGAGGAGCATTGAGTCGCGAGACATGTCTAAGGAGCAGAGAACTCTTGAGATATGTGTGATGACCCATAAGACAGCAGCAATGGGGAAACATTGACTCGGAAAATGTAACTTACACTCCCCTTTGAAGGTGGAGTCTGTGAGGTTGATGCCCACCTATCATCCAATATCAACGTCCTGGCACCCGTTTTTTTGGTGTCCGAGAGGCTCACATCAGCATACTTGTACTCCGACATTGTTCTTCTGACCACTTGATGACCAGGTCTCAGGTATGATTGGTCAGTAAGCGCGGAGAGGAAGGGCGGCGCAGCCCTTCGAATAAAGAGAAATTTCTTTCCTCCAGATAGAACACGTCGTGTTCTGTGCATCTAAGAATCTATTTTGCAATGTTGTTGTTCGAATCCTCGCCCGCTGTTGGAGACAGTCGATGGGAGAACGGCCATCGTCGCGAGCCAAGACTTTGATGTGACTTCAGATGCGCGCTCAATACGTGGTTTACATGAAAACCCATGCACATAGCTTTTTGGAATAAAAGTCGCTTCGAGGCGATTAGAGAGCTGAGCGTTCTTTAATTGGCTACCGATCATGCGGGCCCTTGCATACAGGTTATATTCACTCTGCCCTTGCATCACCACTCCTTGCATGCTTCTCCTTCGTACTCTAGGAGTGCGGAAAAAAATCATGCGACTTTCTTTCACAATGTCTTCTTTGACTTTCTCAACGCTGTATTCTCTGACCTGTGCATCACCTGGGAGAGGCAACGATGATGTCGCCAGGCGATGTCGGTGGACTGACTCCCTCAAAGCTCTTGGTTCGTCCCACGTCTGATGTCATAGTTCATCGGTATGCAACTGACGCGAACTGCAGAGCATCGTTTGGGTTGTCACAGCTATTGCCATTACCCTCGTTGTTTTTCGTTTCGCCATCCGTCTCTTCATCGTCAAGAAGACAACCGTTGACAATGTCCTTGTTTCGGATGTGCTGGTACTATTGGCACTCGCGACCCTGATTACAATGGCTGGGTTGTACGGTCAGGTCATACCCATCATGTTCGATCTGGACTTGGTCATCGCAGGCAAACCTCCATTGTCTCCGGAGACTATGCTTGAATTCGAGGAGCGAGCGGATTACTATCTCAGAGTCCAGTTTGGCATCATTATACTCTTCTGGACTTGTGTGTGGGCTGTCAAACTTTCGATTCTGGTGTTCTACAAGAGCTTGTTCGACAGACTTTCGCGGGCTTATCTATATGCCTGGTGGGCCGTAGTCGTCTTTGTCGGTCTGACTTATGTGGGATGCTGGGCTTTGCAGTTTGATTCTTGCAGCCCACTAAAGTCCTACTTCAAGATAGGTACAAAATGTTATTTGATATCCACATGATTTAAGCTGACACCTGTAGGCGATTGTGATAAGCCAAGAGACATCGGGGTGTCGAACGACAGTCTTTACTACTCCACAGCAGTCGATATCGCGTGTGATCTCCTAAGTAAGTGTACATAGTCAATCCTGTACTCCTCTCCACTCTGATATTTGGCTGATCCCCAATTCAAAGTCATGGCTCTACCTCTGCACCTACTCATAGGACTTATCGGGGTCAATCGAAAACAGAAGGCAGGCTTGGCGGCCCTCTTCTGCCTCGGCTTCTTCATCATTGCCGTAGCCCTCGTTCGCGTCTTCCAGACTAGAACAACGAAGGAGCACCAAGCTGATCCGATATGGCTAGCTTTATGGTCCCAGATCGAAGCGAGCGTCGGTAAGTATTCTCGAAGTCCTGTCCCACACTCCCTACTGAGATACTCTACTCTTTACAGCTGTTGTGGTATCCTGCCTCCCTTCCTTCGGTTGGCTACTCAACAAGCGTGCCAGCTCTGAATCCGCCTACAAACGACGAAACCCATCCTCATCAGGCCGCTCTACCTCCGGCATACGATCCCCCAAGTATCCCGCAGAGGCCATGCGGCTTGGGACAATTCGTCAAGGGACGTTCTTGGAAATCGATTCGCAGGACCCGAGGGATTCTTTCGATCATGTTGCGGCTGCAGAGCGAGAAGGGGCACCGAACACGGTCATTTCGAAGAGTAGTAGAACGGAGAGTCAGGAGGATGTCTTACCGAGCGTGCCACATAATCGCATATTGTTGCGGCAGGATATGGTACGTATACTAGCTCCATGAAGCTGAGACGGGATGAAATCTGACTTTTGCCATTCATAGGTCAGGACGGAAGAGACGTTGTGAGACGAACTGACTTGCGGTATGATTAGACTTCAGATGGGAGACTTTCATTCTCGGGACCAGCGGAAAGGCACTGTAGTCTAGGGTGTTCTTCACTTATAGGAGAAATGCATTGGGACAAAGTGCTTTCATGACATCGCTTGGACAAATCGAGAAGACGGCGTGGCAGATTGGCTTCAGTAAGCTTCATTGTCGTCGTAGGTTCATCACGCACACAGCCCGCCCATCAAAGTTTGCTCCCCACATCCTGTCCCCCAGCCAGCCCTTCAGTATCACTCCCCGCATTACTGAAGTCCGCCCCCAACTCCTTGTCCCCAATTTTGATCTTCTGCGCGTCCTGGAGCACAAAGAACATCCTCGCCCACTCTGTACTCGACACGTTCCTCCACCCATGATTCGTCCCCCTCTGCACCGCCACATCGCCTCTCCTCATGATCCGCTTCACCCCATCGTCAAGTATCATCTCCACCTCTCCTTCAATCACTATCCCATAGTCGAGCGATTGCGTCCGGTGCATCAGGGCCTCAGTGCCGGGTCCGAAATCGACCATCCGCGCCACGGTGCCGTTGGGATTCACCAGTCCCAGCTCGTCCGACTGGATGAGCTTGTCGTGGGCGGTGAGGTCGGCGTTGCCGTTCATGTTGGGTGGGAAGGTGGAGGTGGTGTAGACGACGTCGAAGGCCATCGTGTCGTTGATCCTCGGCGTCCAGGTGGCGGGCCGGTCCGACTCAACGATCGCGAGCCCGGAGGCATCGTGTCCGGTTATGTGGTGCGTGAGTCCTGGAAGGCCCTGGGAGAGCTGGGTGTCGTTGCGGGGTCGAGGGTCGGACATGGTGCTGGCGTGAAGGGTAGTTTTTGGGGGAGGGGGAGGGCTAGGAAAGTTTCTTTTGAGCCTCAATGTTAATGGCGGCAGGGATCGGATCAAGTCTCTCGTCTGGCGATGGTCCAGACTTGTGGTGACTCAAGAGCTGGGCGAGTCAGAAGGGACGGGGTTTTCGTTTTCATTTTCTTGGCGACGAAAGGATTCCCCGCCTCGGGATCACGCAACCTCCCAGCTGCCGGCGCTCGCTCGCTTTGGGCATCCCCGATCCTGCCTGCCTTTATGCCTTAGTGAACATCGAGAGTGCATTGCCAATGGTCTGACGATGACAATCGAAATTTGTTAGGATATATGGGAAGTTTTAAGCGCTCGAATGTGAGACAGCCGCGAGAGCAGACGCTACTCGAGCTTTCTTCCGATCCGTCTCTTCTTTCCTTCTTCCTTTCTTCTTTCCCCATATATCCCACATCAGTGGCTTCAGGACAGCACTGATCAACCCGGGTGCCTGTCGCCAATGGCTTCAATTGCAGACAGTGTCTTTGTTAGGGTGCCAAGAAACCTTTTTTAAGGTCATATCGATCATCTACTGCAGGTAGCTCATCGCCTACCATTCTCCCACATTATCGAATAGTAGCCTCGAATGGCCATGTGGTTTTCTAGGGACCCCTCGCTAATGAGACTAATGCATCTCTGCGAGCGCCCTACGAACGCCATGCGACGCAGTGTGCGGGGAAAGGACATTTGCAATCACAATATGGCGTCAACAAGGTCCAACCGCATATCGAGAGGTAGATTACGACTTATATATCCCATGACTGGTAGAGACGCAAGGGTTTGATTGGACTGCGAAAGTCCCGAAACCATTTTCTGACACTTGCTCTCTCAATTTCAGCGCCCTTGATTTCTGTGCCTTTTCCATGGTCTTCCTGCTGTCCCCCACAGACTTCCTGCTCTCTTTATTTTTTCCCCCCTTGTTCTCCGTCTCACATGAACCCCTTAGTTTTATGCAATAATGGCGACGTTGGAGCAGCTCCTCGAAGGACCCGGCTTGGAGCCTCCTCCCGGTGTCGTGCCAAACTTCATTGATCCGCAGTCACGATCAGCGGCGAACCTGGCCTGTAACATAATATGCGTGAGTGTCGCGACGATATGTGTTGCGATTCGCATATACACCAGATTTGTCATTACTCGATTTCACGGGTGGGAAGATTGTGAGTTCTGACGTTGGCTGGAGCAATGGTGTGGCCTACTGACTCTTTCTAGACACCTGCGTCATTGCATGGGTGAGAATAAATCGAATCGTTGCATGAGTAGCATCAAGCTTACAGAAGCCCTCGAAGCTTGGTCTCATCGCTTACGCTACCTTGATGCTGATACCCATCTTCAATCATAACGCCGGCATACACCAGTGGGATATACAAGTAATTAACCTAATACAATGGACCAAGGTCAGCTATATATACCTCAGCAAATCCTACTATGTATCTAAAACTTGCCTGTTTCAGATTGCGAACGGCATCGAGATCGCCTATATACCCACAATATTCATCACTAAACTCTCCATTCTCCTTCTCTTTCTACGAATATTCGTCCCCAGCGGCAAGACTAGAACATACTGGATAATCCAAGGCGTGATACTCTTCAACTTTCTCTTCTATCTCGCCAACTTGCCAGTCGAGATCTGGCCATGCGTCCCGAGAAGCAAGCTGTGGACGCCTACAGAGCCTGGCCACTGCATCAAGAACGAGGAGGTCTTCGTCGCAGGAGGTACTATCAACGTGGTGTCGGACTTCACAATACTACTTCTTCCCATCGTCGAAGTCTGGCGCTTGCATATGTCCACACAAAGGAAGATAGGCGTCTCTGCGGTTTTTGCAACTGGACTGTTGTATGTTTGCTACCTTTGTAAGAGAGAAAAGGCTAAGATCCACTAGCGGCTGCATCTCAAGCATCATGCACCTTGTTACAAGTGTTGCCAGCGCCAGAAGTCCCGACAAGACTTATTATCTGTTTCCTGTGGCATTGTGGACGTGAGCTCAAAGTCGCCTGCGCTTGCTGAATCCCATGAGCTGACCACGCAATAACAGTATCGCCGAGATCGCATCCGGCATCGTCTGCGGCTGCCTCATCACCATGCCCCACTTCTTCCGCCATTTCGCCCCGAAAATCGCCAGCAAACTCTCCCTCAGTCGCCACAGTCGCAGCACGGGCGCCAGCAAACACGCTTGCTTCGTTCCCGTCCGTGCCAGCAAAGTGCCAGAGTGGAGCGGCGCGTACGAGTCGGCTGATCGAGGCAAGGATGACTACATGGAACTCGAGGAGAGCAACGCCTGGCGGGGCTCGGCTACGACGATCATGCATGTGGATGATAACGGTGCGGTGCGTGGAAGGAACGAATGGGGTGATCGGGGTGGAAGGGGCCCTGTTTCGAATCTGCCGAGCAATGTCACCTCGATCTACTCGGACGATGGCCCGAGGGCTGATAGTCCTCATCTGATGAATCGTCCGGTTCATAGGTAATGGAGCAATGGTGTTCGTGTCGTATCGTATTGGCAGGCGTCAACCTTTTTCCTCCGTAACGTCACCTTTTCTACAGCGGCATTTTCATGCATCCCTTCTTGTCAATCAACACCGGCGCCCTTGTTTTCGAAACCACAGCCTGTAATTTATCCATGGCCAAAAAGCCGGGCGCTTCGCCCACCGACATCTTCTCGCAACCCAACAACCGTGCACAGTTCCCCTCCTTCCTTCCTTCCTCCCTTCCTCCCTTCCTTCCTTCCTTCCTTCCTCCCTTCCTTCCTTTCTCCTCCCCGCTCGCTCGCTTACTTGATGCCGACCCCCCTTCCCTCCCAAAGGAAGACGCAAGGCACACATGTACAGTAACGACTCCCCACTCCCTCCTTTTGCGACAATAATCCCCCCCCCCAGCGCCGTTCCAGCAGCTCCGGATTTTTTCCGTCCCAGGACCCTGCCTGTGCCTGTGCTCGACCGACCGACCTCGTCGTCCCCACCGCGCGGGATCGATCGCGTCGGTGGCTCTTTGATGCTGGCTTGAGGCGTAGGTATATACAATACATACATATATACATACATACATAGGTTCATTGACCCTGACGCTGACGGGAGATGGGAGATGGGCGATGGGCGACTCGCAGGACCAACGAGTCGATTATTCATAGTCAAGGTATCTTAGTAAGAGCCGCATAGCATATACTACCGTTTCCAGTGCCGTTGTCTCGGCTCTCATACAACAATGGAGTTCGGGGATCGATGGGGTTGTGCGATTGTGGCTTCGTTCATTGATGCTAGCAAGCCGGAGAGTATGATACACGTAGCAGGAAGACATTACTACCCAAGCGACTCCCCGGATCCCAGACAAAGAAGATCAAATATGCGGCAAGCAATAAACAAATGCCCCCTGAGAGCGATATGTGTTCTATGACGGACTCGACCGGGAAGCGCACTCCCCTCATCCGCTGCACATTATGCATTCTTCGCGGTTCTCTATGCTGCCTGTAACACTATCAGTCTCTGGCTCACAAGCGGTGATCAGATGGGAAACCTACATTGCAAGACCTTCTGAGCATAGATATCTTTCTCCCTCTCCTCGCTCCCTTCGGTATCTTCCTCCTGCTTGACGTCGTTCACAGCATGCTCGGGCAATTCCTCCTTGGTCGGCATATCAACCGGATCCGTAGCCAACGACTTGGGGCTGTCACCCTCTTCGATGTCGGCCTTGAAAGTAGGGAGCACCGCAGACTCCGCCTTGGACGGTGGGGAGAATTTCTTGTTCTCTGACGCTGGAGGTGGTGTTGCTGTGGGAGTGGGCATGCCGTTAGGAGACATGGTAGCAGTCCCATCCGATGGCTTTCGCAAATACATTGGTCGTGGCACAGCGGAGTGGGAGTTGGAGTTGTAGCCAGCGGAAGGCCCGATTCGCTTCTTGACAGCGCCGGTACGAGCCACGTTGGTGTCGACAACCTTGAGCTGCTCTTGGTCAACCGTGAACTGAATGGGTGCAGACGCGGCCATGGTGCGAAGATAGTACATCCCAGTCTTGAGGCCGAGCTTCCAGCCAGCGAAGTGCATGCTTGTGATCTTTCCCATGGTTGGGTCTTTGAGATGAATGTTGAGGGATTGCGATTGATCGATAAAGGCACCACGATCAGCTGCCATCTCGACGATCTTCCGCTGTGAGATTTCCCAGACTGTCTTGTACAGGGCTTTGATATCTGCAGGGATGTTGGGGATGTTCTGGATGGAACCACCGTCGGCGATGATTCGGTTCTTCATGTTGTCGGACCAGAGTCCCATGTCGACCAAGTCCTTGAGAAGCCATGGATTAACGACCTGGAACTCACCAGCCAACACACGGCGTGAGTAGATGTTCGAGGTGTATGGCTCGAAGCATTCATTGTTTCCGAGGATTTGAGAGGTACTGGCTGTTGGCATGGGTGCTACGAGCAAACTGTTTCGTACACCATGCTTGGCAATCTGATCTTTGAGACCGTCCCAATCCCACAGGTCTGTTGGGGTGACATTCCACATGTCATACTGCAAAATGCCTTGAGAGACAGGCGACCCTTCGTAGGAAGAGTAAGGGCCAAGTTCCTTTGCTAGCTCGCAGGATGCTGTTAAACCTGCATGGTAGATGGTCTCGAAGATCTGCTTGTTCAAATGCTTGGCCTCGGCCGAGTCGAATGGTAGACGGAGAGCCAGGAAAGCATCTGCGAGACCTTGAACGCCTAGTCCAATAGGTCGGTGACGCATGTTGCTATTCCTGGCCTCTGGTACGGGGTAGTGGTTGACCTCGATAATTCGGTTCAGATTCTTCACGACAACCTGAGTGACCTCGTGTAGCTTGCCAAAGTCGTATTCGCCACGTGCGATATCCACAAAGGTAGGTAGAGCAAGCGAAGCCAAGTTGCAGACTGCGACCTCGTCTGGTGCCGTGTACTCAATGATTTCTGTACATAAATTCGAGCTGCGGATGGTACCAAGGTTCTTTTGATTGCTCTTGCGGTTGGCCGCATCCTTGTACAGCATGAATGGATTCCCGGTCTCAGTCTGAGCCTCGAGAATGGAATACCACAGCTTCTGAGCTTTGATTGTTTTACGACCACGGCCTTCTCTCTCGTATCTGCAAGACAGTAGTCAGCGACAGGAACAGTACAGCGCCTTCAATCGATGGTATACCTCTCGTAGAGTGCCTCGAACTCATCACCGTAGATATCAGCAAGCCCGGGTGCTTCATTGGGACACATCAAGGTCCATTCTCCGTTCGCTTCGACACGTTTCATGAACAGGTCTGGGATCCAGAGAGCGAAGAACAGATCACGAGCACGAACTTCCTCCTTTCCGTGGTTCTTCCGGAGATCCAAAAACTCGAAGACGTCCGCGTGCCAGGGTTCAAGGTACATTGCAAAGGCACCTGGACGCTTGTTGCCTCCTTGATCCACGTATCTAGCGGTGTTGTTGAACACGCGTAGCATGGGCACGATACCGTTCGAGGAGCCATTGGTACCGCTAATGTAAGAGCCAGTTGCACGAATACGATGGATATTGAGGCCAATGCCTCCTGCAGTCTTTGAGATCAATGCACATGTCTTCAATGTGTCGTAGATGCCCTCGATACTGTCGTCTTTTATGTCGATCAAGAAACATGATGCAAGCTGTGGATTCGGTGTTCCAGCATTGAAGAGCGTGGGAGAGGCGTGTGTGAAGTACTTTTGGGACATAAGATTGTAGGTCTCGATGACCTTTTCAATATCGTCATCGTGGATGCCGACAGCAACACGCATGATCATCTGCTGAGGTCTCTCGGCGACTTTGCCGTTCAGGCGCAGCAAGTATGAGCGTTCCAAGGTCTTGAAACCGAAGTATTGGTAATTGAAATCGCGGTCGTAGACGATGGCAGAGTTCAGCTCCTCAGCATGCTTCATGACCGTATCGTGTGTTTTCTCCGAAATCATGGGTGCTGGCTTGTCATTTTTAGGATTGACATAATGGAAGAGGTCATCGATGACCGATGAGAATTGTTTCTTTGTTTGTTTGTGGAGGTTCGAGACAGCGATACGAGCGGCGAGGATGGCATAGTCAGGGTGGGTGACGGTCATGTATGCAGCCGTCTCTGCTGCCTATATGCAAGGTTAGCGATCAATGCCATGCTGTATGTTTGGCCGGGCTTACCAAGTTGTCCAACTCGATAGTGGTGACGCCTTGATAGACACCAGAAATAACCTTCTGTGTGATGGCAGCAGCGTCGACGTGTTCTGCGTCCAAGCCATAGCACAGGCGGGAAACGCGTGCAGTGATCTTGTCGAACTGCACTCGCTCTTTGCGGTTGTCTAATAGAGTACGGGTCAGCTACTGATTGTCTGACCGCTGTCTCTCCGTTGCATGAAGATGTCGCCTCGAATCCAAGCGATATGGGAAGCCAATGGAAGACATCTTTTGGTGGCAACAGAGTGTAGTGTATTGAGGTCAGGAACGTCAAATACTTACCACGCTTGTAGACAAACATCTCGTCGGAGAATTATGGACAAGTATGCAGGTCGAATTTGGTGGCCTGGGTGTGCTGCAAGGAAGGGGGAGAAGTGGGCGTTATGATATGTTTTGTGAACGCGCATTTTAGCGCGTACGCGTAAAGTGGTGACGCTAAGATAAGATAAGGAATATCAACAATTCCTTTCAGCCCCCGAGCCTCCGCTGCCTAACAGCCGAACAACGATAACAGCAGAGTGTTGCGCTGTTGAGGGGCCAGCTGTTTCTAGATATCCCTCAAAGATGGCGCTCTAACAGGGCAAAGAAATACGACTGTCTACGAGTAGAAGCTGGAGATTCAAGTGCATTTGCGGTGACACTAAAATCTTTCCTCAAACAACCTGCCGGCGACAGACCAATTCTCATTCGCACGTATTTACCTGCCACTCGGACGTCTGTGCCTAAAGCCAGGGCCATGCGATCGACCAGCAGGTCCAGCAAAAGCGACATGTAACGTTCTGATGGCGTTAACGGTGATGGTTTGTAGTAGTATTTCCAAGGCATCGAATGGCACACATGCTGATAAAGATAAGATTTATACGGTGTGGACGGCCAAGGTCTGAGAGAAGGCTTGTACATGGCTGATGAACAGTGGATGAGGTCATTATATTGCAATGATGGTTCGCAAGGCGCTACCATTCTTGCGTACGTAATTATCTCGATCTTGGAGGAATCGAAACGTTTGGGCAATGGATGACAGCTTAGAACTCGAATCCAGAAAAGGTGGCTTACCATGGGCTCCGATAGGGTAGGCCCGCCATGTAACATTGAAGTTGTTCTTACTATCGCTTGAAATCATCGATAGTGTCCCACACGAGTAGGAACGCTTGAGATTCAAGTTTTGCGAGCTAAGGCTTTGCTTTTCTCTCATGAGATTTGTCTAGTCATGCATACACAAAAGTCCAAACGTCTAGTTCCAATCCAATCTTAAAGCGCAAGGCTTCCAGGCAAGTTCTCTTCTATCCTAGCCTTCTTGCTGCACTGACGACGGCGCAAAACATGGCCCTCCAGAATTGCCACAACCCGAAGGTCTTGCTTGTTCCTCTTGATATCCTCGATGAGCAAGCCATCCTCGATACCTTCAGGATTCCCCCACTGTATCGGAGACGCCAGGGGACTTTTCTTGCTTTGTTTCTGTAAATGCGAGTCTCGTAACCTTGTGAGCGTCAACGAGTTCTGTAAAGATCTTCAATGTCGTTGTGGCGTCACATGCAAATGCTGCTGAAACTAGGGTTTTGAATTGGCCCGATGTTATGTATCGTTGCAGGTTACTCTTCTTATCGTGGGTCGATTCCGGGTTGTCTAGGTCTAGAGCAATGATTAATCTTGCAGTTGAAAAGTTTCCAGCCCGAGACTCGGATTCTCCCATTCGTTCCCCGCCACCCAGACCGTGAAGCGAAACTCAACCCTCCTGGGTTCCATGCGACGTCAAGCCAGAAGACCACCAGGCAAGTCTCCCCATCCACAAGCTCCTTGACTGCTTTTCCGGGTACTCTGTAATATCATTCGATTAACATCCCCTCCGCCGGGGGCTTCTTCCACGCCGCCATTGACCTTTGCACCAACGCAGTTCAAATACTCCTTAAAAGCCCTTCACCCCAGACGCCGACCGCGTTCCCAAGCATCTCAAGACCAATTGTGATCAATTTCCCAACTCCCCAAGATACACCGAGAGCCACTATCCACACCTGCATTAATATCTCGAAGGATCTTCTGACAAGCCATTCACCACAGGCTGGATCTGACTTGCTCTTTGCCCAGATCATAGCAGCAGCCAGTAGAAACACGGATACAAGCAACTTGATCTGGCCGAAAGAAGTGGGGGTCTCAGACTCCTTTGCTCTGGATGTGGCTAGTCTCCTTGAGCAGTCTTCAGCGTTGAGCTTATTGACTCTTGTGTGGTAGGAAATAGTATCGAGTTTAGCGACAACGACTGCAAAGCTTCTCTGAGTAAGCCGGTAGTAGTTTGGGAGCTGGTCCCAATCGTAAGGCTGCAGCATGCTTTGATGGAGGAGGTACTCTCTTCGTATGCTGATGTAACCTGGCCTGCGAAGTGTGGCGTCACCTTGGAGGTTCAGTTGAGGCTGGCCGAAGTAAGGCGGATGCTTCGGCCATACGGCAAGGTAGAGCTTGATGTCTGACGAAGGGAAGCAGTCTTCTGCGTTGCGATGGTTGAGTGTAGTCAGCTGTCTCAAGGACTAGGTTAGCATCGAGATTTGTTGCTGCGAGGCGAATGAGACACGGACGATACATATCGTAGCTTCATTGGTAGCTTCGTCAGTCTGGAGGACTAGTACTGGATGCCAGAACACTGAAGAGTCAAGGTCATATTTCTCGAGATAGTAATTGTGGACGTCTTTGATTTTCTTGAGGAACAAGATGCAGCCTTCCAGGCCTTGCGGTGTGAGGATGGAGGAATGCCGCTGTTGTCGAGACATTGTGCGTCATCACGCCTTTGATTCGGCTGAGGTCTGCAAAGGTTGGATTCTAGGAGTTCACTCAGGATCATCTACACCAAATCACATTTGGCAACATCGCTTTTGCCTGTAACAATATTTTTCAAAATTTATGTGATGCGCGTGCTACTGCCACCGTCTAGATCCATCACCATTCTTTCCATCAAACATATTTGAACCTTGCCAGCGAGATGAGCGAGCTTGTTCTCCGCCTTAACAATGGGCCAGCACCGAAAGGATGTTTATTGCAAGCGCAAATTGAGGAGAACTTACCATAACGTCTCAAGTGCTCACAGCGTTCTGTTACCTGGCAGAATGTCTCATTGCGAGGGATTCCTTCGCAGGCATTATCGTTCCTAACAATGACTTCTTCCAGAACAAATTCGTCACCGATAGTGACAGCTTCTGGATATATTGCCTAGCCATAGCATATCATTGCTCCCCAAGCCAAGTTCTCCTTTCCTTCTTCGCATCCACCACCACTTCTCCGAGACCTGCATCCAGGCGACCCGCCCGAGCCGGCAACACCAAGCCAAGGTCTCGATTACAGCAACTAAGCTCAGTTCCGGGCTGCCGCACACACATCAAAATGGCGCCTCAAGTCAAGCAATGCAAGAACTGAGCAAAGGTCCGGCAAGCCAAGGAAGCCGAGCGGAACAAGAGAGTCAAGCTCTTGACACCGGCACCCAGCCAAGAGCTAGACATGCGCTTCTCCAACCTTGATGGCAAACAGCAGAAGCAAGCAGGCAAGCATGGCCGTCGGGAAAGGCACTGGAAAGCGCTTCGTGAGCCATATGTTGTAGCCTTTGATCTGATTGTTCGGAAGCTCTCGCACCGGACTGCGGGAAGCGGGCGTGAGGATCTCATTTCGAGCAGGAAGGCATTGCCGATGGTCATAAGCAGATGGCTTTTGGGGATGGAGATAAGCGTGCCACCACTGAGCTCGTCTCGCTGACTCGGCGGCGGCAAGGGCGGCTGGTTCGGAGGCAGCCGAGACGGCCGATGCCAAGACTTTGAGATCCTCGAACATCGGGGCAACAAATCTTGTGTCTGCACACCTCGAGTCTCCCAGAACAGCCAACACTGACATCCAGACCATGGCAAACGCTCTTCTGGCATTGGACGTAGATGTCCAGCTGATGATTCTGGAAGTGGTGAGGAGATCCGACCTTTGGATTATGACATACTCTAGGCTCTAATGTTACTTGCAGCTGAGCAAGAGTTCCCCTAAAACCCTGCTGAATGTTGCGCTGAGCTCTAGATCATTGTTCCAATTTTCAAGGAGCTTCATTTACCGTGTCATTCATTTCACGTTCAATCGCAGCAGGCGAGATGTCAACAGACGACTTGTCAAACAGCTGTTGACTGACGACGGTTTGAGCGCCAAAGTTCGGGAGATACGTATCCTTTGGGCTCCATCCGCCAAACTGCAACCCGGGGAAGGTAGCAAGGAGGACCTTGAACTGCTCGGTCGAGCTTTACCAAGATTGACTGGGCTGAAGACATTCATCTGGGACGCCCAGTACCCTATACTGTCCTGGCTCCTAAAGACCCTCCAAACACACCATCCGCAATGCTTGTTATATACCCGTCATCCCGGGAGTCAGGATTCGGCCCAGACTCTGCCACGCCTATGCGCCTCACCTTGTCTTTTCTCTTTAGACGTAACACTTACAAGTGGACAGTATCAAGCTTTCAAAGAACTTAAGAAGGTACTCTCCTCTGCTCCAAATTTGCGCGACCTTACGATCGCGTCCGCTTTCAACATTCCTCACGTTTCACCAGACGAGGTGCAAGGGGAGCCCCAAATCCTTCTGCTTAGATCTCTTGAGCTTTACGGCCCCATTTTCGGCCTCGTCAAACTCCCAATCGCTTGGCAAATGTTGGAAAGACTGTCCTTGGACAGTGTGTCTTACCTTCCAACGTTCATGCCGGACTTTGCTGGGCTCAAATCACTTCGGTTGCGAGCCGGAGACTCTGGTGGTAACAGTGAGCCTTTGGGTATTGTTTTGCAAGAATGTAAAAAGCTTGAAGTCCTGGACTTGACTGGATTCACCTCCTGTATCCGGATAAGCGAGGAAGGCTTGTGGGAAAACGCTGGGAAGACATTGATCAAGCTGAGGCTGCATGAAGACGAAAATGTAGGCAGAGGGGGTGAAAGACTTGTTTTATCCTTCGGGGACATGGGACGCATAACAAAGTATTGCCGCAACCTGCGTAGCCTCGGTCTTGATATTCAATGTAACGGGCAAGAGTGGGTAAGTCCGATATCCCACGTCGTCATAGCCTCCAATGTCAAGCTGACGGCATCTACGGCCATATACAATGCTCAAATACATCGCGGATGAATTTTGGTTCCTTACCCATCTGGAGCTCAACATCTTGATCGAAAATCCCCAACATGACAACCCTACTTCTCCCAAGGCAACAGAAGACAGCGTCCCAGGAATTTGGCAATACCTATGGCAGGAGATCCACAATTCTCGGGTTCGCAGAGGCCATCCGGTCCCCACACCCCGCCTCCGATCCCTCGATCTCATCGCCGGCTCCAAAAGTCCAGCAGCCTCTCGTCTATATTCCCTGGACACCTTGCGAGCAGACCAGCAACGCTTCACCTTCGATCTCTCCGACCGCGACGACGAGGCCCGTCTCGGCGTCGCCCACGTCCACTGCGCCGAGCTCAAAGCGCTCCGTTCCAAACTGTCCTCGGCAGACCCTCTCTGGACCCATCAGCAAGAACTCATCATGAACACCGCGACCGAAAGAGCGACCAAGGGCCCTCATATCCGGATGCCGTTCGTCATGGACGGCGAAATGGTCCGCCCGTCACCCTTCTGGGATCGGCTCGACGATGACAGGTTTTACCACCGGTGACGTATGGGCTTGTGAATGGCGTCGCTACACCTCGGTGGTTGTAACGGGACACGAGCACCCGATTTGGCTTTCTATTCCTTTTGCTCCTAGACGTGCGGAGTGCAGGCTGGGTCGTCACGTTATCAAGCTTCTCACGGATCCTCGCCGTGAGGTAGGATCCCACCTCACTGTTCTGATCACGCGGGCCCACAAAATGATCCAAGAGTTGAATTCTGTGAATCGCGGTCAAGTAAGACGGTCAAGTAAGACTAAATTCGTAGAGACTTGCTTGGGGCACAGTACTGTATCTACCCAGCATAGTCGCCACAGTGAGACTGGGGGTTAGTGGGTCACATGACATGCCCCTGTTTTCATGGCCCTGTCGGTACCCCTGCAAGGGGTAGGAGACAGGTGTCCAGTACGAGCTATATAGCCACCTGTTTTGCACCTGTCAATGGCTCTTCATTCGATGTCGTCTCTTTCAGAGCCATTGCATACTTTTTGTCCCACCCACCCACACCTGTACATAGCTAGCTATCATTCCACTCCAGGTCTATGCCATAGGCATGGGAGTTTTCTTGCGCTGGGGTACGAGAAATATGCCTGTTCAGGCCTCTATTTAGGCCTATTTAGGCTTGCTATCCCCGGCGTGAGACGGCCCAACCACTATCTACACTCTATGTGGGCCCCTATGCGTGCATTGATGCGTGTTTTTCATGAATGGGACAACTAACAATCAATCAATCAATCAATCGCTCAAACAACAATTTTCATCATCCCAATTCAATCAACCCTACACCAACCTAAAACCCCCACTGCCGCAACCAAATCCCCATCCACTCCTCCCCCACCGGCCCCAACGCCCGCATGCTCGCACTGCTCCTCGCCGTCTCCGCCGTCTCCAGCATCACCTCCTCCGCCGCCCCGTCCTCGCTCATCCCGCCGTAGAACTCGAGCAGCTTGATGCCCGGGTTCCGGGCCACGTCCTCGGTGCCCAGGGCCGCGGAGGCGCGGAGGGCGGAGAGCCAGGCCGTGAAGGGGACGGGGGTGATGGGTGGCGCGGGGGTTTTGGCTGTGCCGTCGTTGCCGCCTTGGAAATAGCGGGTTACGGCGGGGACGAGGGCGGACCAGGAGCCGGGGTGCGGGTTTACGATGTTGTAATGGTGGGATTTGGGGGCCTCGGCTGATGATGGTAGTGGTGGTTGGGAGGCGTTGGCGAGGACGAGGTCGAGGATGATGTTGGCGGTGATGTCGACGGGGACCCAGGATACGGTGTCCTGGCTTGGGATGTCGGTGGGGATTTGGTTGAGGTATTTCGAGCTTGCTATTATCTTGACGTTGGGAATGTGATGTCAGCTCGTGGTAGAGGTGATGTTACTTTGATAATCACAACGTCCACGCTTTTCTTCGGGCGACACATTGATGATGCGTAGGACAAAGGACGGGCGGAAACTTACACTCGGGAGCCATTCCTGCTTACTCCACATCCCTCCCTTCTTCGTCACCGGACCCGCCAGCTGCCCTACCCGGCAGATGACGGCGGGGACCCCGCACTTCTCCGCGCCGGCTTCGAGCAGCAACTCGGCGATATATTTCGACTCGCCGTAACCCATCGCCAAGGGGATAGTGAAGTCGTGAAACGCCTTTTCCGGCACTTTCTCGCCCGGGTGTTTGGCGTGCCAGTTCCCGAGCGTGGAGACGCTGGATGTGAATAGGATCGGGGGCTTCTTGGCCGATTCGCTTGAGAGGGTGATGAAGTCGCGGACGCCGGCGATGTGGGGCTCGAACGAGTCGAGGCTGAGGTTGAAATCTACCTGCCATTGGTTGTCTGAGTGGGTTGGGGATTAGCTAGGATATTCGGCAAAGTGGGAGACGGTAGTTGACTTACGGATTATGAAGGAGGCTTCTTTGACGAGGAGATCATAGTCGTGGTCGTTCAAGCCGAGACGAGGTTTGCCGAGGTCAGTAGTAAGGAATTGGACCTTGTCTCTTCCCCATTCAGTAACAAGGCCTCGAGAGGCATTCGATTTTTTCTGCTTGTCTTCGCTGTGGATTCCACGGTTGAGGCAGATGATTTTCGACACTTGGTCAGAGGCCAGCAAAGCGTCGAGAAGGTAGGAGCCGAGGGAGCCGGTACTGCCCGTGAGGACAACAGTCAGCTTGTCGTTGTCTTCTTTGATATCAACACCGTTGGCAAAGGCTTCCGGTAGGTCTTTCGCAGAGGCTTTCGGTAGGTCTTCCGAGTACTTGGAAAGCATTTCTTCCATCTTTTTGATTCGTTCTTCCTCCAATTTCTCGGAAACTTCTGCGCTATGACCCGTCAGTTGGTGGAGAGCATTGGCTAGTCTGGCTGCTGTTGGATTGGAGTATACAATCTTTGGCGTAATCAAATGAGGAGAGATCACTCCATGTCCCTGCTGAGCTGTGAAAGAAGACCGGAGCTGTCGCACGAGATTCATGACTTGCAAGGAATCCGCTCCAACGGCGAAGATGTCCTGGTCTGGTGCAATGGCTTCCAGTCCGATGGTCCCCACCAAAAGCTCTCGCAACCCTTCTGTTAGAGCATCTAGATCCTCAGCATCCAGACTGATTGTAGGTAATGAAGCATCGTCAGCATTCGCATAGATTTGATCGATCTCCTCCTCGTACGCTTTCGTAGTCGCGGCTCGCTTGACAGTACCTTTGTCCGCCATAATCATTGGCTTGTCTGGTTTGATAAAAGCGATGTGATCTCGCTGAAGCTTCGCGTAAGCTGGGGCGGTCTCATTGACCTTGATGAGGTATGGTGTGAAGCTATCGAGTAGATCCTTCTTCGCCTCTTCCGACGGTGATCCCTTGAGCTCAATCAACGCGGCTGGCTCGAACCTCGCCTGCCCAACAACAACAACACGACTGACATCCGGGTGCGTACGCAATGTGGCTTCCATTGCGCTGGGATTGAACTTTTCACCATTGGAGAACACAATCACATCGTCTGATCTGCCCTCATAGAACCATAAGTTGGGTTTCGTCGGATGCTTAGAGAAGAGGTCTTTCATCGAGTACTCTGACTGGTCCGGAAAAGTGTACCACGTGGCGTGATAGGTATCCGTGGACGGATGACGCAGAAAGAACTGTTCGTAAAGCCCGTCACTGACCTCTCGAAATTCGACACCTTTCATCTCAGGATTAAAGTGGAAATACATCCAGTCTTCTGGCTCCTTGTGATATAGTGGTGAGAGTGCCGCTTCTGAAGAGCCCAATATGTTGATGATATTGGTATACTTTGCGACTATATCACCAGCACGTCTGGCAAGAGGCCCTTATACTTAGTCAGCATGGCGAATATGAAAGGGATGCGGGGGACCAGACCTCCACCATATTCCACAAATTTGATTTTCCTCAACTTCTCCAGAGAGCTCTCCGACTGACTCAAGTCCTCCAACACAGAAGGTGCAAGGAAGCAACCGTCTACCTCCACGTTATCGAGAAGGTCATCGACCATATCTGTACTGACTGGTCGGCCAGCAGGCGGCCAAACGATTGTTTGGTGGTAATACAAGGCAAGAACAAGTGAACCCAGTATCCCAGCCACCTGTACTTGATATTAATACACGACAACGTCTGCAGTGAGGTGGATAGATGTAGAATATGACTTACATGAAACGGGGGCAGGCTAGTGAAAATGCGTGTAGGGCCTTGGCCTTGCGGAGTAATGATCTCAGGATCGTAACCATCCAACCGAGGCATCATGTGATGCGCATCTGGAGTTGCGAGTCCTCCGTGGTAAAGTGTGACAGGCTTCGGTAAGCCAGTACTCCCCGATGTATGTATGACGATGAACGGGTCATGAGCTGCCTCCTCGAAAGTCTTCTCGTATGGATAGTGGGCAACAGACTCTGAAGCCACCCACTCCTTGAATGTTCTAATGACAATGTGTCGCATGGAATGTTTTTCCAAGATGTGGTCGACTTTGGTATCGGGGGCGCTGAGCAAGGTCTGGCATTTGGTGGATTGGAGAAGAGATAGAATGCCCTCGATGCTATTGCGTGGGGAGGGTAGTAAAGTCTGGGGTATGTATTAGTTTTATGGTAAGGTCTCTGGAATTTAGACGCGTAGACCGACCTTATAACCCGCTTTGGAAGCAGCAATGGCAATGACAAAGTACCTGAGATCCGCTACTGGGGGTCAGCTTTGGAGTGGTTCATTTTCGGTGCCGTGGTGACTGACTGGGACCAATGTAGGCAATCGTGTCGAAATCAGTACTCTTCCCGAGAGTCGAGTCGATCCGCGAGGCAATCTCGTTCACTGCCCGAGCAAAGGTACTGATAGTGATCTTCTCCAGGCCATCCGCGAAGCTTGCCGCCTTTGGAACCAGTGCAAAGACGTAGTCTGGATCGGTTCGAGCATATTCATCCACCAGAGAGGGTATCAATCTGTGCCCGTAATCCGCTGGAGGGGTAGTCGTATGGTTGGTAGCCATGGTGGAAGAATGCCAGGAGGATCTATCACGAGTTTGAGAGGTGGAATGGCGAAGCAATCGAAGGCTTTTTAAATTGAAAATGAGAATGTGATTGAACCTGTGCCTTCATATCGGACGACGTGCCCAGATCTTAGGAAAGACGGAACGGACGCCTTGCGGCATGTCGCGGAAGGCGTGCAGACAGGAAAGAGACGTGGGGATGCAGGGCAGCTCTCGGAAAACAATGGAAGCGGGGTAGATGCCATGGAGCATGGAGACGATACTCTAAAGAAAGTCTTATCTACTCGATCGCCAACGAAGCTGCGCATGGTCACTCTTTGCATGGCCACCGACTTCCGCTGCATAGGACAGCGATCCCAGTGGATTGACTAGACGCCAGTATCGTCCACCATGGTTTCTAAAAGTTTGGACCTACAATGATTGGGGGAGATTTGAAATAATCCTGCCGACCACATGTAAGCATTCACGCCAGCGAATGCCGCAGACCTGTAGCTAACCATTTTGCAGGGTGCTTAGTGGTCCACGTATTATTGCAGGCATGCTCCAGTGACGGGGAGAAATGGGGAACTCGAGCGGCCTGAAGCACAAGGGCGGGATGGATCCCTTCTTCTTAGAACTAAGAAAGTTTCTTTCTCCATTTTCTTCATCCTGCTGTGATTGAGACCAGACTTGTTGTACTAGAACATTGGATGATGTAGGAGTCCTTAAAAGTCCAGAGTGGAGCGACTTTCCTGATGTAGAACAGTGATCGATCAACGATGTATGCGTTCGACATTAGCGAGAGTAGCAAGGCACCATCATCACTCTTGACCACAACGGAAAGAAGCGGAGACTAAATGATGTCTGATTGTACAATGGATGAAGAGATTGAAGGAGACAGAAGAAGCCGCAGTATGAAAATAGCTCACATGTGGACTGGTGTAAGGTGATCAGCCGCGGTAATCCAGCAAAGGGCCTCGGAAGGACATGGGGCCAGCCCTTGAAGAAGGCTAGCAATACTTTTATTTAGTCCTTAATCTATACCTTGAACATGCTGCATGATGGCGTATTCACATGGAAATAGAGAAGAAGAAAAGGATGGGGAGCAGGTGCAGGATCAGATGATATGAGGATATGATGAAGAGGGAATGGAATGACTTCTCTGTCTTCCTTTCCGAGGCCTTCTCGGCAACGTCTCGGAAAGCTGGAAAGAGCGGGTAAGCGGAAACTAGGCTGCTACCGGGTTAGATCAAGTGCGGCCATGTTCCGCTAGAGTATGATAAAGCATCCTCGAGCCAACATTGCGGCATTTTGCTTTTTGCATTTTGCCTTCGCAACAAGCTCACAGATGCCGCATCTTCCTGAATGTATAGCGGGACCATTAGCAGTGTATCCATGATGCAGGTTTTCAGCGGGAAAAGAATCGCAGACCAAACGCCAAGAGATTGACTGATAGGACATCCTTGGCACGCTAATCTGAACCTTGCCGGCGTCCGAGCTTCCACGCTTAATGAATGTTGTTGTCCTGCTTCTTCAAACAGATCTGCCTCGTAAAAATTCAATTCATTGCAACGGCAACATGGGACAAACTTCGAGCGGCATTCAGACATTCAAACATTCAAGTCTTGGGGACTACGGAGAGCCGCTGCGCACTCAAGGCACAGCTTCCGCTAGTCGAGTATACCAATTTGCTGTTCGCCACACACAACTTCCTTAAGACGGAGGACCCTACCGAGGTGAAAAAGGCAGGGGTAAGGAAGGAATCGCATGACTTTGCAAGCACGCTTTCAAACCGTCATGTCCGGTCCAGGTCTATGAGTACGTGTAGGGCGGTATATCTCCGATGGACTATCCTACTCCTAGTTGCAGCTGTGGCGAAATGCACCCGTCATATTTTCGCGTGAAAAAACATCATGCAGGAACTGCTAATTGAATACATGAAAGCCTAATGAAGTGTTGCATTACTTTCATAAGGTATACATTATTATTTACCTTGTTATGTTGTTGTGTTACTTCGTTGGCTCCGCTCGCTACTACTCGCTTGTCATGAGTAAGCTGAGTAAGCCGAGCCTCGAGGCAGAGTCTAAAGTACATTCGCATCCACGATATTTAAGATGGGTTTGGCCTGGCAGCAGCGTTAATTCGAAAGAATGAGAACGCGAAGCTATCGACAAGTACCTATCGTGAAATACTCAAGAATTTCCCCAAAGTCAGAAAGGCGAATCTCCCACCAGGACTGTATCTGACCATGCCTCCAAAAGCCCCCGCCGCAAAAGCTCCTGGCTTCGTCGCACAGGTGACCGCACCACTCGTGAGTGCCGTTGCATCGAGTGCCATGGGCGGCGGTACTGCGAAACCACAGAACGCAGCCAAACCCTCGGGTACCAAAGCTGGTCCGTCCACTTCCCAACCGACGTCGGGTGAGGTATCCCTACCCGCGCGCTACCCTCTCATTGCAGCCCTTGAAGCTATTGGCGGACCCGATGTTGTGGCATCCGCGAGCAAACTTATCCTCGTGACCACCACATTTCCCAAATCGTAAGTCGGAATGCACGCACACGTACTCTGCTCCGTTCTTGATCTGACGATCCGTAGGAAACCTGGACCCGTCGGGAAACCTGCCGTCATCGGGTGGGAGAATCGTTACGTGACCGGTCTGCAAGGCAACGTCACCAAACCCGTCAACGATACTTTCAGAGGCCAAAAGATCCAGCTCGAGACCGGCGACCTGTTCCGCATCCGCTGGGACTTCGACCCCGGCAACCCTCCGGACCCCACCAAGAACATCGGGCTGGTCGACGGCAAAGGCGTCCACCTCAACGCAGAGTTCTTCGGCAAACGAGCGACGACGAAGATAGCGTTCACGCCGACCACGGACGCCGTTGTCAACCCACCCGGTAACCGCAACCCGGGCAGATTCGACATGGCCGTCGGCGACATGTCGACTTGGTTGGATTATCAAACCAAGGCGAACACGGCCTCGCACATCTTTACGATGAAGGAGAGGACGGGGGAAACGAACGCGGACGGGTCGAACGACGACAAGCCGGATAACGACCCGACCGATAACGACGTGCGGGCCAAGGCTTTGAAGGCCATGGCGCCGAAATTGGCGGCGAGGTGGAAGGACATGCATGCGTCGGCGCTGGCCAGTGGCTACAAGCCCGCGACGGAGTAATCACGCTGTCTCAGCCTTTTCATGTACTTTAACATATGCGAAGCAACACACGGCGCTTTTCTCACTCACTACATTAGACACTTGTCCCAGATATGTCTCACACGCCCCTACCGTCCCAAATACCTGCCCCCCCCCCCCACCCCAATCTTTCCCTCCCCTCCTCCCTTCTTCCCCCCTTTCCTCTACCTATATTATATCCATCCCTCCCTCAACCCCCTCCAACAGCCATCGCATCCCCACCAGCACAAATCCTTCTCGCCCACCTCTCTCCACCAAACCCGCACCGCAGTCGTCCCGATCCTCACTTCCATAAATTCTCGCGCTCCGAGCGTGGACGGTGGTGATGGAGCCGTCTTTATGTGGAGATCTGCTGGATGATATGGGTTCCTTGTTTCTGGTGGGATGGGTTGGTGGATAATATCGATGATGGTGGTGGTGGTGGTGATGGTGATGGTGGTGGTGGTGGTGGTGATGGTGGTGGTGGTGGTGATGATGGTGGTGATGATGGTGATGATGGTAGTGATGAGGATGATGATGGTGATGATGAGGATGATGATGATGATGATGGTGATGATGATGATGATGGTGATGGTGATGGTGATGATGATGATGATGATGATGATGGTGATGGTGGTGGTGATGGTGATGATGATGGTGATGGTGATGATGATGATGGTGGTGATGATGGTGATGATGATGATGATGATGATGATGATGGTGATGGTGATGATGGTGAGGATGATGATATGTGTATGCAAAACGAACTCTCCGTGCTCAAACGAGATAACATATCTACACACCCAAGAGCCCGAACCGTGCCATCCATCCATTACCCCCCCCCTCCCTCCCTCCCTCCCTCCAGCCCGCCCATCCCATCCCACCCCCCACCTACACCATCAGCGCCACTCCTTCCTACCTCCCTACCTCCCTACCTCCCTACCTCCCTCCCTCCCTCCCTGCCCGCCCGCCCGCCTGCTGCACTACCCGCCACGCGCCAAGTAAGGCACCTGTGCATAAGGTACGTACGTGACGGGGTGGGTTTTTCCGGGCCTCGAGGGGCGGGGATGGGGACGGATGTTTGCGGGATGGGATGGGATGGGATGGGATGGGATGGGATGGAATGGGATGGAAAAGAGTTGTACAACGGCGGTGTTCCAGTCTTGTTTCGCCGGGGCGTGGGACGCTTGGGGATCGGTACTATGTAGTAAGCGAGTGGGCGCGTTCGGCAATCGGTCTGTCGTCGTCGCTTGCGCGGTCCTGAGATGCTTGGGGGGGGGGTTTCGGGCTTGGCGCTGCCGGAGTGAGATTGGATAGGATTGGGATTCGGTGAGGGTGGGTTGTGTGTATGGGATGAGGGCGGAGTGCGTGGGTGCGTCGCGCGGTGGTGGGATGATACGCTTAGGCCGTTCTGGTCGGGATGTTGGGCGGGGGAATGAGAGGTTCGTTGGGTATGAGGGGAGGGGAGGGGATCGCGACGAGGCTAGTTAGGGTGTGGGGTCTCGGTTCGGTTGGGTTTTACCATCTTTGTGTGTTTTCGGTGAAGGAGATGGGTTGCGATGTCGGGGTTGGGGATTTGGGAGACGGAGGATTGTTGGTGGACCGGGACAAGGAGGTGGTAGTTGTCTCGTTCATGAGAAGAATATATCACATGTATAAATATGGTCTATGGGATGTAAATAAGTGGTTAGGCCGTCTCACGCCGGGAATCGCAAGGATGAATAGAGGGCCGAACAGGCACCTTTTCTCGTACCCCAGTGTGAGAAAACTCCCATGCCTATGCGGATGCGGCATAGACCTGGAGTGAGATATTAGCTATATACAGGCGTGGATGGGTGGGTGGGTGGGATGAGAGTACGCAATGGCTCCGTAAGAGACGAACTCGAATGGAGAGCCAATTGTGGGCGCGGAACAGGTGTCTAACTATGTAGCCTCGTAGCAGATACCTGTCTCCTACCATCAAAAGGGGTAGTCTCCTATAATCAAAAGGAATATCGACAAAGGCTTAGAACAGGAGCGACCCACTGACGCCTCAGCCGCCCACTACGGCGACGAGTCATAAGTTGTCACACGTGGGTATCGAGATTGTCAGTGATTGTATGGTTGTTTATGGATAGCTGGCGCTCATTGATTCTATGGCGAATTAATTCTATCCCGGGTATGTTGTGTTCCAGCGTGAATCTACCAGCATGGTCGTCCCGACTTGCACACTGCGGTTTTTGCTCGATTTTTTTTCTTTCTCATTGGAGCAAGACTTGCACACGAGATGAAAACATCTACATCTAGGTCTGGTAGTGTCCAGCATGGTCGGATCCGGTTGTACTTGTTTCGTGGGGTCGTCGGCGCTACTGCTGGACAAGACCCTGCGGCCGTAGGGTGTCCTGATT
Organism: Letharia lupina; assembly: GCF_014066315.1. Taxonomy (NCBI): domain Eukaryota; kingdom Fungi; phylum Ascomycota; class Lecanoromycetes; order Lecanorales; family Parmeliaceae; genus Letharia; species Letharia lupina. The sequence goes on along the minus strand of NW_023502978.1, from coordinate 63,904 downwards.
ATCCGCCTGCATCGAACAGCCCGATATCCGGTGCTGCAGAGAGCGACACCGTCCGCATTCGCCGCATGAAGTCGTTGAGGGGTTTCGAATTCTATGACTGACGGCTTGGCCTGGACGTGCGTCAATGGAAACGAGGCTGGTAAAGGGGCGTTCGAGCTCAACTGACGACCTGAGCGCGGCGCCCGACTGATCAACGACAATCGCGTCGTCCGAGATACTTATACCACCGGACTTCAAATGCAGAGCCCTTGGATTAGTGGCGCGAGGGGACCGCGGAGGGAGTAACTGTTGAGATTTGCTGCAGCACCTGTGTTGTAGCTACCCCGCATGGTGGCAAATAGGGGTATAAGTAGCCCACTCAGCACTCTCATAGAAAATTAATCAATCGATCCTTCATAAATTTCCAATAGTAATCCCTCAAGTAGAAGAATTGAATGCACGGGGTCTCCATGGTGCCATGCTGACGTGCAGACCAGTGGGATGATGGAAGCCGCTAGCTCTCAGACATTACAGATTCGCATCCGGTTCAAACGTAAACAGATTCCTTCCTTTGTCACCCCTTTTGACCCATCCTATTCTCCCAACTGGTTCGCTGTTTCCGCTCGAGAGCTGCTCTAGAGTCTTTGCGTTGCCCGTGTTCGCAACGAAGCGGTGGTTGCTGCGGGTCAACCGGCCCACTACGAACCCTTTGGAAGGGGTACCGTTTCGATTGAATTCCACCGTGTAGGTCTGGCCGAAGAAACTCAGCGTGTTCTGGCAAGGTTTAACAAAGCGCAGGAAAGACTCACTTCGATCATTGCTTCTCCTTCAGCTTGAATAGTGACTGTTGGAACCGGTGTATCTGTCACGTGACTGGGGAGAGGATCCTTATCCGGGTATGCAGAACCATCGCGTCTGGGTCTGGTGGAAAGACAGAGCGCATACTGGTAGGTCAGGACTCCGCCATTTGCCAGAATCAAGCCGTTCTGACCATCCCCTCGACGCAGATCTCGCACCATTGCCGTTAATGCCTGAAGGATAAAAGTCAGTGGCTGGGTGTCTCGCTACTCGATGGTGGAAATTTTCAAGGATGAACTTACATGCATGGAATAGTTATTGCCGGCGCCCCCAAATGAAGTAAGGCCGCCTAGAAGCGTGATAGGCCTGGGTGGTTTGTCGAATGGAAGGCCCAAATGGTGGCATGCTAATTTGGGAACGATGGGGAAACAGCTGTTTCGAGCGTTACCCGGCATGTCACTAGTTTTCAGAATATATGGAAAAGACATACGAGTAAAAGTCATATAAATCTACCTCCTTTTCAGCCAAGCCAGAAATTTCTAAACAGGCATCTAGTGATCGTGAAATGGCGGGACTTGAGTGGAAATTTGGACGCTCCCAGACTATGTGACCACTTTCATAAGCCATACCTTCGACATTCATGAATTGAAGAGAATACCGACAATTATCGGAGTCTTGGGTACCGGCGCCACCTAGAGGAAAGATCCATTTGCTCTCGTGGATTCCAAGGTGTCTGGCATATTCGGTTGAAGTCAAAATACAGCTTGCAGCTAAATTGACATTGTTGAACGCATTCATCAGTAATGGATCTACGCTTGAATCAGTACCTTGGCATGAAAAACGAGTCACGATAAAGGTAGAGTGTACAAGGAAAGCAAATCATTCGATTCTTTGCCGTCACAGTAGAGATAATCTGCGCTGTTGGGGTCTTTTGTCCGTAGTTCCACGCGAATTCGTTCTGCTCGGCAATTTTGGCAAACTCTGCGTATAATTGAGCGGACTCTTTGTTGTTTTGCTTGATCGACTGCTTGCGATGAGCCCTGAACGCATTTTCGTATAATGCGTAAACGTGAATAGGGAGCCCGATTGAATGAGTGGCTCCTATGCCTGATTCGCAGCTTGCATGAGCAACATGCACGGGCCGCATAGATCTGGGAACACTTACTTTCCCGAAGACGAGAGAGATTCAAGGGAGACGCAGCTTCTGCACCCGGTTCTGGCGTCGTCCAGCCAGGCGGTGGCATTCTTTTTGCGGCTGCACTGGCACTCACTGCCGATTGCCTTACGTGTCAGCATGAACACCCTCTTCAGCTCCTGATAGCCTTATAATCCCTTACGTACGCGAGGCCAAAGCTTCGCCACCAGTCATGACGGCAACTTTGCACTCGCCCCGCCAGATTCTCCTTGCCGCTTCATCGACAAGCTTCATCGGTTGATTGCCTCCGTGCTCGCTATATATTTTGTGCCGTGGCTGAATTCCTAGCTTTTCCGACAGAAGGCTTGGTAAGTCAGCATACGGCCAGGTCCACGTGGCGACGACGGAGACGCTGTCGATGCTTGATTTGAGTTCTTCAGCGATACGGTGTTCCGACGTGGCGTCTTTGAGGGCACGAACGATCGCTTGGAGCATGAGCTGCATGGGCTCAATTGCGTCCTCGACGTTTTGGGATCCGTTTTTGACATCGCCCACGCCGATGATGACGGGTGTCATTCGGCCGGGAACCATTTTCAAAAGAGATCGAGTTCAAACTACAGATGGAGCTCACTCTAGAGGGAATCTTGTAGTAGTGGGAGGTTGTGACAGCGGACGAGTTGGTAAAAGAGAGTAATCCACCAAACAGCTAGCGAGACAAATTACGCAAGCGACTACAATGCGACTCCATTTCCAATACAAACATTAGCAATGCCTTTAAACAACATATCCCAGGCCTTAGGTTGAATGAAGTTAAGGCGACACGAGTAGAAGGAGTTGGAAGGTGCTTCTTGCAATGGCTAGCTATATGTAGCATAGCGTACTTGGCTTGGTGGGCTACTTATATAGCCTGCAGCTGCTTCATAGATTCAATAGAGTATATCCTTCCTACCCACAAGAACCTTGGCATCATCTTACTGTCGGAGGGAAAAATGTGTAGATGGAGTAAGCTATATCTACACTTGTGATTCCTAATTCTCACCTAGCGGCATAAATGGTGGGCAGGAAGTGTGCGTCTGAGTAGGTCCATACTGAGCTGTTTCCTCCCACGCCAGACGTAGCTATAACTACAAACGTTTCTTCATCCATATCCAAGTTGCTACTCTTCATCCGAACTCCTTTCCCCCTGCATCCTCGTTTTCAGCTCTTCCTCAGTCTACCACCAATCTCCCTGTGCATGCATAGCAGCGGCGACTTTTGAAAAGCCTGCGATATTGCTCCCAGCCACCAGACTCGGGAACTCACCCTCGGCTGGCTCGACGTACTCCTTTGCCGTTTCCAGACCGTTCTTGAAGCACGACTCCATTATGCTCTTCAACTTGTTGTCGACCTCCTCAGATGTCCATGCTATGCGTTGAGAGTTCTGAGCCATTTCGAGACCAGAAACGGCGACACCGCCTGCGTTGGCCGCTTTGCCTGTGATGAGGATCGTATGAGAAAATGCTTTCCCGTTTTGGAGAGATTTGGATCTGACATACCTGGTCCATACCAGATGGCCTCCCCCTTCTTCTCTTTCCTGTGCTTCTCAAAGACCCCAATCGCCTCCTGCGAACATCCCATATTGCTTCCCTCAGCGACGAACTTCGCACCAGCGTCAATCAACGCCTGTCCCTCCTCGCCCGACACCTCATTCTGCGTCGCGCAAGGCAGTGCCACGTCAATCTTGCCAACGTTCGTCCATGGCCTTGCGCCCTCGATGTATTTGAATTTGCCCTTGTAACTATCCGAATTGGCGATCTCCGTCAATTGCTTTCTCTTTACTTTCAAATCGGCAATGTAGGCGACTTCGTCGGGGCTGATGCCTTTCTCGCTTTCGGCAACGATGGTGCCTTTGCTGTCGGAGAGGGAGACTATTGTGGCGCCGAGTTCGATGGCTTTCAGGGCAGCATACTGGGCGACGTTTCCAGAACCGGAGATGGCGACGCGTTTGCCTTTGAAGGTCTCTTTGCCGCCGGAGGCATATTGGATCATGTGATTGACATACTATGCGAGACGTTAGCGGTGGCCTATGACTTAGGGGTGGAAGTCATACGTAGACAAGACCGTAACCTGTTGCCTCAGGCCTTATCAAGCTACCACCGAATGCTAGACCTTTACCAGTCAAGCAGCCCTCCCACAACGTTGTCTCAGCCTTGTAGGCACCGAATAGCCATCCGATCTCACGAGGCGAAACACCAATGTCTCCCGCTGGTACATCGGTATTGGCTCCGATATGCTTAGATAACTCTCGCATGAAGGCAACGCAGAATTTGCGGATCTCGTTATCTGATTTGCCTTTGGGGTCGAAGTCTGCTCCTCCTTTGCCGCCGCCGATGTTCACTGCGAAATCAAAGGGTCAGCCATTTGTCGATGATGTGAGCGGACGTTGAATAAGCGTAGATATACTTACGACCAGTCAAAGCATTCTTAAAGATCTGCTCAAAGCCCAAGAACTTGAGGATCGACAGATTCACCGTAGGGTGAAAGCGGAGACCGCCCTTGTAGGGACCCAGGGCCGAGTTGAATTGCACACGGTATCCTCGATTGACCTGCACTTGTCCCTTGTCGTCCTCCCAGACCACTCGGAATTGGATGACCCGTTCGGGGATGGCAGCGATCTTGAGGGCGGTCTTGTATTCAGGGTTCTTCTTGAAGAGGGAGGAGTTTTCGAGGGTTGAAACGAGCTCTGTTATTGCGAGGCAAGGTCAGCGGGAGGTTGCATGAAGAAGGCAGCGTGCAGAACCGGTTGAAGGTACCTTTGTATGCCTGCTCGAACTCTGGTTCGGATGGTAGGTTCGACATGATTGCTTTATTTGTTGTTATTCAAAGCTGTAGGCTTTATGTTGGTGGATGAGCGGAATTGGTACTGTGGCAGTTGTTGGCGGGTTGAGTATGTGAGGATTAAAGGGAAAAGAAAGCCCAATGTCACGTCATGAGCATTTAAAAGTCGATGGCCCCCGTGCTCAATAGCGGAAAAGGGCCATGGGAAAGGCAAAATCTCCGAGTATTGACATGTTGTATCTCCGATCTGCGGCCACAGCTTCCTGGGCTGGGCCACTGGGGCTATTATTGGGCCATTGGGTGATTGGGTGATTGGGCTATTAATCGTAGAGGGGAATGGTCCGAGGGGAAGCATCACCATGCCCCGGGCCCGTAAGTGTACTTTTGGGGGGTAAGCTTCACGGGCAACTTGCTCCTTTACTTTACTGTGTGTGACTCGATGGATTGACGTTTGGCGATAAGTCACAGAGTTCTGATTGGCTCCTGACTCCCTCCGGGCACTAGGGTCAGCCTCAAAGCTTCCCCTCCCCCTCCCACCCCCACCTTGGCCCCCCTCTTCAATTTCCTTGGCGGCATCATCCTGGGGACGAGAAGTCTCAATTGCACGTGCACAGGCGATAATCATGGTATGTGATTTTTTTTTGTTTTTTTTGTTATTATTTGTTTTCAAAGCGACATCGGAAGCTTCAGTAGAGGGTAAGACTGGACCGCCTAATCACAGTCCACAGGGTCCCAGTCTGTCACGAGATATTCATCTAGACCATCCATAATCTTCATGTCCGCCCCCTCTATTTCAAATCCGCCGACATCGCCATTGGTAATAATGCGCGACTTCGTGACGCTCTTAGGTAAGGGCACAAAGCCATGCTGCAAGCTCCATCGGACCATGAGCTGAGCGGGAGTACATGAGTATTTCTTCGACAGCGACGTGATGGTTGGGTGCTTCATCCTCAAAGCCCGAGCTAGAGGAGCGTATGCTTCGACCACGATGTTATGCTCGTGGCAGAAAGAGGTGATCTCGGTCCGGGTGTTGAATGGGTGAACTTCGATCTGGTTGACGGCTGGATGTATTCGAAGGTTCGATGCGAGAAGCTCTTGCAACTAGAACGAGTGCATAAGAGAATGACCAGGGCCGGTAATCGTCATCGAGGGGAGAGAAGAACGAAGGGTAAGACTTACATGCTTGACGCCAAAGTTGCTGACACCTCCGGTCTTCACTTCTCCATCTTCAATGGCATCTTCGACAGCCTTCCAGCATTCCAGTCTCTTGGCCTTTCCACCATAAGGGCTGTGCAACAAAAACAGATCTATATAGCCAAGGCCACTCTGCTTTACAGACTGTCTGATGGACTTTCTTGCCGCATCGTAGGAAGTGTTGGATGCGAGTTTCGATGTGAAATGGATGTCTTCTCGTTTCAGAGATGAAGTGTTGCTAGGACCGGATATGAATGCTAAGATAGATGATCCAACTTCGCGTTCGTTATGGTACATTTGGGCAGAATCGATGCTAAGAAGTGTCAGTCATATGGCATTTCTGGACGCGGAATTTGCCACCATTACGCTCGATAACCAGCCTGAAAGCGCCGTCAGCAGAAAGTCCTTCGTCGAGTGACTGTACGAGTGTGATTGTACCTCGAGGGCCCATTTTACAGCATTGACCGTTTCATTGCCAGACGTCAAGTAAACCCCAAGATGTATCTGTGGCATGCTCTGGCCATTGGCAAGCTGACATTGTCTTTCAGTTTACTTTCTGGAGATGCACGCTCGAAAATGACGTACCTTGATGCGAGAGCCCAGCGTAAACGATTTGGCCGCCATTGCGAGGAAATGCCGTCCTGAAAGATTATGATATCAAGAGAGCGAATGCGGTTTTGAAAGTGGATTCGAGATGACGTTTGACCTCGGCCGACCCGCGGGTAGGAATACCTTACTTGTAGACCCAGAGCCACCAACGATCGCATATTGAGAACAATACTTTTACACATGGTAGAATTCATGATCACCTAGACTCCGCAGGCGAAATATAGAATGTAGAATGCCGTGGAATCGTATGGTATTATGAACGAGGAGCAGGTGATCACTATTATAGTCTGTGGTCATTTAAACGAGACGGTAGGAAACATATATTTTTGCACCTTCGTTCGAGACCAATGCGACGCTCGCCGTTGTATTCCAGTTAGGGATGACTTTTTGCCGATAGCTCCCGTGGTTGAGTGGCAATTAGCACCACCCTAGTTCCAGGGCCAGCACCGTAGAGAGATCAATTCCAGTCCATCTCCCGAGGATCAATTACCGCGAATTCATCTAGGAATTAGGAATATAAAACAAGCAGCGTGCCAGCGTCGATCTCGGGAGACGCAGTTCACGCCTCTTGATCCCGTATTCTATAGCCGCTGCAAAGAGCCGCAGCAGATCACGAGTCTAAAGTACCAAGGCAGCGAATACGACCTAAAGTAGCTATGGAAGAATGTTTGATCGGCAAGCCTACCTGTATGATCTGCAGCTTTATGGAAGGGTTAGCTGTTTTCGTCCCTGACATTACGTGTTCTGAAGAAGTACGAGTACCTGCCTTTTCGGGTTTAGACTCTAAGTTGCACTGCCTCGGCAAAGATGCGCCGGATGGATCGGTTAAAGTAAAGTAGTGAGTAGCAAGAAAAGCATTGGTGAAGTCCACGATATCATTCGAGGGAAGGGAGAGGAAGATGGTAAGAGGTACCGAACCAGAGGATTATTTGGGGCTCTTGCATTGAAACCTTGACCTGGTTGGAGGAAGACTGGGTACAAGTAAAGTACTTTAGGTGAGCATTGGCTAAGTGAAATGCCGGGGGGGACTGGTGGCTGACGGGTGGCTGACTGGTGGCTGACTGGTGGCTGACCCACACTTTCTTTCCTTCCCCTTCCAAGTTCCACCAACAATGCAAAAGCTGCGAAGCATCCTACCCGTACTACTAATCTATTACTCTACAAAGCATCCACAGCCATCGATCATCGATGCATCATACCGTACTGCCCCCATAAAAAAAATGTTATGACGGAAGTCTAGCAAGTCTAGCCTTGATGCCCTCAGATGGCGTCTCGTTCTTGCCTTCGTGAATCGTGTAATTGCACTTTAAGATTCATGCAATCATGGATAACCTCGCGCCTCAACCTTTTGCTTTGCGTCACCGCTTACTGCATACCCTCGGGAAACCACGGCACTGATCCCATTCCAACGCCTTGGGTCCTTCTTGAACCCTGACTTAGCATTTCGCATATCCGACGCGTCAAGCTCACCGAAGAAAAATAAAATAAAAATTAAGGTAAGAGGAAAAAGAACGAGTACGAAACCGCGATCCTCGCGGCTCAAGCACGATACCGAGATCTAATCCATAGCTTCCTATCAAATATCGCCACCAGGCCCAACGGCTATATTCCCTCACGCCACAGGAAGGATGGAGGGCAGTGAGAGAAGCGGTAACAGCGGTAGGAGTGAGATATCAAGCTTTGGTAACGTACGCCAACTGCATAACAGACCACCTCGCTGACTGAATGAATGCACAAGGCCTCATGGACTTTCCACGAGGCGCTGACGGCGAAGTGCAGCAAACCTTCCAACGCGCCACCTCCGATGTTTCTCCGGATATGGGTCAACGGCCCCAAGCCAATAATCCTCAGGTACCATCCACCTGATATCCTGGTCGCGAGCCATCTGCTTACGATGGGCACATAGTTCGACATCTTCGAATGGTACCCCAAATACCAATCCTGCCAACGATACTTCGTCGATCATGCACAACAAAGCGCCCAAGTTCAAGCAGTCGCCGCGTTCGTCAACATCCATCTACCCACCCAACGACCGGTGAACCCCATACCAGGCGCCTCACCACGACCACCGCTGGGCACCTCGTTTGGCCAACCCACCCTTCCGTCATATCAATCATACGCAGCAGTCTCCCTCATACCATACCTTCGTCGCCTCGTCGTGACGGGCCTTGACTTTCCGGGCGTTCTACACGGCTTCTTCGGTGACGATTGGGCGACGGGCGTTGGCCCTCTACATGAACAAGAGCGGAGAAATTACCTTTTTGCGGCTAAGAGTGGCGGATGGGCGAGTGTGAAGAGAGATTATGACATGCTGCCATTGGAGTCGGTGCCCTTCATGAGGCCGCTCCAAGCGCCTATCATCGCGGAGATTGAGGCGGCCGAGAAAAGCTGGAGCGAATGGCTGGCTATGGAAGATTGGATGGTGGGACCGCGAGCCCCGGATAACATGCCTGGTGATGAGGACTCGTCCAGGGCGAGAGGGCAACGGTAGTCTGAAAGAGAGCTGCGAACACACCACCGGGGTCCAGGCCCGCCAAGAAACGGGCACCAATAGCGCTGCGTCCAGCACTTGCTTGGTGGAAGATGGTGGGAACCTGATGGCATGAGAAGATGACGACAGAGAGAATGAGGATAGCATGTGGGATGGAGTATGGATGTTCCGAGTCAAAGAGAATCATTGCTGCTGTCACCTAGAGGTAGCCTTTTGTTAAGAGCAATCTATTATGCCAATCGTCGTGAGCCTATAGTTTTCTCCCCTCTCTTATCGTTCAACCAGATCCTGTGATTTGCTGAACTTACACTGTTGTGCTCTATGTGGTACACCACCACCACCACCAACGTCATCGTCGTCGTCGTTATTCCGCAGAGGAAGCCCGTCTCGGCAGTCCTCCACTGTGGGTAGCACTTGAGAAGGTATGAGATCCCGTCTACGATCGATGTCCAACTGCGTAACGCTCAGCGAAAGCCACTGCAGCCATTGTGACATCCAGCTCCACCGTGTCTCCCGAAAACTGCCATGTCCGAAAACTCATGTAGCGATGCTGCTGCTGTCGCCGAGAGACATCCCGCGTCTCTTGCCTACAATTTCCATCTGCAGACTACACATGAGACTCGTAAAGGCACTGCTCCTCCGTCGTCGTCGAGACGGGAAGCACGCGGCAGATGCAAAGGCGGAGAAAAGACACCGTTTTTCCAAGAGCAAGGAGGGAGGGAGGGAGGGAGTGAAGAACTTCTTCCGTCTCGAGAGGCCATTGACCGCTATGTAGCCTCCACGATGCTGGATACTCGTCAGGGGCCGTAGAGCCGGTTCGCGGGCGTCGGTATGGAAATGCCACAGGTGAGCGCAACCCCCTTCTACGGCCCACACTCGATCGACCGTTCCTCTAGCCAGTCACCCCGTCAATACTCCCCCTTTCCACGGATCCACCACTGTTTCTACCACTCGTCCAGCTACCGTTCCTTTCCATGCCCTTCGACCGGAAACCAGGGATGGACATTGTGAGACAGGTCCTCGTCCCGGGATCGATCCACCTCGAAAACCGCTGGGCCTCGAGGCGTCCGTGGCCAGAGAATCACCCATAGACGTCTCACCCCAACGCTCCAAACGACACAAATCCTGCACCCCAACCCGCCACCCCGACACACAACCCCCCACCCACGCTTCCACACCGTCGGCGGCGGCGGCCTCCTCGAAATCGCCAGCCCGGCATCCCCAACCCCTCGCCACCTCAACCCAACACCCACCCCCCCCCTCCCCTCCCAAACCCACCACCCGTTCCCCGCCAGCCACTCCGACCGCTCGAATCCCCCACCACCGTCCTCACCGTCGACCCCGAGTGCTTCCCGGATACCGTGGCTCGGCACGAAGCGTCCCGCCGCCGTCGCGCGCGAGACCCAAGTCCCCAACTCCGGACCGAGCGAGGGAGGCGTTCCTCTCCGCCGCTTCGATCCATCCGGCGCGTTCGTTTGATGAATGATGCGTTGAGGGATCGGTTGGGGTGGTAAGGCTGGGGCTGGGGAGTGGGAGTGGGAGGTTTGGGAGTGGGAAGATGCTTTCGTGGGAGATTGGATGGTGTTCAGGAGGGGGGGGTGGGGAGAGTAGTCAGAGTTAACGCACGCATCGGGGATCCGGAAGACGTTTTTCCTATCGTTGGCTAGAGCCGATGGGGGCGGGCGGGAGGGGGTGGGGAGGGTGCTTGAGGAAGAGAACGTGCTGGCGGTCTGGATGCCGATGGTGGAGGGGTCTGCTGCTTGGATCTTTGGGTCCCTCGTCCCTTGTTTTTCCGGTCGTTTGTGCTAGGCATGCGATGAGGGACGGATGGGTGGTTCATGGAGCCACGGCGCCGGTAAGTATCTCACGCTTCATTTTCTCCCCATAACCATTATCTGACAAGCGTTTTAGAAGGTCAGCAGCGACGGCATTCGCCGAACGCTACATATCCCGCGAGTACCATTTCGAGTCCAAAGAAACGGTCTATGAGGTCAAGACTGTCTTCGTCTGGTTCAGTCAGCAATCCGTTTATCCATGATGGGCTTTTTTCCGTTGCCTCTTTGTCTGCTTCAGGAGAGGAGCAGACCGATTCCTAGATCTAACTCCAATCTCGGGAAGCCTGCGGGGGTGGTACATCTGGTTGAGAGTGCCAGAAGAGGAGACATCTGAGGCCGACTGACACTATAACAGTCTATGCTGAGTTTCATGATTGTGGTGTAAAGATGTTGACTCTTCTAAATACCTGCGGGCAGTATTTATCTACTGAGAAGCCGATGTGCCAAGGCGCTATGTCTAATCGGAACTCATGACTTTGTGTCGAGAATTGATCCTGTGACTGTCATGTTTTCTGTTCTACAAATCACAGTTGCCAAGACGACATCATGTCAATTGTTCGTAAAAAATAATCATTGACAGTGGGTAGCTATTCCCTGACATACAGCTCAAGGCCTTTGCCGATTGGTATGTACGCCTATGAAATTATTCGATCTATACAACTTACTACTGCCTTATATCCACGTTGTGGAAAAGACACGCCCTAGAAATGGGTTTGGGCTTGGACACGTTCTGTGGCACATTCTTCTGTGCTTCTTATCCATTCGTTTGCAAAACAGCTATTGGTATCACGACTTCGGAAGCCCATGTCATGGCACTTACTGCATCTCGTTGCTCCGAGTGTCTGATTCTCAAGTGAACCTGGGTGCACGACCGGATTGCGAAGCTCCAGCGCCTATGGATCGCTCCATATCGTGGGTCACGGTGTCCTTCATTTTGGACATGTCAGCCATGTGGTCTCTCGGATGCAACACGATTTGACAAAATCGAGGCCTCAACGTACCCCACCCATCCCGCACGACTTTTGTCTCACCCGTGGCGCCTGTCCCCAGGGTAGGCTCAAGCGACGCTCTGGTCTCGTTCAATAAAGGTTCCAAGCTCTGTGCACAATTCTGCGCATTGCTTTTTCTAGCCATATCTTCTGGAGATAAGCGGTATCAGCGTAACGTTTCTCGAATCCGGTCCGCTCGTTGAGTGCTTCGAAGGAGGGTGAAGAGGTTATTTGAGTCGTGTAGCTCGACCATCCCCACATCTCAAATTCGATGAGCGCGGAGCTGCGTTGTACACTGTTCCCCTTCAAGAGTGCAGCAGAACCATGTAATGCTAGGCAGTATAATGTGGTAGCGTCAAAGTTTCATGCCCGTATGGTCTCCATGGTTATGATGGTGTTTGGGTCAACACCGTATGAGAGCTCAACGTTCAATGCGGTTTGTGATATTGGTGTCTGGGAAGCGGCTGATGCAATGATGCCAATGATAGGGTGGAGCGGATTCAAAAGTCCCCTAGGAGTAGAGAAACGTCATGGCCTCCTCGTGGATGAATTTTGACCATCTAAGGATTGCAAGGTTAGATCCGTGGGAATTTGGCGACTGAAATTCCAAGTCTTGTCATATGCCGATGAGTCCGAGCGCCTTACGGGGCAAGAGTGGATAGTGGGTCTCAGGGCGTACGAGGTTGTCCCATTGGGTGGTGTATCCCATGGGGATGAGGTATGCGTATATCTCATCCTTTAGCCTGCGCGGGAGGACCGACATGTTCCATAGCGGTTTCGGTGTCTCCGTATCCATGAGATTGTGCCGGTCGTTGAGTGAGGTTTGGTCTATGAGACGAGGCAAGATGAATGGATGAATGGAGCGGTCCTCGCTAAGATTGACAGCGTGGCAGTGAGTGTCATTTCAACTCGTGGGAGAGGATTGTGTCATCAAAAGAAATCTCCGTAGGTGATCTAAACGGCTCAGAAATTGGGACAAAGTGGGCAGGCAGAGCTTTACCTTAGGAACAGTGCTCATTTTATCAACACCTTGACCATTTCTCGTCGATGATATTAGGGCGCCTATAACAACGTTTTGAAGCCAACCCTCCCAGGACTTCACGCTCGGCTGTTCGTTTATCTCCTGCAAACAACCCGTCATCTCAATCCACATGAGCAATCTCAGAATCAGGTTGGGCCCGTAGCGTAGCTACTCGTAGGCCCCCACAACGACACCACGATCGATCTCCCCCAAAAAGCGATCTGGTGTCCTTCTACTCTTAGAACAATCCAAAACATACATATTCCCTCCGTTCCCCCTCTCTAATCCGCATTCGATACCGAACAAGTAACTGATCTTGAATCCCTCATCTCTCTCTCCCCCTCTCCCCCTTCCCCAATCCACAACCCAAAAGACCGACCAAATCATCCTCACACCTCTACAACATACCCTCCAACACAGCCCCATCCATCGCCCTCACCCTCACCCTCATCTCATCACCCCACCTTACCTCCGCAACGCCCCCTTCCCCGATAATCACCATCATAACCACCATCATCGCCGCCAGAGCCAGACACCCTCTACGCCAAAAGACCCAACTCGTCCATCTATTCTCTCCCCCATATAAACAAAACCTGCTAGCATCGACGCCGTGGCCAAACGTTCGTTCGTCTAGTGGCTCTGGTTAGATGACCTGCACTGCACCATACTACACTATACTATAAAGGTGCGATCGATGAGAGAAGGCGCTTAAAGTGTGTGTAAGTATGTATGTAAGCAAGTAAGGAAGGAAGGAAGGACATGCATGCTGCGGGCGGGAGACGAGCGTTGATTAGTAATGCGAGGAGGCTGGGAAGATGGCTGGCTGGCTGGCTGGTTGGTTGATTAAGATAACGAAGATGGATTTTCCGATACTTTTGCAGGGAGGGATGGGTTGGAGATTGTCACGGGGATCGGGTTCGAGATCGTGTCCGTAAGTAAAATCTTTGTCTGAAAAGTGGGAGGATGTCAGAGAAGTATTGGATGTACAATGCCTATCCCTCGCTTACCTATCCAGACTTTGGACATCCCTTACTCGGCCTCAGCTACTACATTTTTCTCCGACTCATCACTCCCTACATCCTGTCCCGCATCCGCCTCTTCTTCTCTCAGATCGCCCCTATCCAACCTCCTCCCGCGAATCAATTGCCCAACCATGCTCTGGCTGAAATCTTGGCCTTTCCTCCTGATGGCCAACCATTCTTGCATGAAGAGAAGGGCATTCTTAGAGAACGGCTCTTGCTTGGTTTCTTGTGGTGCGTCTCCAAAGGGCAATTCGTACCAGAGATCCGCTTCGGTGAGCTCAACGGACGCGGCCTCGGTCGCGGACGCAGGAGGCGGCAGGCCCAAAGCTTGACACACCGCGTGGGATTGATCGTCGAAGTCGAAGTATAGACGGCCGGCGAAAATGCCGAGGTCTCGGACTAGCCATGTGGGAGCACGCCAGTTCGCCGGGAGGCGAGGGACGGTGTAGAGGCTCAATGTGTCGAAGACGAGCATCGCTCTAGTGACGGGTGCCGCGTAGGTGATGAGATAGGTAGAAGCTGGTTTTCGATCTCGAATGATGGGAAGAACCGCGTCGGCTTCGAAGTCGGAGATGATGAGTGCTGTATCTGTGGTTGTGCTCCATAGTATCCAGTGAACAGGACGGGAGTATTCATCCAAAGGCTTTCCCCACTGGATCACGACGACGTTGCTGAAGTCTTGGGTAACGAGCAGTCGCGAACTTGTAGCACTGTCTGAGATGCCTAGGCGTCGGCCCAAGGCGGTCTGTCGAAGAGCTACAAAGGCTTGTTGGTATGCTTGAGAGCCGGCAACAAGCCTTCCAGTCTCTGCGAAAGACTTGACATCTTTCCGAAGTGGCTGCTGTTTGAACGCTGTCGCATGGAGGGGTTTCTTGACCTCTCTCACGGTCTCGACCTCAATCTGGACTTCCCTCTCTTGCTCGACCTCTGTGGAAGAATTGGAGTCAGTTTTTGTTGTTTACAGCGGGCATTGTGTGACAGACAACTACAATTATCTGTATCTATAGTGGGCACGCAGAATTGGAATATACATACCCTGATGCGTCAACGCCTGAACGGTGTCCCCGGTGTTTCTATGCCCCTTCTTCATCGCGTTGAGCTTTTCGACGTAGCCAGCTATCTCTTGGAACCCTTTAGCGTCAACTGGCCGGGATTTCGTCTTTTGATCTGGGGCGTACAAGTTCTCGAGTGAGTATTGTTCTGGCTGCTGTAGCACCTTGAGATACGCTTTACGCTGGTCGTGATCAGATGATGCATCTGGATTCCTTTGCGCGGCGAGTCGGCGGCGGCAGTATTCCAGTCCCTGGGAGATGTAAAGCGGCTGAAGTTGTTCGATGCTGCAGCATGTCTGTTCCAAGAGCCAGATGATAACGTCGCGGGAATCGATGAAATCCTTAGCCGCTTTGCCTCTGAAATTTAGGATACTTTGGTGCACTTCGGGAGGCGCGAAGAATACAACGGATTGGGAGATTGCCAATTGCCGTAGTCGCATGGCAGCTATGTGTTAATCTAGTCAGCAAGTGCGACATACGAAGAGATCAGAAGGAGAAATGGTGGCACCCTACCTTGAACTGTGTGATCTTTCGTCTGTTGAATCCCTAGAGTCAATGCTGCAACTGCGTCTGCCGGCATTTTGAGATCCACTCCTCTCGTATGAGCCTCGTCAAGATAGACAACGCATGCTCCAAGATTGTTGAGGAAGGGTGACCCGGCTAAGGGTTGGCTCTTCCCGTCTCTGTACAGGACTCTCGCTCGATCGTCTTCACCGAAGAATACGGCTGCCTCGGCTTCATGATCTTCCTCCAACCAGGCCTGCGCCAGCGACTTGTTGTCCATTTCCAGAATTTGCGCACCTGCATCAAGCAACATTCTGATGCCGTGTTTGTGAAGCTGATGCAAAAACTCTCTCTCGCTTAATCTCCTCCCATCAACTCTGCAGGCAGGAAAATATTTCCGATTTCTGGGCTGCAGCAAATAGGTCAATACATCGGCATTGGTATGCGCGAGTCCTGGTAGATCGTCCTGACGAATATTGAGGGGCAGGAGTGTCTTGTTGTCGTTTGTTCCACTAAACCCTACAGTCAAGGACGTTGACCGGCCGACGGATAGCCTGAGAGCATCCGGTCCAGGCCGAATGTTCTCTTTTGAGATTGTCAGAGATTCATCTTCAGCGGAAGAAGTTTGTGTAGCAATGTCCCAACCCGAGCTAACGAGCTTTCGTTCGAAAACGCGGGAATGACGAGGAAAAACGTGGTGGTTGAGGAAATAGTTGATGACCGCCATTTGCTGGCGGAGAAGGCCCCAAAGTTGCGTACACTGGGTTTCATCGTCCACACTAGATTTAAAATTTAATGATAAGCATTCGGCCTCAAGGTGGTCCGAGTATGATAAAGCCATCTTGAATAAGAAAACCAATGTTTTATCGAAGAATCTTGAATGAATAAAACGATCTCTTTAACTGATTCAAATACATGTGGAGAGAACGGTCTCTGGACTCTGTGTTGCAATCCCGCGCATGGTACAGCCTAGGAAACAAATGGAGAGAAGACTCACTTGATCGAGCTCCATGAGCGCAGAGAGTCAGGGAAAGATGGGATATCCTGGGACCAAGAATCAAATTCTCGCACAGGCTCGTCGTCGGACTTTGTAAGCTGGGCCAGAGCCTGCCGGAACTGAGGCAAAGTAAGGCCCGAGGAGTAGAAGCTGAGGCAGGTTAGTACGATACTGACATCCGGGTGTCCAAATTCGGCCTGATCAGATGCTATCCCCTTGGCTTTATAAGGCACGGCGATTGGGTCGCGGCGAGCGTCTATTCCATATTGGACGTTCCAGCGCTTATCCAAGCCCGAGAGCAGTATCTTATGGATGAGTAGCCCGCGGAGGAGAAGTAGCCGTTGACGAGCATCTGTGTTTCCCTCCAAGACTCCGGCTATCTTCAATGCCATCGCCTTTGGGAATTGAGCTTCTCGAAGTAAGCTGTTCACGGACGCTAGCTCATCCAGCGAGCAGCCGTCTATAGGAAGGATACCTCCATCCCCTCTAACAACGCTGTCGGTCAGACGGCGCATCAAAGCATCTTTGACTTGATGTGTTAGCAGATAGATCGTAGGGAAAGTCCCGCGGGATCGTTCTATGACCTCTATACTCCTTGGGAATTGGCGCCGCAACGGTCCTAGATGCACCTTGACTAGCTTTAGGAGATCTTGTACTAGCTTCCAACGACCCGGATGTCCGTCAACCATGGTCTGCGCTCCGGAAGGGTAGATCAACTGGGTTTTGACAGCCAGCATGTGGTCGCACTCGTCCAGGACGTCCCGGCATTTCCTCACGAGCCATTCTTGAAGCCTCATCATGTAAGTAGCTTGCTGAATATGACCGTTCGAGAGCTCTTGAAGCCCGCTGAGTTGAAAAGAAAGCATATGCTCCGGGAGAGTCAATATTGTTCCACCATCGCGTTGCATTTCGAGATGGAGGTTGTGATACGCTTCCAAATCATTGATAGCTGTCGAAGATCTCCGAGAGAATGGAACGTGCCTGATCTTTCGGCCGACCAAGCCTCCAAGGCGGGCCTGAAGCAATTGTGCCGTCTGCGTCAATAACGGTCTTGGCACCACCACTCTGACTAGATTTTTGGTATCTGCCAATTGGGCCACTACCATCGGAATAATTATGCTAGATTTTCCTTGACCCATGTTCATTTGTAAGCAGAACGAGCCGTTGCTGCTCGGCGAGGTCATCGCTAGAGCTACTTCATGCTGATCAGGCCGGATGCGAACATTGAAGTCAAGTTCGAGCAGCAGCCAATCTGGATGATCTCTAGTTTGCCAGTTCCTATGGCTGGCAACTTGAGTCTCGATCGAAAGCTGAATAGTATCCTTCCGTAGTGACGCCCCTTGGATACGAAGTGCATGCTGTAAGTTAGTGATTAACTCTCCGTAGTTGATGATGACACTGCGGGCGACACTCATGTTTTTCGGAACGGCGAAGGGACGTAACATCTCAAGTAACGAAATCGACGTGATGGAGGGAAGCAGTGCACCTGCCTCGAGCCAGCCTTGATCTTGGGTCAAAGCTATCCGAATGGAATCAAGTCGGCTGCTAACCGCAAGGGTGGACGACGAGATAGATACGGCAATTTGTGCCCCACCCATGGCGACCGCAGCTTGCATGGTTCCTCTAGATGTTTCACGTTTTGACTTGCTAAGAGCACGCAAGCTAGTCTGTAAGTCTCTGCCGTACGCTCGTCTCACTGGATCTTCGCTATGAGCGAAAGGATCGATTATGCTTTGTTGTAATTCATTCATCAAGGCAGATCCATCATTTCGCGTCTTCACAGGATCATTGCGTGTCGTGCGCGAGTTGGTGATTGGTGGCTTTGAAGATTCTGATACAGAAGCGCTGCCGTCCGTAATGGTGTGTCCATTCAGACTTGGCTGTGCTGCGTTCGAGCGGTCACCGAGTATTGCTCTGTCTGCTATTGGCGAAGATTCCAGGAGCTTGCGGAGAAGTAGCTGCAGTGTTGGACGGGTACTGGAGATGAATGGCGTTGAAAAGAATTGTTGCTCGCCCTCGCTTACTGACAATGCCGGAAAAGACTCGGCTGCATGGCAAGCGTTTAATATATTCTGGACACGGTCCAAATGCTCCGAAAGCTCATAATTAGCAAAAAGCCGTTCCCATTCTGGCTTGATTGCTTGGTATGCCATCTCAGCATCGAGCAGTGGTACGTCTTCCAAGCGCAAGCTGCTGATAGAAGGCTCACGGACAGGCCATTGAGACACCAAATGGCTCGCAAATGTTTTGCAGTTTTCTTCCGATTCCTGCTCGTGCTTCAACTGGGCCATCTCCAGCTTCCGCTTTTGCTTGCCGTGCATGGCCACTGTGAGCAGAGCGCGTTCATCTTCGGGGTAGGGAGTACGATATGGCTTCATTAATTGTAACAAGAAGTGCGCATTCGGGACTTGACCTCGCCGAAAATGGGTAAAGCTCGGATGGCGTGGCAGCTGCAGAGTCTGGAAGTCCTCCATTATGGCAACTGCAATGAGTGTCCTCATGATAGTCATATCAACCTGGGCATCAAATGACATAGTTGCAAATAAAAACATGAGCCTGAACCTGTCTTGAGTCCTTGATGCTGTCTGACAAAGAGTAAAAAGCGAGCCCCAGTTGGCAGCAAGGTTGACATTGATGAGATCGGCAAAGAGATAGAGCTCAAACTCCGAATCGAAACCTTGAATTAAGGGCCATTCCTGCATGATAGCCGACAGATCTTGGTTTACCCTTACTCGGTGGGACCAATTTTTGATCAGGGACGCGGATTCGTAAGCATTCTTGGAGCCTGAGAACTTCGCGCAGTCTCTTGCTACATAACAGCGGTCTGGTACCGCTGGGAGAGTTTCCTTGTGTTGCAAAGCACGAAATGCATTTCTTCTGGTCTGTGCACGCGCAAGCAGGTGCTCGTCGCCCCCTCGGTCGTCCGCCGGCGGTTTGGCGGATCCGAGATGAAACCGGTGCAGGACGTGACACTGCTGCATGATGTGTCTGGTTATTGGCCGGAACTCATCGTGTTGTACAGCGGACAATAAATTATCTTTCCAAGCGACTTTCTGGAGCACTTTGAGCGTATCGGGATAGTAGACCCTCCGTGGAGTCAAGTCGGCGATTGCAGATAAGAATCCGTACGATGCTTCATCAACAGGAGCCCAGGGCTGAGCGTTGCCGGACTGTAAGCAGTGAATCGCTTCATCTGTTCCCGTTCTCCCAGTAAGTGGATCGGGCAAGACGAAAGCGGTAAGAGCATGGCAATAGGCCTTGAAGTAAATCAAGCGAGGCTCGGATGCACACTCCAAGCGACCCAGTACTTTGTTGATGAGAAAGCGGGCATAGAATCCTGTGTGACTGATGCGAATTCGGACATGAGCTCCGCTTTGCTCGATTGTAGCAGGTCCCATAGCCACAACGACGCTTCGATCTTCCGGAACCATGCTATCGCGTAAGACGAGTTTGCTTTCTATTCCATACAATGTTCCCGCGTCCTGGTCGCCATCGATTACGGCGCGCAATTGCTGAGATTCGAGCAAGCCATCTGAGTTCACTCGAAATGACAATTCAAGGCCGGGCAAATGCAATGAAACGTTGCTTCTTTGCGGTTGAAAGACAGTCATCTTACTCCGATGCTCGAAAGGCTCTATTATGGTAGCTATTCGGTTGAAGATCGAACTACGTGGATCCACGAGCAAGCTGTACCCTCGGTGAGCTTGGCTAGTTCGAAGATCGATAACCCAGTTCCTGGGCTTAGGTCGCCACATCGTTGCTAATGATCTGATTTCTATGCTGTGAGAGGCCAAGTCTAACCAATGAACGCAGCCGTTGATGAGAGGCAAAGGTAGATCAGTTGCATCGCCAGGAATCCTCGATAGGAACACAGTTGGCGGTATCAGCTCCACCATTCTGTTGTTGCCTAATCTTGCCCGCAGAAAGGGCACTCCATCACGAAAGCCAAAGTGAATCTGGTGCCCTTCAAAAGGGCTGGCAAGTTGATAGGACATCCCTGGTATACTCGATGGGTATGTCAGGAAAACACGATCGCCAAACATTCGATGGAAGAACTCTTGTTTGGTGTATTCGTCAGGTAAACGACCAAGGGGTTGACCGTCAACGAGTAAAGTCCCATCGAGTATGTCGAAGAATACACTCTGTTCAAGGAGGTCATCAACACTCATCGACTGGGCGGTTACCCATCCATCATGGGGTTCTGGGAGGAAATCCCACGCAGAAAACACTCGTGTGGATTGTTCTTCGGCATCTGCCCAAAGGCTATTGACGGCCTGATTGACAGCAGTATTTAGCGATTGGATTGCGCGCCGGAGTTGGGACTCGAGACGATGCACAAGTTTCAGGTCGCTGATGTATAATTTTCTGAAAAATGCTGGCATTCTACCGATGAAGCCAGCGTCCTTTGACGGTAAATTGTCCTTGAGCATAAATGAGCATTCGAGGTATATAGTGAGCATTTCAGCCTGGAGGGGTTCGTCGGGCTTCGCGGCTTCAAGGATGTATGTTTTCCGGCAGAGCAAAGCTGCAAGTAAGGCGTCTTGGGATCTCTTTTGTGCAATTTCTGTGCTAGTCGCGTTGCAGATCTCGCGACGCAAAGATCTGGCCCAATGATGAGTTGTTCGGCGCACGTACAGCATCAGAGCTTCGGCTTCCTTCCTAGCCTCAAGAGGTGTAGCAAGAGACCAAATGCGCTGCAATAGGACGAGGAGACATTCGACCGTTTTGCCTTCGCGCCAATTTGCTGCAACATTCTCCAGCCGTCGCTTGATTTGAGCAGTAAGCGCGATACAGAAAGACAGGTCTTCAAAAACCCAGTGACCGGCGCGAAGAAGGCTTTGCTCGTCACGAGGGCCCACTACGAGAGCTAGTTCGGTGACCAGAATACCAACTTCTAATGTGCCGAAATTGAGGTTTGAAGACGCGAGCTCACGCAGGAGCCTAATCCATTGAGTCCGATGACCAAGTCGGAGGTCCTGAAACGTGGTGAATTCGATCATAGTGAGAGAATTTGGGCAACGAGTCTGGCTTGCTATAATCTCGTTGGCAGACAGAGGCTTCCCCTCAAACGTTGGATGGAGATACCTTCTAAGAGATCCGTAGGCTGATTTTGGAGGCAAAGGTGGTGCGCAAAGATCTGCGAAGCTTGGTTTCTCTACATTTCTCGATGTCCAGAGACTTCTTGAGTGATCAAATAAACCATACTTCAATGGATGAGGAAGGCATACTTTATCCAGCGTGATTGGAAACGGGACCTGCGTATAGTGGGTGCTTAAGAAGGATTTGAAGTATGAGGCAAGTGTCATAGAGCTTCCAGTAGGCCTCATGAAGCCCCTGAGACCTCGGTAATCGTGGAGCGAAACCGGAGGCTTTCGATCTGGTGTGGTACTTCGCCGGCCTAATTGGATCAACTGCCAGGTAGCGTCCCGCCACGCCGCGAAAGCTTTGGGAAGAAGGAGTTCGAATACCACAGCTTTGGCCACGGTGTCATCGCTTGGCAAGATGGCTTCATGTACTGAAATCCTCATCGTTTCACCTCTTCTCTCAAGCTGATGCTTTAAGCAGTGGCGATCGTCGTGCCGACGCTTCAGCGGATCGAATCTGTCTTCAATGAACAGACACGTCGTCTCTGCAGCTTGCTTCATGACAGCCTCGTATTCTGAGCTTGTCTCAGCCCATTCCTCCTCTTTTTGTGCTCTAGCTCTCACATCAGCAGCGCGGATGGTTGTAGCGAGCTGTTGCATCTCTTGAGATTGGTCAAAGTAGCGCACAGCAAACGACTCCGGTGATATATCGCGAAAAAGTGAGGGATGAGAGGGTTTAGCAACGCTACGGCGACCCTCGAGATAGTCTTCGATATCTTGAATTCTTCGCAAGTCGGAAAGGAGAGCGACTTGCAAGGGAAAAAGTATATCCCGAGGAAACTCTGGTTCGTAGTCAGCCAGTTGAGGATATATTGTGAGAGCGATCGAGTCTATTGCCTGCCACATCTCCAAGAGCGTGATTAGCATGAAAGACAACTGCTCGGGGTCTGACTTGTATGCTAAGGATGCGAGCTGCTGATATTTTTGCATCATGTGTTGAAACTCCACACAGTAGCGGTCCAGCCCTTTGTTTGTTCCACTTCCAAAGGATTTCTTGACATCAGACTTGAGCGTTGATTCGGCCCCGGCGAGAAAGTGGTATTCAAATTCAGTCAAGTCATCTCGAAGTTCCATACTGGCCCATGCAGAATACTGGGATGACTTCCGGTGTCTCTCCTCGAGATGTATGTTTGTTGACGGTCTGCCTAACAAGGCTTCTTCAAGAATTCTTTGCAAGATAGCTCGGCTGTGATACAGCGATAGTATTGTACTACCCGTGTCAGCGCGCCAGGGCAGGGGTAATACTCGCTTTGTGGCTCGGGATCTGACTACGCTCCAATCCCGACTGAGTCTGTCGTTGAGAGCTCGCAAGGTATCGGTAAATCCTTTTTCGTGTTTTGAGAACAGTGAGTCCATTTTCTTGGCTACTTGTGGTGTCGCCATATCCTTTTGTTGCTGCAATTTGGCCACCCGACGAGCAAGTTTGGTTCTCGCAAAGGCAAATTTGTCTGGCGGGAACGAGCCTTGGGCGCAGACCTCCTCAGAAAGCGAGGAGAGAACGAAGCTCATAAAGAACTTGTAATGCAGAGTACCGTGGCTGCCTCCCAGTAGGGAGCACAACGATCGCTGGACACCAACTCGCAGTACAAGCCAAGTCGGGCTCCGTCGCCATGGATTCTCTGCTCCATCGCCCCAGTAAACCTCATCATGTACTCTCTTTCTGGTCAGCATGGTTGTGTACTTCCGGCCGTTCGCCTCTAGTAGAGCCATCAACAATTGGCCTATCATCGCTGGAGTCGCAGTATCACGGCTCTCAAATGCATAGGATCTGGCCTTGAGCGTCGTTGCTGCGAATTGCTTGACGGGCTCAACACTAGCCTTTTCAAGAAATTCTGCGAGACATGCTTGGAAAGAGGCTTCTTCGAAGATAGCGGACGGAACAGCAACGGCACGGCTTGGGAAGTCCCACTGTAGGGATTTCTCGGCTGCGAGAACCTCCGCGGCTGGGGGGGAAGCCTCAAAAGTCTCGACGACGTAGTCACCAGCGACTTTCCGAATGATCAGTCCAGAGTTCTGCATGCTGACGTGAAGGATTATGATAGCTCCGTCTTTGACATCGCGGAAGGCGCTCGTCAGGGCATTTTTCGAAAGAGATTTGTTGTTTCTGTGCAAGGTTGCGAACGTACGGAGAGTACGAAGAATTGTAGACCACTGCGTGTAGTGTTCAGAGTGGTTCAGGTCACGGAAAAGGTGACAATATTCTGTCAAGTGTTCGATCAAAGCTCTATCACCAGCGCCATTTTGGTGGTCATCGCGATGAGGCAGCTGCGGGGGTAGGAAGATATGGTTAAAAAGGTATTCAAGCGTGCGGTCCGCCATCTTGACGAAGAGGATCGAACCTTGACAACTGTGATATAGGTGTGGTAATGTCAACTTGGTTGTGAGAAGGGAGGTGCTGGATGAGATGTGAGTGGACTCAGGTGTTGACGAAAAGCGCCAAGCCAAGCGGACGCTAGCCTTGCTAGCGCCCTGTCCCTCTCCGTTGTCAACAAAAGGTTCAGTCCCAGCGTCCTGGCTAACTAAACATGAAATATAAAAGTCTCTATGCAACACTAACGGCAATTTCAGGTCACAGGTGTAGAAAGCCCTTTTTTATCCATGGGTAATTGTGGAATCGGCTGCAATTGGGTGCGTTAGTTTCATCAACTTACAAACAAAGTACGCGAATAATTCTTCCACAGCCGTGCTTGTTCCCAAAGTCAGCAATGCTAGCCAGGCTGCCGTGTTACCTGCATATGCAGTCAACCAGATCGGGACGCATTGACGGAGGGCCTCTTTGCCAAGACCTCGCATAATACTTTGGGCAACGTACCATCACATTGTAGGTAGTTGGCACTTGGAGAGATAATTGACCGTCGTTGCAACAGGGGTCATGAGCCTTATCCCAGTAAAATCCTGTCATGTTTCAAGGCCCAAGTACCAGTGCTGGGCGGCGAAATGGAGGGTCATGACCCAGAACGAGTACATGCTCGGCTCACAGTAATCGGGAACTGCTATTGCGAGCATCAGCCGGAATCAATGGTAGATTCGCGAGGGAAGCAAGCTGCAGTCACGTATCAACTCAGCTGATAACGGTCAACCCTTCTAATCACCATTACTGTTCGGCCCTGCAACGCTAAAGCTCACAGTACAACCGTCTCCATCCCTTCCTTGTTCCGATTTATACCGGTCCTTTAAATCCTACCATCCCTCCCGACCGCTATTTGCAGTGAAAGTAACAATGTTAAACCTAGATTGCTATGTCAAGGCAACATTTCCCTTACCACTCACTATTCCATGATTAGCTTGGCGTATTCGTAGCGCTTGCTATCCCCATCACCATTTTTTGGAGGCTCATCGCCTCACATCAGTGGCAAAAGTAGTCACTGCGAAGCATTCAGTATCTCGAAACAATTCGCAATACGAGGATGCAAATATCAACGAGAGCAACTATTGTATTTTACCACACTTGTATACTTCCCCATGGCAACGTATTGTACAATTTCCAGCGGCATGAACTAATTTCAAGCATCATTCTACAGAAATTTATAGGTCCCATTTTGCTTCGGAGTGCTTGTGAGATTCTTGGGGAGGTATTGGATTCCAGTCATTGGGCAGCTGGAGGAATTCGTGTCTGCAAGCGTCAGTCATGCATCAGAGACGAGCACGCCCCAAAAAACCCTTACCTGGCTGTGCCGGAATATAGGTGCCATCTTGCGCGCTTCCGTACACGTTGTAGTAGTAGTATACCTCATCAAGCTCAGTCGAATTGGCACCAGTGCACTCGATAGTAGCGTTGACGTGGCGATCCTGCACTAACGCTTTCCGGATTTCGGAATAGGTGTACGTCTTCGTAGTGCTCGGTACGATCCCTGCATCCTTGAGGAACGTGTATGTGTCCAGCACCGAGAACAGCTGGAGTGTCTTTTGGAAGAAATCGACCACCTCTTGTGTAGGCACGTAGTCGGTGTAGCAGGACGTATCGAAGGTGCTGATGCACGTTCCATGCTTGCCCCATTCATGTTCCCAAAACGACTCGTCGTTGCCCCCGTCATCCTTCCAGTATACTGACATGTAGTCCAGCAGATCGTAGCGATTGAAGTGTTCGAGGATCTGCGTGATGTTCTTGTATTGTCGAGATTCATCGCAGTATTGTTGGTAGGAACCATTACATTCGTCGGGCCTAGGACACGCCATCTATTAGTATGGACGTGGAGGCCGGGATGTGAGGTGACCACTTACCATAAGCCGTGGACGGTCCAGTGGTCTGCCGGACCTGTAGCAGGATCGGTGTCCCAGAACTGCGTCTGCAGCAGAAGACCACCGGGGTAGTTGAAGCAGCAGGTGTTGGCGACAGCGCTTTTGTTGTGGCAACTCAAGGGGTACTCGAAGGTGCTGCATTGCTCCGAGAAGGCGAGAGCTGGGCTCGACAGGAGAAGCGCCCCGAGGGCCGAAGAGAGGATTGAGGTATAGGAAGGCATTGCTGCGGGTAATATCGGATAAGATGAAGATGTAACTGAAGGATATCGAAGGATGAGGATATGCAAGGCTCTTCATATAGACATCTTGATCGCTCTATAAGGTATGGCGGGAGGTACATGTGCTCCGAGGACAGGATCTGGGCCATGCTCGCCTAGGCAGCTTTACAGGATGGAGCTTCCCCATGCAAAGTCATGATAGCACTCATCATGTCTAAGTGGGGCTGAGATACTGGTGATCAGGTCCGAGGCATTCTCTTCTTATTCTCCTGTTATCCAATCGATTCGAACGTGCCTGACAGAGGCATACCTCCGTACCTGAGACGTCATCAGGCGTCGTCCTATCAGCGTATCGAGGACGCGAGGCTGTGAGCACCTGTGGCAACCGAGTGAATACACCTGCCTGTTGAGGAACAAAAGAAGCGAAACGCCACTGGTGCCATCTGGGATGTAGGAAAGCCGCCGAGCCCGCCCATGGAGCGTGATTGAAAATGCGCGTTATCTCGGAATAAACCAGGATGACCTTGGCGATGAACAGACCCGAACCTGTACGCGGGTTATAAAAAAGCCTATATACGCCAAGAAATGCTCTTATTTTACTCTTTGAAAAAACTCTATTAATACTATCTTTACGAAAATTGTTTTGCAGTGTGACTTACTGTTTCTGATGTAATCTTTGACATACATAGCGAAAGCCTTTTGTTATGACCACTCGTTGACAAGTTGTGGTAGATTTGTAGATTTTGGGGTTTGCAGGCTTTTTTGGAACCCGCGTGCCTGCTCAAAGCTCCACTGCGCAAAGATAGAAAATGAAAAGATAGAGAACGAACGCAATCAACTACGCGTTGCACGAGTTGGCAAGTGTTCTGTTTCCCTGCTCAGTGGTGCTTGCCGCTGTGGATGGCTCTTGTCTTTTCGTAGGCACCTGTAAGGTGTGATTGAGCGGACATGTGATGTTGATGAAGAGCAACAGCACGGGACAAAGGATACCGGATCATTTGTTCCATCGTGGCAGATGGGTAGTGAAAAGGTTACTGCTACGGTGGATGCATGAGAGTTTGGTAGGTGGTAGTCTCGAATACTTCGGCCGCCTACCGATCTGCGCGAAGAAGTACTGAGCTTCACGTCTCGGGAGCTTAGTAGACTGTTGGTTAAAGCAACAAAGTGTATTAGAATTATTTACAGACAGCTTTTGTTAAGAAAGGCGTGTGATGAGACAAGCCATGTACCCAGGATCAAACACTTCAGTTCACCTCGATGAGACCTGGTCCGTACAGGGTGGCCGCAGCAACAGCGTCATTGCTCGCAAAGGTCATGCCCGCCCCCTTGACCAAAGCGGCAATGGTCAGCCCATTCGCAAAACCTGAAGCGAACGGGAAGCTAGCGGAGAAATGGGAGATTCCGGCAACATAGCTCATGTTCGAGATTGGAACGGTCACTGGCAGATTCGCCCCGGAGAGGTAGGCTATCGAGTTGTTGTACGAGCTGACGGCTCCGGGCACGGCGAACTCCAGGGTCATGTTCTTTGGCTCGGGCGTGGTGACGACGGTCAGTGGGCCGAATGTGGTCAGGTTGACATTGGAAAGCGGTTGAGGACACGAGCCCGGAACGATGAACATCTGAATCGCAGTGAAGGCGAAGCTGGGCGATCCACCCGTCAAGAATGGCGCGGCTGACGGCACCTTCTTCTGGGCGAAACGATAGAAGCCCACCTGCTCGCCTTCCTGGGCGAGAACGGAGCCGAAGAGTGGGACCAGTGGGCTCTCGTCACCGGCGTCGGCGGCGAAGATGGCTTGCGCCTCGGGTAGCGTTCCGAGGACGATGTCGGTGAAGGTTTGGGCGAGGAGGACGGCCTGGGCGAAAGTGGTAACGGGGAATTGGTATTGACAGGGCTTGATGGCGGTTTGGTTGGCGTTCATCAAAATGCCATTTACGCCGGCGGCATGCAATTGCTCTTGCTACAATTGCTGGTTCAGAAAATGCAAAAGGCGCAGTCAATGCTTTTAAGGCTAGGTGTCTGTTACTCACATTTACCACAGCGGTGAGGGTGTCCATGACATATGTCTTGTCTAATGGTGCAATGGATGCGGCATCGTATCCAGGGACACTGTTGGTGACATTGGCGAGCAGCTCGGTGAAATAGGCAACTTCGAATATCTCATTCAGTGCGAGGAGTTGCAAAGTGGTGATTCCGGCGCCTTTTAAGATGGTTGGGAGCGGACCGTCGGGAAGTGTGCCCCCAGCTTTCTTCTCAATCATAGCGAGCTGGGCAGGGTTGGGACTGGGGAAACCATCTGGTAGTGGGAATTTGAATGGAGTGGCGGCGACACCGGCGACTGCGATGGAGAGAACTAAGGGTATTGTTGAGGTAAAATGCATGATGACGATGGGTATCAGCAAGCAGAGAGGGTAGATACTTGAGATAGATATATCGGAGACGGGGAGAAATGGGATGTGAAGTGAGAGTAGAGTACGGAGGGTTAGATTTGTTAAATGGGAAAGAGTAAGAGTAAGAGATGGGAAGAGATAGTGGGAGGCTGGAAATATCTCGGGCAATGACGATAGATGATGATGTCAGAGCTGATGCAGGAAAAGGATGATGGATGATGGATGATTCCTATGGGCCATGATCAGCTTACGTGACTTTGGATTGATTATTCAACCATGGGTTTGGACGCATCAAAAAATGAATAATTCACGCAAACCCTCCATCCATCAAATAAACATTGACCCGCCCCGCCCTTTTCTTCGCTTTACACTTTGACATTAAACCCAAAGTGTGCAGACTAAAACCTGACAGGGCGACGGTTAACTGAAAGTGAATGTCCGCGGAGGTACGGAGCGAGTAAATCCCGTTCTTTTCATCACGTGTCACTCATTTCAGGCTAGACATCTGCGCATCCGATTAATTGGCGTGAGACGATATGTCGATCATGTCTGATCTCGGACTGATGTTGATCGGAACAAGGGAAGCCCCGCTGACCTACTGTCGGACTCTACCTTATGGCCGTCTTAAGGGACGCTTTGAGTAAATCCTCCAAAGCTAATGCACGTTACTGCTCGACCGGTTTATATGAGATTTCAAATGAGCCTTCATCGGACTGGCGGATTAGGGTGGTCCAAGGATGATCAGATGTCAAAGATGCCTCTGGTCGGTATCAAAGTAATGGGCAGTTGACGAGAGTGGTGCGCTTAAAGGTCAAGGGGGGGTGTGCGAGTACGCGAAGCTGTTCCCTGTCGGATCCCTTCGGAAATCAAAAATTGCCCTCTCTCGAGTGGTCGAGCTGTCATCAGCATTGCTGCCTGAAGTCTGCGAACAATGTACACGCAGCAGCCGTCAGCAACAACATCCTCTATCATCCTAGGCAACTCCGCTCGATGAATTACCTAACCAGCGAGCAGAGGCTCATATCATTTCGAAACTGTCTGTCGCATCAGTCTCCCGCTTGTGTGCAACAAAGTAAAACATAATAGAAACCAGGTACGCCCACGGAAACCGCAAGCAAGACTTTTTGTCCGAGTCTACTCTATCCGTGCTCGACTACGGAGGTCGGCACCAAAAGTCCTGGACAGCGCTAAAATATTTGGCACTCTTAGTATTCTTAGCACTTCTATATAGTTATATTTATTTAACGATAATATTTTTATATAATTGCGT
Source organism: Letharia lupina (assembly GCF_014066315.1). Lineage (NCBI taxonomy): Eukaryota > Fungi > Ascomycota > Lecanoromycetes > Lecanorales > Parmeliaceae > Letharia > Letharia lupina. The sequence continues at coordinate 34,202 of NW_023502978.1, read as the reverse complement.
ATATACTTATTAGCTCGCTCGGCGGAGTTATATAATCGTATATTATCTCTCTTACGACTTTTTCTATACTCGTTATTATCTTTAAAATATATTATCTTTATAATATATCTCGATATTCGCTTTATTTACTTTTAAATCCTCTTTTAAATAAGCTCGTAATTTTAATAATATAGCTATCGTCTTTCGACTTTCTTATAAGTTCTTAATATATCTTTTTAAGTAGTATAACGTTTTATTTATAGCTAATAAGACTTAATTATATTAAGATTCGAAAAGTTATTATATTAGATTATTCTAACGATATTAAATAATATAAATATCGCTTCTTAATACTTTAATGCGTATATTAAGACTTTATCTTCTATAATTATTATATTAAGTCTTTCTTATTTATACTTCTAAGCGAATTTTAAAAAGCTTTAAAATAAGAATTTATATCTAATAAGAAGAAGAAATATAAGAAATATAGACATATATATCTTTTTTTTAATAGCGATATTAATTAATTCCCTTCTTTTTATCCTTAATAGTAACTTTCTTAATCTTAATAGTAAAGTTTTATATAAGCTTCTTATTAGAAGAATTTCGAAGACCTATATATCTTATATTAATTTTAAATTTCTAAGCTTATTTAGCGTTAGATTCTAGAGTAATATTAATTTTAGCGAGATTCTCGATATACTTCTTCTTTTTAATAGCGATCTCGACTTTCTAGATATAATAAGAACCCTTTTTATTATAAAAAAAATATTTCTAAAATATAAACTCTATAGTATCTATAAAACGACGTTATATATTAGATTTAACGAAGATCTCGTTAGATTAACGCTATATACGCACTCTTCCCTATCGAGAATTTAAGATTATACTAATCTTATTACTTTAAATTACTCTTTTTCAGTCTTTTATAATCTAGTTCTTATATTATAAAGCGAATTAATAATATGCTTTTATTATAGCTTCTATAAGAGACGATTTTTTAATAATTTTATAAACTCGAAAATTATTACGTCTAAGTACTCGTAGTATTATTATAAATAAGATCTCTTATTTAGTAGTAAGTATAAAAGAAGTCTTTTTATAATTATAGCGGTTTTTTTATATAATATCTAGAATTATATTTTTAAGTGCAAATATAATAATTAGAAGATATTCGAATCTAGACTTATCTATAACGTATAATATTTAGAGTTTTTTAGATATAGTAAGATCGTATCCTCTATTACGAGCTTATTTCTAAAATCAATTAATAATTTAATAAGATATTTCGATAATTATAGTAATAATTTTAATAGTAATCTTAGTCTTAGCTAAAGTTAGTACTTGAATTTAAGTCTTATTATTATAATTAATACTCTAAATATTAGATATATTAATAAAAGATAATTAAGATAGAGAATAATAAGAAGATTTCTATCTATTATATTATATAAATAAGACTTATATATTAAAAGTCTTTATACTCTCCCCCTATTCCCCTGCGCTATAACCAGTGCTTTGACACTATCGCTATTATATATTTTATTAATATCGCTATTATATATATACTTCGTATATATATACTTTATATATATACACTTCATATATATATATAGCGTCGCTATTATATAAAGCACTAATACTTATTAAAATAAAGAATAATAATGCTATTTATAAAATTTGGAAGCATGCTAAGCACTTAGCCTTACCTGGACCCTTGTCTTAGCATATCTAGGACTTTTGGTGCCGACCTCCGTAACTATAGATTCTCTAGCCAAACCTATGAGCGCAACCTGGACCATTGAAAAATTATCCGACTCCGATATTCCGCCTCAGTGCATCGTGACTTATTACCCCCGAGCCCTCTGCTTATTGCGACGGGCGCTTCTTGTAGTAGCGTCACGGATGCTCGGTACGCAATACCGTTCTGCCAATCAGAATCGAAGCGTGTTAGGACGTACCTAGCCGCCATAAGCACCCTCTCGGCGTACTTCGGCATCACATCCGGGAAGAATGCTGACACGGTGGGTATCTAACTGTGACCTGCTCTTCGGTCTGTTCTCCAGAGAGCAAAGTCTTTGCTTACGCGTAGACGCGGCTTCGTGGCGAAAGACGGTTTATGTGATACTTTCCAACAGCCTACCATCTTTCGTCGCAGGCGCAATACGCTCCAGTCGATCTTTTTCCCGAAAGGATACCGCTAGACTTGGTCCTGTTATAACTAGATGGCGCAACTCGATTCTCGATGTCCCTCCTTCTCAAAAGTACTTGGCCGTCGATTGGGCAATAAGTGTGGCGCAGTACTTGATTCTGCAGGTACTATAGGTGTTGCCTTGAATATTGAGATTTGACATCTGGAGAAGGACGGTAATCACTCGACTGTTTCGGGTTGTAAGATACGAGGTGCGCTTTCCTATACGATAGTTGAATCATTCTGACTCTGTGATTGTTGTCGTGATATCGCGTGCGAATGATCCTGACAGATCGGCAGAATGCAGTATTCGTCCCCTCAGCCAATCATCTAGCCCCCACTCCCCCGATCCAGGTGACCAAAGAAAGACTCTATGATCTAAGCCTTCGACGCGGTAACAAAGTGCTTCCACGATCGATCACGACAGATTCGTTTATAAAAAGAACTGGCCCCTGCAGAGTCATAGGCCAACCCACCAATCCACGTGTGCAGAGGCTGTACAAGGCAGGTATCAGTACGTGTTATCAGTCGAGCCCACCAAGTCTCAACAATGACCTCCACGGCCCTCGCGCATTACAACGAATTCGCATCTTATAAGTAAACCCGCCCACTTGTATCTTCCCAGCCGTCGTAGCGCATCCAGACCTAAGCCCTACTCTATAGCACTCGAGAGTCTAGGTCGACAGTCACCCTTGAGCCTTGATTCCAGGACTTCCGTGGTCTTTGCGAGGTAGCAAGGGTAGACTAGAATGATTTCGGCCTCTCTGGCATTGTACTCGGCGACGAGGTTTGAGTGTAATTATGTCGACGCGTCTGGTGCCTTAGCCGTAGGACCCTGTACATGTGAAGGGATTCGGCTTGGATCTTGGTTCGGGGTAGCAGATGCTGGGATCTGTGCATCTCGTCGGCGCCTATCCCATCGATTGGCAGGGGCGCAAAATTCAGGGGGTCAGCCCTGCGTGCCAAGACATTTCAAGCCCCATGCGCCAATCGATGGGATAATACTGTTGTACAAGTCCAAGTACTTGGAGGGTAGATGGTCATGATTCTCTCAGACATCGAGTCAACAGCCAGAGGGCACAGGTTGCACATTGTTGCAGCGCAACGACTTTGACTGCACATGAACACGCTGCCTCCTAAAAGAACCACGGGCGATGCATACACGGCTCCTACCCCATCATGCCTCCCCAGACCAGCCCGGCGCTGTTCATGTATGCTACGATGTTCCGCAACACCAGCATGTTCAATCCTCCGTCGAAGCACCTCCGATTCCGGACCCCTCTCCTCGTGGAATCCCCACCAGGGGAGATATCATTGGGACCTCGGCTCCCTCTCGCAGGCTTTCGAAGCGCTCGCGGCGTAGTATCGTAGTTTGAAGGACGGCGCGAGTTACGATTCGCGGGTATAGTGCACGCTGCTCTTCACTGTGTATACGGTCTGTTTAGCCCCTTGGCGTGAAGTTGGATCTATGGCGATCTCGTTTGCGGTGTATGCTGGCTAGGGATGGTTAAGTAGCGCTTTGATGGCTACATCAGACTTGATGGGCTTCGGGATGAGGCGCAGTGCTTACAAGGTGGAGGCTTGAGTGCAAGGGCGGCTAGGCTCGTGAGCTGGAGACGAAAGAGCCATGGTCGGGTTGTTTTCGCTGTGCTGTCATGTCGTGGTTTGAACTCTCCTCCCTATGGTTGCGTACTCATCACCCTGCTATAAAGATTGGAGGATGTACCTCCCGACGATACTACGGTGCCCTTGTCGTTCCATTGAGTTTGGGAATTCTAGAATTCAGTGTGGTATCTCTCTGCTCGAACTCAGTTCATGGTTGACGCACATGCAAGACTTTTGACACTGGCTATTTTGTGGAATGGAGATAGTAGGAGCCGCATGAGTAGTTGGTGATAAGCTTGTTGTTCTTTGTGACATACCACCCAACAGCTCGGCAACGCGAAAAATGTATGTTTCACGGCGGACAAATGAGCCGAGATGAATAGATGCAATGGCGGTATTGAACGATATATGTCTGCATAGTGAGATAGAAGGTCAAAGTCAAATCACAAAAGCATTTCCAAAAGAAACCAAATGGTCATTGCTTCTCTTGTAGCCAGAGCATTCCAATATTTTCGTGCCGATTACAAAAGCAATCCGTCTAATGAAACATGAAACCCGTAATCATTTGTCGTCAGAGTCCCAGCTGCAAGGCATTGTTGACGTTCCAGCGGACACGGCCTTTACCTTGTTGACACCACCCACCCAGATTTCAGTCACATGAATCCTGCAGCCATTAACGTGGTCACCGTATTCAAAAACGAGACGCGCTTCTCCCCGAGTGCGACAGATTATTCCTCCCGGATGCAATTCTTCTTCTCGCCGGCCATACGCGACAATATCAAGCCCAGCTTCGAGAAGAACCTCCATCCAGGCATCCAGCCAGCGTTGCGCTACTTCCAGTATCGAGAGGCTCTCCCCAGGATACCATGTTTCCCACAGCGATCTCGATGTGCGTGGTCGATACTTGATATCCGAAGTATCCTCGAGTCGATCGTATTCAACGACGTCTTCAGTAGACATCAGCGAGGGCGATGGAATCCATTGTCGGTCTACTCCATACTTGTTGTACTCGGTTCTGCCGGCTGATAAAACAGTGTAGGCGATAGCCCAGCAAAGGCCTTCAAGCGCTGTTTTGTTGAGGTACCAGTGATCAAGCGTATGGAAGTCAGCGCCAGCGTCCCAAAGGACCTTGACACGATTGGGAAGATCGACATTGTCAGCGATGCCTGGAAGATGAAGAACAAGTTCCAAAACTACGTCACCGAGAGAATATGGCGCGACTAGGTCGTTCAAACCGCTCCCATATGCAATCACCGCTTCTAGATGTTTCGATGCATTTGACTCAAATGATGCGGATAGAGCAGCAGCGACATTCCCCCTTCCATATTGTTTTTGCTTGAGATCAATCATAAACACGTCCTGATCGAGAAGCCATCGATAGACCGTAGGTGACCCATTGAAAGAGTGCATCACAGTGGTGCCGTGGGCTTCTTCCATGGGATCATACTGCCCTTCATTGATCATGATCCTTAGAGTATCAAGATGAGCCGCAGAGTCCAATGTCGTCAAATCCTGACTCCAGTCTCCTATCAAAGAGAGTATGGGATGCCTTCAGTACAGTAAGTTACACCAAAGTCAACATGTGCTTTTATAATGAGGCCTACTTTGAAATACCAGACGCACTACTGCGCCCTAGACCACATTCGATTAGGAATTTACACAGTTGCGTATGGCAATTAGCGATGGCGAACTGGAAACGCGATAGCTCGTCAGTGACGATTTCTATGATGGCAAGGTTGCAAAACTAACGTGTAAAAGACTCCAGTCTCCGAAAAAACCTCTATCCACTCGATCAAACGGTGATGCCATCCCTTTGTCAAACATTCTTTGAACATTTGCAAGATCTCCTTCAACACAGAAGTCCACGATGAGTGAGTCCTCCGGGATATACCGGAACGTGCGGAAACTGTACTGCCAGCTGCCGTAATTGCCGAAGGATTGCCATGAGAAACCGCGAGATAATAGCCACTGTGCTAGGCGAAGATCATAGCGAATCCTCCTTGAGGGTATCTTTCGCTCATTTCCAGACTCTTCGACAAAAGTAGATTCTTGTTCCGTGGCCACGAGTCGTAGCATGGCAAGTCCAAAGTTGTAAGTTCTCTCTTGCTGCTTCGTGCGATGCTTCGGCCGACGAGGAGCTTGGGGCGATGCCGTTGGACTGAAAGACACCAGTTCAACCAACGATTCTGGTATTGGTTGTAGCGGCCGAGTCTCAATTACTCCATCCTCGTTTGCAGAAGCTGTAGTTGTTATGTTAAGAGATTGCTCAATGTCTGTGGTTTGCAGTGCGGGATCTTCAGGCCGTAAGCTCAGTGACAGGGACTTGAAGCCTGCCTCTTGCATGTCTCTGTCAAGAATTAGTCTTGCTGTTTTAAGTCACGTTCATTTGGGAGCTTTACTTACGCTACGTAGCAAGTCTGTACGATGATGAGAAGCGACTTCATCCGTTCGATTTGTGCCATAACCTTTTCCCTCTTGTCCTTTCGAAAGACGAACTTCACTGATGCCCATCGCCTGGCCAAGGATCCCCTGGAGTAACCGCTCTCCACATCCTTGACCACCTCATTCATATCGTGGACCGTTGCCAGACATAGTTTCAGCGTATCGGTTGCGGCAACTTCGTTAGGACTTCTATGATTAAGACCCTGCCGCTGATAATTGTTTGCGATTATGGCAAGCCAGGCCAGGAAAAGGTTTATCTCTGTAGAGACGTGTGCAATGTCATCCGGAGCTTCTTTCACAGATTGCCAGAACTCATGGACTTTTTTGAGTTCTTCGCAGACTTGGATTGCAAGTGATGCTACCGTGATGACACTGGCAGCGCCGCCTAGTGCCTCCATGGTGTCACAAGCTTGACTGAAATCACTTGTGCAGTTGCAAGGACCTGATCTGACGTTAAAAAGTATGACGAGGCTGAGCAAGGCTGAGGATTGAGGCTGTGTGGGTCCCATGCATGGCGTGCATTAGCACGTCTTCGTCAAGTGACCGACAAAGGAGAGAATCTGGTGACAACCGAAGTCCTCCTTATGGCAGACCGGTCTGTAAGAAATCCATCGTCGACTTTATCATCCAATAGAGATGCTAGAATAATATTTAGTACGTCGTTTCCTAGGTGTCACGCTTATGAGGCAGCGACGAGGGTGATAGGTTGGCAAACCGGAAACCACGCTAGTTCTTATAGGGCTAATCAAAGGCTACAGCAAAGTGCCATTAGCAATTCGTACTTATACCAAAATATTAGAAACATCGTAATATCATTATACCAGTGCCAATAGGAATCGAACCAATTACGAACTAGATACCCCTCACCTGTATAGCTACGCCCTACAGTTGAGTGGGGTTATCTAGCCAACACGAGACTACTGGGTCTAGGCCATGAGTAGATATCGAGGCCACTCACCTGCCTTACATAGACCAGTCATCCTTCTACCTATTGACTGCACCTCATTGGTTCCTGTTATTTCTCCCATACGCAATAAATACACCTATATCAAGTCCACCGTTTGACCTATCGTTGTGCCTCTGTGCTTCGTGCTATAACGTGCAGCCCAGTCGCACCAAATGCACGATTCTTTGCCATTGCCGCTTTAGTACTATCCCCACCTCGAAATGGGCCATCCATTGGGACCAGTCGTCTTCCACCCCGCAGGCTCACAGTCTTCGGCACCGCCTCGCAACCTGGCATGCTGTTGCCAACCCCTACGAATAAAGCATAGTCGTAGGCTGCTCCGATTTTGCTTTCGAATCATGCGAGCTGCATGGGAAATTTGGTTCTAGTTAGAGCTTGATCGTCTCCTAGAACCTGTCAGCAAGCTTGATAGGTCCGCCTGAAGGTGTCAAAGAGGTCAAGGATAGATTCGTGCAACTGAGGGTGATGGTCTGGACGTACAAGTTATGACTGGCGTTCACGGTGAGTCGATTGATTGTCCAAGCAAAGTTCATAAGTCTTTGTGGTCTGGACTTTCATGTCGTCTCATTATTGTTGCTTCGGCCGAGATCTTTCAGCATCCCGTTCTTCCCGCTCCTCGCGCTCCATATCTCTCCGATGTGATTTCCCTTGAGCGAGATCTTCTAACTTGCGACTTTTACCGTGGATATCGCTGGTCTCCGGGGTCAAGTACTGAGATAGAGTTGCACCGACGAGCATTACGAGCACGAATCTGTTATAACGTTAAGAATGGTGGGAGACCGGAGGTGATAATCTTACAATATTAGGGTTATTCCTAGCCGTTTATTACTTTGAACTTTGATCACAACAATCTGGCCGAGCACGGAGCCAAGCTTGCCGCTGGCGGCGGAGATGCCGTAGAGGGTGCAGCGGTAGCGGGTTGGGAATGCTTCGGCTGGGATCTAGGCACGTTGTCAATAAGATTCAACAGGTTTTCCAATCTTGCTGGCGCTTACGATGAAAGTGGTGGTGTTCGGACCTGGGGTTTAGTGTTAGCAAGTCCCTGCATTTCATTAAGCTGATGAGCGGATAAGACTTACCGAGATTGTAGAACAGCTGACATATACCATAAAACACCACAATTGCCACATGCGCGTTCGTACTCGGCAGCGTGACGTACAACGCCCCAACCAAGATGAACAATCCCCCCAATATCAAGAAGCCCCACATCTGGATCCTCTTCCGACTAAAGAGATGCATCGCAAAAATGGCCATAGCGCTACCAACCAAAGCTCCAATGGAAGTCGATTCCATGATATGTCTCTCGTTGTTGACCAGCCAGTTGTATGGCGGTAATTGGTCTCCAGGTTTCTGCCCAAACATTCTCGGAATAAAACTTGAGCTGTTGACGCCGAGAAGGTAAAACGTGAAATCTAGAAGCATCCAATTTACGGCTGTGGCGAATAGGTCGGTCCAGTTGCCGTCTGTGAAAAGGTACTTGTATAAGTCGGCGCGTGATGCCTGAGATGGGTGGGGGTCTTCGAGCTCTTCGACTGTTGGCCCAATGGAATTAGCGGCTGAATCGTCGGATAGCCCTTGTCCATGCAACCTAGATTGAAGGGCGGGTTGAGGCAGTTGGAGCTCAGTAGCGATATGATGTCCGTTCGTGGCAGCCTTAGGGCTATGTTCAAATTCATCCATGTGTACTGAGTCTCGATCATCATGCCCAAGATCTTCACGGGACCCAAAATAATCCTTCGCGTGCATAGCTTCATTACTGTCGTTCTTGATATCGAGTATATAATACACGGACTCCGGAATCGTAAGTCGGAATACCATGGCGACGGCTGCTGGCACAGCGCCGAGGCCTGCAACTAGTCTCCATGCTCTATCAACCGTCCGTGCGCATTCTATACCGGCGGCATCTTTCGTGAAGACGGAGCAAGCCATATCGGGGGGTACTGAAGTGGGAATCGAGGAGACGTAAGAACTAAAGCCAGCGGTTGCGGCAAAGGCCATTAGGACGGCGATTAATTGGCCCAGGGGCTGGAAGAAGAAAACGGCGGCCAGCATGCGGGCTCGGTATTTTGTGGGGGCGAACCTGAAGATGATCAGCGATACTTAGATGTGACGTTTTGGAAGGACATACTCTGCAGTGATGACAGCACTGAGAGGGTAATCGGCCCTGGAAAGATTCGAATCAGTTCTTGTCTTTCAGCTACAGCCTGGAATCAACCCTTTCTTACCCAATCCCAATCCCCATGATCAGCCTCCAAAAGATGAGCAAGGCAATGAGTGACATGGATCCGTTTACTCCCGTTGAGGCAGTCGCAAATCCCAAGGAAGCCGCAATGGTGACAATGAGCTCCAACCCATACATCTTCCTTCGGCCGTAGCGATCCGCCAAGAATCCAAAGACGATCTGTCCGATCATGGAACCTAGGAGGGTGGCAGTGTTCATGCCGAGTTGATAGCTGGTGGGGATGCTGCCTTCCCAGTAGATGATGGAGAGCATTGGTATGATGGTGTTGATGGAGAAGATCTAGCGCACCAAGGCACTGTTAGACAGGGTCTCGAAGAAGGCTACGATGACATACGTCGTAGGCATCAGTCAAGAAGCCAATGCCTGCGACAAACACAATCCACCATCCGAAGCCTGCTGCCTCGACTGATGAGAGGACCAAATTTCGTCTTTCCTGCCATGTCTACAGTAATCGTCAGCTTCATCTCATATCGGAAATGCTCGTCCGTCATACTAGATTGTAATTGAAGCCTCGTGAATGATCAACCCAGAACCGTGGCCATGAGATGGCCATGATCTGAATGTTGCTATATTTAGGATAGGTTTTAGCGCGTGGGGAGAAATGTCTTGAGATCTTCAGATTCAGCAAGCGTGGGTGATCTTTTATTTACTCGTATTGACATATAAGAAAGCATGGCAAGACCTAAGCGCAGGAATCATGGAAGCAGGAAGATATACAATACCTATATTTAAAAAAGATTCCTCCGCAGCCTTGCAGATTCGCAGAGGGGCTGAGCTCGAGCCACGCCCCTTTTTATCGGTTTCGATGTGGAGAAAGCTCCTACGAATTGGACCCGTATATTGTAGGGCTATCAATCGTGGAACACGTGTTGGCCGCGCAAACGACTATTCGCTCCGGAGCCTGCCGCTCGAACTCTCCGAGTCTCCGCGACCAGCACATCTTTCTCTTGGCGATCCCACTCAGCCTCATCCTCGATGCCTCACACTCGACAGCGCAGTCTCGACCTCAGTCTTCTTCAATCTGACATCGCATAGCCATGACTTCAACGAACCTCACATGCTCACATGGAGGGAGGCTCAGGCTCTCAGACTGACCTTGATTCTGATCCGTCATGCTGCTGCCTCGTTCGTTGTTGATGCACTCACCTCACGTCTGCCCGTCCCTCCATTCTGAGTCCATCAGCAAAGATGGTCCTCCCGGGCTGGAACATCTCCGAGCCCATCGACCTTGCATACAAATTATATGAAGTCGTCGAATCTCTTCGAAGCGCACCCGAAAGCGCCAAAGCTTTCGTCTCCAAGATCAATAACTTCAGTGGCAACCTGAAGGAATTGCAAAGAATACTTGAAGACGACACCACGTCCCGTTCTTCTCAAGACCTCGAGCATTTGCGCGCCACTATTGTGGAATGCCAAGCCTGCGTTAAGCGTTGTGAGGAGTACAGTGAAGGGTTTGGAAAGCTCACCAAGGATGGAAGGGGAAAAATGGACGGTGCGGGCCAAGCGGCACGCTGGGCTTTGCAAGAGAAGAGGGCGGCGAAGTTGAGGGAGGAGATTGATGGGCAGATAGGTAATATTGGGTTGACGCTTGCGATTAAGACTTTGTGCGTTGGCTCGGCATCAATACGTTTGACAAACCAGGGCTGACAAACGGCAGTGGAGACGGTCGGACAAGACAAGGCTCCCATTTAGGGACGGAAGGTCTGAAGCCTCCTCTTCGATCCGGTACCATTGCCAGCTTACCCCCATACTCCTCCCCACGGTCCAATTGGACCCAAACAGAAAGTCTTCAGCACGCAAAGACTCCGGCGGAGCTTCTAGGCCTCGGCACCCAGCACAAGAGGAAGACTTCAGACACAGACATACCTAACTTCCAATTAGAGTCAGAGGGTAGCGGCGGCAAAGGGATGATTACCTCACTACAAACCAACTTGGCTACACTGCATCCGTTGACAGAGCCGAATGAGCGATCTGAGCTGGATTCAAAAGAGGCACTGAAGCCGTTGGGGAGCCGCCGGAATACAACCAATGAGGTTGCTGTGTCTCCGACTGGGCTCGGCATGTCTAGTACTTTGTCAGAAGGCTCGAGCGTGGCTTCTCGAGACTTTACAAGCCCAACGATCTCTTCCCGAAGAACCTCCATGACAGAAGTCACGACCAGCACCTCGAGACGTGACTCCATCTTGGCCCTGGAATTTGCAGTGATGGAAATAGCAATGGAGAATTTAAGTGGAGTGAAAGTCTCCTACTACAAAGCAAAATCTAAGATATCGTACGCTGTTTCGACAATCGAGTCATTCCGCAACAAACAGACTGGTCGCCGCTACATCATCGTCTCGCCACCCATAAGCTCCAACATCAAATTGTACTTAGGTACGTCTAATCACTGCCTCCTAGCATAGTCAATATGCTGATATTCTTACCCTCTAGTACCTCCGACCGAGCGAATCATAGCTCACAGCGAACATCCACAAGCATACGGCTCTACTACCAGGCACAGAGTCAAGTTCATTGAGCCGTACCTTTTGAGATCTCAGAAGACTTCATCAGAGCGCCAACCCACAAATGCTTCAACAGCTCTGTCTCCTTCTCTCACACCAGTGTCCTCAGCTGCGAGTATCGTTAGCTCAAGAAGTCTGGGTTCTCCTGTCATCGCCATCGATGGAGGAGTGCTTAAGGAAGAGTCCCGGCGCCAGGAGTACGACTTTGAGAACGGAGACGATTACCGAAGATTTCAAGAATTGCTTATGGGTCCCGACGTGAAGCTGCAGCTTCAAGTGCCAGTCCAGTCCATCACGGCAAGCAAATACGGGGAGAGCAGGCCCACTAAAGAGAGCCGATTGCAGTACTTACGCTTGTGGCAGTCCGGTGGGCGCCAGACATTGATGTATTTCGCGAATTCCTCATTGACTAAGTATAGAGAGTACAGTATGGAAAATCTTCGCCCTGTTGAGTCGAAGCCAAAGACCATGATCAAACTGGAAGTCCATTTGCCTGGCCAGGTCCGACGTAGATCAAGTTCCAAAAGTCCTCTCATCATTGCTAAGCCATCGGCGCAAGAGCAGGCTAAGGTCGACGGATACACGGATGAAAACGACATGGTAGATTTAGATTATCTGTCAATAGAGTTCAGCTCTGCCCAAGATAAGGCTACATTTCTGCGCGAAGCAAAGTTTCACGGCTCCGTGGAGCAGCCGACAGTATCACCCTAAGCTTCTAACTCAAGACCTCCCACACAGTGAGCCCAGAAGCCAGAGCCAGATTCTATAGTCAATAGGAGCGCCGATGCCTTGGAAGGGCTGAGCATGTATCATCGTGGCAACTCGCAACCTTTTCAAGGGCGAGTATGAGCGCTCCTACAGAGCTGTCTCGGAGCGTTTTGAGTCGATGATGAAGCACCCGAAGAGTTGCCGAGAGCAGCGAACAGGCATGCAAATCGCCAAGATGGGGGGAGAAAGAGTTGGTTCAGACAGAGAGACAAAAAAGTTCGAAGCATCGACTGAGCATCGGTCTCTCACTTGAGTAGTCTACCATGAAAGCAGGAGCAAGACTGAGCTCAAGACTGCGTCAAGCTTGCCGCGCAAATCTCCTCGATACCCCTGGGGGCAACCAATATCTTGTCATATATGCTGGCCCTCCTTGCACGATGGAAGTCCCAGCTCAACTACTGACACGCAATAAAGCTTTCTCGTTGAAGTGGACATCATAATCAGCCATGGCGTCTCGCTGGTTCGAACTCGTAAAAGAAGAAAGGCAGCGAAGCCCGCAGGTCAGAGCTACGATGACTTCCTGAGCGTGGAGCGCAAAAGCGTTGGGAAGAGAGAGCCGGAGACAGTGTGCAACGAGGTCCAGGGCTCAGCTCCTCCAACCTCAGCTGTTAGTGAATGTGGCTCACAGCAGTCTCCATTTACTCTTAATGAAGACGATAGGGGAAGTTGAAAAGGCGATGGCGTACCGGAAACAGCAATCTTCCAAAGGGCATTTTGATGCGCGCACACCGGCTGGGACATCTGCGCGACCGTCGATCATGGCGCCACGGCTCGGAGTGAAGTGAGGTTGCGACCCTTGCGTGACGGGGTGGAGACTCCCGCAGGCTAGCGTAGATGAAGGCGTGGAGCCAATGTAAGGAATCGACGGCCTGGGGGGCCGGGAGACTGAGGAGTTTTGCTGCCTTGGGCGTTGTCGACTGTTGTGCTATTCGAAGGGGGAACTTTGAAGCGCTGAGGAAGTGTACAGACCTCGTTATGGAGTGTGGTCTGGATTTGGAGCTCGGGGGATTGGGGAAGATACCAGGAGATGTACGTGGGGGTTATGCTTATGTCCTGTTGGCTAGCTGACACCTGGTCACAAAGCTCCGAAACAATGCTGGATATTTTCTTCTGCGCTGTCGCCCCGTCAGAACCAACACAAATTTCGGTGAGCTCGCTCGATAAGATACAATACCCTACGGGATCCGTCTCCCGCGCTTCAGGCTTGACTGTGTTGGGCGATGGACCGGTCGTTCTTGGTAGCCCGTGTGAGAACTTTTCGGCATCCCGACACCTAGCCAAAGTCATAGCTTCGAGCTTCCGAGTAGCGTTCTCGTGACTGGGACGCTGGTAGAGTTTGGTGTGGCAAAGGCCGAAGTATTTGTCGCGAGCGGCCGTGTTGCGGATGAAGTCTGTAATTCGTAATGCCGAGTTATAGGCGGAGATGAAGTCTGTGCCGCATGCCATCGAAGGCTGTATACTTCCAAAGGCTTTGTGCCGTAGGCAGCCGAAGCGAGGACAAAGAGCAGTCGCTCATAAAGCAGTACACTGGACGAAATCTGAAAATCCAAAGACCGATACAAGAAAGGTTCGGAGTACACCAGCGACATCATGCGCTTTCAGTCAGCGTGTGGTTTGTGTTGCACCATGGAGACCATGTTCGGCATGCCATACTTCGTCAAGAAATCGATGTACCAAGGATCTGTTTCATAGCCATCCAGATAGATTTGCCGGAGGCCATCGAGGGAAGCGACGCTGAGCTCATTGAGGCCTTTAGACCGACAGTTATTCCATGCATCTGATGAGCTGAAAGGATAGCGCGTGATTCCCGCTCCATGCAGGGTGCCCGGACTATCCATGCCGTGCCGGATGAGGATGAGGAGGTGGAGTGGGCAGCAGGTATTTTCAAGAGACGGGAGAGGAAGGCTGGGAAGATCATAAATTTGGAGATCGAGGATAGCAGTAATGATACAGCTGCGGTGGAGAGGAAAAGTGATATTTTTGCGGTGGTGAGGTCTCCATCCCCACTCCCCTTATACACATACTAAAGGGCTAGGGGTATGGCTTCATAGAGATTCCTGAGCTCTGGACTCATTCTAGAACCCGGAAGTCTCCTGGTGGTAAGGTAGTCTCTAGGTACGAAGTCTCCCACGTCAGTGTACACATGTTCCGGTACTATTGGTTCAAACCATTTGCTGGATACTTGCCGATAAAACGTTAAGCCCACTTCCTTCTGGATCAGATCGGAGCCTCTCGTCCATCCTCCTATACTGCATCCTACAGGACTCGTTGTGCCTGACACGGCGTGCGGTTCAATGCGGTCGCCTTTCCCGACCCGGCGGCTTTCGAACGATGGGTAGCGGGGCGATGAGGCGATGGTGCTGGGCGTTTGTGAGGGGGAAGGGATGTGTGGCGGAGAGAATTTTGCTGTGAAATGTGTGTGGTTTGCTACGATCCTGTTTCATGTACTTCTTCGGGCCAACGTTGGTCTTGGGGTCGTTTTGGTAACGGTTTGACGTCGTGGTGCATGTTTCGAGGATAGGATAGATAGGTTTTGTTGCTGCTGCAATTGATGGTCCGAGATGACTATTTGAGTGAGTGGAGATTAAATTGCTCGTTGCAGCTACCTACACTCACGTTATCACTTCTATCGTTGACGACGCAGGTATCGAGCACTTGGATTTGTTGTTGCTGTGCCAAAGGTGTGGAAAGCTGGTCTTGAGATTCAGGTTTGTCCGGACATAGAAGGTGACTAGGCCGACAAAGGGTGAGTATTTTGGTTATCAATGGGTCAGAGGACAGAAGCGGAAGCTGCGTTATTGGTATAACAGTAGTCGTGTGCCCTTTTCCTCCAGTACCCAAGTTTTCACCCGGCGAATAGTATTCTGATCCATGGTACTCTTAGTTGTGATGACAGCCTTATCAACGGGGCTTTGCGTGGCGTGGTTTTCAAGGTCTTGTCACGCGGGTTAGGATAGACGAAGGGATTTTTTGTTGCCCTAGATCATGCAGTAGAAGTCAATGCTTCTTTGAATGTTCTTCTCGCTATTGCCGCGCCCTCGTTTCCCTGTGTGCAATACATCGAAAGCCAATTCACTGCTAAAGATGCCGTTAGTGTTGAGTTGGGCGACCAACTGTAGGGCCATAAGGGAGACAAGATGCCATTACCATTAGACGGGAAGACTGAATAAGACACAGGATGAAAACTTTGGTGCTAGATGACGGGTCATTCTCAAGCCTCACTCCAGCCTCCGCCACGCTCTCTTAGACCTTCGCGAGGGACACCCCTCTCCGCAGCCGACCACTTTTCTTCCTGGGCGTCAGCGCTATTTTTCGTTCCAGGACTCTCCGTCTCAGCATCTTCGTCCTCCTCGCCTTTGGGCATCTGCGGCTTCCCGCCCATACTGGCTAGTACTACTTCGTTGTCGGCAGTTGGTGCGTCCATGATGCGGAGCTCTTTGGCAGTGAACATCTTGGGCATAATTTTCCAGCGGAGGGGGATGAGGGCGATGATGAGGACGGGGAATCCTAGCGGACGAGTTAGTGTTCGATGGGTCAGAGTTTTTTAGTTGGTCGGGAGAGATACCTATCCCTGCGATAGTCTGAGAGACGCCTACAGTGGCCGTGATGCCGAAGATTTGCCAGAATAGATAGAATAGGATCCTTTTCTTGGGTATCTGCAACAGAGGTTCATCGGGCTGGACGAAGCGTGGCTCGCCGATGAGGTAGATTATTTTGGCCATGATACCGTTCCCTTCAAGGCCACCCCAGCCAACGACGAAGAAAACCCCAGCAAAGAGTGCTCGTGGTATCAGATTTAAGACGATCAAGATCGGTCCTGTCATTGTCCCAATGATGGCGAGACCCATGAGGAAATGCGACACGCGCTGCTCGACCACGCTTTCGGCAATGATTTCTTGCTGGTGGATCTCACCGCCGTCGTCCGTCTTGATGACTTTGAGTACGCTCTTGTAATTCGTCATGCAGTCGGTGTGCACGGGAGCCTGCGGTACAAGTCCGTTTGGTAAAGGAATGTCGATTATGCCAGCAATGAAGCTTGTACATCCGAGTAGGAAGAAGTCCCAATGGAAGCCACCTGGTTTCCTGAGTGGGAATTGCTTCGCTTGCGCTGCGACACTACTTTGGTTCTGTCGATTCTAGTCAGCGACCATGTTTGCACCCAATGCGATCCAATTACTGCGTACATGATCGTAATAGAAAAGAAGCATGAGCAGGAATCCAATTGGTAGAGCAACAAAGATCCACTTGACCTCCAGGTTCCAAAAATCGATAAGCCAGCCTCGATCGACGGTCGGATAGAAGGCTCGAGTATGTGGCAACTTGCTGACGTTGGTGGCTCTCAGCTGACCGGGAAAGTGAGCGAATCCTGTCCAGAAAATGGTGGCGATCTGTCAGGTATGGGTAAGCTAGCCAAAATCATGCATACTTCGAAGTGGGCTCACGGGATAGGCGTAGTCCCCTAGAAAACCACGAACCCACGGCCGGAACCACATGCCGTTGCCGACCATCTCAAGGGCGTAGACGGTGAAGAAGAACATTAATGCGATGGTTACGCTCATGAAGCCGTCCGTGGGGCCATCACTCTCGAACTCGGCGATGAGTAGTTCCACGCCCTTGACTACAGTTTTGATCAGCCTCACGCGAGGGAGCTGACACATCTCAAGACACACTGCAATATATAATCCCAACATACGCCCCGAATGACTGGCTTGAGAAATCGGTCACATAGCGCATGTAATCGCAGAAATTCCAGATCGCAAAAAGCCAATGGAAGATTGCCGCCCAGATGGCGACCCAGGTCATGAACTGTGGGTACAAAGCCACGTCGTATCGTTTTATTATATCAAAGATGGTATAATTGAATAAGGATATCAATCCAGTGATGCCGACGATGGTCAGGGGCTGAGCGCCTATGGTGCTGAAGACGATGCATGCTAATGCAGAGGAGAAGAGCGCTTCATTAACGCCGTAGAAGCCGCCGGTGCGGCGGTTCATGTCTAGGATGAATGCTAATGCTGGCAAAATACTGTGTATCAAACCAACATTAGGCTCGATCTTGCCTTGTCCGGAGGAGGGTGGACCACAAACTTTACAAAATATATTCGAACTGTACCAGCGAAGGTCCTATAGTTCATCGCGTCGGTGATATCACTCCAGTAGTATGGTAACCGCCGCTTGACATCGTGATACATACCCCAACCTGGCCGCAGCATTCGATATTGCCGCCACCCAATCGAGTTGTCGAAGGAGTAGGGGTCTGGTGTTTCAGTGGCCATCGTGGCGACATTGCAGTGATATCAACAAAAGTTTTGTAAAGCAGGCCGCCGATGCAGAATATATAGGGAAGAATGTAGATAGGCAGGTAAAGATTAATTTCCCCATTTGTTGAGGGAGCGAGATCTCGATGAGGTAGATCGAGGTCCTGGCATGACGTGATCCGGGTCTCCCTCTAGCGGCTTGGCATCCTGATCTGCCGTTTACCCGCGGCTTGGCGCGGGCTCGAATCTCAACAAGCAACGGATATAATTGTACTCTCTCACGAGGTCGCTCAGGGTTGAGACTGGCCTATCAGGGAAGCAGTGCTCCCATCATGAAGCTAGGATCATATTCTTACAACTTTGCTGCCTCCTAAATATCTAGCTTACCATCTGTATGGGGTAGATAGGCTTGCCAATTTCGTAGCAAAGATGGGGTGAATTTCGAAACCCGTCGGGTGAAGGAGATGGTAGGGACCACGGGAAAGTTCAGCACTGGACCGATTGATTCCCAGCATTTCATGATAGGAGGGTGATAGAAAGCTCGAGGTCCAGGCGAGCTTAGCGTTAGTATCAAAGGGGCCAGCTGGATTATTGTCGTACCAACGGCCTACTGCCATCGTTTCTTCCAATCACAACATACGTGCTACCCTTGCATCAAGAGACTGCTACTGCCGATAGGGGAGAGCTCCTTCAATTTCGCGTCGTGCTCTGATTATCTTGGCTGCGAATCAACGTCTTCAGAGAGACCCTAAACCATTCCCATTACTACGACTGCCTCTCGAAATTCGCCAGCAGATCTATGGCGAGGTGCTGAAAGGTACAAACCGCACGGTCGGCGTCAAGTCTTTCGATATCTTGGCCTTCAAGGAGGATTATCCGAACCGTGACATTGAAACTTTCTGTGGAGATCGAGCCTCACCACACTGGAAGAATCCGGTGTCAACATTCGAAAATGAAATGCCCAATATCTACGGTAAGGACACAACTACCGGCTCACTCCTCGTGAGTAAATTGATATACGCCGAGATTGTTCCAATACTCTACCAGTCGCAGTTATTTTGATTTCGGCATCAACGTCTTCGGCATTGTTCCCTTCTTGCGCAAGATGTCACCCTTAGCTCGAAAGAATGTCCTCGGCATCCACATGGAAATCTTTTTCCTTCCATCAGTCATGGTCAGCAGGACTACCATCCACCATCACTGGCACGTAAGGGATAACGCGCAGGATTGGGGAGAACTTGTGCGTACATCGCGAGCCATCTCCAGCTCAATAATCTCAGCATCAACGTCAGTATGAACTCGTGTAAGCCCGCCGATCCTCCTGTGGACCTTTCGGCGGCTACATTGGGTCAAAGATTCGGTGCCAATCGAGGGATCACGAAGATTGTCGCATCATGTCAGTCCTAATGGACACGGTCTAGAGGCTGTGTGGCGTCCCGGGGTTCTGGGCTTTCGTGAAGCATCCGAAAGACATAAGCCGGGACCGGATGACGTTGTCGATGGAGACGTGAAGGGGGCTAAGCGTGGTTTGGGAAGGCTGTTCGGGTATTTGAGAGGAGAGATGCTCGAGAAGTCCACCAGATCTGGTCCAGGTTTGGAAATCGGACTCGTTTTCGCCGGTGGGTCGGGGGGCGGAGCTGAGGTGGTGGTAGATGAAGGAGGAGGACGAGGAGAAGAAGAAGGTGAAGAGCTCCACGCACTTGCAGACCGCGTCACGCTGCTGGCAGGCGAATTTGCCGTTGCTGCTATTGTCGCGCTGATCGTCGCACTGAGCGGTTCCGCCTCACACGCATCGTCCGTCCGCCTGTCCCACCTCGTCACCGCTCGACGTCCCCCTTTTTTTTTTTTGGGTTTTTTTTTTTTTTTTAAAAAAAAAAAAAAAAAAAAAAAAACTTTTTTTAAAAGAAAACCCTAGGCCTCAGATTAGGTGCAAGGATTTCCACCGCCAAAAAATTGATTGTTTCATCTTCGATCGAGCATTGTACCTCAATTATCATTTTGCATGGGATGTCGGAGAGAGGGATAGATGTTGTGAAGATGTAAAATGGAGTACAAGGCATTCAGATCGGGCGGACTATGGTCGACATGAATGTATGTAGACCGCTGGCTCTAGAAGAATGTTGCGGTCGGGAAACATGGAAACACGCCAAGACTACCGCTACGGCATTTGAAGTCTCCATCCATCTAATGAACACCATAGTGGCCCCACCACGTTGTATCAGATTTTTTATATTCATCTCCATTTCGGGAACATTTCCATCGTTTTAGTAGGCTTTCAGGCTGAGACAGCTTGCCAACTCTGTAGACGCCATGTGAAGAGAGACCTAGCGTCTTTGGCGTAAACTCTTGTCCGTTCTGATGCTGTAATCGGTCGAATTTCTCTCGCATCTGCTCTCTGCTCGGCCTTGTTGTCCGCCTCGAGAACCCTATCGACGACAGCAAAAGCAACAATAAAAGCATTATCCTACTCAACCACTTCGAATTTAAAATCCATCACCGTCCCACATGGTCGACTGCACCCATTACTCGATTCCACCCTCTACTTTATTCTCTTAACGACGTTTCGATTAACGCCATAAAAGGGAACATCTCCTTCAAACGTCATGACGCTCAACAGGCCAGTGGTGTTTCACTAGGCTCGCTGGATTGATACGTCGGCTCCACTCGTCACCCCATGGACCTAACAAGCAGCCCTGGACCACTTATATTGCTCGGTAGTCTTGCCTCTCGTAGTTGCCAGCGCTCTAGTCTCCACTACATTGGGACTCTAAGAAATCCTGAGGAAGAGGATAAAAGCCTGAATTGGCCTGCCGAGCCAGTCAACCAAATCGTATTGGAGGGCCACTGCACGGCATCCGTCATTTCATCTCCTCTGTGTCTCTTCACCTCAAACTCTTCACCATCCTACTCTCATCGTCCAAAGATGCCCTGTTTCGTCGCTGATTGCGTGGCCGCTATACTTAATGCATGAGTGGAGGCGTGTTAATAATATCTGGATTGATGTGAGAATGTTTGGAGGGAATGACACTGCCTCGGAGAAGTGTCAAACAAGGGCGTTGCGTGGAGTTAAATGGTGAAAAGGACCTGTTCTATAAGACCCTCTATCCGTGCAAGTTGCGATGAATGCTTTACAGTATATCGAGGATTCATTGGCAGGTAAATGATCTTATCATTTTTTGATTTTATTAATGTTTTCCTCTAATATACAACCATGACTTTCTCGAATTTGCGCGAAGTTGCGCGAAATTTAAAGCTTATTGCTTCCTCGAAGCAAGAATCCGCTCTGGTTCCTTACGCTCGACCCTTCTCTTTTCGACTTATCTGTTTCCTGCGTAACTGAATCTGCCGAGCGTTCAGCTTTCTCGCCCTGGATTTTCGAGCAACATCCTGTTCTAGCTTTAAATCTTGCTTCATCAGCACAAGCTGCGCAAATACCGTGCCGTCTCCCGGATCGAAGCCAAGAGCTTTCTCCATGTGCTCTACCGCCTGCACTGTATCCCCCAGACGCTTGAGCGCAATGGCCTTGCAATAGTGGACCTTGAGGTAATCGAGCTTTTGGTCCTCCATCCAGTTGTGCGTGTTATCGCAGTACTTGTGGCAGCGGTACAAGCAGCGGCAGTGTATGACATCACAGTCCTCCTGACTGCATTCCAAAACAGAATCCGTCCACTCGTGAACCTCCTTGTACTGCTGGGACATCAGGTAACCGGCTGCGACACTTGCCTGAAGCTTAAATACAAGGGCATTGATGGCGTCCCTAATGTAGTAGTCTTCGAATGTCTTTGACCCGATCGTGAAGGATAATTCCAAGTTCTGATTCAGTACGGCAAGCTTGTCGAGAGCTTCTCGGTATTTCGAAGTCGCCAAATGGGAAATGCCGTTTCGGAGGAGTCGATCGCCCTTGCTCTTCCAGTTGCAGACTACTTGGATCTTTCCTGTGAATGAGAGTGTCAGTCTATTCTGTCTAACAACCGAGGGCTATTTCTCCATAGTTTTTCATACCTTCCGCCTTCTCAATCTGCTGCCGTTCTTGTGATTTCCTTGCCTCCTCTTGATTGGCTCGCCTGGTGACAAGCCTATCCGCGCGTTCTTGCCACGCTTCGTATACACATTTTTGCTCTTTGTTGAGGGGCACAAGACTGTCTGCTTCCCGAAGGTCTCCCACAGCCTCCCACACATCCCCATGCGTGTAGCTGATATGTGCAGCCACGTGAAGGACTTCGGCGTAAACGACGTCTTGCCAGGACGCGACTGTTAAATGGTACTGCTTGTTGTGTCGATGATCATAAGGGCGACGAGGATCCATAGCGCGCTCTGTGTATATCCGAGCCATTCTCAACATACCACTCTTCAAATACACCAAAGCAATGCGACCTAGTAGTCTGACTTTGAGGTTATGCTTTGCTTGTTCGGCTTTCATCTCAGGAAATGGCCCGTTTTTCATGACGAAGTCACGCTCGTCGTATCGCCAACAGCAGGAGCGCACGTTCATGAGAGCTGTCTTATACAAATCAATTGCTTGCAGGAGCCGGCCTTTGCTGACATGCTCGTCGGCTTCAGTGAGAGCCACCATGGCGATTCGAATGATGTCCAAAGCGGTGGGGGAGTCCTTGCAGACACTCATGATGATACTACCTTTGTAGCTACCGCTCAAAGGGCCTTCGACTTGGGCCCCTCCGAAGCTATGTAGCTGACGCAGTGGCTCAAGAAGCTTCCGCATTCGCGCCAAACCAGCTGGACTGCAGTCGATCTCCGTCTCCTGTCGATTCCAAATGGCAGGGTTAATCTCGATGTAGAACGCTGTGTCTCGAAGTGGGCTGTAGTGTCTCTTGGTCGACTTCAACAGAAGTCTACAGAATGTAGGCAGCTCGTCGCTACAGAAGATGTATTTCCAAGGTCGTTGGTCCTCAGCAGCGTCCGCACCGCCGGCAGTCTCGCACAAAGTAGGCCGACGATATGGCCAGCCGTTAAAATCAACAGGATCGAGTGTCAGCATCATCGAAATGTTCCAGAAGCCATCAGCTTTTGCATCTTTAGCTATCATTTGCAGCCCAAGCGCTTCGAGTTCGTTTCCAAGACGTGAGGGTCGCCGAGATGTCAAGCACACAAAGTTGTTTTCACGTCGACATAGATCGACAGACTCCTCGTGGATCCTACTATTTGTGCAAAGGATTGCAGTATAAAACATGTAAGTCTGATCGGGACCTTTCTGTAGAAGGCGTCGATTCCTGTCGAACTGTGAAGAAGCGAGTTCAGTATACGTTGAACGTTATCACGGTAGAAGACCAACCTCTCTGCTATTCACGTTGTGTTCCCTCTTCGTGTGTTCTGCTATCAGAAGAGGTCGATAAATCATTTCCCGAATCTCTGCGGGTAGTCTCATGAATGGTGAATCATCCTTGCTGCGGACGACTGTAGCCATAGCTCCGGAATCTGGGATATCCATTCTGTATTTGAGCTCTAGTACAAATGTTAGCCAGGCTTGAGGAGTTTAGACACTTTGGGGGATCGTAGATAAGCGATGCTAGAGCTGCGTTACTCTGCACGATAGAGCTCATATACGTTGTAGCACATCACTACTGACCTTGGTCGATGTGTGATTTCTCGATAGCAAGGGCACGATCTTGTCAGGTTCAAGCAGTGATGTGGTCGATTGTCTTTGAGTGTAATCAAGGTATGAGCTTGTGCAGGAAGAATCCTGTCCGAGATGCGAGGACAGAGGAAATATATATAAAAAGGAGGAGGCTTCTGAAACGCATCACGGCGCTTGAAAACCGCACTTCGCCGCTTCTGAACGTTCTTTTATGATAGATGTGTTAGAGAACTGCTGTGTTAAGCAAGCAGGATAGGATAACATTGCTCTAACATTATCGGTAGAGCTCGGTCTGTCGCTATGTGAGCGTCAGCTGTCGTCTCGAGTCCGTATAACACGAAAATCTGACTCAGAGACTTAATACAAAAATTTAACACAAAAATTTAATACAAAAATTTGACACAAAAATTTGACACAGAAATGTATTTATAGACAGCATGACCTAGATAGTGTTATAGGTCATGTTCGAGACAACTTTTTAGGTTTGCGTATGTATTTGTATAGATGGATGGTAAGAGAGAGGTAATAAGTGGGTCATGATCGCTCAATGTGGTACAAGGACTCTGTAATGAAATGAAGAAGAGACCATGGAGTGACAGCGCACTTATACTCGTGGTGCGATAAAGAACATCGTAGGTTTCATGTTTGCGTTTGTTGGATACGGGTGGGCTGGGAAGTTTGCTGCTATGAATCTCACCATTCGGCTATCCTATGACAATCTCCCATAAAAGGCAAAGTAAGGCGAAAGCAAACCGAGGAAGCTAGGGAATTGGACGGATGTAGCCGCCACGATTGAGAGAGCTTTTTGAGGGGTTAACATTGCCTTGCGCGATGTCTTCACTTTCGGGATGCAAACAGTAGTTGGCGATAGAAAGACCGGTTGGTGGCAAACAGGGTGTCAGGGAGTTCGGCGGACAACACCGGTCTTTCTTAGTAGCAACAAAAGCAGTGATAATCTGGTAGTCAATCAATCCTTCCATTGTGCCCTGCTCGGAGGTGCGAGTACTTTACCCCAAAGGGGAACGAGGGGTCAAAGCCGTTGACGCAACCGATGTCAGATACGCCCGAAGCCATGCGGGGTCAACTTCAACATTAGGCGAACCAGTAGAGTAGAGAGCAGCCCGACGCGGCATGGAGTCGTGAATGATCGTGGGCAAGGCGATCTTGGGAACGAAGAATCGCGTATGGCGTGGTGGTTGTGGGGATGCGGGTTAGTTCGAGAAGCTCTTGGCCTCTTTCTGCTTCCTCCATCTTGACCCACGGCTGGAGCTGGCGTAAGCAGGAGGAAGTCGGAGGTCAAATTTCGAAGACTCGATTTCGAGCTCGGGATGTTGACTACCCTTTCCACCCCTGTCATACAAGCAGGCCATGGGAATTTGATCCGAACATGATCCAACCTGGCTATTTGGCATGATTGAACAGTCTCGAGTGAATACAACATGCTCAAATCATCTTCAACAATGAGTCTTTTCCTTCGACAGTTGCATCTCATCACGCCTGGAGTATATCGGCCAACTCTCCGAAACCGCACTTCTCGTCTCCACTAGTGCCATCGATGAAGAAGTCAACCTCGTCTCGCACCTGATCTATATTCTCTGTGAAGTCTTCCGTCGTACGCTGTACATAAATAGTCTTCATTCCCCTGTTTAACCATTCAGACTTGGCAAAGGCAAACGATACCCAGAGGGGAGGAAAACCCACACAGTCTTAGCTGCCCTCAAGTCATATGCATGTGCAGCAACCATGATGGCTTCTGAAGGGGCCACTTGCATTAGTTCTAGCGCTTTGGTATAAATCTCGGCATCTGGCTGGGTGAAGGTTAACTAGGAGGTTGGCCTAGGAATCCATGATGACTCAACCGACTTTTGTCTTTCCTAGCAGTTGCGATGAGAAGAGCATGTGGAAGGGGAGATTTGAAGCCTTCATGAGATCGAGCTGCAAGCGCGTGGATCCATTTGCGAGTACAACGCTATACGTGGTAAATCAATGTGTTCCCAGGCTATGCAGTAGGGCCACCATACATGAAGTATTTCTGCTTCAATCTCTCAAGTGCAGATGCTACATCCGGCCACCCTTCACAGCGATACTGCTTCAGCCACGGTCCTTCTATTCTCATCTTGTGCTCGGTCAAGAACTACCTCTCTGCTCATGCCAGGCACCAACAAGCTTTTTCCTCACTCCATCATCCCATTGCGCAGGCGTCACTCCTCGAGCAAGTAGCAGCCAATTCAGCACCCGCCGATGCGTGACGTCGATATCCTCAACAAGCTGAGAGGCATCTCTGCGCGTTCGGGTCTCCTTGAAGAACCCAGCGCGCCAGTCGGCTGCCAGTTGAGGTAGTGACTCTGAAGGGAGGGCTGGGATCGAGGGAGCGCTCTCAAGAGCAGGGAGGATGGAGGAATACCAGTCAACGCAGGTGCCCATGAGGTCGAAGACGATGGCCTTGGGGACTGCTGGCGACGTGGATACTGCTGACATTTTAATGGAGGTATCAGTATGAGCGAGTAGAGAAGGAATCAATGATGTTTCTTGTGAGATCAGCGGCACGCTCACGTGACATGGTGGGGCAAGATTTCATGCGCTTTTTTTCCTCTCAAGCAATTCCTGTAATCTCATTGAGAATCGAAGTCAAATCACAGGTATGCAATGTCTTGGTAATACCTGGATATGCAGTTACTGCTATAATGAGACCTATCACTAGATATGGTAGTCTTAATAATATCTAAGAAAGAAGGATATCTATATATCCGATAAACGCCGACGCCGAGGCAACAAATTTAACCGAGATTCTTCCCCCACATTCAATAGCTTCCTTATATTAATTATTAAATAACTCTACTATTAATAGTTTAATATATCTTAAATTGCTATTCTATCTACTTCTAATAAGAATAAATTAAATTAAGCCTTAAAGTAGTAAAAAAAATCCACGAAAACTAGTAAGAGATAGATATTTCTTAAAAAACGTAATAATCTTCTTTAGCGTATTTTACTACTTTTAGAGTATTAATTAATAATAATTAAGTATTAAATAGCTATTAGTTATCTTTTAAGTAATTTATTTCTTATTTTATATACTATATTTAATCTTATATAAACTACTACTATCTAGAAAATACTTAAAGATAATATTAATTTATATATCTCTATTTAAAGTTCTCGTAATTCTTATTAATACTCTATAACTATATTAGAGTTAAAAATCTTTATTACTATTATAATCTATATAAGAATCTTTTACTTTTCTACTATTTATAACTATTAAAGAATTAATAGAATTATATTTATAATTTTAATTATTATAGAGAAAATAGCTCGAAATCGCTATATTCTTCTTCGAAAGTATATATATTATTTAAATCTCACTTAAGAGAATCTTATTATTATTAAAATAGATTAATAAAAGTAGTTAATATAGTATAAAAAACTTCTTTTATTTACTAGCGAGATTTAAAAGAATTAAGATCTTAGAATCTCGAGTTTTTATATAGCGATTAATAAATATATAGTTAAAAAGATAAAGCGTATATCTTATTCTACTATAACTCTAGATAAGCTAATTAAGAAGAGATATAAGCTCTTTATAATTAATAATAAGAGCTATATCTATAATTATATATAGTATTTCCCGATATAGAAATTAGAAGATAGGCTAAAAACTAAAGAATTTAGAGAAATATTAGCTATAATATTTAAATTAGCTATAAATATCCTCTTAAAGAATATTATTCTCTTTATAAATAACTATTTCACTTATTTGAAGCTGACTATAGCTTTAAGAGATAGAAGAATTACGATATATAAAACTATAAAGTCTACTCGACGAGATCTTTTAAAATTACTTATAGAGATAAAATAGATATTTACTAAAAATATTCTCTATAGAGTCCTTACTATAATAGTTTAAGATAATATTCTTATAATAGTTTAATAAGATAATAATCTTATTTTAAAACTTATTATTAAATATAGTGTTCGAGAAATTAATAATTATATCTTTAAAAAAAGAAAACGTTCTAGTAAAACTAATATAAATACTTATATTACTTTATCTACTTTTAAAAAGAATAAAAAGAATATTTAAAAGAAGGAATTTAAGATTTCTAAGCTTTTTTACTATTATAATAAGTATATAGAGAAGATAAATCGATTTAATACTCTAGTAACTATATATACTTCTTAGCGAGTCTATAATCGTAATTAAATATTTTTATTCTACTAACATTTAAATAAGAGTCTTATAAATACTTTTAAGCTCTATAAATTAATAGAAGTTACTTAAGAGTATTAGAAATTTCTCGAAAGTATAATAATAGAGTTATTAAAAGAAGGAGATATCTATCGAGTAAGGCTAAATCTCATCTCTATCTCTATACTATTAAAGATACTATAAGATAATTATAATTAATAAGACTTAAAGGCTATTCGGGCGTATCTTATATATCGTAAGAATATTTAAAATAGAGGTTTTAGACGAGAGATTAGTGGGAATAGAGATAATACTTCTAAGATACGCGGGGGATATAAAGTATATTAAGTCTTTTTTATATCGCAAAGAAAATTACGTAAGACGATTTTATAAAAGAAATAATATATTAAACTCTATATAATAGATCTAGACTATATTTATTAAATTATATGAATATAATAGGGTAGTAATCGAAATAATGGTGCGGAGAAAATAATTTATTGCCTCTCGGCGTTTAACGGATAGAGAATGCCTTCATATACTAATAACTAGGCCGAATGAGTACTAGTGGTAGCGAGTGTTGAGTTGTTTCAACACAGTGTCTTATCAATCGGAATCAAACGTATCATATGATTTTTCACCTCTCGAAGGATGTCGCATTCGATGTCAAAGCTCCATTCTTAACCTCGGTGTCCAAAAACAATGACCTGAACCTCCCCAGCGCCAGCCGCTGACAGACGACCAAAGCCTGAAACTCCCGCGCCCCACTATCCATCACAATGCTACACATAATCTTTAATGCTGTGCACGCCAGATCCAGGCTCATAGGATGTTGCGCAATGGATTCCATCTTGAACCTGAGGTCGTACCTGGTGACATCGAATGCTTCAGGGACGCTGCCTTTTGGTTGCCCTTGGAGCTTGAAGATCTGTTCAAGGACTTCGAGGATAAAAAATTGGGTTTGAGCGTCGGTGCCTAGCTTGGCGCCGACTTTTGGGAAGGAGAGGAAACAGTGGTCGTGGGGGTCATCGGTTTCAATGGAGACTGCGAAAGGCTCGTCTGGCCATCCTCCTTCCCACTTAGGTCTGAAGACCACGTGTCATTGAGTGGTAATTTGGAGGTCCATTAGGTACGTACCCGCTTGTGCTATTGAAATTGGTCATACTTGGCGGTAGTACCAGGGACTGTGGAGAGTCGATTGAGGACAGAGGCGACGCAATGCTCTCGTGAAATAGACCAAGGTAAAGGAACAAATAGATGAGTCCAAGATGGACTGTATGTGCTTGAGCGTGTACCTGCATGATTATGCAATGCAGGTTCAAAGATTGGAAAGGTGGGATTAAGTACAAGAAGATCTTTTCGGTGTCTCCTTAGACCATTCTTGTCGTCTATCGCCTAAGAACGTGAACCGACAGCGTGATCGATCAATCTCCGCGGTCTTCCATCCATGCAGCAAGCCAGACATGCATTAAAAACATTTTTCTTCAGCAATGGAAACACTTTCAAAGCGTTGTGGGGTTCCCTAACGTATCAATCAGGTTGCTCAAGTTGCGCCATGGGCATCTCAGAGACTAAGACTCCTTCGCAGTACAGAGACATTGAGCATAGTAAAAATACAAAATGGGAAATCACGCTCCCTTTACTTGTCGTTGACACCCAGGGAGCTGGAGCTTCGGCTCAATCGCTCCCGGGGGCAGCACGGATTGCTATTAGCTGAAGGAGACAAAGACGGCGCGGACCAGTACGGGAGTTGAAATCCCAGAAATTTCTTTGGACTGAGAACAAAGAACCAGGTAAAACGATATACGAGTTGAAGCATCGATAAATAGTCTAGCTTTGAGGGAAATAGAATCATTAACAACGCAATGAGTTTTTCGAACGCTGCTAGCGTCTCGAACTCTCGCGAATGATCTCGGGACTGCCCGGATAGCGCACCCAGGACTATGAGCGGGCCGGCTCTGGTGTCCTCGAATCGTGACCTGTCATGACGTAAGAACAGGAACGGGAGACTTCAAATACTCTACAAACGTCTTAACACCTCATCCAGTTTATACCAATCAGCCTACCGTTGGCCACCTCTTTTCCTCTCATTAGGCATCATGTCTACCAGCAATCTCAAACCCCTCATCCTACACGGTCCGCCCCTCTCTCTTGCGCTCCATCTACTCACTCTAATAAAATCCTATTCTAGCCCACAACACCGGTCCTAACCCATACAAGGTAGCCATAGTGCTCTCCGCTCTCAAAGTACCTTACACAGTCAAGTTATGGGAGTTCGGCGACGCACCAAACGGCGTCAAAGGCCCAAACTTTCTGAAGATCAACGAGAATGGCCGCGTGCCGGCCCTTGAGGATCCAAATACCGGTGTGGTGTCTTGGGAAAGCGGTGCGGTCATCCATTACCTCCTGCGTGTCTACGACAAATCCAACAAACTGGGCCCGAGTGGTAAAAGTCCCGGCAGCGAACCGACCAATCAAGATCACGTCGACTTTAACAAATGGGAATTCTTTCTTGTCAGCAGCCTTGGACCTATGATGGGGCAGGTGAACTGGTACCGCCATTACAACCCTACCAAAAACGAAGATGCACTATCACGGTACGAAGCACAAACGTACAGGACGTTTGACGTGTTGGAGGGACAGCTACGGAAAAGTGGCGGGGAGAGCGTTTTGCCGGGTGGTTTCAACGCTGTGGATGCGCACTTCTATCCCTGGGTCAACCAGTACACGTATGCGGAGTTGAAGCTGGATAAGTACCCTAAGATTCAAAAGTGGTTGGAGGTGATTGGGAAGATACCGGCGGTACTGGAGGCGTATGAGAGAGTGCCGAACGGCGAGAAGGCTTAGATGGGAGACTTTCAGCGGTATGTAGAGCTCATTGGTCGATCTTCAATTTGACGACTGATGGATGGTGAAGCGATTGAGATACTTCAGAAGAAGCAGATTGAATTGCAAAAGCACGGAGGTCATCTAGTAAAGCTGCAAGTGTGGGTAGAAATAATGTACAGAAGAACAGACGCCCAGCCTGAAGCCTCTTTGAACAATTCTAATATCATCTGCATGTGCGCATGTGAATTGACCACATAATACTTGATCAAGCAACCATCGTCATCGCATCTCCCGGAGAAATCCCTTCATTCAATCCGTTTGAAGCTGATATAACGTTCCTTTTCCTCTGTTTGTCTCCCATGGATAGCTTGTGCTCCTCACTTCCATATCGATTGAAACTTGACCGCCGCTGTGATCAGTGCGACGCCAAGAGCTCATACTGGGGATTGATAGAGCTATTCTCTGGTAGCAGAGGCAGTAGATCAGCTAACGCAACGCCTTTCGCTCGATCTGTTTTGCCCTTCAGGCAATCATCGTGGAGGGTTAGCTCATAGGTGGGGCCTCGGACTCCGAACTCATTCATCGGTCGCTCCACGCCAGATACCTTTACAAGATCAACCTCAAGGATATCCAGAAAATGGTGATTTTGGGAAAATTGTTCAAAATCCCCTGCTTTCCCGGAGTTGCTAGGCCCGAAATCGTAGCGTGCCACAATCGTGTCCTCATCGGGGATGAATGCCTCGCAATACTCGTAACTAATCCACTCCATAATTTCTCTCGTTCGAAAGTAGTCCAGTAGGTGCATAGATGCCAGGATCTCATACCGAAGCTTCGACTTGCTTTTCCCTGATAGGTATACCGTACTCATGGCCCGATAGTAAGCCTTTAGGAAGCGAATGCGACTGAAAGGCTCAAGAGTACGGTTGCCACGTTGGTCTCTGAGGATCCCGGTACAAGCGCAGAGCCATAGTTCCCTCTTCCGTTGGGCAAAAATTCCGGCCTCGAAGTATGATAGGGCGAGACACGCGTAATCAGCGTTAGACAAGAGTACCTTTGCGCGTATGATAGCTGCTTTGGCTTTGTCCTCAACTGACGACTGACGATCGACTAGGCTTGACTTTGCTCTGGCATCGAGGAGCTGACGTGCTTGATCGTAACATTCGATCGTCCGAGGAAGTACCGCATCACATATCGAGGCAAGATGGTAACGCCATATTGTATGTAAGTGGTGAGACGTATGGCTCAAAGCGGCGGCTGAACTAATATTGTCGACAGATTCGAAGACGCGAACGATGAGTTCATTTGATAGGTCTGACAGTGACATCTTTGTTGTAACTGATGGGTGGAGGGAGTGTGGTTGATAGAACTTATATAATATTAGTGATATCTGTTGAGCTTACTAGACTTCAGCGGTGTTGTGAACAATGAAGTGTGAATGTGCCTCGACGTCCAAGGAAATGGGTAGCTGATGCCAGCGACTGTGTTGAGACACTTTTGTGTTGACAAGATCTAGTGCCTTCCATTCAGCCTTCCGCCTGATGCCTGCTCCTTTGTTCCTCAGTCAATCACTCCCGCCAGTACTGCCAGTTTCCAGCCTCGCCCACCGTCTTATTTCTCTGTAGTAACAAGAACGATCACAGCCTGTGCCAACCAACCGATCAACTTCCTTCTGCCAATGCTGTTGTAAAAAGATTTTGCACATAGTATCAGACCAAATAGCATATTTTCCTACCCATGCAGAATTAACGCGCCTTAACGCATTAATTAGTCCGTAGAATGGCGGCACAGTTCCTCAGCCAGCTGCAAACTGTCAGCAGTGGAAATCTACCCAACGGCGCAGAATGCATGATCTGCTGGGAAGAGTACGGTACTGTTTCTTCAGATAGCGGCGTTATCGAGCATGCAGTTTTCCTACCATGTCTTCATCACGTTGGTTCCGAATGCATCGCTGTGTGGCTTTCGCCTGATGGTGGGCAGGGGAACTCTTGTCCCATGTGCAGGACTGTCTTCTTCCCTGCACAAACCAGGTATGACGATGGCGATGACGAGAATGATGATGAAGAGGACGAGGACGACCACGTCGATGGATACAGTGACTCTGATGAAGACGGGAGTGAAGATGAGGATGAGGATGAGGACGGGGATGGGCCTGATGAGGCTGATGAGGCAGACCTACGGGAACAATAGATCTCGGATGCGCTCCAGAGGATCGCGTCTTCCGTGGAGATCACCAGAGATGAAGGGCTACAGGGCCTGCAAGCGCAAGAATGGTACGGACGTTGGTCAACTCCAACAAACCAAAAGATTGAGGATAGCCGAAAGCATGCAAGACATTCTCTGCTAAGACCACCACCGAAAGGCTACAGCGGCGGAGAACACGAACAGCGGCCACACCGGTTCCATTAAGTACCAGCCGATTTGGAATCCAAGACTGAGAAGCTAGCGTCGGCATATCGTTCTCTAGAATTTAGAGAGACGCTATTGTACTTGACTTTGTGGGAGGCTGGCGTTCGGCTTCCACCATTGCTTACCCCTCATAATGGCCTACACCACGACCCTAGGGCGGCTCTTCTTTGGGAACTTGGTCAAAGGGGCACTTTCAGTGCCACTCAGGCGCTACCGGTGTATCTGGGAATGTCAGACCGCCAGTCCTGGTATGTACATCGGCTGAAAGGGGAGGTTTCCAACTGTGAAAACTTGTCTGCAAATCCTCGTGGATATTGGTTGACGGGACTTGACTACAATGCATTAAAGCAGAAAAGAGTCTCGCATATCCAACGTAACAAACGAAGAAATGAAAGCAACATTAGATAGAAAGTTCGCAAGTCTAGACCCCATAATATCTGCCGAGACGTTCAGGTTTCGCTTACTGTAAGCACGGCTTTCCCAGCAGCTTCTTGGGGGGGGGGGGGCAAATTACCGAATCATACCCCCAACGTAGGAATCCTTACCGATTCATACCCCTGCACCAAATCACACCAAAAAATGGGGTATGATTCAGTAATTTGTCATTGCTTGGGGTATAATCTGACGAGGGTCTTGAATGATAGCTTTCTGGTATGAGACGGTTTGATGAAGGTGGCGGTAGTGGTAGGCTTACTGAGCGTCCGGTAGTGGTCTTTGACTCCATTATTGATGACGGTGGTATGGTGCGTTATGGTGATGGTCGGGTTTGGCCTTCGAGGAGTCGAAATCTCGCCCACTCGGCTTTCGTCTAATGTTTTTAGGCTGATAGATTTCAAATGCGGTCGGAGAAACTCCCTTACTTCTATGATCGAGTAGGCCAGCGGATTATCTCCTTCGTAGTTTGAGGCCACTTTGATAACTTACATATTAATACCCCATATTTGGGTGAAATTTGGTGTAGGGGTATGATTCAGTAATTAGGGGTATGACTCGGTAAGGATCCATTACTTTTGGGGTATGAATTAGTAATTCGCCCTTTTTGGGGGCAACAGTCAAATCGCGAAGAATCCCGACATCACGCTCAACATTGGTCTCCAGTCGCAAAGCTAAACGCAAGGCAATAAGCCTCCGCAAAAGATACTTCGTTTCATATCGGTCGAAGTCACGGAGGTAGAGACTGGATTTTTTTCTCGAAAGGCTAAGCCCCAGATATCGTTGCGCTAGTGCTTATT